>NC_138051.1:41654512-42854512 GCF_964194185.1 Rhinolophus hipposideros
GATGTGTCTTGGTGTAGGCCTGTTTAGGTTCATCTTGTTTGGGACTCTTGGCATTTCCTTGGCTTTATATGTCTATTTCCTTCACCAGGTTAGGAAAGTTTTCAGTCATTATTTTTCTCAAATGGATTTTCAATTTCATTGCTTGCTCTTTCTCCTGGTACTCCCTATGATGTGAATGTTATGCTTGATGTTGTCCCAGAGGTCTCTTAAACTATCCTCATGTTTTTTGATCCTTTTTTCTTATTGCTGTTCTGATTGGGTTTTATGCTACCTTGTCTTTTACATCACTAATTTACTCCTCTGTTTCATCTAGTCTGCTAGTGATTCCTTCTAGTACATTCTTCATTCCAATTATTCTTTTCTTCTGACTGGTTCTTTTTTTTATGGTTTCTAATGTCCTTTTTATCCTTCCTATGTCTTTGTTGAAGTTCTCATTAAATTTGAGCATTTTTATAACCAGTATTTGAACTCTGTCTCTGGTATATTACTTGCCTCTATTTTGTTTAGTTTTTTTTCTGGAGTTTTCTCCTATTCTCTTTTTCTTCTATTTATCCTATTCTCTCCTATTTGGGAGGTATTTCTTTGTTTCCTCATATTGATGGCCTCTCTGTTTTTGTTCCTAGATATTAGGTAGACCTGCTATGTCTCCCAGTCTTGGCTGGGTGGCCTTATGTAGAAGGTGCCCTGTGGGTTTCAGTGGCACAGTCACTTGCTCTAGATGCTCTAGGAGTGTCCCTTGTGTGGGTTGTGTTTGCCCTTCTGATATATTTAAGCCTTGATTGCTATTGGCATCTCAGTGTGTGGGATTGACCCTCAGCTGACTATCGGTGGGGTTTGGCTATGTTCCACGGGTTGCTGTGCAGGGGCTTATCCCAGGGAGTGAGATTTGCCCCAGTTGGCTCTGGTGCCTATTGAGACCACCCTTTGGGTGTGCCGTTTGTGAGGCTAATTGGGTGGTACTGTGCTGTAGCCTGAAGCCAGCCTCTAAGTATGTTGGTTCTGGGGCCTCTTGGGAGTGTAGTACAAGGTCAGCCACTGCCTGTGACTTGCTGGGGACTAACTGGTAGGAGCTAGCCACAGTTGGTCACTGCCTGTGTTGGCCCTGGAGGCAGGTGGGAGAGGCCACGCTGCAACCCCTGGATGGCTGCCACTGGTACTAGGTCTGGGGTAGCTCTGCAAAACCCAGGACACTTGAGGCCTGCTGTCACCTGCCAGCTCCCATAAGGTTCAGCCCCTGATAGAGCTTCCTGAGGTGTGTGAGTTGCTGCGGGGGTGAGGCAGATATCAGTGTGTCACCAGGGTGGAGCAAGCAGAGCTCACTAGACTCAGATTTGGCCATGGGCATGGGGTGGGGGCGCAAACACAAGAAAAATGGCACCCACCTGCAGGCTGCACAAGCAGAGGACCCCACACAGGGAAAATGGCAACTCTACCTCCACAAGGACTGATAAGAATTCTTATTAGATGCTTTTCCTAAGTCAACACACAACTCTTCCCTTTTCACCTGGAACTGCTGAGGCCTTTCTTTTCTAACTGATGTTTCTAAATGATTAAGTCCAGTGTTTTCCCCTGGAACTTTTCCTGCTTTATAACATCACCAACTAATAAATGCCAACTTTATTACATTTCCCTTAATGCCATTTACTTCATGGGTATGAAGGACAGAAAGATTTTGATAATATAGGAGTTAGATATAATTAATTAATCATGAACTCTCCTTTTAATTTTCAGGCTGCATAACTTAGCAATTCTTTCTAATAGTAAGAGAAATGAGAATGTGAATCATAAGGAGACTCAGCCAGTGGTGAAAGTTTTTATAGAGGTAATATTTTTGTTTTATGAGGGAATATAGGTAGTATATTAATAAATTAGTTGAAATAATATAAACCCTAATTCCCACAGGTTAAATTGAAAATTACATTATTTAACTAATGGGGAATGATGGTAAAATTCTAGAATCCAGAACACAGCAAGTTTAGAACGTGGAACTCTTAAATTTTAAAGAAAAGAGCACTAAAAATATATCAATATTTGGGTTTATAAGTTCAATATTTTCCTCCTTTGCTCAAAAAAGTCTTCAGAATCTGAAAATAGCTGGCAGAGGTGAATAGAGGAGTTGGGATAATCTTGGAGTTAGTATATGTAACAGGAATTTAGGGATATAATCTATATAGATATAATCCTTTTCCTAAAGTGTCTAAAATTAATGAGACTGTTTAAGTTTATTCACAGAAATGGAATTCATTCCCTGTCTATCAAACAAAACTATTTTTAAATGACTTTATGCTCTCACATATACTTGGACCCAAACCCATATCATTGACCAGAAATGAGCGGCAATACAAAGGATGGCTACGGAGGAGGGTAAGAAATCTCATTAGTAACAAATCTCAAATGTACTCCTTCCTTTTTATTTCCTTTACCATAAGTCCCTTTCAAGATCTTACATTACACTCAGTGTTACCTAATAATGATAATAATGATGATAATACTAACATTTATCAAGTGCTTACTATGCATTGCATATCAAGTGCTTTGCACATATTAACTCATTTAATCCTCCCAACAAATCTCTGAAGTAGCTGATATTTCCTTTTTTTATTGAAGTAACATTGATTTATAACATGACATAAGTTTCAGGTGTACAACATTCTAATTTGATATCTTTATATACTATGGTGTACTCACCATGAGGTCTAGTTTCCATTTGTCACCATACAGTTGACCCCCTTTACCCATTTTCCCACCCACCCCCGACCCCGTCCCCTCTGGTTACTACCAATCTATTGTGTGCATCTATAAGTTTCTCTTTTGTTTATTTTTTTATTCCACATACGAGTGTAAGTGAAATCATATGGTATTTGTCTTTCTCCATCTCACTTATTTTACTTAGCATAATACCCTCAAGGTCCATCGATGTTATCACATAGCAAGGTTTCATTTTTTTTATGGTTCAGTAGTATTCCATTGTGTGGTGTGTGTGTATCTGTGTATCTCACATCTTTGTCCATTCAGCTGTCAATGGACACTTAGGTTATTTCCATATCTTGGGTATTATAAATAATGTTGCTATGAACATAGGGGTGCGTCCATCTATTCAAATTAGTATTTTCATATTCTTCAGATAAATACTCAGAAGTGGAATAGCTGGATCAAAGAATTAGCTGCATAATTGTTTGGAAAAATACCTGTTCAAATCTTCTGTCCATTTTTTAATTGGGTTATTTTGTTGTTATTGTTGAGTTGTATGAGTTCTTTATATATTTTAGATATTAACCTGATGTATGATTTGCAAATATCTCTTCCCATTTGATAGGTTGACATTTCATTTCGTTTATGGTTTTCTTTGCTGTACAGAACCTTCTTAGTTTGATATAGTCCCATTTGTTTATTTTTGTTTTTATTTTCCTTACCATTGGAGTCAAATCCACCAAAACATCACTAAGACCAATGTCAGGGAGCATAGTGCTTATGTTTGTTTCAATTTATTTTATGATTTCAGGTCTTACATTCCAGTGTTTAATCCATTTTGAGTTAATTTTTGTGTATTATTTTAAACAGTAGTCCAGTTTCATTCTTTTGCACATGGCTATCCAGTTTTCCCAACACTATTTATTGAAGAGATTTTCCTTTCTCCTTGTATATTCTTGGCTCCTTTGTTGTAAATTAATTGTCTGTGCATGTATGAGTTATTTCTGGGTTTTCATTCTGTTTCACCAGTCTCTCTCTGTGTTTTTCTGCCGATAAATACTGTTTTCATTACTATGGTTTTGTAGTATAGTTTTTTTAAAAATTAAAGTTTATTGGGGTGACAGTTGTTAGTAAAGTTACATTAGTTTTAAATCAGGGAGTGTGATATCTTCAGCTTTGTTCTTTTTTTCTGAAGATTGCTTTGGCTATTTGGAGTCTCTTGTGGTTTCATGCAAATTTTAGGATTTTTTGGTTCAATTTCTGTGAAAAATGCCATTGGGAATTTGATAGGGATTGCACTGAATATGCATATTGCTTTAGGTAATATGGACATTTTAACAATGTTAATTCTTCCAATCCATTAGCATGGAATACCTTTCCATTTCTTTGTGTCTTCTTCAATTTCTTTAAAAAATAGCTTATAGTTTTCATTGTATACGTCTTTCACCTCCTTGGTTAAATTTATTCCTAGACATTTTATTCTTTTTGCAATTATAAATGAGATTATTTTCTTAATTTCTCTTTCTGGTAGTTTATTGCTAGTGAGTGGAAACACAACAGAGGTTTTTTTTTAAATTTTTTTATTAGTTTCAGGTGCACAAGACAAAGTCATACTTAGATGTTTATCATTTATATCCCTCACACTGTGTGAACCCCCCCCCATCCACTATCCCTCTGACATAGCACAGAGCCATTACATTTCCACTGTCTCTATTCCTAATGCTGTACTCTGCTTCTTGTAAGTATATACATATACATATACATATACATATACATATACATATACATATACATATACATATATACATACACAAACTTGTAGTTGACATTCATTATTCAGCTTCAGCTTTAGGCGTACCATGCAGTGATCAGAAATCTACATTATCCCTGAGGTCGTCTCCCTAATGAGACAAGTGTCCATCGGATACCCTATAAAATCTTTACAACATTTTTGATTACATTCCCCAAATTAATTTTCAAAACCCTGTGGCTATCTTGTGGTTACTGACTGTTTTCTAATCCCCTCACCTTCCCCCTTATCTCCACCCCTCTCCCATCTAGCAACCCTCAGTTTTTCCTCTATGTCTCCAAAACTGTTTCTGATTAGTTCATTCACTTATTCTTTTATTTAGATTCCACATATAAGTGGGATCATATGGTATTTGTCTTTCTCTGTCTGATTTATTTCACTTAACATAATGTTCTCTAGGTCCACCCATGCATAACAGAGTTTTGTATATTGATTTTGTACTCTGTAACTTTATTGTATTTATTTAATATTTATTATTTCTAATAGCTCTTTTGGTAGAGTCTTTATAAGGTTTTCTATATATAAACTTATGTAATCAAAAAATAGTGACAGTTTTTTTCTATTTTGGATGTCTTCTCTTTCTTTTTTGCTTAGTTGAAAGACTTCCAATACTATTTTGAATAAAAGTGGTGAGAGTGGGCATTCTTGTTTGTTCTCAATCTTAAGAGGAAAAGCTTTCAGTTTTTCACTGTTGAGTATGATTCTAGCTGTAAGTTTATCATATATTGCCTTTATTACGCTAAGGTAATTTCCTTCTATACCCATTTTATTGAGAGGTTTTTATCATAAATCTTTGTTGAATTTTGTCAAATGTTTTTTCTGCATCTATTGAGATGATCATATGATTTTAATCCCTCATTTTGTCAATGTAGTGTACCACGTTGATGGATCTGTGGATATTGCACCATTCTTGCATTTTTGGAATAACTCCCATTTGATCATGATGTATGATTCTTTAAATGTATTGTTGTATGCAGTTTGCTAATATTTTGTTGAGTATTTTCATATCTATGTTCATCAGAGATATTGGCCTGTAATTTCTTTCTTTCTTTCTTTCTTTCTTTCTTTCTTTCTTTCTTTCTTTCTTTCTTTCTTTCTTTCTTTCTTTCTTTCTTTCTTTCTTTCTTTCTTTCTTTCTTTCTTTCTTTCTTTCTCTTCTCTTCTCTCTCTCTCTCTCTCTCTCTCTCTCTCTCTCCCTCTTTCTCTCTCTCTCTCTCTCTCTCTCTCTCTCTTTCTTTCTTTCTTTCATGTTGTCCTTGTCTGGCATGGTATCAGGGTAATATTGTCATCATGAAATAAGTCAGGAAGCATTTCCTTCTCTTCAATTTTTTTGAAGAGTTTAAGAAGGGTAGGTATTAAGTCTTCTTTGAATGTTTTGTAGAATTCAGTGGTGAAGCTATTTGGTGCTGGACTTTGTTTTTTGGAAGGTTTTTGATTATTGTTTCAATGTTCTTACTGGTCATTGGTCTATTCAGAGTCTTTGTTTCTTCATGATTCGTTCTTGGAATGTTTATGATTCTAAGAATTTATCCATTTCTTCTAGGTGGTCCAATTTGTTGGCATATAGCTGTTGATAGTCTCTTAAGATCCTTTGTGTTTCTGGGGTATCTGTTGTAACTTCTCCTCTTTCATTTCTAATTTTATTTACTTGAAACTTCTCTCTCTTTTTTAGTAAGTCTAGCTAAAGATTTATCATTAAAATTTTTTTTTTCAGAGAACCAGCTCTTAGTTTTATTGATCTTTTCTGTTGTCCTTTTTTGGTCTCTATTTCATTGTTTTCCACTCTGATTTTTATTATTTTTCTCCTCCTACTGAATTTCAGTTTTGTTTGTTCTTTTTCTTGTTTCTTTAGATATAAGGTTAGATTCTTTATTTGATATTTTCTTGTTTCTTAAGATAGGCCTATATTGCTATAAACTTCCCTCTTAGTACCCCGTTTGCTGCATCACAACGACTTTGGTATGTTGTATTTTCATTTTCATTTGTCTCCATGTATTTTTTCACTTCTTTGATTCCTCTGTTGATCCAATAGTTTTTCAGTAGCAAGTTGTTTAATCTCCATATATTTGTGATTTTTTTCCAGCTTTCTTCTTGTAGTTGATTTCTGGTTTCATATCATTGTGATTGGCAAAGATGCTTGATATTATTTCAGTCTTCTTAAATTTATTAAGGCCTGTTTTGTATCCCAATACATGGTCTATTCTTGAAAATGTTCCATGTGCACTTGAGAGGAATGTGTATTCTGCTGCTTTTCGGTGGAATGTTTTGCATACATCTACTAGGTTCATCTGCTCTTATGTCATGAAGGTTGATGTTTTCTTGTTGACTTTTTGATCTACCATGTTTCCCTGAAAATAAGACTGGGTCTTATGTTAATTTTTGCTCAAAAAGATGCATTAGAGCTTATGTTCAGGGGAAGTTATCCTGAAAAATCATGCTAAGGTTTATTTTCTGGTTAGGTCTTATTTTCGGGGAAACACAGTATCCATTGATGTACGTGGGTGTTAAAGTCCTCTACTTTTATTATGTAGCTGTCAATTTCTTCCTTTAGGTCTGTTAATAGTTGCTTTATATAATTTCATCCTCCTATGTTGGGTGCATATTTATTAATAGCTGTTAAATCTTTTTAATAGATTATCCCTTTCGTCATTATATAATGTCCATCTTTGTCTCTTGTTACCTTTTTAGGCTTGAAGTCTATTTTGTCTGATATAAGTGTGACTACACTTGCTTTCTTTAGGCTGCCATTTGCTTGGAGCATCATTTTTCACCCCTTCACTTAGAGCCTATGTCTTTAGAGCTGAGATGAGTCTCCCGAAGGCAGCATATAGTTGGGTCTTGTATTTTAAACCATCAGCAAGTTTTTGCCTTTTGATTGGTGTGTTCAATCCATTTACATTTAGGGTGACTATTGATATATGAGGGCTTACTACTGCCATTTTTATCTTTTGTTTTCTGGTTGCTCTGTATCTTTGTTGTTTCTTTTCCCTTGTAGTTCTCTCTGCCACTTTAGTTTGGTGATTTTCCATGATGTTTTTCTCAGTTTCCTTTTTAATGTTTTGTGTCTCTACTATGGATTTTTGTTTTGTGGTTACAATGAAGTTTGTATAAAATGTCTCATAGATAAATAGTCCTTTTTCTGATGATAGCATCCTATCTACTGAAGTAGGTAATATTTCTGTGCCCAGTTTACAAATATGGAAATAGTCCTGGGATGGTTGATTAACTTCGCTATGTTAACATAATAAGTGCCACAGCAGGAATTTCATATCAGGGATTTGGGGTCCAGAACCCAAGTCCATAATCACTAATGCTTTGTTGTCTTCTAACTCAATGTTTTGCATCTTGGCTAGCCTTATGTTGCTGTCAGATTTAATGTTCTTAAATTACTACTTCAAACATTTTATTCCTGTACTTGAAAGCCTTCTTGACTTTTTTCCCAAATACAGAGTAAAGTTCAAACTTTTCATATGGACAGTAAACTGTCTAGTTCCATCCTAGTTTGCCAACAGCATCTTTCTATTGTTCCCGTTACCTTCCAGTCCTGGTAGGCTGGCCTGCTCACTGCATCCTCCACAAACCCCACTCTACTCTGCCCTGAGCTTACCAGGTGCTTTTCCTGTTTTTAAATCTTTGGTTACGCCATTTTTCTCTGCTAAGTATTTTCTCCCTGTTCTTCTCTTTTCCAGCTATTCAAACTCAGCACATTGCTTGCATTCAGCAGAGAGTGACCAGGATGTGATGGGATTCTAAGCTATGCCCAAAGACATAGGAATGTTTAGCCTAGAGGAAAGAAAAATCATAGGGACAAAACCAGCCATCTTTAATTAAAAGTCTGCCATGTGAAAGAGACTTAGAGAAGTTTTGTTCAGCCCAAGGCTATGATAGTTAAAACTTATGAATAGGAAAAAGTAAATGGAAGACAGAGTGTCCTTTAATCTTTGGGGAGTTCTATTTTTAAATTTAAGATCACCAAGGAATAAGTTATTTTTACAGCAGTTATCAAACTATATTCTGTGGTCCATTGCTGGTCCACAAATTTCCTCCTGATGGGTCAAAACAGATCCGAAATTCAAGTCTTTTCTTTACATAGTATCTACCCAGAGAACACAATTTCATTGGATTTTATTTCTGTTAACCACAGAAAGTGTCTGAATTAAGGCTTATTAAATTTTGGTATTCATAAACTAAAATATGTGCACTTAACGGCTTACTGAATAGTAGTAATTTAACAAATGGTGTTCAGCAAGTGACAGCATGGCAAAACTATTATGTGAGATAAGGCACTCTTAGGAAAGTCCCAGACACATTGCTTCATGATTAATTGCTGCCTTTCTTTTTAAGCTACGGTAACTTGATAATATTCATGATGCATATAACAGCCTGTTTTAATTAAAAATTATTAGTTCAGCATCATTATCTATTTAGTTAATTATGTAAATTGTTATATTAACACTAGTATATAGTAGGATACATTTGGTTTAAAAGCATTTTGAACCTGTAATTTTCTATTAACTAGACTTTAAAACTCTATATTTGGCTCAAATCTGAGTTATCCTTACTCTATTGACATATCTCTACCTCTGTGTATATAAACCCAAACTTCTTCTCTCCACTTTCAAATTGCGTTGCTTATCCAATTGTTTCATTATTATTATTATTACCACAAAATACTGCCCCATTCAGAAAAGAAGATGGGATCTGGGGTCTTTTGCATCTGCCAAGTACCCTTCTAACAAAAACATCTACTTGATGACATTTGAGGATTCAGAAACCAGGTGGGTAATTCAGTGAAATAGCCTTTGTGCTTTCTTTGGATTTTGATTGTTTTAATGCTCTTTAGATTTCTGCAAGTGAAACCTGGTGGCCATCCACTTTTCTGAATTCATAGGATGAATTGCATATTTCAATCTTCCCACAGTTTTCTTTCCATCAATAGAAGTTACAGTGTGATTGAGAAGCACACTGGGCAGAGTTTTTGACTACCACCTTGCTAGGAAGGGCTTCCTTTGGATCCAAAACTTTGCAAATATGGGCTCAAAAGAGAAGGCAAAGGAGATGTATACCATTCTATACAAATCAATTTATGTTGTTATTGAGTGATACTCTTTTACAAACAGTCCTTTAATTTTTAAGATCAGCTAGTGCTTTGACAGAGTAGTTTAAAAAAGGAATGATTATTCATGCAGATAGCAGCAAGGTATTCCAATAGTGCTTCATTTCACACTATTATAAGCTTTCCCTAAAAGAAACAGTAATCTTTGTGATGAGCATGTGGAACTATTTCTTCAATACAAATCCAATTTAGTTTGGCCAGCTGATTGGTGCTTGCAGCCAGATCATTGAACACGACATTAATTATTCATTAAGGTACTTGGAAGAACAGAATTTGCATTTTTTTGCAGTCAAAATTGATGAGGTTTTGCATTTGTGCTATAGGAATAGCTTCCAACTCAATGCTAAAACTCAATATAATCTTAATAAAAATTTTGAAGAAGACACCAATAATTTGAACTTTCTCATATCCACAGAACATTTGTTTTATTGGACCCTTAAGTCCTATTAAAAGTGTGTTGAAAATATTCTTTTTATATCTAATCATGTGAATATGGTTTAAAAAAATCTCAAGAACGTTTCAAATGAAAGGTCATAATCACTGTAATAGAGTTTAAAAAATAGTGATTTGGAGAACAAAATTGCGACTCATATCTTTATAAAAGACATTTACTGTAGCACATTTAGCTTTTTGGTTTTAAGATAAGAAAATATTGAGACTATAACCATCTTTAGTCGAGAGGCAAGTAGTATTCTCATAGATTAGAAACAGCAAGCACAAAATAGACTTGTCGTAAGTCAGGATTATGATTGGAAATATTGCATACAGCTAAGCACTTTTTGTCTCATGTAACAGACTTGTTCTGAGATTCTGACTTGTGTCTGTAGACACAAATAGATCAACAGAGGCCAGGCCACTGCACTGCTTCTCCATTTATTTCACACTCAGGCTGTTCCAGTACCTGGCTGGAGGAGACCAGAGGCAGGCCTGACATTACGCTTCCCTTAGGAGGCAAAAGTGGCCAGTGGTCCTAATTCATGTTTTTTTTGTATCATGTTATGAAGTCTATAAAGAAATTTCAGTTCTTAAGGCTGCACGTGTTTTGGCAAGAGATAATTCTAGGAAAAGGTGTGTGTGTGTGTGTGTGTGTGTGTGTGTGTGTGTGTGTGTGTTGGGGGGAAGGTGGCTGGAAGGAGGCTGTCTCTGGCAACAAGTAACAGAAAGCCTAGACTCCTGCAGACCTCGGCAATAAGAAGACATATCTTACATAACTGGGAGATCAGAGGAAAAGAAGGCTCCAGGCATGGTGATCAGAGATTCAATGATGGCATCAAGGACCCTGATTCTTTCCATTTCTCTGCTCTGCTACTTTCTAGGATTGTTTCCCCAGTGGTGATCAGGGTACATGCTTCCTTATTCACAACCATCAGGAAAAAGTGAGAAAAGTTTTTCTCCTAAGCGTGAAATGTACATTCTTCTCT
This sequence comes from Rhinolophus hipposideros, assembly GCF_964194185.1. Lineage (NCBI taxonomy): Eukaryota > Metazoa > Chordata > Mammalia > Chiroptera > Rhinolophidae > Rhinolophus > Rhinolophus hipposideros. The sequence goes on from NC_138051.1 coordinate 41,665,551, forward strand.
TTGGTACGATGTGCCCATTCTATGTTATGTGCTCATATCAGGAATAGCAATCATTGTGAGAAAAATTCTGTGTGCAGATTGGGTTACATTTTTCACAATTTCAGGGAGTGGGTTGGATACTTGGACAACTCTTGGGCTCTGTTAGAAAGGATAAAAATGAAAGATTTATCTGGGTAGGAACCAAAGTGTATAATACCAAAGAAGAGGAGTGCTCTTCTTTACTTAGGGAAAGCTTGCATCTGGAGCACCATTGATTAAGAGTCTTGCATTAGTTTTCTGCCTTCCTATCTCCATTTCTCCTTTCTCCCTCTCAAACTCTAATAAATGCCTATAGTATACACTGGTATTGCTATGATGACTTGATAATGATTTTTTTTTCTGTATTTTACAAGCCTCTTCAGGTATCTTTATCACTTCTAAGTTTGAGTTAATGGAGAAAACACTCTTTTTGATACATATTGCTCATGTTTCACTAGAAAAGTTATATTAATATGTATTTGTTCCAGCTCTGTGTGTGTCCATTTCTAGTCCTTGGATATCATCATATTAGAAAATAGATTAAGAAATAATAGTATGTTTTAAAAATTATATTTTGGGGACATATAAAATTAGAATAGATTTTAAAACACCTTATTTTTACATATTATTTCTTAAAAATTACATTTTCTTTATTCTACTTGATTGAGATTTCATGTTTTTATTTGCCCTTTGTGTATCTTCTTTTTGTGATTACCTGAGCTTTTTACTCACTTATTCATTGGGATGAGATTTTCTTGATTGACTAATGATGTTGTGGGAGATTGATTGCATTAATGGTCCCCAATTTTCCTTTTCTTATGCCCTTTGTCCTGTGACTTTGGAGTTCCTCTTTTAAAAGCAGTTTTTCCCCTCCCCATGTGACTTGGTTTGGTCAATAGATGGAGGCCGAAGTGATTGTGTGCCGCTTTTGAGGGTAGGACGCAACAACTTTGCATGTTCTGGCTTTTCCTCCTGTACCTCTGCCATCATAGTGAGCACATGCCGCGGCTGGCTTGCTGGAGCATGGGAGACACACGGAAAAAAATATCAACTGTAAACCAGCTGATATTAGCTGACTCCCAGACAGGAGAGCGAGTCCTGTCAAGATTAGTAGAGCCACCTGCTTAACCCCTAGCTGACCTCAGACTATGAACAGCAAATGATTAGTGTGGTCTTCTGGAGCTTTGGTTGTTTGTTAGGCAGCATGCTACGGTAATAGATAACTAATACAACTATTATTCTCTTTTGTCCATAGTTACAAATATGCCCCAGATCTTACCTTTTAATTTCGCTTATAACTTTAAGAGGCTTAAGAAACCAAATATATTTTTTCCATTTGTGATTTATTCCGTTGTTGTAGTGTGTGGAAAATCACTCTTCACAGAGAAATAAAAGAAATATGTACATGTATCTTATTTTGTAGTTTCAGTTTTACATCTAATTTTTACATACATTTGGGTTATTTGGTTATGTGGTATGATCAGAGGATATAAAATTTTTTTCCAAAAGTTATAATTCCTACTACTATTGAAACAATCCCTTCCCAATTTGATTAATGAACCCACCTCCATATATTTGGCTTTAGATATATATTAGCATTTTCTCTTAAAAATATTATTTTAAGAGTATTTAAGATATTGTAGTTTTATAATGTGTTCTAATATTTGTAAGGATTGGATATCCCCATTTATGAAAATAGCAAAAACAAAGTTGAAAAAAATGAATATACTGACAGATAAATTTTAGAGTCACTTTGGCAACTCCTCCATCTCTTAATCTGTTGCAATTTTGATGGGAATTTTTAAAATCTTAAATTAGTTTGGAAAGACTTATTATCTTTACAATAGTTAACCATCTCATTCATAATCATGCCGACTCTTATCATTTAAGTCATCTATATATATTAGTATATTTTAACATGTCTTATACAATTTAAATTTTTTCTCTAATTTTTCCAGCTGTTATTTTTACAGGAATTTCCACCTTATTTCTGGAGTATTGTGAACTTTGATTTTTCTTTTTATGTATTTATCACAAATCAAGCTATGTTTTCAGAATTACTAACTTGAATAGTCAGTTGATTTCATTATTTAATTTCAAAGGGAACTGCTTTCTTCCTTTGGATAAATAAGGTGGACAAAGATGGAATCAACCCAGAGAACCCCACTCCCCTTCCTTCTGAACAATATGGGAGGTTAGAATTGTAGATGACTTTCATCCCAGAAACTGGATTAGCAGAAAAGACCTGCACGATGGTAGGTAAAAGGAATAGGAGATCCTTCTCTTCTTCTAATTGGTGGTAGCAGAGAACTCTTGTTGTCTTCATCTCTGGGGACACAGGACAGGGGATTGTGCCCCTGTAGCATTTTCTGAGAACTGCAGCCCTTGTAAGAATGGTGATCTAGTTTCTGTTTTGCACAGGGCCACTCTGGTTTGTGCCTATTGTCTTAGTATAATTGTTAATAGTTCCCTCTTTCACTTTCAAAAGTATTCTGGCCTGGATGATGAATTACATGGTCCCCTGTTCATACTGCACCATGACACAGTGACTGTAGTTATACAGGCCACTGTGCTCTTACACTGGGAACTGAGATGAGGAGTGCAGGTGCTTAACACTACAAGACTCAGATGGCTAACGAGGAGCGGCAGAGGTCATCTTTGAGAGTACAAACCCCCTACTCCTGCTTATAGAGCTGCATGTTTGTATGTTTTTCCATTTTTGCTTATAACACAACTTTTATTAGAAAAGTTATACATAACATAGTGTCAACTGTTTTCAAGAACAATATTAAACCCAATAAGCAGCAAAAACGAGACTAACAAAATGTGTAACAAGAAACTAATGACCTTACATAACTGAACATTCAATTCTTTACAATGTCTTTTTACAAAGGGAGGAAAATCCATGGTTTACAGGCACATCATATTGAAAATAAAGCTGTAATAACAATTTTATACAATTACCATTGTCAAGAAAATGAATGAATCATCAAAAAAGTAATTACGAGTTCACAAATGTCATATAGTTTTAAATTGGAAATTGGAAATACACTGAAATATGAGTTTCAAAAGTGATTTCCCCCCACCACAAAGTGCCAACCCTTAAGCTAGAACTTTCAGTGTGAGTATTTTTGCCCTAAAAAGTTAAGACACGTTTTGATAAACAGAGCTGTGTGGTTTGGTGGAGAGAGAAGTGACAGAGGAGCATGAGTTTATCAGCTTATGGACCAATCCTTGCACCAACTAGGAAAGCCTTCTTTTCAGAGCCCTGGACTATTATATTTTCTTAATTGGAATGGAACAGTGTTTGGTGCACCCTGGAGTAGCAACTAGGTGTACCACTTCAAACCCAAGCAACTAAGAAGACTTTGAGAGGAGGGATTTGAAGAATGAAATTCCCTCTTCTGGGGAAGCACACACCATTCCTTTTATTGAAGGGGCTGGGAAGCAGCAGCAGATGCTGGATATCATTGACATACATGACTTGATGACCTCACTGGAGGTCGTCATCTTCCCAGAGCCTTCTCTTCAGAGATCAGGAACAGAAGAGCAGGCCCCTGGAGACCTAGTTCACGGAGGAGGTCTTGCATTAGGCTTGTCCATGCCCCTCAATCCCCTACCCCTGCCCTTAAGCTGCTGGCCTTTTGTTCTTCAGGGCATGGGTACATTGAGAAGGAGCATATTAGGCTCCTGTGATTTGGTCCTATCATTTCTCTAAAACAGCATTTCCCAAAGTGTGCCCTGCAGAGCTCCAGTTCGGAGGGATGATAAGAGCTGCCCTAAAAAATGGGAGTTGATTTAGGAACAATAATTATTTCCTGATAGTCTGCATCTGTGTTCTCTCACTTCAACTTGAGGTTCTTCATGAAGCTCTCACAGGAGCCCGGGCGTGAATGAGCCTTTGAAGGATTGTGTCGAAGAGTCAGGAAAACAGTTTTTAAGAAAGAGAGTTGATTTGGAGAGGTCAGAGGGGCCACATTGTGGAGATTTGAGTGACATGATAAAGTAGACAAGAAGATAAATTTAGTTTCCCCTCCCACTCCTCCAGCCCCCACACCGTTGCCGGAGAGGACAAAACAGCTGGAGGCAGGAAAAGGGGACTGTTCTGGACACTGTTGCAATGTTAGTTCAAGTATGATGTGGTAAGGGCCTGAAACAAGGTGGCAGCCATTGGGATAGAAAAGAGAGATTAGATATAAGAACAACATAGAACTATGCAAGAGTTGCTCACGGAATAGTCACTCTGGTGGTGACAACAACCAGCAGTAGCAACGGTGTGTTAACAGCAGGTAAAATCTGAGACCTCACCATGTGCTACGTACTATGCTGACTGAACATAATCCAGAGATGTTTGCATTTAATCCTCACAAGGACACTAAGAACCAACATTTGCATTTTACTGATTAAGAAATAGAGCTCTATAGAGGTGAAGTTGTTTAAGTAACTTAGAGCTAGTGAGTGATGCCTCTCACTGGAAACTCTGAAGAGCCCCAGAGATGCTGTGGGACGAAGGAGGGAGACTCCAGCTCCCCAGAGAGACTGTGCAGAGGGCATGGTGACCAGAGGGGCAGGCGGCCACCTCTCTTCTGAGTCTTGTGGGCTCTGAGGCAATTGATAACGCTGATTTCACCACAGAGGAGGTGGGTTTAGTACTCCTGTCAGTTTGGGGATGGCTGGTGCAGGGGACTTGAGAAAAAGAGTGGCCTGGCTGATCCTGAAGGCAGCAGAGCCTGAATATGACAGAGTCTTTCAATGGAGTGTCACCAACCAGATGCTCCAGGGATTTTGACCAGCTCTGGTGCTTATGATATTAATTTCCACCTAACATTCACTCGAAGAAAATGTGATAAAATCACTTTCCCTCATCATTTGAAATGAGTGTTAAAATTCTATTAAAAATCTGAGGATAGCTGAAGACTCTGCATTCAGGAGGAAAACTAGTTCCTGGCTTTTGTGAAATAACTATTGAATGTGTCAAGTATTTACTTTACATTGCAGTCATAATGGTGCTTCAGTATCTCTCACGGTTAGTTTGCTGGGGTTGGGGGGAGGCATTTGTATAATTTAAAATAATAAATTATGACACCAAATATTCTTCACAACAATTTTGAGTCAGTTTCTCAGCAGGTCTATAAAGGCTGTTAAAATGCAAGATTACAGCAGAAAACCAATTTCAATATAAGCCCATGGAGATCCCATTACAATATAAAAATGAAATGTTGCCAATGAATGTTATACACTACACCCAGAAATAGATAGAAAGCAATACAAAACCCCTCGCGCCTATATAATATTTTGGTTCAGACATTCATCTATTGATTGAGAAGCATTCTCTAAAGGGAAGCTGACACAGCATTCTTTCCTAAAATTGTAGTTATTATCATACCACAGATGATGTTTTATTTAAATGGATTATGCTTTAAGTCACCTGGGAAAATTGCAAAGAAACTGAATTTGAAGTCTTGGGCCAAAACTAGACAAGGATATTAACTAAGACATTCATCCAATTAGCATGTTTAGTGTACTAGTGATTCTCAACCGTGTTCTATATCAGAATCACCTGGGAAGCTGTAAAAATACCTATGCCTGGGTTCTACCCCTGGAAAGTCTAATTTAATTAGTTTGCTGGTGGTGTGCAGGCATTAGTATTCAGCATTAGTATTCTAATGTGCAACACCAATTTGCATGAACCCAAAAAGCTGCATTCAGTGGGGTCTGATGTGTGTGCCACCTGAAAAAGAAAAGAAAATTGAAGAACGAGCTCTGACCACGAGGAGCAGAAATTGCATGCAAATGGGTATAGTAACTTATGCCAATTTCTCTCTCACCCCAGCTGCTATAGCATTTTGGATGTTTGATGGAGGGAATATTGAGCAATAGTGGAGTAGAAGTGGGAGCATTTAAGGTGTACCTAGAGCAGCTTGGATTTCTGGCTGCGTGCACTCTGATTTGAATGATTACTGAGGCAGACACGTAGTAGTCAATCTAAATCAATGACCTAACTCTAAATTATAGGTGGGTAACTACACTCTGAATCTGTTCAAGTATCCTCCCCATCTCTAGCTTCAAATGAACAGGAGTATAAGATCTAAGTTTGCCAAATTGGAAGGGATTTATATTTCCCCCCTTGCCTCCCATAACCAATATTAACAAGCAAACACACAACTTGCAGTAGCAGTCAATGCTATCTTGAAACCCTAAAGGGAGTCAGACTTATGAGGAAGTGGTACCTGGAACCTACTCTGTGTCCTGGACCTGTTAGATAATATAATTCTTCATTGTTTAAGCTATTTGAGTAAATGCATAATTAGTGAATTATTTTAGAATGACAGAGAGAAGGGAGCCTTCTAGTTAAAATTAGGAATCCCATTCTGACACTAACTCAAGGATCTTAGACCAAGGAAACTTGGTTTTTCCTTAGAACAAGAAAGCTCAGTTCCCTCTTTTTGTAAAGTTAAGGATCTGAACACGATCTAAGGTTCTTTCAGCACTGAGATCAAAGTGCACGCTTAAGAATGTTATTCACTGAGTAATATGTGCTACTCAGTGCTTTCTGATGAAACATTATTTTCTGACATACCTAATACAGCTCCTATTTGTAATCTAGAAATTTCAAACTTCTGTAGAAGTATCTTCATTGAAATTTCAGTTTTGGATTGTTAGATTTGGGAAATCAAGGCCAATCTAGTTTTTGGATCCTAGTCTGTCTTTACTTTCTGTTTTGGACTTGATTTCTTCCAACTGTAACCTTCTCTTCCCACTGTAACGTTCTGTCTGGCTATTGCCTCTTGAAATGGTGTTAGATAGCTAGAGCAGATCACACATGCTCACATCAGGCTCTCAGCTCAGGCTCATGAATGGGTAACATGGTCAGAAAAGATTGTCTAATGGGGAACGTGGAGGTGCAGGCAGAGTGCTAGGAGTTTCACTCACATTCAGCCCTAGAATCTTGACTAATAATTATGCAGTGCCTTTCCAGGTACATAATAATAATGCCCAAAGAGGTTTATTAACTTGAGCTTCATAAAGACTTCAGTCACTTCCAACAAAGCCTTTTGAGTTTACATTCTGAAATGAAATGGTATGTAATTTACTATATGTACACACTTACAGAACAAACTTTGAAGGAATACGTGTGTCTTGCTGTCCGTCTTCAGTTTTCTCTTGTCAAGACTAAGGTTCCATAGCCCGTATGCTGATAACAGTCATCTTACAATTCATCTAGTCTGTATATTTTTCTTTGTCTTCCGCATTGCCCTAATTCTGATGACTCAATTGCTACTTCTCTCCCTCTTCCTTTTAATAGTTAGTGAGTGCCTATTATGTGCAGGCACTGCACGAGGTAGTAGATATACAAAATTGCTCTCTATCTGGTGGGGGGAAACAAACACAAAAACAAATGGTTTCAAAGAGTGTAATAATTTCCACACAAAAGGAGGGAAAATAACTGCCTTTTTGGTAAGACACTATCTGGCAAGAGTTGACATTGTAATGCATTTTGAAAAAGAGTAGAGTAGGAAAAAATTGTACCAGGAGTTTTAGCACACAACAGGCGTGATCTAGCATGTATGTGTGCCCAAGACTGAAATAGTATATATGAGATTCACTGTAATATGCTTCCTCTAGTGCCATCTTCGACTTCATAGCTCTGTGAAACTTTACACGGTGGTTCTACGAAGTCTGAAAGCATAACTGAAGTCTCTACCAAGGCACATGTGAGAGTGACTTGGTTTGTGGTTAGATGTGGTTAGGTCCTATAGCCCCAATGTATTTGTTTATAAGTCTTTAGAAAGAACTCCCTTTCCCATACTCTCAGCTTTCTTCTCCCCTACCCTCCACAAACAACTCCCAAACCACTAAGAAAGCAATCAGTCAGATTCTACAATCTTAGTTCTGTCTAGGAAAAAAACAAAACTTTTTACAGAGGATTTGTCTCAGAGTAGATTCTTATGCAGAGCAGTTGATGGCTCTTGTATGCGTAACTTACTCATTTGTAAGCATATGGACTTTATGGTAGGGCTGCCCAGTTATTTAAATATTGCCCAACACAGAGTCTAGTCATGTAACAGACGCACAGATGGTGCTGGAATGAACATACTGGTGGACCCTGAAGTTAACTTCACGCATTCTCTGGTGCATTTTAATGTGTTCTGTGACTTATTGACAATGGATTTGATTAGAGTAGAAATCTGCCAGGTAGTTTCCCGGTTGTGTGAGCTAGGTGTCTTGTAACCTCATGTATGTTTGGTTAGTTTTTATAATAAAATCGGGCTTTAAAATCTTGTCTTTGAGAAATACTTTAGAAAATATAACCCCCCCTCCCATGCCAGATAACTGAATAAAATAGTAGCTGACACCGTATTAAGAGACGTAGATAATGAGTATCTAGACTTTTGTGCTATAATAGGTCGCTACAGTGATGTAGAAATAAGTACAAGTATTATTCTCCCTAAACAAAGAACATTGTATTTAGTATTTGGTACTTGTGTTATGGTTCTGGATTTGAATAAATAGCTGTACAGGCAATTTGGCCTCACATTCTTTATCTGTAAAACAGAGTTGAACTAAATCAGAGTGCTTTTCAGAGAAGAAGTTTGAAAGTATTCTTTAAATAAATTATCTGAAAGATATGCAACTGGAGCTGCGGTTGAAGCAGGAACATCCAAGAATCTAGTATCCAGAAATGCAGATGAAACCTTACTGAGAAAGACTATAGCAGCTTCCAGTAATCAGGGACCGTGGTTTTCCCCCCTGTACTGATGATAAGATCTGTAGCATAAAATAATGTTATTTGGGGGACTCTGAGCTCCTACTTCTAGAATGGCAAATTAGGAACCTTTATGTAGAGGTATGCTGCCTGTGCAGTGAAGGCAAAATAAATCTGTGTTTGTTCCAAACTGAATTTTTAGATGAGTCATTTAGTCTTCAGCATTCTGTCACCTTCAAACTATGAAATTCTGAGTCTCTAATCCTCCCAAGTATTGGAAGACATATCATGAGAACACAGCCTCTGAGATAATCATTTATTTATTCCTCAAGTGGTGATGATCCTGAAAGAAACTGTCTATGGTCAAAAGCCAGCATATAGTAGTTTTAAACAGAGCCCCCTAAGTAATTCCATTTCTGGGTGATTTTATTAACTTGCAGTGACTTTCTCAATTTGGAGATGATTTTCTACCAGGTTGGGAAGTACTCATTCCTTTAGCATTTATTTAATGTCTGCCATATGCCAGACATATGCTCAGTGCAAGAGATTAAAGAAAACTGAGGTGCTATTGGGAGGATATACAAGTAAACCAACTCAGCCTAGCCAGGGAAGGCCTCCTGGAGGAGGTGATACAGAGTAAGCTGAGAAGGAAGCTAAGAGGAGGAAGAGAAGTATTCTAGACAGAGGAAACAGCATGTGGGGAAGCATTGATACAAGAAACAGTAAAAAGAGTTGAGGATCTCCAAGTATTTTGCGGTGGCTAGAGAATCATCCATGTGTAGGCTGGAAACCAAGTTAAAGAGATGGGGAGAGCCTCTGTCACATGGCACAATTGGGATTGAACTTTCTTCTGGCTGTGGAGAATCTCTGATGGAGTGTAAATAGGGAAACAACAAAAATATAGATTTATGTATTACGAGACTCACTCTGTCAACTATGAAGATGGACTGTGGTGGGATGGTGGGGAGAGAGGGAGAAGGAATGAATCTAAGGAGAAGGAATGAATCTAGAGTGTGGGGATCAGTTATGAGACTGGTCCAGAAAAGAAGTGATCAATATCAGATGGAAGGCCATGGCCTTTAATTACTCTGGAACCACCCTTCCATTTCTCAATAAACCCTATCTAGTTATGGTACCTTTTTTTTCCTAGTGGATTGTGCTAATATTACATTAGAGATTTTTGCATTGATGTTAATTAGCAAGATAATCTTTTTTATTCATTTCTGTGCTTTGAGAGATTGGAAATAATATCACATTATTTGTTCCTTGAATATTTGAAAAAAATGCATTTGTGACTCTTTTTGACCTAGTTTTCTAGGGGTGAGGGGACATGGGCAGTAGTTGTTCTTTGAGCCTACAAGAGAAAGAAGATAAGCTAATTTATAGTCATGAAAGACATTAAGAATGGTCTCTGTTTTGATAACTTATTACTTAGAAAATATCCATTTCATCTAGGAATTCAATATTATTTTTATAGAGTTTTACAAAGTACTCATAATTCTTTTTAAAATCTTAGGCATATGAGGTTTCTTTCCCCTCTTAGTCTCATTGTTAATTATTTGTTGGTACTTTCTCCTTTTTATTTTTTGTTTAGACTAACTGCTGATTTATCTCTATTACTTTTCCCTTTAAGAATCACCTCTTGGTTTTATTGATTTATTCCATTTTCTCCTGTTTTCTAATGTATCAATTTATGCTTTTTATCTTAAATAATTTGTTCCTTTTGCTTCCCTTAGGTTTTATTTTTTTCAATTATTGAATCAAACTCTTATTTGGTAATGTTAGTGTATAGAACTTCATATTTTCTGTGCACAGCTTCAACTGTTTATATTGGGTTTTATTGATGTAGTGTTTTCAATATTACTATTTGCTAGATATTCTGCAACTTTGGAGTCAATAAAGAAATCAGGACCAGAATTGTTAAAGAATAAGTTATAACATTGCAGGTAGTTGGTTTTATTAGTTACTAATTTCTACTTTATTGCTTTATAACCAGAGAGCATGGTTATTACTATTATTACTATTTGTTTTTTGATGCTTTTTTTGGTGCCTACTGTGTGAACATGTTTTCTAAATGTTTTTACAAGTGTTTAAAAACAGTTTTATTCTCTGTTTCCAGGTTTGGAGTTATAAAAATATTAATCTAATGGACTAGATTTCAAATTTTTATATCCTCACTCATTTTGTGTATTTGACTTGTTTGGGACTGAGAGAAATAAATTAAAATCCTCCTCCATTTGGAGGAGTCTCCTTAAATTTCCTACATTTTAAAGTTTATGTGCTCTTATGTTATAATAATTGGGATGTAAAATATAACAGTAGTTATATCTTCCTTGTAGATTGAATGTTTTTGTAATGATAAACTACTGCATTATCTTGTTTAGTGCTTTTTGCCTTGAAGTCTGCCTGGAAAAAAAAAAGACAAATAAATGTGAAAAAAATATCAGAATCACTTATATCAATCCTTTTAACATTTCTGAATGACTGAGTAATATAAGGCATATGGTTTTGTTTATTAAACCAATCTGAGAATCTCTGAAGAATTTATTGTATTTTATATACATATGAAACACACACATTTATGCACATAACATGTTTTAATTCTATCATCTTGTGTTTTTTATTTCTAGTGCTTCTGTTTTTCACTTTTTGCTTTATGGTTAATCTTCCTTATTTTGATTCTATGGCTCTCCTATTATTAATATTTTGATAGATTTATAATCTGGTTTTTAGTTCCTCTAGTGGCTATTTTTATGACTATAAATATTTTTTAAAGCAAGATCTATTGACTCCTTCCTATGAAACATCGGGGAAATCCATGCCTTTGCCCATTCTACACCACCCCTATATCACTATCTTGCTTTTTAGTTCCTTTATTTTCACAATGTTAAAGTTTACAGCACTCATATTAAATGTTATAAAATTCTAGTGGCTTCAGTGCTCACCACCTGTCCTTAAAATTCCTTAGCTTCCCCATTTCTGGTTCTTTATTTTGGTCTATCTTTTGGCTGGTTGGGTTCATTTTCTATTAGTTTTTCCCATAAGGTCTTATCATCGTTATACTCTGACTCATTGCATGGTTGCAAATGCATGGCTAATGAGTATTCACGGTTGATAACTGGTTGACTTGAAATTCTTTGGGGTATGGTTATTCCTTCCTAGGACTCTAAACATTGTTTTGGCACTGAATATTTTGTGGATGTGTTATGCTAATCAAGTGTTTTTATTTTCATTATTATTATATGTACATATACATATAAACCATACATATTATATACAGAACACATGTTCTATTTTCATTATAGCACATGTTCAGAACCTCAAATATGAGAGATATATATTCTGTATTTGTTTATGTACTATGGCCCTTAGGAGGTCCACAAACTGTTATAATATTTAAGATTTTTTTCAAACCCTTCCCCAAGAACCAATTTTTGTCTGCTTGGGGGTGATATCATCCGTGTTGAGCGTATGTGTGCTAACCTGACTCCTCATATACTCTTGTAAGTGACTGTTTTTTCAGTGAGGATGTTGTTTTTTTGTGTGTAAATTTTCTAGGAACACAGTGTGACCTTTGCAACTGCTGATTTAGGGCTCTCTTTTTTTCTGTCAATTTTTATTCTATTTTTGAAAAAAAAATTGGTATCATTTGTTCCATTCTCTTGAGAAATATCAATTATGTGTGTACGAGGTGTCTGCTTCCATCCTTCACATCTCTAATCTTCTCTTTAGCCTCTTATCCTGTCCTTTTTTCCCATTTTGTTACCTAGTTGTTGCAAAAAGTCCATGTCATTGCATTTCAGATATATCTGTTTTCTTCTTCACTGCTTTTAATGTTTTTCATTTTTGTAATGGTTTTATTACGTTCTCTTTCTGACTTCACCTTCTTACTTTTTTTGTTGTTGATACTTGTATGTGTATTATTCATCTTTTTTTGCCTCATTTATTCTTTTCCTCCTTTTGGTATTTCACAGCATCTATGTTATATCTTAATCCCTCAGATTCGGGGGTAATGTGCCCCTTCCTTCCCTCTATGGGTAAGCAGATCACCAGCCAGGAGATCCATGTGATTCACAACATAGCTCCATGGCTCATAGGTCTTTTGCTTGGTGATTTTGTACTTATTTATCTTACTTAGTTGGGTGTAGTTAGCAGATGGAATGTTTACTTTTTCTGATCTCTCTTCAACCTTGCATCACCTCTGGCACAAGAGTCCTAACTGAAGAAAGTGAAAATCGAAACAATACTTCTCAACCTTTGTTCTCCTTTTGTTCCTCAGTGTGTAACAAGACCTCAGGATGTTCTCCACATGGCCTAGGCACGTCCTCGTACTCAACCTTCCAGGTAAAGTGAGGCCCATTATATCCCTCTAACTTATTTTCAAAGAAATTTGTATTCTTATCAAGACCTAAGGCGGTATAAATGGTCTTTATTACCTCTAGGTTAGGTCTAAATTTTGCTATATTTTGAGACTGTCTTTTATTGTCTTTGATTGGGGGTTGTAGCCATTTCTTATTTTCATTTTAGATGAAATTTTCTTTATTTTTTATTTTTTTATAGCTAAAAAACGGAAGGGAGAAGAGTAAACACACCTTTAGCTCCCATTTTTGACTAGAAATTCTAAGCTCATGGTTATGCACCTTGCCAAATAGGTACAATTTATATTCCCTGCCTAGAGTTGTGACTAAGATCAAGAAATAGGCCACTAGTTATAAAATATGTTATATTCGCTTACTAATGAATTTGAGAGTTAAAAATGTTACACTATAAATAAAAAATTGGGTAAGAAATAAGGATGAAAAGGAACAGAGAAAAGAGAGAAGGAAATTTTTGCCAGGTTCCTATGACAAGGTGATTGTTGAAGATGAACACTGAAAATAACCCTAAGTTTCCTGGACTCTAAGGTTGGAGAGGAAAATCACAATGGCTAATTCAGTTTTATAGCTTGATGAAAGGAAGCATGTTACCTAGTGGTGGTCAGCCATTTTTTTTTTTTTTTTTGGCTCTGAAAAATTCATAAGAAGGATTTGTTTGATGGATATCTGTTGCTCATTATATCACTACATGTTCTTTATGTGTTCTTAACAGCACAAAGGTACATTATCCTTCTGTTTGGAGGAGAAGTGGTGGAAAGACTGGCATTCAGATGATTAGCAACACCGAGGGTAGAAATTACCTCTGCCTCATGTATGAACTTATAGTGCTCGTCTGGGTCTTCCTTCTTTACTTCTATCTAGACCCACATTCTTGCCAGTCTTGATTCCTGAAGCCTAGTTAATACTCCCAACTTTGTCTCCTGGTTCCCAAACTTCCTATTTGCTCCAGATAATGAGAACTTCCTAGAGTTACCTCTGCCTGGTCTTTCCTGGATTCTTAGCATGAGCCTCTTTGAATGCTATGTCTGATGCCACAGTATGCTTATATGTCTCCTTACACAGAAGAGCAAAGAGTCAGATCAGTCTCTCAGTAAATGGTAGATGTAACGATGGTGGCTTACTGGCTTCTTAATGGCTTCTGAAGGAGAATGCTGAGATACACCACTCAGATCTCCTATCAAAAATGAAGGATTTACTACTCCAGCTACCAAGAGTGTTGACAGAGGAAAGACCTCAGCTGTCAGCTTCCTATTGCCTTGGCTGAAGGTGATGCCCTTTTCCAGGGTTACCTGCATTCAATGATTGAGCATCACAGTGATGTGAAATCTTGGCCCTTTTGTTCCTACAGGATTCAGCACTCCCTATATGGTTGGCAGAGGCCTTTACTGAAACTAACACGCAGCCCTCCACCCAGTCTGGCTTTCTTCTTTTTATTTACCCAAGTGTATTCACTGACAACCCTCCTGCCCAATAATCCCCATCCCAAAGTCTACTTCCTGTGGAATCCAACAGGGAACAGCTTTTTAAAGCCAGTGTGGGCCGATACACTGCATGGATCATGTCATGATCAGAACATCATATAAATGGCCCAAACACCACAGTATTAAGTAATAACATGAAGGACCAGGGAGGAAACACAGAGTACTAGGAAAGTGCTGGAATTCCAGAATAGAAGGGGTGGATTAAAAGAGTAGGAAAGAAGTAAAGAGTGAAAGCAAGCATATTGGTGTAGCTACATCTGTCTTCAAGATACAAGATTAGACATTGAAGTAGCATCTGAAAACCATCTTCCACATTCTACCAACATTTATACTACCTAAACAAGGAAGATCTGAGACCTTTATTAGATTCCTAATCCCACACTCTTGACAATGCTTCCATGTGTCTTCCCGCTTGATCCTGACTACAGTCTGTGGTGCCACTTTCATTTCAGGTAAGGGGAGAAGCGCTCAGAGATTTAGGTGCCTAGTCCGAGGCCATCCAGCAGAACTCAGGGCTGCAGGGCCCAAGGCCAGTGTTTCTCCCATCCTGTGGCAGTTTCCTCTGAAATGCAGTGCCTAAAGACAGCCAACAACCAGCGTTTACCCATTTTAACTAAAGTCTTTAAAGTTGCCCCTTTTCTGGTGTTATTTACACAGCTTGACTAAAACACCATGGGGTCTCTGGCCTGCATGAGGGCACTGCAAAAATAATGAAAAGCAAGTTCGAGCCATAGAGAAAATCTTTGATCCTTCCCGCTGCCTCCTTCCACTCTCTCCACAGGTGTAAATACTACTCCACAAACCCCATTAGTGCACAGAGTTAGAGGCCTATTTATTTTCACATTTAAAAAAGAACAAAGCCCTTCTGAAATCTTGTCTGGGGTCTCAGAGCTTTCTCTGTGCCACTGCATGCCTGCAGCGTCGGTATATGAATGCATGGAGCTCGTTCCCTCAGGTTTCCACAGGGCCTACATTAGTTTTATTTTCCTTATGTGGGTCTAAGCATCACTGAGCCGATTAGAATCAATTCCTGGAAGACCATATAATAGAGAATTGAGGCTTAGTTGGCAAGGGACAGTCTGCTGTGAGTCTTGCTACTGGATATTTTAGCACAGAATTAGACTGAGGCAGTGGAGAAAATCTCCCACTGTCATTGCCCTGACTCCTGATTCTTGCTCATTTGGATTGGTGCCCACTATGCCCTTGTGGCCTGTATTTTGTGTTGCTCTGAGTGGCGGTAGACTTCCAGGTTTAGGGCACGATGTATGTTCCCTTCTGTTTCTCTTCTGAACCCCATGGTTGATTTTTTTTTTTTTTCATCTGTAAGTAAAATAAGAAACTCTCTAAGCACACCAAGAGGAGAAAAAAAAAAAAAAGGTTTTCTTTTCCCCAGCCCCCTCTTGGAAGGCTCAGCACAGGCCCCCTGCCCAGACACCACATGGGCTAACTGACTTTGCCTCTTGCCCTGAGCCTGACTCAGCAGTGATTTTTATAAAGCTATCCTGGTGCCCGAGAAGTTCTCTTACAACAAAGCAGTAATTGATTATCTTTTCTTTCTTTCTTTCTTTTATTCCTTTTATTTGGATGTTTTCTTCCTAATGAGAGGTATACGCTTTGTCCATTCTGGACTTTACTTTGTAGAAGAATGCTGTGAGTTATAGGAACGCTTCCTGGAAGGCAACAAGTGAAGAGGATTAAATATGACCCATCAATGCTGACCTTTCTGTCACTGTCGGGCGTTCTTTTTAAAGTATTACTAGCACAAAATGGAGTTGTGGATGATGGTTGGGGGTCATCAGTCAAGAGCCATATAAATAAAAAGTGACTTTATTAAAAAAAAAAAACAGAACACAATTTTACACGTGTATTTTGTAATTAAGAACAGGACAAAATACTCTTTTATCTAACTGAATAATTTTAGTTAGTTACTATTCTAAAGAAAAAGTGGGGTAGGGATGGCGGTAGAGTGTTGAGTGGCAAATCCTGTAGCAGATTAGAGATTATAGTTAAGACTGTCAGAACTATGCTGCCGTGTACTAGATAAGGGTATTAACTGAGAGCAAGACCTCTTGGTACTGGCTCCAGAGGCTAGAAGAAAATTAAGTGAAGATCAGATCAGGGTGACACTCTCATCATTCTTACCCCTGCTCTCTATGTGTCATTTAAATCTCAATTATAGTCAAAGACCAAGTTCTGAATGTTAGTTGGTTTGCTCACACTGATAAATTTTACTGAGAACTATTTCCTCTCTTTGAGAAGGTCATCTTTTTGCTCAAGCTTTCACTAATGGAGGGAGGCCTGAACAGGAGTCAACATCTTTCTAACCACTCAGATCAACTGAATCAACCTTTATAATAAAGGAGTGACAGATGTGTCTTTGCGTAGCCACAAAAGTTAACTTCCTTAGAACAAAATGTGCAATCTTTTCACAACATGCAATTTCTATTGAGATACTGTCGAAGTGTTTTTTAATACTGTGTGTGCGTGTGTCTATGTGTGTGTGAATGTGTATATGTGTCTGTTGATTCTCTGAGTCTGATGAGAATGGTTTGAAAAAAGATCCCGAGTTAAAATAACACTGGACAAAAAGCAGCAAATAAACTTTCAGAAAATATCCTCAGGAGGTAGGAAGGAAAAGTGTGGTAGACACAGCTTCATGCCACCGTTTAGAGAAAGATGTCTGCTCAACTGTTGTGTTTCCCCGAAAATAAGACCTAGCCGGACAATCAGCTCTAATGCATCTTTTGGAGCAAAAATTAATATAAGACCGGGTCTTATTTTATATTATGTTAGATAAGACCCAGTCTTATATTACAGTAAAATAAGACTGGATCTTATATTAATTTTTGCTCCAAAAGATGCATTAGAGCTGATTGTCCAGCTAGGTCTTATTTGTGGGGAAACACAGTGGGGCTAAGGGGTGTGTGGTCAGCAAGGCAGCTTCCGGTTGTCAGCTGCTTTGGGATCTGCCTCAGCTACAGAGAGTTGCTCAGCCAGGTTACTGACCTTCTGGGACTGCCTGTATTCAGTTGTTGGGTGAGGTGGAGGGACAAAGCCTGGCTGTGTCAGTCCATCAGGTAACTCAGATTGGCAACA
Source organism: Rhinolophus hipposideros (assembly GCF_964194185.1). Classification (NCBI taxonomy): domain Eukaryota; kingdom Metazoa; phylum Chordata; class Mammalia; order Chiroptera; family Rhinolophidae; genus Rhinolophus; species Rhinolophus hipposideros. The sequence goes on from NC_138051.1 coordinate 41,683,229, forward strand.
CACATTCCTGAACTTCTGTAGTATCGATGGCAACTAGCCATAGCCATCCAATCCTGCTGTCCTTCGAGCTGTTATTTCCTGCACAGATCTTGAACACCTGACACATTACATTCACCACTTCATTCCCTTTCAGCAGTACATAATCACAGTTTACAACCAACAAAAGTTTTCACCATTGAACTGCCACTTGGTACCTGGAACAGATTATGTTTCACCTTCTAGCAGTGACAGGGTGCTCAGTGCCACCCAGGACCAGGAAACCTCCTCAGATCCCAATCTCATTGCTAGCTTTCTCAGAAACAGGCACCAATTGCCACAGGTAAATTGTTTCCATGTTGTAGCCCTCCCTGTTTCAGGTACAAGCCTAGGATGCCAGAGCCTGCCTTCATAACCACTATACCACACTGCCCAAATCTTTTCTGTAGCTTGTAGAGTCCCAATCTAATGTGACCCGAACTTATCTCCAGCTTCATTCAGCTTTCCCCAGCCTGAATTTACTGGGCTCTGCTATGTTCTCAGACCTTTGTCGCTGCTGTTTCCTAAAACTCCCCCCAGTGCACACTATGCTCCTGCTGCTCTCTCCTCACTCAGCCTCTTCACTCTCCCACTATCCATTTGGACATCACTTCCCATGTAACCTCCCCTCACCAGTCTCCAAACAGGTTGGAGGACAATCTTGGCCTTCAAGTTCCTTGAGGGAGGGAATGTCTTGCTTACTGCTATATTCTTAGCATGCGTAGTACCTGCCACGAAGTAGATGCTTAAAAGCAGTACTTATATAAATGAATGAATAACCCCCAAAGGAATATATGACATGGGAATTTCATGGTAGTGATAAAGGTATGGAGGTGTGTAATAGCTAATTTCCTAGAAGAGATTAGCATTTGAATAAACAAACTGAGTAGAGATCACTCTCACCAATGCCGGTGGGCAGCATTCAATCTGCTAAGGGCCTGACTAGAACAAAAATATGGAGGAAGGGGGAAGTTGCTGTCTGCTTGAGCTGGAGCATCCATCTTCTCCTGCCCTTGGACATCAGTGCTTCTGGTTCTCCTCTGGCCTTCAGACTTGGACCTGGACTTACACTATCACCCTTTTCTTCTCCCCCGGTTCTCCAGCTTTCAGACTGCAAATCATGGGACTTCTTGGCCTCCAAAAATCAATTCCTAGTGTCTGTCTATCATATCATATCTCTATCTATCTATCTATCATCTATCTATCTATCTATCTATCTATCTATCTATCTATCTATCTAACATCTATTTATCTATTTTTTTTCTATATGTATTTTCTGGGCATGCAACCATATCTTCCTCCTTGAGTACCCTCCTGAAAAGGAAGCATACTGGTGAAGAAAGAAAAATGGAGCACTGAACCCCAGCCATCTTGCCCCACAAGTTCATCTATGGACTTTCCTGACTGGGGCTACATTTGGGATCCAAGTCAGGTCCCGAGTCTGTTACACCATTTTGTGTCTGACCACATTTGCCACCCAGGAGGATTTGGGCTGGCAATGTTCCAAGTCAGAAGAAGTCTGACAACTGCTTGTTGAAAGAAAATTGTTTCTAGCTCTCTAGATATTTGCAGTCTAACAAATAAACTGTCTTCCTCAAAGAGTTTGGACACACATAACTAAACACTGAATACCCAGATGGCCCATCATAAATGAAAAGGTGGTAAATAAGAAAAGCCCAGTGTAATCAATGTTGCTGTCTTCTAAACTACATGGAGAAGAATCTCAATCGATATTTAGTAAAGTCAGTTCTTTTAAAACTAGGGAATGCTGAGAATGAAAGAGTATTTCATACAGAGAAAATTATTTGAGGAAAGCTTTATTCTAATTCAAAATGTTCACATTTTTGCAATTTATGAGATTTGCTCTGTAGCAAAAGAGGAAAACCATTGTATATAAAATTTAGCAACTCTGGACAAAATTGAGTAAATACTAGAAACAATTTTGCAGTGTTTTTCAGCCTACAAAACAATAAAAGAGAATCATAGCTAAACAGCAGCAAGAAATAAGCAGGCCCTGTTAGGAGGAATTATTTTTGCAAATGCATTTTTTTAAATTATAAAAATATTGCCTCAATTAATTGTTTTTTAGAAATAAGGCATAATGATAATCTAAGAACATAGCTTTCTGAAAGGTATGGATATTTCTTTTGAATGAACATGGTTAAAAAATCTTTAGCTAGCTATACAGCTCGCTGACTTACCACACTAAGAAATCAGAGGCTATTTGTTTTTTTCACAATCTCTTTTTTCCTTTAGAAAGGGAGATTGTCTCTTTCCTTTTTGAGCTTCTGTAAATCAGAATAATGGTCAAATATTTGTTGAGTCCTCATGATTTGACCCAGGCTGGTCCACTGTTTAGACTTTACTTCTGACCATGGCTCTGCTGCTTTCTCATGTATGGAGAGTGCTTTCTGCTGATTTTGAACAAGCTAAAAATCACACTTTCCCCATGGATCTCAGGGCATCTTGGCCATCTCTGTCTTTTCTAGCTCTGACTTTCTCCTGTGCATGGAATGCTCCACACACGTAGGCCTCCCAATCCTCCCTGCCCACATCATATCTATCTATCTATCTATCTATCTATCTATCTATCTATCTATCTATCTATCTATCTATCAACTTCACTCCCCAACCTCATTGCCTTCCCTGTCCCCACCATACACACACCTCTATACCTACCTGACCAGGGCTGAATGGAAATTCAGGGCACAAGTCAGAGGAACCACCCCTCATTGTTCTTTCCTTCCTTCAAACACTTAAGTACCTACCTTGTGCCAGGCACTGTTTTGGTGTTGGAGAAAGAGTAATGTGTAAGGAAATAACCGAGATGATTTCACAGAGGATGAGTATTAAGAAGTGAGGAACAGATGGGCTTTATTTTTGATTGGGAGGTTGGTTTGAATGTCAAGAAAGAGACCACTTTGCAAAGAGCTAGGAGCAGAAAACTTGAGGCACAGAAATAAGTTACTCTAAAAGTGGAAGGTAGAAAAAAAAGGCCAGTCTGATCGGATCACAGGGAGCAGGGAGGGGTGCCTTCTGGAGGGAGCTGGAGATGAAGTTATAGAGGTAAAGAGGAGGTTTACCTCCTCTGTTTGGTGGAAGGCTCCACTTGCCCCTCTAAGTCCATCTCGCTCTGTGTCCTGGGGGTGACTTTCCCTCACCCTGTGGCCCTCTGCCTTATGTTGGGTCCAGCCAGTGAGGAGTCCCAGCAGATGGGAGAAGAGAGGGCCTGAGATATTTAACTGCAAGTCTCAGCTCCACACAGGCCTTCTGTCTGTAGGTAACAAGTAATGGTAGCCTTCCTTTCAGACCTGGGGTGCTAACTGTGCCCCGCTGTTACTGGCTCTGGGGATTCCACTCTAGCTGTAGCTTTATGACAGTCTGCTCACACTTTTGAGGAAAGTTTAATGAAGTATTTACAAATTTTTCCTAATATAAAAGTGTCATGTGTTTCCTATGGGACCCTGACTCATATACTCTTATCAGCCATGCCCATAAGTGTGGATTTTATCTTAAGTACAATGGAAATTTTAATTTTTTAAATTTTAAGTCAAGTTTATTGAGGTATGATTTACATACAGTAAAATCTACCCCATTTAGGTTGTGAATTCAAATAGTTTTATGAATTTTGACAAAGGCCTATTGCCACATGATTCCCATCAAATCAAGATGCAGAACATTCCCAACTTTTTGAGGTTTTAAGCAGGGGGATTACATGACCTTTTGATCTTTATTTCCTCATTTTTAAAACCTCTTTTTTTTCTCCATTTTAAAACCTTTCAAACCATTTTTAAAACTCAGACTTGAAGAATGGCCATAGGGAGGCAAGAGCAGTCATAGAGAGGCTCGTTAGGAGACTACTGCAGTGGTTTAGACACTGTGCTGGATGATTAGGGTATTAATGACTGAGCCTCTGCTTTTAAAAGCATTATAGCCTAGCAGGAGAAATCAACAAGAAAACAGAACATTATAATTCAGTGTGAAAGCTTATGCAATATGCTGGAGTATGGGACTCTATGGGAAGAACACATAGGGGGTTAATAATGTGCAAATTCTGCCTTTCTGTGACCTCTCTGGTGTAACTAATCTCTTTGGTTTGGGCAGGGAGTCCCCATAATAAGGTCTGATTCCATCAGCACCCATACCTGTGGGCAGAAGGGAGCAGAGTTTTTGAATTCTTTAAGTTCCAATAGTTCAAGGTAGTAATGCCACTCCTTTGAATTCTAGAGCAGAGACATAAAAAGATTAATGTATCGATACCATATAACACGTATCAGTGCCTCCTGACATTTCCCTGTCACAGCTCACATAGCACACTGGGATAAAGACCAAAGACGGTTCACTGCTGAGGGGGAACCAACCAGGCCATCTTGACACACACTTCCCACCCAGCCACACTGAGTTCTGAGGAGGGTCAAGATTTTGGCTCATCTGTAAGCTATTAATTGAGAAGTGCTAACGCAGTTTCCCTCCCAACTGGAGAAGTGTCATAAGAGAGTGAAAAGAGCAATGAAATTTGGAGTCATGAAATCTGGTTGAAGTCACAACACTGTTTGGATCATTTCTGCTAAGGCATGACTTCTCTGAGCCTCAGTCATCTCACGTAGATAAATGAGCTTATCCTCTTATCTGAAAGACGAGTGAGTACTTTCTTAAACATCAATTATTACATTGCAAAATCCCCCATGACAGGGAGCACAGAATCTTCAGGATAGATCTAAGGTTCCACTTGATGCGTGTACCTGGGAAAATGCTCATTGTTGACCTTGACCACCCTGGAAGAACAGCTCACAGGAGGGCAGTAGAGAAGAGGGAAGACTCTGATGACTCCTTGCCATTAATCACCTGCTCTCACTACCCCCTGAATCACCTCCGTTCACCTATACCAAAAACGCCAGCTCTAATCCCCTCTACCACCAAGCCCCTGGAGAGCAGAGGCTAGGAAAAAAAAAGTGAGAAAATGTGGCTGGAAGTACCATCTGGGTTGATTTTAGGTAATTAAATAACAAACAGACTTGAAGAGAGTTGAACATTATTCTGTTATTACCAATTCAATCCTTATACCGTGTTTCCCCGAAAATAGGACCTAGCTGCACCATCAGCTCTAATGTATCTTTTGGAGCAAAAATTAATATAAGACCGGTCTTATTTTAATATGAGACCAGTTCTTTAATATAATATAATATAACATAATATAATATAATATAATATGATATAATATCGGGTCTTATATTAATTTTTGCCCCAAAAGACACATTAGAGCTGATGGTCTGGCTAGATCTTATTTTAGGGGAAACATGGTATTTTCCTAAGTTTTAAAATCATCTTTCCCCTGCATTTGTAGAATGATCTGAAATGGCTTGTTAAAAGTAAACAATGGCTATTAAAGGGCTCCATTTTAATATGCAAATAAATATCTATCTGTCTGGATACTCAGGAGAGGATCATTTTCAATCTCCCAAAATAATAAGTCAGTGGTAAACCCAGGCAGAAGGAAGAGGATGATTTATTGACATCAAAATCACTAAGATGATGGTAATGATAATAAATACAGTAATAAATATAATACATAATGATAATGCTAAGAGATGAAGTTGATTGAACACAGTTATAATGGTATACTGAGGTCCAAACAATTAAAAAGTTAATGAAATGACCAGGGTGAGCCTGCTGTGGAGGTTGGGAATGAATTACTAGTTGATATTATCTAAATTTTCCAGGTTTCATTATACATTCTATATACTGGGCATTGTGTTAAGCAGTTTATATGAATTGTTTTGCTTGATTCTGACAAACAACCTTATGACATAGGTGTATGTACTATTAAGCCCATCAAATAATCAATTGGAGAAAGCTAAGACTCAAAAATTAGTATGCTTTTAGCCAGGCTGAGGTCAGGGAAGGGGATCAATGGCACACAAGAAGATTTGCACCTTTGAGAGGCAACTTTGCCAATCCTTGAACCTCTTTTTGGAGTGATAGACAATGCAATTGGCAATTTATTGCTTCAAGGTCTTTTATGATGTTTCTGATATTATTTCAGAAGTCTCTGAACTGGACCAGAACACGACATCAATTAAGTTTACTCTAAGGTCAGCCTATACACTAGGCTGATGGTTTTCAAATTTTGCCATGCATCATGATCATCGGAGAGCTCATTAGACCACACCGGTCTGTCTCCCACACCTGGGAGTGCAGCCTGGAGAGCTGCATTTATACAACATTCTCAAGGAATTTGGATGCATATCGGTTTGGGAACTACTGCAGTAGGCCAGGAAATCATCTCTTATTCTATTTTTAAATCTCAAGTTATGGTCATATATATTGTCAAAACTTTCTTAGAGTCAAGAATCTGGTGTATATAGTGAAACAAATAGAATTGTTCCAGCAATGTGTCAAGACCAGACATTTGTTGCTATCTCCATTTAATTTTTAAAAATTGGCTTTACAAAAAATTCACCAATTACAGGGTACAATTTGATGAGTTTTGGCAAATGTATATAACCATGTAAGCACCACCACAATAATTATATTGCCATCATTCCCCAAAGTTACTTTGTGTCTCTTTGCAGTTAATCCCTTTCTTGGCCCCTGGCAACAACTGATTGCCTTTCTGTTCATATAGTTTGCCTTTTCTAAAATTTTATATAAATAGATTATACTGTATGAGGTTGGACAATTAAGTTTATGAACTCATTCAAGAAAAAGTGCTAAATATCACTACGGTCACTTTCGAAGTACTCCCCTTGGGAAGCTATGCACTGGCACCAGTACCTAGTCCACCCTTCAAAGCAATTTTGGGACTCTTTTTCTGGAATGGCCATCAGAGCTATCATTGTATTGCCCTTGATATCCTGAATGCCATAAAAATTTCTTCCTTTAAATATTTCCTTTATCTAAAGAAAGAAGTCATTGGGGACCAGATTAGGTGAGTAGGGAGGGTTTTCCAATACAGTTATTTATTTATTGGCTAAAAACTCCCTCACAGACAGAGCTGGTGTATTGTCGTGATGCAAGAGTCATGAATTGTTGGTGAAGAGTTCAGGTCATCTAACTTTTTCACGCAGCCATTTCAGCACTTCCAAATAGTCAACTTGGTTAACTGCTTGTCTAGTTGGTACAAATTCATAATAACCCTTCTGATATATAAAAAAAAATTAGCAACATTATTGCAACAAGTTCACAGAACTTAATTGTCAGACTTTGTATATAGTCTTTAAACTCTGGCTTTCATCATTTAGCACAGTGCTTTTGAAATTCATCCAGGTTGTTCTATGTATTAGTAGTTCATTTCTTTTTATTACTGTATTCAATCATGTATAGGCATGCCACAATTTGTTTATCTGTTCACCTGTCCATGGACATTTGGGTTGTTTTCCAGTTTCTGGGTATTATGAACATATTTGTGTGAACACATTCTTTATTTCTCCTATGTAATTATCTAGGAGTGGGATTGTTGGGTGAAATGATGTTTGTTAAACATTGTAAGAAACTGTCAAAATGTTTTCCAAAGTGGCTATAATATTTTCTACTTCCACTAGCACAGAATGAGATTCTAGTCGCACCACATCCTCACAAGCACTTGGGTTTGTCAGTCTTTTTAATTCTAGCCATTCTGCTTGTGTGTAGTGGTATCTCATTGTGAATTTAATTTACATTTTACTAATGACTAATGATATTTGGCATATTTTTATGTGCTTATTTGGTATTTCAACAACTTTATTGAGATATAATTGATATACAAAAACTGCACATATCTAATGTGTACACTTTGATGAATTTGGACAATTTGATGTACAAAATGTGTACAATTTGATGAATATGCAAATACCTGTGATACCATTACCCCAATCAAGGTAATATACATATCCAACACCTCCCGGAGTTTCCCGTGTCCCTTTTTTGTGTGTGTGGTAAGAACACTTAACGTGAGATCTCCCTTCTTAAATTTTGAAGTGCACAATATCGTATTGTTGACTACAGGCACTATGTTGTGTTGTAGGTCTGTAGAATTTGTTCATCTAGCATAACTGAAACAATTTGCAATTTATATATATGTTCTCTGGTGGAGTGTGTATGCAAATCTTTTACCACTTCAAAATGGGATTATTTGTCTTCTTACTATTTTGTTGTAAGCGTTCTTTAAATATTCTCTACCAGGTGTTAGCAAATTTTTTCTTAAAGGGCCAGATAGTAAATATTTTATGCCATAAGCTCTGGATTATAATTACCTAACTCTGACATTTCAGCTTGAAAGAAGCCACAGATAATAAAACTTGACTTACAAAAATAGGAGGCTGTAATTTGCCAACTGTGTTCTACGTACAAGTCCTTTATTAGATACTTAGCACATATTTTCTCCCAATCTGTAGCCTTCATTTTCATTTTGTTAACAGTATCTTTTGAAGAACAAAAGTTTTAAATTTTGTGAAGTCAAATTTATCTGTGTTTTCTTTTATGGATTGTGCTCCTTGTATCTTATCTCAATAAATATTTGCTAACACAAGACCATAAAGATTTAGTTTTGTTTATTTCTTATGGTTTCTTCTAGAAGTTTTATAGTTTAGGTTTATGGTCCAAATTATCCTATTAATTTTTTATTATTTTTTGTGTATATTATAAGGTTATTACCTATATACCTTATATAAGGTATATACTATTTTAAGGCAATGTTAATTTTTCTGTGTTGTAAGGCAACAGTCGAAGTTTTTTTTTTTTTTTACACAATACCATTTGTTGAAAAGACTGAAAATCACACATAGAATTGCCTTGGCACCTTGGCTAAATATGTGTTACACAAATACTCCAATCCCTTTATTACTCTAGCTTTATAATATACCTTGAAATCAGGGAAATCCCAACTTTATTTTTTCTTTTTCAAATTTATTATGTCTATTTTAGGTCCTTGGCATTTCCATATAAATGGTAGAAGCATAATTTTAACAAATACGAAAACACCTGCTGGGATTTTATTGTGGTTGTGTTGAATCTATAAACCAATTTGGGGGAAAATCAATATTTTAACATTATTGAATCTTTCAGTTTATGAAGATTGAAAGTTTCATTCCATATATTTAAATTTTTTAAAAATTATCTGAGCAATATTTTATAGTTTTTGATGTACAGGTTCAATGTGTTTAGTCGAATCTATCCTTATTTCACACTTTTTGATGGTATTTTAATTTCTAATCATCAATTTCTATTATATAGAAATACAATCAATTTTGCATATTGCCCTTATATCCCACAGCTTTGTTATACTCACTTAGTAGTTTTCGTAGCTTATTTGTAGATTCCTTAGGATAGTCTACATAGGTCATGTCACTCACAAATAGAGTTTTACTTCTTTTCCAATCTATATGGATATTCTTTCTTTCTTTTTTAAATTTTATGTCTTCTTTTTGCCTTAATGTCCTAGCTAGGACATCTAGGACCATGTTGAATAGAATTGATGCCAATAGATATCTCTGCTTCTCTCCTAAACTTAGGAGGAACATTCAGTCTTTCACCATTAAGTAAGAATGTTAGCTACATGCTTATAGATGATGCTCTTTATCAAGAAATGTCTTTCTATTCCTAGTTTGCTGAGAGCTTTTTATCATAGTGGATGGTGAATATTTTCAAATGCCTTTTTTATATCTATTAAAATAATCATATAGCTCTTCATTTTTAGTCTGTTAATATGGCAAATTATATTGATTGATTTTTTAAAACCAATCTTTCATTCCTGGGGTGGATCAGTATGATTGGGTAGAGGTTCATTAATTTTTAAAATTGATCTTAAGAAAGGACTTATTTCATTGAATTTTTCCATTGTTTTTTCTGTTTTCCATTTCATAAATTTCTGCTCTAATCTTAGTTACTTTTTCCTTATTATTTCGGTTAAATTTACTCTTGTGGAGATTTTGATTAGATACTTAGCACATATTTGAAACGTTTATTTGAGACCTTTGTTCTGTTCTAATATACACATTTGTTGCTATAAATTTATTTCTACATTCCGTCCCACATATTTTGAAATGCTGTGTTTTCATTTTTATTCAGTTAAAAATATTTTTGAATGTCCCTTGTGATTTCGTCTTCAACTCATGTGGTTATTTAGAAGTGGCTGGTTAATTTTAAAATATTAGAGATATTTTTAAGATATCTCTCTGCTACTATTTCTAGTTTAATTTTGTTTTTGTCATAAAACAGGCTGTGTATCATTTAAATTCTTTTAAATTTGTTGAAATGGTATAGGATATGGTCTACTTTGGTGAACAACACCCCGTGTGTAGTTGAAAAAGATATGTATTTTGCAGTTGTTGATGGACTGTGCAATGAATCTTAATTTGGTTTGGTTGTCTGATAATGATGTTCAAGCAATCTAAATTGTTATCGATGTTTCTGTCTGCTTGTCCTGTTTATTACTGAGAAAGAAGTGTTGAAATAGCTAACTATAATTGTAGATTTGTCTATTTTCAGTTCTCAGTAACTTTCTGCTTCATGTATTTTGAAGCTGTTATTGAGTACATATCCAGTTAGAATTGCGAGGTACTGTTATGAACTGATTTGTGTCCCTCCAAAATTCATATTTTGAAGTTGTAACCTTCAATATTTCAGAATATGACTACATTTGTAGATTTGAAACATCGATGTTGGATTATATCTGAGGGTCAAAGTATTTTCACTATAATAGAGGGCTCATGGTTTTGTAGTTTTCTTAGATTCCAAAGGGAACAAGCCTGAAGACTGCCTCTAAAAAGTAAACTGGTACAGTTGTAGAGCTCATCTTGTTTGTTTCCCTTCTCTGAAGGATCTCTGGTACTGCAATTTTGTCATTCAATATCTGAAAACTGGTTTCATATATTTTGTCCAGGTTTTCAATTGTTTAAGTTGGAGGGATAAATCTAGTTCCTATTACTCTACTTGACAATGTTGTTTGATTTAATTCTAAAAATTGTATTGCTTTTCAAAGCCAATCCCTTGTTCTTGGGGGGATTACAGATCTAACAAAATATATACAAAGTACCTTCCCTCTCATTGTATTTTTGTTTGGCTCAGTCCCAGTTCTGTAGTATCTTTCTGGTATTTGATTAGGGCCTGGATCTCTTCTCTAGGAGCTGCAGTCTAGACAATTTCCCATAGGAAATTCTGCTCCTTTGGCACCTTCAGATATTACCTCAATCTCAAGTCTCCCATATTTCAAAAGTTCCAAGGAATCGTCATGACACAGATCTTGAACTAAATATTTACAATCTAAATACGATTGCCTTACACCCATGTATTTTTCAAGCAACCTAGTGTTTCCAGTACCAAACACATATCCTAGAATCTACTCCCAATTTGCTGTTATGAACCAGAGACTGCCACAGAGATGCAGTGTATTTGGGGGATGATAAAAAAAAAAAGAGAAAACAGATTAGGGAGAAAGAGACAGAGAGGTAAAGAGACAGACAGACAGACTTTTAATTTATTTGTATGGCAAGGCAAATAAATTGATACCCATTGTCTAGACTACTACCCTTGGATTTAAAACTCAAATGTAATGGTTCTCCTGATAAAGGACTCAAACTGTTATTGTCATGTTTGGCGGAGAGAGGGAAGAGAGAGAGGAAATATGCACAACTGTGAAACATTCTGTTCTTTTAATAAAATCTCTAAGTTTGAGATGATAAGATCTCATTTTCCAGGTCTTCCTAAGACCCTTTTCTTTCATTTAGTGTCCAGATCATATATTTTGAATTTCCATAAAAGGGAAACCAAGATGCAATCTTGCTACTTCTCTCCAGGAACCACACGCAAATCAGTTCAGGAGCACATCTTGCAAGAGATGTTATTGGTGCCTCAGCCATATCCACTTGAGTCTTACCTTTGTGGTACACTCCTTGACTTCCAGCTGCCAGGATGTGCACCTCTTTGCTGGAAGGCTTGTTAAGACAATTGAAACCTACTGCTTGTGCCCAAAGTAAGCTGGAAGTGCCACAGAATTAATGCTCCATAATCAGCCCTTCATCAGTGACTTGGGTGGGATATCTCTGAGTTGCTTGTTCTACATTGATTCCTGGAGTTTTCCAGCAGGATAAAGGTGCAATTGCCCACAGTGGTAGCTGGCTTGATACTCTCCCTTTCCCACTTTCCTGCAACTGTTTCTTGGATCACCTCCCAAATAAACTACTTACGCGCAATTCCTTGTATCAGAGTCTGTTTCTGGGAGAATCCAAATTAAGATACTCCTACTTTCTGGCAAGCAAGTAACTAACTCCCCACAGATAACAACTCTAGAAGTAAAATTCACAGCTTTGCATTCCCAGTGATGCTAGCCTCCAACTCTCACTGAATATAGGAGAAAAAAAGGAAAACAAACATAGGATAGTGTGTACCATGCCTCCTACTATTTCTTCATGTTGTCAGGCCCAAAGTGCAGTTTTCTATCTGATCTGGGCGTGCTGACCAAATAAAATGAACTCCTATCCCTAACTAAGACTGGGTCTTGTTGCTTCAAGTGGGATCAGATACATAATTGCTGTTATAATTTGTACTTTAGGAGTCAAACTGTCTTCAGCCTTAAGAAGAATCCTTATGTACACTGAGATGACTTCTACAACCATTGATGGATAACATCTTTCAATGTCAGAGATTTGTTTCTCTCCACTTGGAGCTTTTCCCATGTAAAGTAAAGTTGCTCTTGCAATTTGATGTTTCTGAGCAAGCCTGTCTACCATATCCTCCCCTCTTCTGCATACATCCACCTTCACCAGGTGTTATTCTGGGAGAAGATTTACCTGGGATCCTGCATCCTTAATTAAATTTTTGTTCAGCTGCCACTCCAGTTAGTTCCCCAGGATATGTGCCTTGGGTCCATTCCAGTGAAAACAACTACCTTATTATTAGCCAGAAATTTGGCCCACAGTCTTAAGTGATATATTACTTTGGTGACTTGGTCATAACTAAGAGTGAATTATGAAGACTACCATGTTTCCCTGAAAATAAGACTTAACCAGAAAATAAGCCCTAGCATGATTTTTCAGGATGACATCCCCTGAACATAAACCCTATTGCGTCTTTTGGAGCAAAAATTAGTATAAGACCCGGTTTTATTTTCGGTGAAACACTGTATTAATCTAGAAGTTTCTGCTGCATCTCCATGCCTTCTTGCCTCTGATATCCCCACCCTAGAAAAATGCCTCTTGCCAAGTGGAAAGATATTTTAGACCATTGTTTTGAGGAAAAAACACATGAAGAAGTGGTTTCTAAGATAATTCAACAGTCTTAAAAAGGGAAGATAAAAGAGCCCTTTACATGGAAAACAGATTTATCTCTGCTGTACAGAAAACTCTGCCTCCTATATCTGATTGCTTTTTTTAGGTACTGATTATCCTTACATAATGTCCTTAGATGCTCCTTGAGGAGAGTGTGAGGTTGATCGGTCTACTGGACTTGTTGCAAATCAGTATTTTTTTCTTGTTCTAAATACAACAGATAAAAGTTGAACCAATACTCATAGCATCAAAGAAATGCCTAAACTGAAGAAAGACATACAGAAACCCTAGACTCTTGTAGGCATCTGAAATAAGTAGAGAATTCGTTACTGGTTAGTGGGTACAATGTTTGTACTATATTCTAGAAGACCAGCCTGAGAGGACTGAATTTTAGGATATTTGAATATACCGATCAATTAAAAGTAAGTGAAGAACTAGAAGAGAGATGTGATGGTAAAACAAAGGAGATCTTTGAAAGGAAGAACAATGGGAATTTTATTAAGCAACTGTGTGAGGTACTTCAAATGATGCTGCATTTCAAAGGTTAAATAAGAATATAATAGAGGAATAAAAGGGAAAGGAAGATGACTGAGAGGTATTTCAGAACAGGGAGAGAGTAGGAAGGAGAGCAATGGGGAATTAATAGGTACAATTACATGTGATTATGTGTGAGATTACAATAGAGAGAGAGCAAAGATGAGTAGTCAGGGAGATAAGACAGGAAGTAGTGAGGAGAGAGGGGGACTAGAGCAGGAGTCAGTGGTCTGTGCGTCATATCTGCCCTGCTGCCTGTTTTTGTAAAGTTTTAATGGAGCCCAGTCAGTCTCATTCATTTACATATTGTCTATGTCTGCTTTCATGCTACAACAGCATAGTTGAGTAGTTGTGACAGAGATGATATGTGGCTTGCAAAGCGTAACATTTATTTTTACGTAAAAGATTGCTGACCCCCTACTAGAGGGAAGGAGAGTGACGTAGGAGAAATAAATTGGTCAATGAAATAGTCATAGGTAACCAAGTGCCAATGAAAATGCTTTCAGTGGTTGTTGTTGGCGCCTTGCCAGATCCCCCAGCTATTGTGACTGTTGATAACCATCACAGATGTTCCCTTCCGAGGAATGACCTTGACTAACGACTGCAGCAAGAGCTTACAAAGGCTGGTCCTTTCCTCAAGGTGCAAGTAACTCTCTTTCCTCAAGGTGCGAGTAACTCGGTGGTGCAATTCATACCCCAGCACTTCTCAGGGACCTATGGAATTACTACCTTCTCCTGATGGGGGAGTGAGGAAAGTCTAGATTCCTGTAGCTCAAGCACTAAGTCTGTTCTCCAGCTTAGTTAGAAAATGGGTTTTCAACAACGGAGTAGATAGTTATTGTTCCTCCATTGAGTCTTAGCACCGTCCCACAAACTGATTACATTTACATCATTACAACTTTAGGTTAGTGGGGCTAGAACAAAATGGAAATGTCTGCTGCTTGGAAATTTAAAATTTTTGTATTTTCTCTTTTGGGGGGGTAATTAAATTAATTAATTTTTAATATATCTTTTAAATTTTTTATTAAGTTTACTGGGGTGACATTGGTTAGTAAAATTAGATAGGTTTCAAGTGTACAATTCTTAATGTTTATTTCAACTGATATTTTAATTTCCTGGAGACTAAATGAGGTTTTAAAATTTATTTTTAAAGTCAAGGCTGCTAGGATGGGTTGATGGAGGCCAAGTCTGAACCCACAGTGTATTTTTACAAGCAGTCTTTTAATAACTCTCTCTGTGCAACCCCTTATGTGTGAGGACAACTCAAGGGTGACTGTAATTATGCTGGTGCCATTAGGCGTTTTGACCTTGTCCATGCGCAGGGGACTTCCAGCTAGTAGTCTGACTGCTCCCACAATCTTCCATTTTATATTTTGTTAAGCTAGTTGGAAATAGCACTAAAACTTTGTTTTAAAGATGTTTCGAACCACTGGATTCAGCAGATGAACACGTATGATAACTGGGTATTTGAAAAGTCTACAGAAACATCCTATTCTAATTCTCATCACCAAAGTCAGGATATACAAAATCTGGCAGGAAAACTGGAAGGAAACAGTGCCCTAGGAGGTGCAGGCTCAAGGTGGGACACTTTCTCAGGGCAACCAATATACACAACTCTAGCATCTGCCTTACAGTGGCTGTTTGATGCCATTTGTAAGCTCATTGTGACATTCCATTTAGCTCATAAATCCGAAAGAACTGGATGTTGGTTTAGAGCAGTGCTTCTAAAAGTGGTGGCTGGACCACCAGCCTCGGTATCATTTGAGATTGTGTTAGAAATGCCAATTCCTGGGCCCCACTGCAGACCTAGTGAATCAGAAACTGTAGGAAGGGGGCCCAGCAATGGGTATTTTCAAGTCCAACAGGTGATTCTGATGTACATTAGAGTTTGAGAAGTACTGAAAGAGTGGTTTAAAAGAAGATGCATTTTTTTCAAAGGGACACAACATCTCATTGCTGATGTGGAAAGTCAGTACAAAAACTGATTAGGAAACCTGAGTAACTGTTAAAGGCAAGAAAGAAGTCTTTTAAGCATGACAAAGACAAAGAGAATGGCTCTCCTGCTGGATTTAAGAGGAGTGAGAAAGTTCAGGGGAATCAAGGAGGCTATACTCAGACATCTTCTTAAGAACCAGAAAGCAAATAGCCAGTAAACTCTTGTATACATATGAAATTAATTCATCTAGCCACTCTTATATATTCTCTGTCTTTAACTTTCTCTAGATTACTTGCAGTTAGCAAATTTTGTACATTTCGTTAGTGAACTTGACAGCAAAAGTAAGTCATAGACACATGCACCTCTTTAAACCTTTCTCTTTGTTGTGAGTGGGGGATGGTAGGTACATCTTGTGTGAAAATTGTGTCTAGACATATGAGCATAACAGGAAGCATGCCAACCTAAATTTATTACGTGAGTGACATGGGAGCCTTCTGGGAAGGACCTTCCTCTTAAAGGAAGAGAGAATTAGACAGGCAAGGTTGATTGACCCAGTAACCAATATTGAGTCACCAGTGGGATTCTTCTCTGGAAACCACTCAAATTTGCCTCTTGACCACTAGTTGGGTTATAGGTAAAAATGGAAAGTTGCTTCATCTCAACAGCTCAGAGATCTTGGGACATAGGCAGCACTGCTTTGGTGCCTGTGAGGAAAAATACAACTCAATTGGAAGCGAGAATTCATCCTTGCTTTTCTGTAAGAAAAATGGCTTTTGTTTTAGGGCATCCACAACTCCAGAAAACTCAGTCAAGTGTTTGCTGATTTCTGGGCAGCACCGGAGTCAGTCAGGTGAGGCTCCACTCCCCCATGTGGTACTAATCCCTGATGCTGCCTGAATGACTGTGGCAGTAGCCCAAGAACACCAGCATCATCAAGATGAGTACAATATAGTAGAGAGTTTGCATCTCTCTCCATATTTCCTTGCCTGTCATTTCAATTATGTTTATGGTCCATGGGGAGGGGTCAGGTGAGGTACAGAACAAATTTGTTTGTATCTTTATTTCCTGTCTCACACTATCGCTTCTCGGCCTTTTGGCTAAGATCAAGTGTATTTCCTGTCTCACACTGTAACACCTAGGCTACAGCTCAGCATACATAATAGGAGTTGAACTAATTCCGCTGATTGAGAGACCTGTGAAAGCAGACCTTTTAAGAATGATTTGATGCTTAACAAAAATGTGGCTTACCTGTGAATTATAAACAAGTTGAGTCCATTTACTTAGCCAAATATATCCAACCAACAGAAACCTTGCATTCAACTTCCATTGCTGGAACACTAGGAGAAAAATACTCAAAAATTATAAAGTTAGGGGGAACAACTAAGCACTGTTCTACTGGGCGCTACCAGTAAGTTTCCCACTTATGATTTCCCACTTTTTAAATCATATGATTTCCCACTTTTTAAATCATGTTTCCCACTTATGATTTCTGCTTGAAAATCCTGCCAAGATCCAGGCTTTGTTGTGAATGTCAGTGGGTGTCTAAGCGACTTGAACTCGCCTGCCTTCCAGTACCACCTTCCTCAGCCCTTCTTTGCTCCCAGCACTCTGCTGGAAACATCTCCATCCTTCATTTCCCAACCACTGGTGTGGGTCCTGCACTTGCTTGGCTTTCTCAGAAATAGCCACTGCCTTTCTGATGACGAGTATGGTCTGACACTTGTGTTTCCTGGTGTTCCCTGTGTTGGCAAAAATCGTGGGGGACCAAAAAGTGCCTGACTCTGCTCTACTTACTTTGCCCTTGCTCCTACTCTGTTGCCCTCATCCAAAGTCACTTATATCAGTTTTACAATCCATGTCAGCCCCACCGTGCTCCCTGGTGAGCACATTTCTAGCCCTTCCTTGCTACCCCACTTTATGAAATGATACTCAAAAAGTGCACATATTGAATATGCTAAACAGGATGAAAGCATTGTGTTTCAACCCACACATTAGCAATGTATTTAAGACAGGGCTCTGTGGACCACCCACATCAGAATCATCTGGGAGCAAATTAACAAAGCAAATTCCTGTGTCCTACCTCTAGCTACTGGTTTTTGATTCTGTAGGTCTAAGATGTAATTAAAAAACAAAAAAGTCGATCCAGTTTGAGAGGCACTGCTTTGTATCTGGTTCTTAATCTTGGCTGAAAGTCTCAGGGTGGAGGTAAGGGGTGGGGAGGTGGGGAGATTCTTTTAAAAATACAACACACACGTGTGTCCCAGTACACAGCAAGTAAATGAGAATTTCTGAGTGTAGGGACTAGGCATTGGTGTTTTAAAATAGCTTCCCAAGTGAATCTAGAGTGCAGCCAGGTTTGAAAACAACTGCTTTAGATGATTCAATATATGCAGTTTCAAAAGTCTGTAATGCGAAAACTGCTTTAATAAAGTTATTTCCCTTTAATCGCGTTGTCTAAAACCTTCCTGTCTGTAGGTCATGTAAATAATGTATTCCCTTCTGTGTTTTGCTATGAAATCATCTTGCCTTTTTTCTATTCTTACTTTTTTTGGGGGGGCTTTCTTTGTTTTCTGATTAAGTAAGTAACAGGAAAAATATATAAAGCTGGCTTTGCAAGCTGGTGGTCCAGAGCTGAAATTGCTCTAGCAGGTAAGTTTTATTGTATCTGCACAGTGTATGTTAAAAGATTGAAACCAATGGTTAAAACTTGAGATATTTTCACATAAAAATTCAGACTTGCCACAATGAGGCAAAACCCAGAAGTTTCATCAGCATTGGAGCCATCTTCCCCAGGAGTGCTGAATAGCAGCTGCCCCTTGGTGGAGGGGTTGGGGCGGAGTGCCCAACCTTGCCCATCAGGCCCTCCCTAACCCACTTATGCCTGGCTTCTCAGGCATTTGTGTTTATGACCTTTAGGATAAAGAGCTGGCAACACTCGAGCACCTGGTAAGTGTCAGGCTATCCAGGGTGAATGCTTTTTCTTCATGAAATACGCGTTATTCTCTTTATCGGAAGCTCTGAGCCTGGGCTGGGGTGGTCTGTGGGTCTAAGGTCAGAATTCCAATCCAACTCTGTCTGCTGCCGAAGCTTCCCTAGATCCTCATGCTTGTAGGAACTGTAGGAATTTTGGCTTGTTTCCATACCTCTCAGATTAGAGATGAAATTTTTTGGGATACTTGTGAAGTAATTTGCATTCTATTAAGGCTTCATCACCTGGATTAAGGGAATTCAGAAGTCAGTCAGTAAATTTTGTGAGGGCTTCAGTCTAATTAGCTTCAAGTGTAAAGGCACAAGCTTTTGGGGCAATTTAAGACAGATTTGCAATCCCATCAAGTGGATGCAATCATGTATGTAACCTGAACATTTCAAGGAGAGTTAATGGCTTTTCAGGCACCTCAGGGAACTGAACGGGAAGAACATTTGTTCAATGCAGTTAGTTATCTGAGCAGTTTTTGGTAACACAAATTCTTGAGTATACCTCTGGGGAAGTGAGATCTCATGCCCACAACTCAATAGCCGTCCCTTCAGCTCTGGTAGTCTAAAGTACCACCTTTTTACTCTAGCTGTGAACTGACATTATAAATATTATTTTATCAGTTAGTTTGTTAAATAACATTTTATATTCTTTATGTGATTTTCAGTGACATCTCGGGGCCAGAATTATTCCTTTAGGAGTGGATCTCAAGTTATGAGGTATTAGTGGAAAAAATGCTATATATCTTTCAGTAACACATCACTTGCATAATTAAAGAATACAATTGTTTTCTTACCTAGAGTACTTCACTGTCACTGAGAATGTGTTGAAGAGAAGGCAAGTGGTGAGTCATTGTATGTCCAAAAAACTTTCCTTTTTTTTCAGGTAGCATGTGTGAACTGGCAAGTTAGGGGAGGGTAGGAACAGTAAAAAGGAACTGAAAGACATTTAAAAGATTAAAGTCAATAGTTACCAGGATGAGAAAACATTTGGAGATATTTAATGAGATCACAATCAATGTGTTTTGTCTTTGTATTTTTACCTACAGTTTCTGCTGTGGGTGGCCGTGTCTTTTAATGTATTGTCTATCTCAGCTCTCATTGGCTTAGGGTACCTGAATCTAATGCCAAGAGTAGTAGGTCTTTGGCATCTATAGCTGATCGAACTGGAATAGACCAGAGGGTTACTTCCTCTACTCTTCCACCAGGAGAGGCACTAGGAGACCCAGACTGAGGATTACCTTGGGCTTCATCGGCAAGAATCAATTCCTTTGCTCCTACTCTGACCAGCGGAGACTACCAACGTCAGACCCAAGTGAAGGAAAAATTGGCTCTCTTTATTCCTAGGATGCTGCCCTAGACTGTTGGAGGGGAGAGAAGCTAGGTGGGTTGTGTGCTACCATGGGGGCTCATTTGCTGTGGTCTGGTTCTAGTTTTCTGTGTCAGCCTTTTTCCCCAGTGGTATGGGTAGCCTCTCCAATGCTGAAAATCACCTCTCTTGAGGGTGGTATAGAAGACCTTGTCGCATTGGGTCAGAGAGACTGGCATCCTCAGACCCTAAAATGGGGGACTTTGATCTTGCAGTCTCTTGAAAGGAAGGACCCTTCATTGGAGACAGTGCTTCCTGGAATTCATCCACAGAGATGCCCACAGGTCTGCCTTGGCTGCAGGCTTACATACCTCACAGCTAAGGATAGTTTTCTTGGTTCCGTTTGGCCAATCAAGCAACAGTCTTGTGGTCTCTCAGCTAGGAAATGGTAGAATGTAAGTGATAATAAGAATTGGTGTCATTTAGAGCAGCATTCAAGTCCTGACTGATCAGTTACTAGCTGTGTATTCAGGAGCACAGAGCTCTGAGCCTCAATTTCGTCATCTGTCAGATGAGACAATATCAAACTGAGGTGTGGGAATATTATGATTAAACGAGAATGTATATCAAGGGACATCATAGATTCTGGCACATTAAAAATAATGTAGGCATTATTTTTAATGAGGAAATATTCCTAAAGGTAACCTCAACTTTATCAGGTGTCAAAAGGATCCCTGAATTTTCAGAAAAACCCGTTCCACAGATCACCCTCAACAAGAGTCAATGTGTTATCTGCTCTGAGATTATGCTCAGCATCCTGCAGTCCACCATTTATTAGGAGCCAAGTGCTTGCTGTGCTCAGAGGAAGAGCACATTTCAGCAGTTCACCATCAGCAAGCAGAAGGGAGTCAGCACTCCACAGACCACTATTTTATGCTAATCCAGAGTGAGCCCACGTTGAAGAAAGATCACCATTTTTTAGGGTGTACTTCCTTCAGAAGGAGTGAATTAGGAGTCCAAGAACACTTCTGCTCCTGGAAAGACTCCCTCACCCCTCCTTCCTCTCAATTCTGACAGCTTTGCCATCACTATTTGCCTTGGGACCAACTACAAAAATCTCATCATACCCCTTATCCCTGTTCACCACAAGAAGTTCAGGACTGATGTCATTTCTCATCTCCCCATTCTTTAATGCTATCACCTTCTCTGATCTATCTCCCTTGTTTCACCGTCTCTTGAAACTGTTTTACTTTGTTCCCAGGAGCATAAGTCAACCATGATCAAAATGTGCTTTACCCAGAGCCTCTTCTGTGAATGTTCTCTTCACTTTCTTGCTCTGACCTGCTCTTCTTTTAACAATTCTTCTGCATGAGTGAAGTGATCTGACTTACATTTTAATACGATCAGTCTGGGAAGCCAGGGTATTGGACTGGTAAGATCCTTATCCACTATATCCACTATTTCATCCACTCATTCAGCAGTCAGTTTAATTAGAAAATACAAACCCTCCAAGTGGAATGGAACCGGCTATTTTATCTTAGATGGATCTCTCTCTCTCTCTCTCTCTGTCTCTCTCTGTCTCTCTCTCTCTCTGTCTCTCTCTCTCTCCCCCCCGCCCCGTTTTTTCTATTCTTTCCCAAGGAGGAAATAAGTGGATGACTGCCTTATAGCTTTTTCCAAATGTGGGTAATCATAATCTAGGTCCATATTCAAACCAACTTTACTGTATTTGGTTTGAACAAGCATGATCCTGGTCAATATTCTGGCAAAATGAGGTGATCAGGTGCCATAGCCCATATACAATTATCAAGTGAGAGAAGCTTGGTTTGGGTCCTATACAACTCTCCAAGCAGCGTTCCTGCTACTCTCTCAGGATCCCCATCTTTTTCAGATGCTTCTCCCACAGTGTCTTCTGGAGCTGTATCTTAGCAGAGAACAGCATATGGTTGACTTGGGTCGGGAACAGAGCTCAGCATAATTAACTTAAAAATGAAATGTTAAAGTCTTTGGTAAAGATTTAAGGAGCAACCTTGTGTAGGATTGCTGTATCTTTTGGGGGTGGGTATTATATTTTTAAGTGGAACTCGAGCAGTTCCACTCATGCTCAGGTGGTAGAGACGATGCTGAAGGAGAATTCATAGCCTCAGACTTATAGTTGTTTCTCACCACATTTCTAATTCTCCTTAGGAGGGGAATGGGTAGTGACTACTTGGATAAATACTTCTGAAAGTTTGCTGACCTCTGGTTTATATAACGCCACGTATAAGTTTACCCTAAATACCAGTCAGGTGAAAGATGCAGGCACAACACACACAGTTGTAGAAATACAGACTGTCGAATGCAGTAACAGGTTTAAAATAATCAACAATTCGTCTTTGTTGGTGAATTTAACATACTTTATCTTCTAGTAGCACATCTAAAAGCTTTAGACATCACTCTAGCCTAGTTCTCCACTCTGCGAAGAACTTCAGTTCCCTTCTCCACCTTTCCGGTCCTTTTGAGAAAAGCTGGAGGGGAAGCAGGGAGCAATGAGGCCTCAGCAGGGGAGATTAAAGGTGAGGGGAGATAATTTAAAATTTTTACTTTCAAGTCTGATTTATTGATTTCTGTGTGTCTTATATAGATAAGCTGGAGACATAAAAGCACACACAGAGTACTACATAGCATTTTTGTCCTATAAAAATGTCATTCTGGGTTAACATAAGCAATTGCACGTGATTAGTGAAGGTTTATTTTGGTCACTCATCCTGTTCTCCTAATGTGAAGACAAATAAGGAATGACCAGCCTGTTCATGACATTTCTCTTTATAAATATCTTTGTTCTTCCATGATGGATTTATAGACCTTGTCTTTTAAGTGATGTGAAGTAGAACTAACGTGATCTTTCTGTCAATACACACAAATTGTCTTCACCATTAACTAAAACTTTGAAATTTATCCTTAAAAAGTTACTGAACAATAGCTTTGAAAAGTTTCTCAGAATTATGTGAAGAACAGTTTTATAATACAAATAGTTTTTATAATTGACAAAGATATTTACATTATTTTCAATAAAATGTGTTCCACCACCTTGACAAATTATTGTCTAATACTATATAAATATGGCATTAATGAAGAAATTGAAAAAATAAACATTACCATCAGCTTAACTCCAAATCATCAGTACTCATTTGAAATTAATGTGATTAAATACAATATGATGTGTGAACAGATTGTTTCCTTGACTTGCTGGTTTAAATTGTAGACAGCTGACAATATTGCAAGCTTGTTTATTTTGGAACTGCACTGCCTGCGATGTGTCTAACATAATGTGAGCATTTTCTAAGTGAAAGATTCACAGCTGGGAATTAAAGCTTGATGTCGGCAAAGTACATTTTTAAGCCTGTTGACTTAATATGCAGAAAAGACCAACGTATGGCATTTCTAATGTTTCTTTGTTTTAAAATGCATCCCTTAAAAATAAGTTTCTACAGTATTAGAAAGAGCTGGGTGAAGTGAGGAGAAATAGATATATTGTGGGATAAAATTTCAAGGTGACTTTTATGAAAAATGAAATTGCCCTACTTTGGTTCAAATACTAAAAGTTTTCCACTTCCCGGACCTCGCTTTGCAGATGGCAACACAGAATGGTTCTGGTTCAGTTAGTGCCCTACTAGAGTGAATTATGAGAAGTCCAGGCATGATTTAGTGAGTTGGAGCGGCTGCTTTGAGTTCTGAAAATGGTGAATGTAGTCAGGAAACATCAGGAATAATCACAAAAAATGATCCCATAAATCTTAAACACTTCACTGAAGAAACATGTCCAGAAAATAATGCTTACCACATATTAGTGTTTCATGTTGAGGAAGCAGAGATTTCTTGGGTTGTTCAATTGAGCCAATTTTCTAAGCTCAGCTGGCAAATAATCCATGACCAATTATACTTTATATAAAATAACAGACACTAGGGTAACATGGATAAATGGGGATGACATCTTTAATTTATAGTTTTAGTATTTGATGATGATGGCCTTAGTTTGACTTTATAATAATGGTAGTTCTGGGGAGAAGGTGTTAGAGAGAATTTGATAGAATTAGTATTAGGAAAATGCACCTGACATTCAGTGTGAGATGAGTTCTTAGATTTAAGCCATTATCCTGTGGTTAAAAAGCATCCTTTACAGATTTCACTGTATGGACAGAGTTTAAAACAATTTACTTGACTGATTTTTGAATTAACCAGCCTAGTGACCCTCATGTTGACAGTTATTTTTAAACGAACAATTTAGAACAGAAAAAAGCTTCTCTTCTATACTTCTTAATCCCTTTAAAAAGTCAGATAATAACATGGTTTCCACAGAAGGTTACAGCTTCAGTTATTACTTCCTTAAAAGCCTTTGTTGACTTGCTTGCTAGAACACTTTCCCTTAGATGCTCTCATAGCACCATGTCTATGCATATATTTCCTTATGTGATTATTTTATTGATATCTGTCTTACCCACTTGTATGTGAGATGCATGAGGGCAGGGATCTTGGCTGCTTTTGTTTGCCATTGTATTTTGAGTGTTTGTACCAGACATGGTCAATGGACATTTGTTGACTGAATAATAAATGAATGAGTCTGGTCCATAGTCCTGAAGTCCTGAGAGCCCTTATAACCTTCACGGATAGATAAAACCCATGAATTAACATGACTAAGTAATACCCATAGGACGACATAAACGTGCATAGAATATACTAGAGGAACAATGTACCTCAAGTTCTGAGAAGGTTTAGTTGAAGGAGCAATCAGGTGACAAAGGAAAATACAATGATACTATCTCCTCTCCACTTAGCCAGTCATTTAAGTACATCATTTTGATGCCAGGATAGCCACATCTACCTCTTAATTATTAGGACTTTTTCATATGCAAGTGATGAAAAAACTAACCCAACATTTGTTTTTAACAAAAGGGAATAGAATTCCATTTCCAATAATGTGAATAGTTAGATATTTGAATGGACTCTTCCTCTTCAAACAAATAAGAATTTTTATATTAAATAAAAACTATTCTAAAAAATATTGAAGAGATGCTAAGATAGTGAGAAATTAAGACCAATATCAAAGGTGGGAGCTCAGAGAGGTAAATTGAGCATTAAATCTTGTTTTGTTTAAAGAATATTTGCCAAACCTGTTTTTTCTTTTAGGGAGCAGGTTTGTTAGGTACAAGAGTCAAAAGACAAAATACAGCATTTCCCTAAGATGGGCACCTCATGGATGACCCTCCCTCTATAAAGCTGGGACTCTAAAGGCCATACTTCCTAGTTAGGGGGATCCAGAATTAGATCTGCCCTAGATTTCTACCCCTAGGGGCCTGCAGGAAAATTTACCTTTGTGCTGAGCAGAGTAGGGAGGTAAAAACCCTGAGAAGTTTGAAGAATAGGTTGGGTGTGCAATGAAATCTTAGCTTAAATTTGCATCATGTTGGTGGTCCAAAAAGTAGTCCAGGACTGGCAGAAGAAAATCCAAAGCTTTTGATGAATTTACCTTTATCTTAGTCCCTAGAAAAATCTCTACAAAAAAAAAGTAAATAAAGTTAAATGATAAGCTCACAGAATAAAAGCGGGTGGGCGGGCAACTAAGCACAGAAAGCAAGGAGCCATATCCTAATTTTGCTTCTTATTATAGCAGACTCAAGACAAAGATTTGAAGGCATACAGTTTATTTGGGAAATTCACATGATGCTAGTTGGGAAGTGGAGAAGAGCTATAGAGAATGCAGCCAATAAAGCCCAAAGTGGGCAACTAGAACTTAAACTCCTGAGGAAACTAGGAAATAGCAGAAAACATATGTCTCAGAATAATCTCATCTGAGAGGTGAGGAAACTCAATTTTATAAACCAATTCTGGCTTATCGATCATTGGCTGATGGTTGCTCTGTTTGGAATTGATATTGTGAATTCCTTGGCACTTTTAGCCAGCCAGACACTTGGGTAGTACAGCTGTCATGATTCCGGGGAACCAAGAGCCATCAGGTAGGGAGTACAGACTATAGATGCTGGCAGTTAGGAGTCTGCCACTGCACACAGAAAGGTCCTAGGTGGATGGGTGGGGCAATGACAGCATCTGCTACAAGCGAAATAGCAGAAACAGATGCACAAAGTGGAAAGATAATGGAATTATCAGACACCGAGTTTAAAGCAATAAAATAAAAAGACAAATTTTAAAAAAATCTAAGGATGGTACAGGAAACTGTAAAAAATGACAAGTTTTGTAAATAAACTAATTCGAATTTCAGGAAATAAAAAAATATAACAACCCAAATTAAAAACTCTCTGGGTGGTAAATTATACCTTAATGAAGTTGATTTAAAAAAACCAAAAACCTCAGTGGATGGGCCTAATAGCAGATGAAACTCAGGTGAATAAAGCTTTAGTGAGTTGGAGGATAGACAGGTCAAAATAAATTATCCAGAGTTCAACAGAAAGACAAAAAGATGGAAAATGCAGATAAGAGCAATAGAGACTTACTACATATGGTCAAAAGACCTAACATCTGATTAGAGTCCTGTAAGGAGAGGAGAGAGTAAAGAAGAGGTGATATTTAAAAAGACAGCAACACCACGTAGGCTTTAACCAGCTTCGCATAGCTGTAACCTGACACTACCCCACCTCAGCCACGGACACTTC
The DNA here is from genome assembly GCF_964194185.1 of Rhinolophus hipposideros. NCBI lineage: Eukaryota > Metazoa > Chordata > Mammalia > Chiroptera > Rhinolophidae > Rhinolophus > Rhinolophus hipposideros. The sequence continues at coordinate 41,709,884 of NC_138051.1, forward strand.
CTCTTGCTTCCTGCCTGATGATTTGATACCTCAATGTGAGATGCTTGTGGGAAACTACTGGCACTTGTATATGTACAATATGAAAATGTGTGGGAGTTACGGGCACCATTTTGACCATTGGGGAAGAGGTGCTCATTGAGGGACCAATGGGAGATTGATAGATAATTGTGTCTCCCTTTCATCCCCTTAGTGGACAATTCTGAGATGTAAGTTCATAAAGCTCCTCAGTATGTTCAACATGACTGAGTATCAGTTACCCTAGGCTTTTCCTTCCTCTCTATTTTATTCCTCTATCTCTCACTCCTGCTTTCTGGGATTACTTCTCAAATAAACCATGTGTACATAATTGTCTTAATCTCAGTTTTGGGGGAGGATCAAATAGAGAAAACAAAATCTTACTGTAATTTGCTACATTGACAGATTAAAGGAGAAGAAAATCATGATAATATATAGATACAGAAAAATACTTTCATAGAATTCAGTATCTATTCAGGATAAAAACTTTTAAAAACCTGTGAATAGAAGAAACTTCCTTGGCCTGATTAAGCAACATGCTTGGTGGTGAAATGCTCAAAGCTCTCCCTTTGACTGATATTGTAAGTAGCCTTTTGTTGCTCTTACTCTCATAGTCCAGTCAGGGGGAGAAACAAACAAACAAACAAACATTGAGTATTTCAATGAAGGGAATTAAATACTACAGGGAAATGATTACACAAGTGACAGAAGAGTTGAGAAACCAAAGAAGGGATGGTGAGTTTTATCAGAGATTAGAAACAGCAGGAAGTCTTTAGGCTAGAGGGGCATAAGGAAGGGGGAGTATTACCAGAGCTCAGAAGCTGGGGTCTTCCTATAGAGGCTAGAAGCAAGATAGCATAAAAACCAGAAATGGAAGGGCTACGTCTGGTAGGAGCTTCAAACAATGAAGAGACATAGCTGCTCCCTGACACTGTTCGAAGTGGGTGGCAAAGAAATTCCCCATTTTCTCCTATCCTCCCATGTACTAATCTTCCTCCAGTATCTCCCTTTGATCACACTCAACTGGAAAGCAGAGGATCAGAGAATCTGTTAATGTGATACATAAATTTATTTTTCTTGGGATATAGATCAAGGTATAGGATGGACAGTAGATCTGGAGGGCCCATTCCTGAAGCCAATCAATGTGGGCAAGGGGATAAAGGAATCACTTCCACACAAATCACAAGCTGAGACTGGAGGATGGGTGAAACCAAAGTTATCATTCCAGTAAATAATGGAAATGGGGGAGACACATGCCAAGTGGTCATTCTTCCACTTCAATTTGTCGTTATCCACCCAACTCCTGGGTTGATTAATCTCTCACATCAGGTGTAATGTCTACTAGGAGCTGAAGAGAAATAGGAAGTGAGGGTGATAGAAACTGAGCTCTCTGTGGATTTGTGTTTCTGTTCTGAGTTCTGATAAGTTATACTCACTAGTTGATTACCGGAAATATTATCAAATAATTGTTTAAGTCACAGGGTAAGTTTCTCTAAGTTGCCTATTTCCCTCTCCTTCACCCCAATCACCTGAAGAAGTCACTACAACCAGCTCTGAAAGGACTAGGAGATATAAGCTAACTCAGAGAGAGGCTCACTGGATGATTGATGGTAACTGTTCTGTGTAGCATAGATGGGATAGACCCTATATTTGGTTTACTGCATCTGTAAATAATAATTTCACACATCTTAAACACCCTCACTTAATCATTTCATTTGAACATAAAAGGCACGTGTCCTTCATGTCTACATCTTAATATACATTCATTAACCTTTGTTTTGAAACATAATATTGAATAAACTTTTTAACTGTAAATTTAGTTGTTGAATATATTTAATTAACCTCACAGGTGTGATGGACACAGAAATGCACTGCTCAGATTCTACTTCGAGGCAGGATTCATTGCCCCAGCTGCTGGGAATGCTTTCCTAGCTTCCCTGTTTTCATCTGTGAGTTCCTGTAGTGATTGCCTCAGCTGTAAGAAGACACCTTTCCCAAGATCACGCCTTTTTGGGGTGGTGTGATGGTTAATTGTATATGTCAACCTGGCTAGAACACTATACCTGCATTTTTGGTCAGCTTTATTCTAGATGTTTCTGTGAAGGTAATTTTTAGATGAGAGTAACATCTCGGTAGACTTTGAGAAAGGAAATTGTCCTCCATAATTTAGGTGGGCCTAATCAAATTAGCTGAAGGCCTTAATAGAAAAAGGCTGATGTTTCCAGAACAAGAGGATATTCAGCCAGTACATAGCCTTTGGACTTGAACTGCAGTGCTTCCTTAGGTCTCCATCCTGCCAACTGACCCTGCAATTTTGAACTTACCAGGTGTCATGCAGGGTCTCCGCTCCCGCTCCCCACATAAGAACGCAGGACCTGGTGAGGCCAAAAAGGAACACCCACGGAGCCATAGGTAGGGGAATCATATCACTATATTCTCACCGGTGGCATCCGCCTCTCTGCAACCCGCTCTTGCTAGCCCCCAATCTTCTTCTAGCGTAGCCACAGCAGTTATATCAGATGGCCAGCAGCTGTGGCTAGTTGGCCGTCAGCTGTAACCCGTAAGCCATTGGCCACTAATATAACTGCTGTGGCTACGCTAGAAGAAGATTGGGGGCTAGCAAGAGCGGGTTGCAGAGAGGCGGATGCCACCGGTGAGAATATAGTGATATGATTCCCCTACCTATGGCTCCGTGGGTGTTCCTTTTTGGCCTCACCAGGTCCTGCGTTCTTATGGGGGGAGCGGGAGCGGAGACCCTGCACGACAAATGGCGCAGCGAGCAGGGTCCCCTGTGCGACACCAGGCCTCCACAATTACGTGAGTCAATTTCTTAAGTCAATTTCTTTCTCTCTCTCTCCTTCCATATATATACATATATATAGAAACATATATATATTTCTGTTGTTGCATTTCTCTGGAGAAACCTGACTATATTGTTGGACTACATTCAGTAATGAATCAAGGTGGGAATATGTAAGATTCAGCCATTTTACCCAACATGAGCAAACTCTGATGGGTCTGCTCTGCTCCTTAGCTCCCTTCTGAACTCTAAGTGACTGAGGCTGTTGGGTTTGTGCTGTAACTTGACTTCTGCCCATTCCACCTTCCTTCTCTTTCTCCTACCTGCATTGATCCCATGGTAGGAGAAAGGGATCAATGAATATGGAACTCTATCAGTCTGCTTTTTGGAGAACATAGCTTACAACAAAAGGAAAGTAGAATATCTAAGGAAAATATAACTCCCATTCTCCCTGAAAAAAATATTCCAAATTTGGATATAAGAGACAAAACAGTTGAGGTCTGGGCTGAAAAGCAAGTCGTCTCTGAAGGGAATACCCTAGTTTGGAAATAGAAAGAAAGAGATTGGAAAATTTATTATAAAGTTGCTAAATTTTCCATTAGGATAGAAGACAAAGTTCTCCTTGAGCAGCTCTCCCTGAGGTTTGAAGAAAGAGAATGATTTGGACAGAGAGCAAGAAACAGAAGCATTGGACTGTCCCAGTGAGATACCAAGGCACGTCTCCATTAGGAGATGGGATGAGGAGTGTATTATATCTTTGGGGAAGAAAACGAGAAATACTAAATGTGCTGAATGTGCACTCCCCCCTTCTTTCCTGCTCTCCCTCTTTACCCAATACACTGGGGATTGATTAGAGTTATTTGTTCACACTCCAATCCATTACAGTTTAACCTACAGGATGCATGTTTAAAGGTTAAGCTTTCTTTGTCCTGTGATTACACCACTAACTCCAGTCAATTACTCAGAAAATAAGCTTAAAGTAAGGCCAATTTTATTTAGCTTCTATGGTGGTGTTTGAGTCCTCACCTAGCCCACAGATTTACCTATTGTTGACATATTTATTTCTTTTACAGAGCTCAGGTTTCTCTTGGATTTTCCTAATCAATTGTTTGTCTCTGTGGATGCATTTCTTTTTGTCCATTTCATGCAGAAATGAAATACAATACAGCAAGATAATTTTAATATAACAGAATCACCCTTTGAGAATTGAATTTGGGTTATATTTCTCGTTGCTGTGGACTCAGAAAGAAGGAATGGAAATTTTTTCCTAGTTTGTCTATCCTAGGAGAATATTCTAGTCTTTATCCCCTAGTCCTATCTTCCCCCTTTCTCTCAATCCACACTAAATTATAATAAGAAGAGCCCAGAGCTTAGGAAAAATTTTTTTGGACTTGCTTTCTCTTTAAAAGAGGCATTGATATTTAGACTATGGAGATAAAAGTCAGAAAGTTTTACCTATAGTGCATGGGAGTTGGGTGCTCTTGACTGGAAAGAGGCATGGGAGAACTTTCTGGGGTGATGGATATGTTCTGTATTTTGATCTGGGTGATAGCTACTTGAGAACACGCAGATGTAAATGTCATTGAGTTATACACTGAAGATGTGTGTACTTTACTATATGTAAATACCTCACCCCCCATATATGATTCTCGGAGCCCTTATGTAGAAGACCCCACTTTTTGGTTTTACTGAGATATAATGGATATGTAATATTATATTAGTTTTATATGTACACATAATTATTTGCTATATGTACATGTATGCTGTATTAAGAAATGATTACCCCAATAAGTTTAGTTAATATCCATCCCCACACAAAATTACACATTTTTTTTTTCTTTTAATGACAATTTTTAAGATCTACTCTCTTAGCAATAGAAGACTTATTGAGGTTGACAATTCAACCCTTTTTGGAGCTCTTCCATTCTTTTACTGCAGTTAAGGCATGGGCCCAAATCCAGTTTTTTCTGCTTTTTGTAGGAGATAAGAGTTTTTTATATCTTGTCAAGGAGGGCCTTTGGCTTTCACATTTTGTCTTAAATTGGTGATTAATGATCTTCAACATTTCACTGGTTTCTTCAATGTACTGGGTGTACCCAGCCAATGCCAACAATTCCATAATTCTCATAAGAACTACTTCCCCTGTCCCTCTCAAATACCTTGTAGATTGCACCTGGCAATGTACTCCCTTCTGCTGATATTCCATTCCAGTTTATCATCCATAAGAGTTTTTAACAATTGTACCACTACAGCAAGCCAGGGCCTGTTTATACTCTTCCTGCTACCAATAATGGGCTCCTCTTTGCCAGCTGGTCAGTGAGTGATCCAGCTCCAAAATCCATTTGAGAATCTGTTTTGTAGGTACATTCCCAGTATCAACTGTTGCAGATCAGGAAACAGACTACGAGACATTGGTATTTCCTGCAGTATGTTTATTTGAGTGTGCTCTCTAGATCAGTGCATTTGAGGGAACAATGAACGCAGAATTGGGCAAAGGGAGAAGCTGAATTGCAACAACAGCAGCTTTGGCCAATATTGTGGGAAACTCTTAAACTAGTCGTTCAGTGATTTCCCAATTTAGTTAAAGAGCTAGTCTTTTGTAACAATAACATCAACCAATTAGTTATGTGGGTTGCTCCTGGGGAGGAAAAGTAATATTTGCAGTTTCCTTCAATCAAGGGCAATGCCTGGATAGGAACACAGCTGTGACTCATCAGTTCTCAGCACCCCTTGTGGCTGGAGAGTGAAAGCCTTAGTCCTGCAGAGGAATTTGGGAGGTGGAACACAGCATCTACTACAAGGCTCACTGAAAATTAAGAGGTATTATTCCAGAGACAGAAAGGAATAGTGCTACAAGGGTTGAAGAACTTCCCTCCTCTTTCTGTGATATTGGGTTCCTTAGACTTGGAAAAGGGTCATACTATCAAGTTCTATAAGTAGACTTGAACCTATTTGAAAACAGCACCTTAGAGGTGGCTGGATCACCAGAGTTTTGACTATCATGTATCTATAAGCTGAGTATTAAGTCTCTTGTGAGTTTTAATATCCCTGATGCATACATAAGCTTGCAATAGAGAGAGCGAAGCTGCCAGCAGAATTGTCTGACTTTGAATGGCTCACACTGAACACGCAATGACCCGCTGGGCGTGCAGTGCCAGTATGAATCAGTAGTGCCACACGGAGAGCTCTCATCCCGTGGTTGTTAGACAGCTGTCTCCCCTGGCACTTCTGCCTGGTGTTCTACTTTCATTTAGGATTTTATCTAAATACAAATGGACCTAATTCAAGGATCCTATGTATCGAAAGTAGTAGAAGTTCAAAATCATTCATTTGAAGGGTTATTTCATTGGTGATAATACAAAGAAATGTGAGTGTGAGTGTGGTAGAGTAATACTTTTATAGCATCAATATGAATTACCGTGGTAGATTCTATTGTTCAAAATATTTGCTGCTTCCTTCCCCCTAAGGAAGAATTGCACTGTGTTTCCCCGAAAATAAGACCTAGCTGGACAATCAGCTCTAATGCCTCTTTTGAAACAAAAATTAATATAAGACCCAGTCTTATAGTAAAATATTTTATTATATTATATATAGTAAAATATAGTAAAATATTTTATTATATTATACCCAGTCTTATAGTAAAATAAGTATGTATAGTATGTAGTACTTAGTACTACATACTATAAGTATTTAGTACTATACATACTAAAATAGTATGTATAGTATAGTATAGTATACTTATTTTACTTATAGTAAAATAAGACTGGGTATAATATAATAATATATATAATACCAAGTCTTACATTAATTTTTGCTCTATGCATTGCAATGAAGTAAAATGGCAAATGAGAGAAAATGATGTGTGTCGCTTATGAACAGAAGTTTTAAACAGTCTGCTACTTAGACTCCTTTTTCCGTTCCCATAAGATGAGAAATATTCCAGTTGGAGGCTGTTCCATGAGTCTGGGCTTTGACATAAAGGATCATGGAGCAGAGCCACAGCTAACTCATGGTGAAAATGCAAAGTAAATGAGAACAAACCTCTGCTGTTTTAAGAAACAGATTTTTTGAGAGATTGTTATCATAGCATAATTTAGTCCAAACTGACTGACTGATATAGTCAAATTTCAAGTTTCATTTTGTGTATGTTCTGTTTTGACACTTGATACATTTACTGAAAAATGACTAAGGGGCATAAGATTGTAGTGATTCTCTCTCTAGTAAGAATATTACTAAAGTAAAATTGGCCATCGTGTCTCATTCCTATAATCTGGTCATTTTAGTGTTTTGTTTTGCTTTCATTTTTGTGATGACAAGGGCTAGGAGACGAAAGGAAGACAAGGGAGGGACATAGAGAAGACGAACTGGTAAACAGTCTGTGACTGGGGCATAGGATGATGAGTAAGGATAACAACAGCTGTATAATTAAAAGGAAAAAAAGATAAATTGCTAAATTTGAATTTGCGTTCTTGGACAATATGTTATTAACTCTTTTGAAAGTAATGCTTAAATAGTCTGTTCTGCCATTTGGGTAGGATCAAAGGGAAAACCATGAGGTTTTCTTGCACCTAGCTCTACATTTAAAGATAGTACACGTTTTGTGGATCCAAACACATGCACACTCATGTGCATGAACACACACATACACATATACACTTAGTGAAATTAAGCTTTTATTTCCTTCATTGAAGTTCAGTTCTTAAAATAGTAACTCAAAGATGTTTTTAGTTATTTGAAATAAGTTTTTATGTATTTGCCTAATTTATTTTTCATTTTTGGGGTAGGCATGGGGATTCTTGATGGTCCATATTGCTTAAATTTTATACAAATATGAAAGCATGATTCATCAAAAATCATATGCAACTCTTCGCACAACTCTTAAAATAATAGACATCATTTAAAAATATGCTTTTATGTGAGATGCTGTACAAAATATGTTACATGATATATAGACTGTAACAACAAGATGGATAGCCTCATCTGCAAAATGAGGTTTTGAAGACCAAACTCACTGGTTTGTCAAAATAGGAAGTAGATAAATGAAAATGCACTTATGGAGTGCATAGCTTAGTGTCAGGCACAGAGGAATTAGGAGAAAATGACAGCTAACATGCACCCTAATGTAACACTTCCTCCTACCAAATAACACAAGTTTTTAGCTTCAATTTTCTCATTTTTCACATGGAGAAAATATTAGAGAAAATTGATCAAGGTCATTGTATTGGGACAAAAACCTTTTGTGTGTTCTCTGTGTCCCCTGACTTCCTTCTTTCTCTCTCTTGTTTGATGCCCCAGCAGCACTTGGCCACCCTTCCTCTTCTGGAATTGGATTGTGGAAGGCAGAATTCTAAGATGACCCCAAGATTCTGCCCCTGATGTATATGCCCTGTATAATCCCTCCTCTTGAGTGTAAACAGAACCTGTGCATATTATAGGATATTATTCCCATGATTAGACTACCAATCCACTGACTTTTAGTTAATCAAAAGGGAAATTATTCTGTGTGGGCTTGAACTAGTCAGAGGAGTTTTTTTTAGGAGAAGGTGAAGCATCAGAGAGATGCTTCTCCTGCTGGCCTTGAAGGAGCAAACAGCCATGCTGTGAAGACGGTGACGTAGCAAAGACCCAAGAACAGCATCTAGGAAGTGAAGTGGCACCCTACCAACAGTTAACAAGAACCAGAGATCTCAGTCATATAGCCATGAAGAAATTAATTCTGTCACCTAGCCAAGGGAGCATGGATGTAGGTCTTTCTCTAGTCAAGCTTTGAGATAAGGACACAGCTAGCTGACACCTTGATTTCAGTCTTATAACACCCTAAGCAGAGGAGCCACAGAAACGGAGATAATAACTTTGAGTTCTTTTAGGAAGCTAAGTTGTGGTAATTTGTAATGCAGCAATAGAAAACTAATATCATATGAAACACACCACAAAGCATGGGATCTGGCCTCCAGAGTGACTGCTGGAGTCAGATGGTACAATCCCGAAGCGCAGAGAAGTTAACGCCCCCCTGGGATAAAGATTGAGCAATAGGAAATGAAAGATGGGAAGAAGATAAGCATAAATTCCCCAAATCCCACCATCTCCTTCCACTCTTAGTGGACGACTATAATTTTTTTTTTCTTTGTAACCCTTCTAAAGAAGCCCTATGTGCCAAAGGAACGCATATCCTGCTTCACTTGCTTTGTCTTTTCAGAGCTAGTTGTGAGTAGTTGCCAGCTTTGTAATGTGTCCATTATGCCTTGTTTATTTCTTTCCTCTTCATCCCCACCAGCATGATCTTGCAGCTCCCAAATAAGTTGTTAGTTTAGCACTTGAATCCTTCCCTCAGATTCTGCTTTCTGAAAGACCTGGGCTAAGTCACTCACATAACAAGTTAGTGGCAGATCCAGCATTTGAGTCCAAGTCTGACTCCAAAGCCCAAGTTCATTTTAGGATGTCTTATTTCATTTTAAGGAAGTTAATTTTAAAAGTTAAAAATGCATACAGGGTAGAGGCAGCACATAATTTCTGTGCTAATGACCACTTAGGAAGACATGAAATGGGGGTTTTAGATTATCTTGTTATTCAAAACAGGATTGATGTAACCTTTGGAAAGAATCATTTTCTGGCTCTTTCAGTATATTTAATTTAACATACATGCATTTGGAAACAAGGGACTCTATAGCATAAGTGATACTACATTTCTGTAATGTTCATTGTTAGTACATATTGGGGCAATAGTATGATAAAAGAATCACTTGTTCATTGCACAGTGGAAATTGAGTTTCCAGCATACCCTTTCTTCTCTCTCTCTCTCTTTCAAGTTGTCAATACATTTCCTGAAGTTGGAGTTTCGCCTTGAACTATTTCTGAGATGTTCTTTTCATTGAGCAGTGTTCAATGAGCCTGAGGCAGCATTTGAGGCAAATAAACAGAAATAGTACCCAAGAGCATTTTTAGCAGTGAGTTCTGTTGGTAAATGAAAATGTTCCTTTCAGATTGGCTAATCTGTTTAGTGCATTAGGGCCCAATAGGGTGGGCATCACACTTTGCTGCCTCAATGATAGGGCCCAGAGAATAGGTCAGGCCTTATTTCTAGTTTCTTTTTCTCTTTATGAATTCGTGTCTTTAATTTCTTTTAATAATGTCATATAGTTTTCAGTGTATAGGTCTTTCACATCCTTTGTTAAGTTTATTCCTTTTGTTGTGATTGCAGAGGAAGTTTTTGGGTTTTTTTTTGAAATTCCATTGTTGATATATAAGAACATAATGGATTTTTGTACATTGATTTTGTATCCTGCAACTTTATTTGTTTATTGTTTCTAATAGTTTTTTGGTGAAATCTTTAGGGTTTTCTATGTAAAGAATCATGTCATTTGCAAAAACTGATAATTTGACTTCTTCGTTCCCAATTTGGATGCCTTTTATTTCTTCCTTTTGCCTGATTTCTCTGGCTAGGACTTACTATATTATATTGAATAACAGAGGCATGCTTGTCTTGTTCCTGATCTCAGAGGAAAAGCTTTCAGTTTTTCACCACTAAGTATGATATTAGCTGACGGTTTGTCATATATTGTCTTTATTATGTTGAGATTCTTTCCTTTTATTCCCATTTTATTAAGTGTTTTTATCATAAGTGGAGGTTGTATCTTGTCAAATGCTTTTTCTGTATCTATTGATATGGTCATATGATTTTAATCTTTATTTTTTTAATGTGGTGTATCATATTGATTTGCATATGTTGATCCATTTTTGCACCCCTGGAATGAACCCCACTTGATTCTGATGTATAATCTCTTTAATGTATTGTTGTATTTGATTTACTTGTATTTTTGCATCTGTATTCATCAGAAATATTGGTCTGTAGTTTTATTTTGTGTGTGTGTTATCTTTACCAGGTTTTGGCATGAGGATACTGTTGACCTCATAAAATGAGTTAGGCAGTATTGCCTCTTCTTCATTTTTTTGGAAGAATTTGAGAAGGACGGCTTTTAAATCATCTTTGAATGTTTGGTAGAATTCACTAGTGAAGCCATCTGGTCCTGGAGTTTTGCTTTTGGGAAGGTTTTGTAGGATTATTTCAATATCTTTACTGTTGACTGGTCTATTTAGATTTTCCAGTTCTTTGTGATTCAGTCTAGGAAGATTATATATTTCTAAGAACTTGTCAATTTCTTTCTGGATTATTGAATTTGGTGTATATAATCTTTCATAGTATTTTTGTATGATCCTTTGTATTTCTGTGGTATCCATTATAACTTCTCTTTCATTCCTGATTTTGTTTGTGTCTTTTATCTTTTTAGTGAGTCTAGCCAGAAGTTTGTCAATTTTATTAATATTTTCAAAGAACCAGCTCTATGTTGCATTAATTTTTTTCTATTGTCTTTTTGTTCTCTATTTTATTTAATTCTGCTCTAATTTTTATTATTTTGTTTTCTTTCTACTGACTTTGGGCTTCATTTATTCTTCTTTTTTCTTCTTTAATAAGTAATGTTAGGTTATTTATTTGGGATTTTTCTTGTTTCTTGAGATAGGCCTTTGATTATTTAAGTTTCAGTCTTACTAGTGCTTTTGCAGTATCCAAATAATTTTGATATGTTGTATTTTCATTCTAATTTTTTCTATGTATCTTTTGATCTCTTCTTTTATTTCTTCTTTGACCTAGTCACTCTTTAATAGCATGTTTTATAATCTCCACATATTTGTGGTTTTTCTCTGCTTTCTTTTTGCAGTTGATCTCTAATTTCAAAGCATTATGGTCAGAGAATATGCTTGGTGTTATTTCAATTTGTTGAGGCTAGTTTTGTGTCCCAGCATATGGTCTATCTTTGAGAATGTCCCTTGTGCACTAGAAAAGAATGTAAAGTCTTGTGTTTTGGGATGAAAGGCTCTGTAAATGTTGATTACGTCCATTTGGTCTAATGTGTTATTTAAGGCTAATATTTTCTTACATATTTTCTGGTTGGATGATCTATCCATAGCTGTCAATGGGATATTTAGGTCCCCTACTATAATGGTGTTTTTATCCATTTCTCCCTTTTGTTTTGTTAGTATTTGCTTTATATATTTTGGTGCTCCCTGATTAGGGGCATATGTATTAATAAGTGTTATGTCTTCTTGATGTATTGTCCCTCTTATCCTTGTGAAATGTTCTTCTTTGTCCCTTGTTACCTTTTCTTTTTTTTTTTTTTTTAATCTTGAATTCTATTTTGTCAGATATAAGTATAGCTACACCCACTTTTCTCTGGATGCTATTGGCTTGGAGTATCGTTTTCCATTCTTTCACTTTGACTCTATATTTTTCCTTGCAGCTGAGATGTGTCTCTTGAAGGCAACATATGTTTGTATTTTGATTTTTGATCTAATCTGCTACTCTGTGCCTTTTTATTGGTGAATTCAGTCCATTTACATTTAAGGTAATTTTTGATATATGAGGGTTTCCTTTAGCCATTTAATCTTTTGTTTTCTGGTAGCTCAGTGTCTCCATTGTTTTATTTATTTGCCTTTTTGTTGCTGTCTGTTATTTTAGTTTGGTGGTATTCTATCATTTTTTCCCTCTGTTTCTTCTTTTTTTTTATGTGATGTCTCAGTTCTGGATTTTGTTTTGGAGTGGTACCATTAAGTTTGTATAAGATAAAGTTTCATATATATAGTAGTCCTTTTTCTTCAGCATGCATCTTATCTCCATTCTGCTTTGCAAATTCAGACCTTTACCCCTGCCCCTTTTATGTTTTTGTTGTCACAAATTATCCCTATTTATGCTGTGTTTATTTCAAGTTGCAGTAGCAAATTGTTTTCTCCTTCTCTTTTTCTTTTTTATGTTTTTGAAAAATCTCTTTTTACCTTTCTGTTATATTTATGTATATAGGGCCCTGTTGTGAATAGGGGTTGCCATTTCCTGCTTCTATCTATTAGTCATCTTTCTTATAGTTCTGTATCCTTTTGTCTTTTTGTTTCAGATGGAATAACCCCCTTACATATTTCCTGTATTGCAGGCCTTGTGGTTGAAATTTCCCTCAGCTTCTACCATGTTTCCCCGAAAATAAGACCTAACCAGACCATCAGCTCTAATGAGTCTTTTGGAGCAAAAATTAATATAAGACCTGATCTTATTTTAATATAAGACCTGGTCTATAATATAATATAATATAATATAATATAATATAATATAATATAATATATATAATGCTGGGTCTTAATTTAATGTAAGATCTGATAATATAATATAAGACTGGGTCTTATATTAATTTTTGCTCCAAAAGATGTATTAGAGCTGATGGTCTGGCTAGGTCTTATTTTGAGGGAAACACGAATATATCTGGAAAGGTCTTTATTACTCCTTCATATCTAACAGATAACTTTGCTGATATAATATTCTTGGCTGGTAATTTCTCTTTCATTAGTTTGAATATTTGATTCTACTCCCTCCTATCTTGTAGAGTTTTTGCTGAAAAATCTGATGATAATCTAATGGGCTTTTTTTCTAGGTTACCATCTTCTTTTCCCTGGTTGTATTGAGAATTCTTTCTTTGTTATTAATTTTTGACAGTTTCAATGTAATGTGCCTTGGAGAAGTCCTTTTTGGATTGAGATAAATAGGTGTTCTGTTTGCTTCTTGTATTCAAGGATCCAATTCTTTCCATAGGTTTGAAGTTCTTGTAGTTTATTTGAGTAGGATCTCTGTGCCCTCTTTCCTCTCTTCTTCTGGTATGCCCATTATTTTTATATTGCTCTTTCTAATGGAGTCAGATAGTTCTTGTGGAGTTAACCTCCACAAGTCTCTCTTTTAACTCCCAAGTCTCTCTCTTATTCCATCTGCATAATTTCCAGATTTCTATTTTTGATGTGACGAATTCTTTCCTCCATCTGGTTAACTGTATTTCCTAAGCTTGCTATTTAATTGTTCATCTCTTTTATTGAATTCTTCAGTTCTAGAATATTTATTTGGTTCTTTTTAAATGTTTTAATCTCTTTGGCAAAGTATTCATTTTGTTTGTTGATTTTATTTCTGAGTTCATTAAACTGCCTATCTGAATTTTCTTGCATCTTGTTGAGTTTTTCAGAACTGGTATTCTCAAATTCTGTATCATTTAGCTCACATATTTCCATCTCTTTAAGTTTGTTTTCTGGAGATTTTTCATTTGTCTTTTCTTTTTTTTTAAATAAATTTTATTGGGGAATATTGGGGAACAGTGTGTTTCTCTAGGGCCCATCAGCTCCAAGTCATTGTCCTTCAATATAATTGTGGAGGGCGCAGCTCAGCTCCAAGTCCAGTTGCCATTTTCAATCTTTAGTTGCAGGGGATAGAAAGTTGAAGGTAGATAGAAAAATGCCAAGATTTTGAACCTAGATTGCTAGAAGAATGGTAACATCATTAAATAACTATGGAAGTTGGTTTACAGAGGATGAATGGGGAATGGTATGAATTTGGAATGTTAGGTTTGGTGCATGTCCAAACTTGCTGGAGAAACTGATGGTAAAACTGGGCAAATGTTTTGAAGGCAGCTATAAATATGATTCAGCAAAAGAGCCAAGGCTAAAGATTTTCCTTAAATACACATGAAGTTAATCTTTAAAATAAAGATTTTACTTCAGGATTTTAACAAGGAAGCTGAAATACATTTAACAGAGTTAACTAGCTGAAACAAATAATTGTAAAACACAAAAAGTATTTCCCATTCATGGTCCAAAAGAAATGAAGGTCAGGGGAATGAGTGCTTTTGTATTTTGTGTCCTTTGCTCTTTAATTTGCCAAGGGAGTGAAAAAGTAGCCACCTGATAGAAATGCCCCCAAATTGGATTTTCATGTTCCATTCGACATGAACATAAACCTCATTGTTTTTCCCCATGACCTTCTCTTCTTTCTTAAAACCTCTGGTGAATGGGCCTCAGGAGAAATGAACTCATTAAAATACGTGGGTAATAATGAGATAATAAATAATACAGTAATCTCGCTCCACCTTAAGATACTCACTATCTTCGTTGACTTTGGTATTTATTTAAAAGTCTTCAGAGAAGAAACTTCTGGGTACTGTTCTGACAAAATTTAGCAGATTTCTTTTTTTACCTGAGGTGTATTTAGAATAAAAATGACAAACAGTTCTAAATTGATTAATTTTTTTCTTAGAGGTATTTCAAGGATATTTTAGCACATGGTATAACCAAGTTTAAATAAAGGCACTCAGCACATCAGTGCAATTCTTATCTCTCAGTAGAAAACAACAGAGCCTGTCAAATGCTCTCCGTTCTGTTTCTTTAAAATTGTTAGAAATTTGTTTCCTCGTCTATGATACGGAGAAGCTGAACTACATTTTCCAGGGCTTCTCTTGCTTTAGGTTACTAGTTTCTAGGGACAAGTCCAAAGTCACAGTACCCAACATTTTGTTGCCCAGCATGAGGAGGAAAGAAGCCTGACTGTAACAGCAAAAGGCTGGTTTAGGAATTAGAGTGACCAGATTTGAATACTGCTACCAGCACCAATTACCAGTTGTAGATAAGACTGAAATATTTGGTTCCTTTTTTTACAGATGATCAAAGTAAGTCTCAAATGCCATTTGTTTTACAAGACTGTTTCAGAGAACTAAGTACAATAGGTGCCTAGTCATTTCCCTTCACACCATATCAGGAAGCTTCTTTTAGGGCAATTTTATGATAATTTTTGTTATGTTAAAACCAAGCTTTGAGTCACTGCTCTTTATAAGTAGGGTAGGCCCTTTAGAAATTAAATGTCAATGAACATTGAGACTAAATTCTAGCTTTATTTTTTTATTTATATCTCTAATAGTTTTCTGATTCAGCTCCACAGTTTTTAAATTTATATAATGGTGATAGCATTTACTATGAAGATGACAACAAAAAGCAATACAAAAACCCACAAAAATCTCTTGGAGCTCTTTGAACTGCCATGAGATTTAAGTGTTAGGATCCCTGTCAAAAACCATAGTTTATCTCATACATCTTTTTCTCTCATCCTAACCATCAAATAATTTTTTTGCAAATTCGAATTGGACATGTATTCTCTTATTACAGCTTCTCCATTAGATGATAAGCTCCTCAGGAGGAGACAATGCTTTTGTCATCTTTGTTTTGCCAGCATTTAGCACAGTAACTAGCACATAGATATCAGGACAGTAAATGTGAATTGAATGAATGTCACTCCAACCCATTACCCTTTACTTCTTAAGGGCAGAACCTAAATGGGCCCCATCTTAAAATTCTTATCTTTAACTCATTCATATGCTTTCCATGGTACTAATTTTTTATTTTAATAATGCATTTCATATGTTTCATACATTACCTTAATTTTTGTGTAAGCCAAGATAGGTATAATAGAAAAGGAAAAATTCTGTGTGCTCTTTGTGAAAAGGTAAATAGAATTAAGTAAGTTTTTCAATAGAAGGCAACTATTTCATTATATTGGGACGAGAGGAATAGGTAGGTGAGAGCTATAATTTTCCTCCCCATAGCCTTACTACTAGGGGTTATGTTATACTTAAAGTTAGTCTCTGGTGTGTGGTTTCTTGCTAATACCATTATGCCATAGGCACCAATATGCAAGTCTGGTAAAATCCCATCACTTTGTTCTGCAGGGCATACTGACAATGTTCTTGTAAAGAAAGTTTACTTGAAGCTGATTGGACAATTTTCTAGTAAAATCCAGCTAACTTTCTTATTGAAGTTAAAATGACTATGGAGTTTTAAAATTGAGTCTTGAGTTTAGTGTATGTCTTCTTTGGTCATCTAGAAAGCAGAGTAAAGCCAGGTGATTATACTGGAGGTCCAAGAATAGGGAGTTAAGGCTGAGGAAGAAAGAGGTAAATGGCATAAAGAAAGATATGAAGCAGTGTGGTATTATGGGCTATTGCCACCTTTACACATGAGCTGAAGGACCGCCTGTCATGTGTGTTCACTTGGCAAAAGGAGAATGACCATCACATGACCTCATGGTTTGTTGTGAGCGTTAAGCATGTTAATAATCTCTGTAATGTGCTTAGAATACTTCACATAGTAAGAACTGTGTAAGTATTAGCTGTTAGTTATTATTTGAGAAATAAAATCGTCCTTGCTCCAGGAATGTATGATATAGTTTACATAAATTCAAATTATAGCTAGCTTGGATTATATGCTATTTCTAAAACAAAGTCCCCATTGAATGGTTCAGTAAATATTTATTTAAAAATTACTATGCTTGAGAAACAAAGAATAAGACAATGTCTTAGGTTGGGGCCTCTAGAAGTCAGAGCTTGACTTCTAGATTAAGGCACTACAACTTTGTGAGATACAAGCCTAGGGGAGTGACTGTGAATGAAGAAGGAAAGTGAATCACGAGAAGAGGTGAAGCAATTGAGTGTTGCCCCATTGCCTATTGCTATACAATAGGTGATTGAAAGGTATAGCACATTGCTCAGCAGTTCTATTTACTCATTACATAGGGCTTCTCTAGGAAAGAGACACACCTCAATTTCACAGGGTAGAAAAGAGACCTTTATTTGTCTTCTCATGTCTTTTGTTTCCTATTGGTCCTAAAGGGGAGCTAATTCTCCTGTATTACTAGTCAATCAACAGCTTTTCAGAGGGATTACGAAATATATCCTGCACTGTGGTATTTTATCTGTATCCAGAAGTAGAGAGGCAATGTTGTATTGGTAGGATGCTAAGAGAAAAATAAAGAAGCTTCTGTGTCCACAGGTTGGAGAGAAATACCTCTAATTTTGTGTTGTTCCCTCGGTGACTCCTGGATAGACTTGTGTGCACCTTACATTTCACTCTGGTTCATAAAAACCCCACAAAGAATCCAGTGAATTGAAGGTGCGTCTGCTTGATTAATACTGTCACCCACTTTCCCCTACTCCTATCTATACCTTCTTTTGGACTATTTGAGCTCTTTGAAGGAACAGAATTATTTTTATGAGTGGCATGCTCAGAATCACCTCGGAGCTCAGGTATATGAGAATATACATGTAAGAATATGCAATGTAAGAATATGCAAAAATGTAATAATATACAAAATGTAAGAATACACAAAAACTCTTTTCTGCTCTGTTAAATTCTAAAATCCCTGAGGATAAGAACCATGGATTATCTTCTCTGGATTTCTCAAAGCACTCAGCAACTAGATGGTCATGAATGAATAAATAAATATTGGTCATAGTGGCTAACGCTTAGATCTTCCCTGCCTTACCTGATATGTTTACCTTCTCATTTTTTAACTTATACTTTAGGGATTAGTTCAGTTGTCACCAAAAATGATAAAATTTACCTGAGAGATCTTATTGCATGAGATATCCCCCATTAAATTTCCCGTGGCAATTTATTTGAAAACGTGAATGAATCATGTGATATTTTGCATTCTAATTTAATTGAATGCATATACATATATACATATACATACACATATATGTATATGTATATATATATATGTTTTTTTCTAAAGCTCACTTTTACTTTATTTATTCAGTATACTTTGAAAACCTACTATGTCTAGGACATGGGGTTACATAAATGAGAAGACTTGGTCAATGTCTTCAAGGAACTTATGACTGAGGATAGAGGGATTCACAAACATTATCTCTATCATGGTCATTACCATATTGTTATGCTCAAGCGGCAAAAAGAGCAGCAAGAAGAGACAGGCTTTTAGGGCTGTTTTCACTGAAGAAATTATGTTACAGTTTAAAAATGAGTGCTGAATCAATGGTGTGGTGTGTGGTGTGTGGTGTGTGGTGTGTGGTGTGTGGTGTGTGGTGTGTGTGTGTGTCTGTCTGTGTTTTGGAGCAAAACGACTGGAGGGGAACAGGTTGGGCATTTGAGGGAATTCTTACATGTGTTGCAGGGGTGCTGTTGAAAGAGAACAGCTGTATTCCTATGAGGCTGAGGCACAGGACACATGGAGGAGAACTGGAGAGGTCAGACTGAGTAGGAAAGCTGGGACTAGAGCATGGCAGATTATGAGCTGTGCTACAGGTATCCTGGGAACAACGAGGAGTCACAGAAGCACTATAAATAGAAGAGAGAATGCAAGCTTCTTGAGGGTCAGTGACTATATTTTAGACAAATCATATCTTTGTTTTCTCCTGATGCCCAGCAGAGGTCCTTATATGTACATAGCAGGTACTCAGTGAATTTTGGTTACATGATGAACTCCCATAATTCTGGGACACCACATGACAGGCACAGATCTTAGCTAAATTCACAGTAAGACAGTAAATGTTTAGAATTTGTTTCTGGGAACAGACTTCTGAAGTATGACCTTGTATTTCATACAACTTTGTTCTTCAAAAATTGCTGCTGTATAATACTTTGTCAATTAGTTGAATTGCATTCAGTTAATGGCATATGTAATTAGCCATCTTATCTTGCTTGGAAGGACACTAACAAGAGGTAAAATGAGCTATTTTCGGTGATTGTAAAACCACTGAGCCACAGAAACAGAGGTTAAGACCCTTTAAAGGCTCAGAGGAAATGGAGCTGAAACTGAAAAAGACAAAGAAAACCATCACAAATGGGAGGTATTCCATAAAAGGAGAAATTCAGGTCTGAATTTTTGGGATCATGACACCATCTATGTTAAATTCCCAGGAATTGGTTAACCTTTTCTGCCACATTCCCAAGCCCCAGTTTTCTTTTTTCCATGAAGGCAAATCTCGAACCAAAGGAGATAATTGCTTAGAGTTTCATAAATCTGTTGTTTGTCTTACCAAACTATGAATAAATTGGTTAGTAATTAAAATTTAACAACCAGCTACATAAGAATATTAATAGAAAAGCTAACATTTATTTTGTGCTTACTATGGTCCAGTATTGTTTGAAGTTCTCTACCTGTGCTTTTCTTTAATCCTAGTACCAACTCTTTGAATAACAAAATGGAATAACTGCTTGATTACACATTAGTAAGAAAATAACTATTCTCTCTAGCCATGCTTATGTCTCTAGAGCTGTGCTGTCCAGTACAGTAGCCACTATCCACGCGTGGCTATATAAATTTAAATTAATATAAATTAGAAAATCAGTTCCTTACTCACACTACCAGATTCCAACTGTTCGATAGCCCCATGTGGCTAGTGGTTACCATTATTAATAGCACAGATAAAGAACATTTTCATCATCAGAAAAAATTCTGTCAGACAGTGCTATTCTAGAGACCTGACAAATACTGTCCCAGAGCTCATAACATTTAGAATTAGAAGAGAAATAAGAGGTTATCTGGACCAATATCTCTATTTTCAGTTGAAAAACTACATGCCAAAGTAGTTAAGGGACTTGCTTAAGATCACACAGTTTAGACTGAGATAGCCGGATTGTAAACCACTCATCTTTATCCTTCACGTGATTATTTTTTATTTCTGTAAGTGTAACAGTCATGTTTCCTCTGCATTCATGATTTTATTAATTTGAGTCTTTTTTCTTTTTCTTTGCGGTAAGTCTAGCAAAGTATTTGTCAATTTATTGATTCTTTCAAAGAGCTAACTTTTGGTCTTGATTTTTTTTATCTATTCTTTTTCTATTATATATTTTAACAATTTCCTCTGTAATCTTAATTTTTTCCCTTCCTTCTGTTTGATTTAGGTTTAGTTTGCTTTCTTTTTCCAGTGTCCTCTGATGGAAGGTTAGGCTATTTATTTGAAATCTTTCTCTTTTTGTAATAAAGATGTTTGTAGCATAATTTTCCCCTCTAAACACTGCTTTAGCTACCTCTCATGTTTTGCTATATTGTACTTTCATTTACATTTATCTCAAATTCTGATTAAATATAGCAAAGTTGCTTTAGTATAGTTTTATTTCCTTCCTTTGTGTTATTGTCATATACATGATATTTGTTTTGTTATAAGTTCAACAATACAGTTTTATATTTTTTAACGTAATCTGATATATTTTAAATCAATTGAAAGTACAGAAAAAGGTATTTTTATACAATCTGTTATATTTACTATGAATAACCTTCTTATGCTGTTTATTTCTACATATAAATTTGAATTTTCATTTGATGTCATTTCCTTTCAGAATGAAGGAGTTTCTCTTATAATTCTCACAAGACAGGTGTGTTGGCAATAAATTATGTCTTTGTTTATTTGAAAATGTCTTTATTACACTTTCATATTTAAAATTAAGAGAATTTATTTTTAAAGAAGTTTAAAGTTTATAGAAAACCAAACAGAAAGTACAAAAAAGTCCACATACTTCTTCTATCCCTGCCCACAGTTTCCTTTATTATTAAATTCTTGCATTGGTGTTGTATATTTTTTTTTATAATTGATGGATCAATATTAATATAGTATTATTAACTAAAGTCCATCATTTACATTAGGGGTCACCCTTTGTGGTATACAGTTCTATGAGTTTTGCCAAAAGCATAATGTCATATATCCACCATTACAATAACACACAAATAGTTTCAGTGCCTTCCAAATCCTATGTACTACACCTTTTCATGCGTCCTCCCTTAATCCTCTGGGCAGCCACTGTCTTTTTACTGTCTCTATGGTTTTGCCTTTTCCAGATGTGATATAGTTGGGTTGGAATCATACAATATGTAGCTTTTTAATCCTGGTTTATTTCACTTAACAATATACATTTAAGGCACCTCCATGTTTTCATGGCTTGAAAGTTTATATTTTTCTTGTCACTGAATAGTGTTCAATTACATGGTTGTCCCACAGTTTGTTTATCCATTGACCTATTGAAGGACACCTTAGTTGCTTTCAAGTTTTGACAGTTATGAATAAAGCTGCTATAATCACTTGTGTGCAGGTTTGTGTGTGAAGGTTTTCAATTCATTTGGCTAAATACCTAGGAGCACGATTACTAGAATGTATAAAACGACTACATTGGGCATTGTAAGAAACTGTAAAACTGTCTTCCAAAGTGGCTGTACAAATTTCCAGTCCCACTAGCAGTGAGTGAGAGTTCCTGTTGCTTCACATGCTCATCAGCATTTGGTGGTATTAGTGTTTTGGATTTTAGCCATTCTACTAAGTGTGTAGTGGTTATCTCATTGTTTTTTTTTAATATGAAATTTCCTAATTACATATAATGTTGTAATATGCTTATTTGTTATCTCCATGTGTTATTTGGTGAAGCATATAAGTTCTTTTGCTCACTTTTTAATTAGGTTGTTTTCTTATTGAATTTTAAGAGTATTTTGTATATTTTGGATTCAAGTCCTTTATCAGATTTGTGTTTTGCACACATTTTCTCCAAGTCTGTGGCATGTCTTCCTATTCTCTTAACAATGTGTTAAACAGAGTAGAAGTTTTTAATTTTAATGAAGTCCAACTTAATCAGTTTTCTTTTAGGAATTGTGCTTTTGGCATTATATCTACAAACTCATTGCCAAACACAAGGTCACCTAGATTTTCTCTTATTTTCTCTTATAAAAGTTTTATAGCTGTGTGTTTTACATTTAGATCTACCATCCATGTGAAGCTAATATTTGTCAAATGTGTGGGTCAGTGTCTAAATTTATTTTTCACATGGATGGATGTTCAGGTGTTTCAGTATTTCTTTCTCCTTGGGTTGCTTTTGCTTCTTTGTCAAAGAATAGTTTACTATATTTGTGTGGGTCTATTTCTAGTCTCTCTTATGTTCCATTGATCTATTTGTCTATTATTTCATTAATACAACACTGTCTTGATTACTATAGCTTTATAGTCAGTCTTGAAGTTGGGTAGTATTAGTCCTCTGACTTTGTTTTTTATTATTATCATGTTTGCTATTCTGGGTCTTTCACCTTTCCATATAAGATTTAGAGTCAGTTTGTTGATTTCCACAACTTGCAGGGATATTGATTGGGTTTTAATTGAATCTATAGATAAAGTTGGGAAGAACTGATATCTTAAGAATATTGAGTCTTCCTATCTATGAGCATGGAATATTTTCTCAATTATGTTAGATCTTTTATTTCTATCATCAGAGTTTTGTAGATTTATAACTAAATGTTTTATTTTTTGGGGGGTGCTAATATAAATGATAATATTTTTAATATCAAATTTCCCTTGTTTATTGATGATATATAGGAAAGCAACTTTTTAATATTAATCTTGTATTCTTCAACCTTGCTATATTCACTTAATAGTTTTAGGAGGTTTTTTGGTCAGTTCTTTGTAATTTTCTACATAAATAGTCATTTGAGAACAAGGAAGTTTTATTTATTTCTTTACAGTCTGTGTCTTTTATTTCATTTTCTTTTCCTATTGCATTAGCTCAGACTCCCAGTAAAATGTTCTACAGGAGTTGTGAGAGGGGGCATCTTCAGTTTTGAAGGATAGGTTTGCTAGATATATAATTCTTAGTTGACACTTACTTCTTTCAACACTTTGAATATATCATTCCACTGCCTTTAGTGTCATTTTTTCCTAATAAGTTAGCTATTAATCTTATTGTGATTCCCTTATATATGGCAAATCCTTTTTCTCTTGCTCCTTAAAATTTTCTCTTTGCCTTTCAACATTTTGACTGTGATATATATGCTTATGAATCTTTTTGCATTTATCCTACTTGGATTTTTTTGAGCTTCTGGCATATGTAGATTAATGTTTTAAATCAAGTTTAGTAAGTTTATAGCTATTATTTCTGAGATTTTTTTCTGCTCCTTTTTCTCCTTCCCTGTGGTATTCATATTTCTTGTATGTTGGTGCACTTAATGGTGTCCTACATTACTTTGAGGTTTTGTTTATTTTTGTTTACTCTTTTATGTTCTTCAGATTACATAATCTTAATTAACCTTTCTTGAAAGTTCATTGACTTTTTATTCTTCCAACTCAGATCTCCAGTTGATCCCTATAGCAGATTTTTCATTTCACTTACTGTGTGTTTCAACTAAAAAATTTCCATTTGATTCTTTTAAAAATATAATTTTTCTTTATTGATATTCTCTATGAAACATTGTCATCATATATTCCTTTACTTTTTAAGGGAGTCCCAGGCCTCTCAGCTTATTTCCTTTAGTTCTTTGAACATATTTAAATACCTAGCTGATTTCTTTGTTTGCTAAATCTGACATAATCTCAGAAAGACTATGATTAATCTCAAATATTATTTCTGTTGTTTTCTTCTTTTTTTTATTCCTGTATGGGGGTAACACTTTCTTGTTGCTTTTCATATTTCATAATTTCTGGTTGAAAACTGGACATTTTAGATACTATATTGAGGCATCTCTGGATACTTATTTCCCACTCCCACCCTTTTGGGGCTTTTTTGCTTATTTAATTTGTTTAGTTACTTGCCTGGATAATGTCATTGAAGTTTATTTCTCTTTCAATATACAGCCTTTAATGTTGTTTCTTAGAAGGTACAACTTTGGACATGTGCATGGTCGCTCTGACCCTTTCACTTTCCTTCCCAGGGATGACAATGGTTTTAGCCAGTATCTTTAAATGTCTTTCCCTGATCTCCTTATTACCTGGTTTTAACTGGTTTGTCTCTGTTTCTATCATACCCAGCTTCTAGCTTTCAGTACCTGCTGATTTTTCTATTGTTTTCTACAATACCCTGAAGCATAAATTGTTTCACAGTCTGATCCAATTAAGTCCAGGCCACTTTGCAGTGGTAGTCTTTGAGGCTTATTCCAACACAGAAGGGCTCTTCCTAACTGTCTGGCTCTTCTTTACCTGATTCTCTCTGTTAAACTAGTTGGTTTACTATTTTGTTTGTTGTTATCACGAAGCTACCAACTGGTTAATTGCTCATTGACAAAATCTTCACTTTTTTTAGCATCACTCTTGGCTTGAACTTCCCTGCTTTGCTCCAAACAAAGTCATTTCTCATAGGGAAAACTTGGAATTTCTGTTATTATTGCCTGCCTTTCCCCATGGCAGAAATACTGTGCCACTAATGCTGGGGGCAGGTACTGCAGTCTTCTTTTCGCAGAGTGACAGCCCTGCTCTATAAACATGTCAGTAAATAGGGATAGTAGCCTCTGGTCTTCCTGACTTGCCTCTTTCTACATGAAATGTCCACCCTATGAGTGCAAAGCTGGATAAGAGCTCAGTGTTTTCTTTTTCCCATCTGGAGTAGAGCTTCTACTCTACGAGTGAGGGGTGGGTGGCAGAAGGGAGTCCCAGGCCTCTCAGCTGCATTTTCTGGGAAAGAGTTGCTGCCAAAAAGACCTATGGAGATGAGAAATGCCGGTGGCTTGTCTCTCTTAGAGAGAAAACAACCCCTAGGAGCTGGGACTGAGTCATCCCCTTCATCTTTGCCCCATATACCACAGTAGAGCTTTTATAACACAGAGCTGAGGCCCAGGGGAGGGGTAAGGGAGCATTTCATGGCTCAAATGCTACAGATTCTTATCTTTTAAATAAATATTTAATAGATTTTCTTGAATAAATGTTTTTATATTTGCTGTATTCTCTTAGAACAATTTCTAGGGGTTTTAAATAGTTTCTATTATTCATATATAAAATTTCATCAATTATGTTTCTCTCAAAGAAGGTCTACAAAGCTTCTTCATACCACCATTGAGGTAGTCTTGCCAAGTTCATTTTTGCCCATCCACTCCCCATTTATTTTATAATATCACTTTTTCTCCTTAACACAGTTTTATGATTCATTTTTTTATGAAGTAGGAAACAGAATGTGCCTACATTGGCCTTACCTTACAACTTAGGCACCTCTAGAATATTTGGAGGGCTGTGTGAGTACAGGCCTCCCGGATTGTATTTGTCAAACAAAATGAGAAAGTCTCCTCAGGAAGACTCAGGACAACTACCAGGAAAACAGCTTAACTACTCAGAGTGATCTCAGTTCCTTGAGAATCACTGTTACTACTTATTAGTGTTTTTGTACTGTTTTTTACTTTTACTTTTTCATCATGTAGCATATAGCATTCAATAGACAAACATTTCACATTTTTGTTTGAAATTGCTATGCTTTTCATGTGTATTAAAAACATATTTCTTTAATCATATATTTATAGATGTTATCTAATATGAAAATGAAATTTACAGAAAAATTGGGTAATTTTCTTTTGCTGATTCTCATACAGACCAAGAGAAACATTTATCCCTACTACATGTGTTTATGTTCTTCATAACATTTCTACCATTTTACCTATCCACCTTTGAAACAAAGAAATTTAGTTACATTTCTCTACATTTCATTGTCAACAGAAAATCTGTAACCTGCTGTATAATGTTACAATGACTTTACTTAGTCTTTCTGAGCAGGAAGAATTACCGTTATTTACCATAGAGTAATCATATTTGAAGTGTTTTATAGAGAAATCTTTGTTTTCTACCATCTGCCAAATGTACTTATTAACACTCTCAAACTGATAACTCTCCAAATGCGTTGCCAGCACCGATTTTTTTTCTGCGCACCAAACCCTTGCATCAGTTACCAGCTGGACACTTCTAACTTTACTGCTTCCTGTGGTAGACGCATTCCATTGTCCGGATTCTGTTTTAGGAATTAAAACCTCTTACTCGAGCTATGGGAGTGTTCACAGCTGTCAGCCCTCCTCAGGGACTGTCCTGGCTGAAGAGAGGCACCTCACTCAATTTTGTGCTCCTTTCCTGGGGAAGCTTATTTCCACTAACTGATCAATACAGGGGTATACACGCCTGACTCTCACACTCTAATGGGGACAACTCTGAGGGTTATTTCATCTTCAAAACTCCCCACAGGTCTGCTTGGGCCTCTTATTGAGAATGCACGGCTGCCCGGCTTTTCCCTCTGTTTAATTCTGCTTTCTTCCCTTCCCTTCATCATGAGTTGATTCTAAGGGAATTCTCTAATAAACTTCCTGCATGCAAATCTCCACCTCAGAAACAACTTCCCAAGAAATCCAACTTGAGATACTGACAGATCTCAAATATGATATGTCTAAAGCATAACGTGGTTGTGGGGAAGAAGATGAGGACTTTTACTGTATTTCCTAAACCAATTAACAACACTGCCATCCATTTTAACACCCAAGGTAGAGATCGGGGAGCTGCTCTGGACTCTTTTCTTCATCACTATCACAGTTTTGGTTACCAGTCTTACTGACTTTCTCAGATTCATTTCCAAATACTCCCTCTTCTCTCTATCCTTACTGCTACTTTTATGGCTCAAGCCTCCACTATTTCCTGCCTGCGAAGAGCAGCAGCCTTGTAACTTGTGGATTTGTAGCAGATGCTGTCACTGCTCTGCTGCATCCCTTGAAAGTCACTGTTGTCAGAATTGCTAAAGGCTTGTTACAGTGAACACCTGCAGGGCTTCTCTGGCCTCTAGAGAGTGCTGAGTTTGTGCCCTGGGCAGTTCTGGGAAATTCTGGAGTGTTAACAGTCCTCGTATTGGCCATCAACTATTGTCAGGTGAGAGTTGGTGGATAGCTACTCTCAGGAGAAACCCTGAGGCATGTTCTACATGGTCTTCCAGAGGACACCTGTGGATTTGAACTTTAGTTGCCTGCAGTTGTAACCTTCTCAATGATGTAAACTTCAATGAACCCTTCCTTTCCTTGTCTTCTTCACTCCTGTATCAATGCTTCTTGTTATCACCTCCCCTAGGAACTGACTAGACAAGGATCTTACCTTAGGCTAGTTTGCCCAGAAGCAGATCCCAGATAAGGGTTTCAGTGCAGGAAGTTATCTGAATAAAATGCAAATGTGATTACTTTATTGGTGATTACTTCCTTGTCTTATTTAAAAACTCTGACTGCTGAAGGTAAAGCCCTTAGCATGTCATCCAAGGCCCTTCATGACTTATACCATGATCTTTGCTGATCCATTGAGTTAGCAGATCAGAATCATGGTTCTCATAAATAATCCACAATCATCTCTCACTCAGATAGCCAGTTAGGCCTCAAGCTGCCAAGCCTGCCTAATTTGGGCTAAATGTAGGATAGATACATCTGATACCTCTGAAAAGTTCAAACACAATTTCTTTGAGCCAAGAAACAAAGTAACTATTCTAGACACAAAAATGTGGGATTCTCAATAGCATGTCAATGATGAGGTGTCCTACCTTCATCCTATTTTAAGGGATTTGGAATACCATCTCTCATCAGTTTTCCATAGTTGAACATTTTTTGTAATAAACATTGATGGAATTTTATAGTTTACAGGAAAACGGGTGTGGAAAAACAGGCATTTTTCCTTATTTGTGCCTTTGGCCACTAGGGTCCAAATGGAAATGAAACCCAAAGATAATTATTAGATTTGAAAACAAGGCAAGGTGTTACTATTAAATGAACATTTATGGAACACCTCCCCTACCATGTGGTGTGAGAATACAGGAGAAGTATTAGGGCCAGGTAAGAGGGCTTAAAAAAGAAGAGCGACTAAGTATGAATGGATACTAAGTAAACTTAAAAAGTAATAAGTATCTGCCCAAAGCCGTTTGCTGAACTATTATTTAATCCTGTCCATGCTGGAAGGCACTGCCCACCACTTTACACATGAGACAATAATCTTAAATTGAATAACTACAAACTTTAAACACCATTTTCCCAGGGATGACTTTCTGACTCCATAATCTGTTTTCCAGAGTGTCTTAGAGTTTTCTTCACAGCCGTTACAATGTATGATTGTTCATTTAAGTTCCATCTCTGTCACTGGATTGCAAGTCCCAGAAAGGTTGGGACCCCATCTGTATTGTTTAAGACCATATGTTTAGTACCTACTGCCTCACACATGGTGGGGGCTCAATACATATTTGTTGAGTAAATGTATACTCAAATGTGACAGATCAAGGAATAGATAGATCTTAGATCTGACTTCCCATCCTCATGTTCTTTCCAATGCATACTTTTAGATTAAGATGCAAAAATCTATACATCTATAAAATTGGTACTAAATATTGACTGGCTAGTTAAAGTGAGCAAACAGCCACTGAGCACTCCGACCAAAACTGTTGGCCTTTGCATCATTTAAAAAAAAAGTGTTTTCATGCTTCATGGATTGTGGGGGCTGAGGGGACTCTGAGATAGGAATTCACCCATGTGGCAAATTGAGGACACTGGCTTCTCAGTGATAGGCTTTACATACAAACTAAATTGGTTTTATATAGCAGTTCATAAATTTATTCACCCAACCCTTCATTTATTTGTCCCTGGCTTAGACTGTGAGAAAACTATTATTTCCCCTGACAATTGTTACCACTGTGGCGTGGTCTTTAGTCTATTCCCTTCATGGCTATAAGCCTTCATGGCTGCCGCAGTTCCAGACAATGCATGTAGACAAGATCTGTTTTAGTGGAAAGGGGGCTGGCAAAAATGCACATCTGCCATTTTTAACTTCTTTCACATTCTTTTCTTCTGAGTTTGTTTTCTATTAGAGAGTAGACAACCAAAGGTATCTCCCACAAGAGCTCCCACTCAGTGGAATGGACCAACTTGTTTTTATTAAAAGGTTTAATTCTATAGTTGAAGGGAGATTTAATAATTTAAATAATCTAGTGGATAAAACCAGCCCTGTCCCTCAAAATGTCTGTCCCTATTTTTTTTCCTAAAAATAAGTTGTGTTAATTTCATTTCTCCCCTTTTGAGCAGATCCAAAAGCTGTTCTTGTCTTAAGAGAAAATGCTGGAAAATCAGGTATGGGTTAAACTGAAGGCCCTCCAGTAAAATACTATTTTTCCTCAATTTTCCACCTTCCACATACTTGGGTTTCTGGAATTTCCTGAATATATCACATACTTCTTACGTTGTGCCTTTCCTCCCTGAGCCTGTTAAAATCTGACCAATCTTTCATAGGAGGAAAGTCATCAAACTGGATCTTGAAGTCTTTCCTGATTGCCCCTCCTCTTATCATTCTTCTCTCTTAACACTTCTCACCATGTGACCTGCATCATTAGAGTTGTGTTTCTAATTTCCTCATGATCTATGACCTCAAAGATTCTAAAATATAGTGTCTTACTAATCTCGGTACTTTTATGATCTTATACCCAGTGTACAGTCAATGCTTAAAGTAGATTCACCCTCTTCCCTGTAGCCATAGTCTTTGTAATATTACTTACAGACACTACTTACTGAGGGAAGGAATTGGAATTTCCCCACCTCTTGAAACAGGGCTGACTTGTGGCCTGCCACAGTCATTGGTCAAAACCAAAGTGACAACATGTTAATTCAGAGTCTAGGCTTCAAGAAGCCTTATGGGATTCTGCTCTCATTTTCTATCAGTTAGCCTGGGATTTTTTCACAGCATTGCAGAAGAGAAGGGGGTGAAGGAGGGAGAGAGAGAGAGAGTGAGATCATGTGAAGAAGAACTGAGGCTATCCTAGACAAGCTGGCAGCCAGTTGACCCCCAAACAAATCGAAGAGCTAAACCAAGATTAGCAGAGATGACTATTCAATGTACAGATCACCGTATGTACATTTATGAGTCCAACAGAAACCAGAAAAAATACCCATTTAACCTATAAACACATAAGCAGTGGAAAATATACTTTTAAGCTACTATGTTTGGGGGTAGTTTGCAATATAGTAATGACCAACTGATAACACGCTCAAGAATTTATTGCATTGAAACCACCTTTTGTAATTGAATAAGAATTGCCATCCTTGGCAAAGAGGGGTCTAATGAGTACATGACCCAAATTCTTTATGATAAAATTACCATAGATATTGAACAATCTAACACAAAATGAGAAACAAGTCAATAAGAAGATAACATTTCCACTTACTTTTTAAAAGGTTATCTTTAGAATACACTAGCTGTGAAAACAAAATGAAAAGGTCTAAGTACAAAATCATTTAATATTAAGTACTTTTTGTTCTTGAATAAAAGATTTTGATGTACCTAGAGAGAGGGTAGTAATAACATTCAACAGTTAAATTTATTCAAAATGCCTTTCAAGCACTCCTTTATTGTTATGCTAATTAAACTTAATTCATAAATAAAATATCGAGTTGAGATGTATTTGGCACATGTGGTCTATTAAGGAACACTCAGGTTCATAACTCCTCCCAGTTGGCTGAGTTCTTAATAACTCAGTTTTCTGCCAAGCCATGGGGCTTATTCTCATGTTAAAGTTACAGGCATTTGCCAAGAATCCTGATTTAACTATGCCTTTACACCACTGTAAACAAGTCATCATGGAGTCTCAGCACTCTGTATATGCAGAGGGATCATCGGCAGCCCAGAGCTCCTTAACTCAGAATTTCAGATTTTATGTGACTGGGGACAGAACAGTCATCTGAACTAGGAATGCATAAGATATTTTTAGTCTCCAACATTTGAAACCAGTTAAGGAAGAAAATATTGTTCTACTTCAATCAGAATGTGAACAGATATAAAAGATTGCACTGTATTTGCTCTTCCGTGCCTGGCAATCAGCTTTGTGTAACTATATGAAGATGAGCCAAAGAGAAACGCAGTAAAAGAATGGAGTTGGTCTCACGCCCAATTCTTTTGCTGCAGAGGCAAGGTAAGTGGAAGATTTAACTGTGCACAGGGTTGCACTCTTGTTAGAATTCAAGGAAGAGACAAACACTTAAGCAGTGGTTCCTATTCGAAGCTCTATCTGTGGGTTCAGAGAAGAAATCTACTTGGAGGTAAGACCAGGGACTAGAAAGTGAATCTAGAAATGCTCACAGTTGGAGGTGATATGACTATAATATTTCATTGATATGGCTCCTCAGCATCTGGCTTTCCACTGAATACTAGTGAATTAAAATTCAGTCAACAATATTTACTTAGTACCAGGTGCTTCTGGGGTGAGTATGTTGGGTGGGAGGGGGCAGGAAAGAAAAGACACTACTCTGTCCCTATTCAGAAGTCTTTTTGAAATGGGAAGGGGGATTTTGAAGTACTTATTAATTACTTATTTTTACTTATTACTTACTTATTAATTAAGTACTTATTGAGCAGCTTTATGCCCCTTGCCTTACCTGTATCTTCACAATTAACTCTCCCTTCCACTCCCCATATAAACAGTAGACATGATGGACAATGGCTCTTAAAAGTTATGCAACTTACCTAAGGTTAGTGATGGATTCAAAGCAAGGATTCAAAACCAGGTGTGACTCTCCATCCCATGCTCTTTCTGCTATAAGACACTACAGAAGAGCTAGAAGAGTAATGTGTGTGACTCTAATACTGTATCTTTTAGAAAGTTTATAAACCTATACATTCATGTAGGTGCTTTTCCAAGATAGATCGCCTCCACCAGAAGTAGTTTCCTGAGGGCCTGGCTGTTAGGTCTTTGTTCAATATAATTACATCTAATTTTTTTTGTGTGGGAAATAATGTATTTTCATTTAAAAAAAACCCAGAAAACCAAAAAACCTTGCATATTAGCTCCCAGTATTAGAGATGCATTGGAGTCAGTGAGGGAGAATGGGAGGGATTTTTTTTAGCTGTAGTTTTATGGGACTGAAAATGATAGAATCCCTCCAAATATAGAAGCAATTATGTCCAGTCCCATTGATCTTGGGGCTAAGGTGTGTCATTGGCCTAAGATATATTAATGATGGAATATGTAATTAGTGAAGGCAAATTTCCCAAGCGGAGGGTACTCTGATTACTCTCTCAGGAGACATTCCTCAGAGAATTTTCTAGGGCAAAGATGATTAATAATAAACTATTTGCTTCATGTAATTTAAAACAGCTTTTATGTATGGCCTCCTTTAAAAATAAAATCTTTACTGAGAAATAGTTCAATGCCATAAAATTAACCCAATTAAAGTATACAATTCAATGATTTTTAGTATATTCATAGTTATGCGACTCTCACCACAACCTAAATTTAGAACACTGCTGTTATCCTAAAAATAAACCCTGTACCAGATTTTAAAATCCATTCTTCAGTTGATGAATATCAACTATTATGAATAATGTTGCCATAAGCATTTGTGCACAAGTTTTTGTGTGGACATATGTTTTCATTTTTCTTGGGTACGTACCTAGGAATGAAATTGCTGGGTCATATGGTAACTTTATATTTATCATTTTAAGGAATTACTAAACCATTTTCCAAATTGCTGCACAATTTTACATTAGCATTAACAATGGATGGGTGTTGCAATCCCCACATCCTCTACACTTATGTCTGTCTTTTTTATTTTAGCTATCCTAGCACAGGTAAAGTTGTATCTATTTGTGGTTTTCATTTGCATTTCCCTAACAGCTAATGATGTTGATCATCTTTTCATGTGCATATTGGCCATTTGTATATCTTCTTTGAAGAAATGCTGTCAAATCCCTTGTCATTTCTAAATTGCCTTAGTTATCTTTTTATTATTGAGTTGGTAAGAGTTTTAAAAAAATATATTCTGGATACAGTCTCTTATCAGATATGTGGCTTTCAAACATCTTCTCCCATTGTGTGGATTGTCTTTTCACTATAGCCCAAAAGCTTTTCATTTTGAGTAAGTTCAGAGTATATATTAATTTTGTTACTTGTTCTTATGGTATCATATCTAACTTCCTGGTATCATATCTAACTTCCTGGTATCATATCTAACATTGCTTAATCCAAAATTACATAGATTTACTACTATGTTTTCTTCTAGGAATCTTAGTTTTAGCTTTTATTTGTTCATGCATTTTGAATTAATTCTTGTGTATGATATGAGATATGCGTATGATATGAGATATGCGTATGCTCTGAGATATTCATTATTTTATCTGTGGATATCTGTTTGTCGCAACACGATTTGTTGAATAAAATTATACTTTCCCTCATTGAATAGTCTTGCTACCCTTGTAGAAAATCTATTGACCACAAATATAAGGATTTATTTTTGGCTTTTCAATTTTGTTTTCTTGATTTATATGTCTGTTCTTTTGTCAGTACCACACTACTTGATTATTGTAGTAAATTTTGAAATTGGGAAATGTGATCCTCCATGTTTGTCTTTTTTCAAGATTATTTGGCTGAGTCTCTTGCATTTTCATTTGAATTTTAGGATCAGCTTGCCAATTTCTACAAAAAAAATACAAGTTGGGAATTTGATTAGGATTATGTAAAACCCATAGATCAAATTGAGGAATTCTGCTGTGTTAACAGTTTTCAATCCATGAACATGGGATGTCTTTACATTTATTTAGATCTTCCTTAATATCTTTCAACAATGATTTGTAGTTTTCAGTGTATTGTTCTCCTTTTTGAGAATCTACTATACTCCTTCTGGAGGGGATAGAAGGACAAAACACTGTTTAATGCTTGACATTCCTCCAGTCCATAAGAAGCTCTGCCAGCTGTCTTATGTCTCTGAGGCTCCCCTCCTACCATGTTTCCTTGAAAATAAGACCTAGCCGGACCATCAACTCTAATGTGTCTTTTGGAGCAAAAATTAATATAAGACCCAATCTTATTTTAACACAGTATAAGACCGGGTATATAATATAATATAATATAATATAATATAATATAATATAATAATGGGTCTTATATTAATTTTTGCTCCAAAAGATGCATTAGAGCTGATTGTCCAATTAGGTCTTATTTTTAGGGAAACACGGTACTCACCTCACTAAGTCTGTCACAACAAGGCATGCTTCTCTTTCTGTCCCACAAACTCATGAAGGCACTGGACTCCTGTATATAGGATATGGTCAGCCAGACAGCTGTTGGAATTTTAGTTAATAACTCACAGAGTTTTGTAATCAACATGTTGCCAAGCAAAATTTACATACATTCAAAGCTTTTCCTTTTTTTCCAGCCACTACTGAAAGGACTAGTTCCACACAGGCCAGCATTGTGCAGGTGCACTTCACCTCTTATTTCCTATCCTGGGACTCATGATGGCAATATATGGGCTGCTTGTGGGCACCTGTTTGGTCTTCCCAGAAATGCACATTTGCAAGCACAACTTGGAAGTGCAGGAGAGTTAATATCTGAGGTACTATCTTGTGTAAGGGAGGAAGGGACTTGATGGATAAATACCACCACTTTTGTTTACTGGGTGATGGTTCTGAAAGTGACATGGTTGCAAGTACCAGTTGTCTGTTATGGCGGCCAACTAGAAAACATATTTGTCCTGCCTTTTCCTACTTCCTTGTTCCTTTCTTCTGTTCTAAAATTCTGATCCCTGGGAACATAGTTTCTAATTAATGTCCTGCACTCATGCTCTGCTTTCAGGGCAACCCCAGCCAAGTCTTGAGGGAAAGAAAGACTCATCTAATGATAGCAAAACTTTAATTTTTATGGCTAGGACTAGTTATTACCTGTGTAATCTTTGTGGAAACTGTTGGATATGTTGAAAAACATCAACTTAAACATATTGGGACAAACCCTGTTTGAATAAATATTTCTCCATCATTAACTATTTTACATCAAGGTTTAAAAATACCCTGGCTTTCTTTTTGGGACTTAGTAGGATTGTATTTTTCTGTGACCTTTGATTAGGCATTGCTATAAGCTTTACTTTGGCTTACTTTGGCCAATGAAATGCGGGTAGAAGTGGGAAGATCAGGTACAAGTTTTATG
Organism: Rhinolophus hipposideros; assembly: GCF_964194185.1. NCBI lineage: Eukaryota > Metazoa > Chordata > Mammalia > Chiroptera > Rhinolophidae > Rhinolophus > Rhinolophus hipposideros. The sequence continues at coordinate 41,745,033 of NC_138051.1, forward strand.
GGCCAACGTGTGATTTTATATATTTCTGCCATCTTGCTATGGTGATTATGGAATATTGAGAATATTTTTTCATCAACCTGGACCTCAGAGTGACAATGATGAGTAGATCCTACCTGTTGATTTACATTGAACATGTAGCATTAGAAAGAAATACACTTTGTCATGTTAAAACCATCGAGATGTTTCAGTTGTTTGCTGTGGTTTGCAGTCAAGAAGTGCTAGTTTATTTTGCAGCGTCATAAAACATACATTGCATATACACAAGCATGCACCATGTACCAAGCTTTACTCTAAGGATAAAAACAAAATGAAACGATAAAAACAGCAATAATCAGGTAGCACCCAACAAAGTGAGCTTCTCAACTGTAAAACGGGGATCACAGCAGTGTCTAAGGTTAAGACGTATAACAACATGCTGAAGATCACCTGGCTAGTAAGAGGAAAAGCCAGGACCCAAACTTCAGGGCCCTATTTCTAACACCTAGACCAGCTTTCTTGGTGTGGAGGTACTTTGTTGGTGACCTACCAAGTAGTCCACAGAGGAGCTTTGTATTTTTTTTTTAATTAAATTTATTGGGGTGACAAGTGTTAGTAAATTTACATAGATTCAGGTGTACAATTCTGGATTACATCATCTATAAATCCCATTGTGTGTTCACCACCCAGAGTCAGTTCTCCTTCCATCACCATATATTTGGAGCTTTGTATTTTTAATAACTTATCTTATATATTTCACTATTTTTTACATTTTAAAAACATTTTTCATTTTAATATTATGTTAGTTTCAGGAGTACAACATAGTGATTAGACTTTTATATAACTTATGAGGTGATCACCCGGATAAATCTAGTACTCATCTGACACCATACATAGTTATTACAATATTATTGATTATATTCCCTATGCTATACTTTATATACCCATGACTATCTTGTAACTAGCAATTTGTACTTCTTAATTTCTTCACCTTTTTCACCAGTACCTCCAACTTCCCTCCCCTCTGGGAACCATTGAAAAGTTCTCGGTATCTGTGAGTTTGTTCCTGTTTTTTGTTTTGTTTATTTTGTTCTTTAGATTTCATAGATAAGTTAAATCACATGCCATTTGTCTTTCTCTGTCTGATTTTACTCAGCACAATACCCTCTAGGTCCATCCCTGTTGTTGCAGATAACAATATTTCATTAATGGTTGGGTAATATTACATTGTATATATGTTGGGTAATATATATACCAATATGTATATATGGTTGGGTAATATTCCATTGCATATATGTACCACTGTTTCTTTATCCATTTATCCACTGATGGACACCCAGGCTGCCTCCACGTCTTGGCTATTGTAAACAATGCTGCAATGAACATATGGATGCACATGTCCCTTTCAAGTAGTGTTTTGGGTTTCTTTGGAGAAATATGCAGAAGTGGGATAACTGGGTCCTTTTTTGTCTCTTGGTATAGGCTTTGTTTTAAAGTCTATTTTGTCTAGTATAAGTATTGGCACCCCAGATTTTTTTCCCCCATTTCCATTCACATGAAATATCTTTTCCATCCCTTTACTTTCGGTCTTTGTGTGTCTTTCGGTCTGAAGTGAGTCTGTTGTAAGAAACATATATAAGTGTCTTGTTATCCATTCAGCCTCCCTACGTGTTTTGATTGGAGTATTTAAACAATTTATATTTAAAGTAGTTGTTGATAGATATGCAGTTATTGTCATTTTATTATTCATATTTTTGTCTTTTCTTCTTAAAGAATTCCTTATAACATTTCTTGTAATACTGGTTTGGTGGTGATAAACTCTTTTGGCTTTTTCTTGTCTGGGAAGTTTTTTATCTGTCGTTCAATTCTAAATGATAGCTTTGCTGTGTAGAGTAATCTTGTTTGAAGGTTCTTGCTTTTCATCACGTTAAATATTTTGTGCCAATCCCTTCTGGCCTGCAAAATTTCTGTTGAGAAATCAGCTGACAATCTTATGGAAGCCCCCTTATAAATTATTAGTTGCCTTCCTCCTGCTGCTTTTAAGACTCTGTTTTTGACTGTTTAAGATTCTTTAACAGTTAACATTTTAATGATGATGTGCCCTGGTGGGGGCCTGTTTCGTTTCATCTTATTTGGGACTCTCTGTGCTTTCTGGGCTTGTATGTCTATTTCCTTCACCACATTTGGGGAAGTTTTCCATCATTATTTTTTTCGAATAGGCTTTTCTCTTTGCTCCCTCTATTCTTCTTCTGGTACCCCTATGATGAAAATGCTGGTATGCCTGATATCGTTACAGAGGCCCTTTTAATTATCTTCACTTTTTGTTTTTCAGATTCTTTTTTTTTCATTTTGCTGTTCTTATTGGGTGCTTTCTGCTGTTATCTTCCAATTCGGTGATTCTATCCTCTGCTTCACCTAATCTACTGTTGATTCCCTCTAATGTATTCTTCTCTTCTGACTTTTTATGTTTTCTATCTCCATTTTTATGTTTCCTATCTCTTTGTTGAAGTTCTCACTGAGATCATGGAGCATCCTTATAACCAGTGTTTTGAATTGCGCATCTGGTATATTGCTTGTCTCCATTTTGTTTAGTTCTTTTTTCTGGAGCTTTGTTCTGTGCATTGATTTGGGATGTCTCCTCATTTTGACTGCCTCCCTGTGTTTGTTTCTATATAGGAGGTATAGCTGCTATGTCTCCCAGTCTTAGTAGAGTGGCTTTATATAGTAGGTGTCCTGTGGAGCCCAGTGGCACAGTCTCCCTAGTCACCTGAGCTGGATGCTGAGGTGTGGCCCTCATGTGGGTCGTGTGTGCTCTCCTGTTGTAGTTTGGCCTTGATTGTTGTTGGCATGTCTATTGGAGGGGTTGACCCTCAGGTTGATTGGTTGAGAGGACTGGCTGTGACTACAGTGGAGAAGCTTTGTTTCAGGGACTGATCCTATGGAGCAGAATTCACTTTAATGCACTCTGGTGTCAGTCCTTTGGGTGTGTGGAGGTGGTTGGGTGATGCTCTTGTGTGGTCTGAAGCCAGCCATCAAGTGTGCTGGATCTTGGGCCTCTTGGGAGGGGCAGTGGTGCAGGCCAAGTTCAGTCACTGCCTGTGCCCTGCCTGGAGCCACTCAGTATGAACTACACAGTGATCTGCAGGTGGTTGCCACTTGTGTTTGACTTGGCGGTGCCTGGAAGAGGCTAAGCTGCTAACTGAGACCATCTGCTGCTAGTGCAGCTTGGGTCTGCGTAGCAAGAGGTACAGGGCATGCCAAGGAAAGATGTGGCTTGTTTGGGGGTTGTGAACCTTAGAGAGATTTTAGGAACATTCTAACATGAGCCAAGAAAGACCATTTGTATGGAAAAGCCACTGGATGCAGCTTAGGTGGGCCAGCAATTTGGGCAGGATAAGGTTTCAGATAATCACCAGAGTGGGCTGGATTGTGTTAGCCAGGTTGATGGAGACTCAGCGATGGCACCCACCTGCACATGCAGGCTGGGTGGAGGGAGGGCTCAACAAAGAAAAATGCCTTCTGCCAACACTTTTATCTGGGAGAAAGCTGCCTCTCCAGCTCTTGCCCTGAAGCCAGACAATTCAGTTCCTCCCCATATGTCCCTGGTGCCTTTTGAGCTGCTAACCCCATGCTGGAGCTCAGAGTGAATAATTCTAAGAGTAAGTCCATGCACAGGTCTTAAGTGGAACATCCGGGACTCCAGCAGCCCTCCATCTCACTCAGCCACAATGTCAGCTGGCTTTCACAAGTGAGAAGTTGTGGGGACTTCTCTTCCTGGCAGTGGAACTCTGGGCTGGGAAGCCTGGTATAGGGCTGAGAACCCTCACTCCTCAGGGGAGACCTCCATAGCGGAGATATCCCTCTTGATTTGTAAATGCCACTCGAGGGTGTGGGGCCATCCGTTCCATGTCTCTGCTCCTCCTACCAGTCTCACTGTGGCTTCTCCTGTATTTCCTTAGTTATCGAACTTCTGTTCAGGTAGACTTCAGCTAGATTCTCAATGATGGTTGTTCTGTAGTTTCGGTGTAATTTTGATGTGGTCATGGGAGGCATCAAACACAGCATTTACCTACTCCACCAAATTGACTGAGAAATGGAGCATTTAAATAAAATGACTTTATGTAAGTTCCTTAAACACGGAACTGATGCTTCTTATGATTTACTCCAGTTTGCGTCAAACAAAAGACAAAAGCACTCATCTAGAGCTCCTGCTCTGAAGAATTTACTAATTTTACATTTAAGATTGTTAATTGTAAACAGTTACATAAATTATATAAAATGCATACCATTAACAGATATAGCTAACATTAACTAATAAATTGCACATGTGCTAAGATGGGCTACATTTAAGAACACAATTATGCAAAACATAAGATATCTGTGCAAATGAATAGTAATTTCTCTTTACTGGTTTTATATCTATAGTTCACTAAAATCTGTAGCTCCACAATAGTGCAAAAATAGTTCATAAAGAAATGGAAGCAAATGATGTAGGGATAAAATAGGAACCGTTACTATAACTGACAATAATGCTAAATATATAAATAATCTTATAGTATCACAGTGACTACATATTAAAAAAAAATGTATACCTCCTGAAAAAGTGATTTGGTTAGTGTGATTATTTTACATAAGCATAAGCAACTAAGGAAGAACCTGAATATTGATTGTATTGGATGAAGTACAGTTCAAAGAAATTGTCACAAAACACTTAAAGCTTTCACATGGTTTCTTAAACAAAGCACAATGACTACTATACCAAATAAATTTTTTAAGGAAAAGTATAAAATAATACTTTTTAGCACAAAATTGATTACCACTAAGAAATCAGAATATGAGAAGCATTATTCAAAGTTATAAAACCTACGGAAAATACAAACACATTGCCTACTCTTGCTAAGAAGCTTGTAAAACCACCCATAAAGTTGACAAATAAAAGCTCATACAGAAAGGACAAGTTATAGGTACAATTTCTATATTAAAAAGACATTTTGGGTACAGCCTCATATCTATGGCATACAATGTGGAAAAACAATTACTGCCACTTATATGCTAGCTGATCATTTGCTTTTATAGTTGGACGCAACCAATTCCAGCATGTGCATAGCACATGAGGAAGAAATGCTGGGCAATACTTTTTGTCTCATTTATCACTAAAAACTCATTTTGTGAACTGTGTTATCAAAGAGAACTCTTTTCAATAATTAAGTTGATAAAAAGTGCATTGAGATCAGTATTGTCAGAACATTTATGAGTACAACAAAGAAGAGCATTGCTTCATGAATGAAGTTGCATTTGAATCAGATTCACACACTACTTTATTCATAGGAAGAGTTGTGAGTCAATAAGTTGTGTGAAGGATATTCTCCATTTGCTTTATCAGAACAATGCTCTACATTTTTGAGTCAGGGTCCCAAGAAAAATCAGATGGTACACTCAAACTAGGATAATTCAAGGAAGGGTTATTTGCAAAGGAACTATTCACAAATATGTGATAGGGAACGACAAGGGACATTGCTTCTACAAATTGGCTTTGTAAGAGCCAATTCATTATGTCTTCACTGCTTTGTGTAGGTCCAACAGACATCATATAATGACTACACGAATGTTGTTGACACAGCTAATGAATGTGCTAGGCTTCCTGTATCAGACTCCTCTTGTATAAAGTCTCACGTCATCTCTGCCTCATCTGATTCCAGCAACGTCTATGGCCAAGAATCTCAAACCAACTCTGATCTGCTTTGCATCAACATCACCTCTCCTCAAATTTGCACTGTGAGTCTCTTGCTTCCTGCTTAGGTTTTCTGACGTCATTCTTGTGGGACCCTGTGAAGAGCCCACTAGCCATCCCCATAATCAACTCAGAAGTGTGGGGAAATTCATGCCTTAAGGAGCAATCCTCAACCAGGTGGGGAACGGAAGTCAATGGATAAATACCTTTCATCCCTTGAGGAAGCAGTTCTGAGATGTACTCTACTTCACAAACTCTTCAGTGGTTCCCACAATATTTAGCATCAACTACCTACAGTACTAAATCCACTCAGTAATGCATCCTTGTATTGACTTTCCCTCCTCTCTTTCAGTGTAGACAATACTCCAAGGGGAGATCAGCAACTTTCTCCAAGAAAGGAACGCAAATCCTGACTCACATGCTATGAGGCGCCTAATTTCGGGCAATGGCATGTGTGGGAGAAAACAACCTATCAGAACTTTTGGAGGCACAATTGTCCTCCTCCAGGTCCCAGACTGGTCCCAGACACAGAAAGTTGAAGTGGTCCTGCACATAGAGTGAGACCAGATGACTTGGTCTAGGCAGATATCCAGGTTAGGTTGACTAATTTAATGTATAATGTAACGACAGTGTACAACAGTCTACTTAAGACTCATTTATCCTCCAGAGTCCACAAAATCTTCATTTATCATCCTTGGATTCTCTAGGACAGTAGCACCTGATTCAAAAATATCCTTGAATTCAGTGCTGCAAACTCAAAATAGGAGTTACTGTCCTAATATTTCTTGGAATTGTGCTAACAAGCTCTTTCACTCTAAAGTTTACCCTGGAGTAGATGACCTGTTGTTCTTCTTTTCTAGCAGCACATAGAATCTTGTGTTTATCCTTAAACAATACTGTTTCAATATGGATAATTTTCCTACCAAGGACTTCAGTTGTGGAAAAATCTTCGCTAGTATTTTTGATAACTTCCTCTTCCTTAGCTTATCTTTTTTTCTGAAACTCCTATTATCTAGAGGAATGATTCTAAAGATTATGTCTCATCTTATGTTTTCCATGTTTTGTGTGGAGCTACTGGGAGTGTTTATTTTTTTAAATGTAATTTTAAAAGATATCTTTGTACTAGCTTTCTTTGGGGGGGGGCATGTTATTTTAGGTAGGAAATAAAAGGACTTTAAATGATCAGATATTTTATTTGGTTCATTTTAGGCATGTTTTATTTGAAACATGACTGTTTTGTTTTCTTGCTTTTCATCTGATAGTCTTAACAGTGTGTTGAATCCACTCATTTTTGTGATTACTGCTATATTTAGACATACCTAATAGCTTATTTTGTATTGTCTTTATCATCTATTCATTTTCTTTCTTGCCTTCTCTTGGCTTGATAAAATTCTATTTCTTATCCTTCATTGATTTAAATTTTAAACAGATTTTAAAATTATATTTTATAATAAAGTCTATAGTTACACAGTATAGACTACATGCTAATTTTTTTCTCCTTGGGAAGAGACTAAAGATATCAAATCACTCCTCTGTCTTTTTTATTAATGTTTATAAAGTTAGCTCTACCTTTCAAATAATAATATTTCAGATATTAGTTGTATTTACCAGTATTTTACTTAGGTTTTTGCTCATCATTTGTTTGGCATTCCATTTCTTCCGGTCTTCTTGCTGTAGCAATTATTTAATTGAGTTGACTGTCCACGTCCACAGATTCTATTGAAAGAAAGAACTTAGTCGTTTTGCATTTGAAAATGCCTCTTGTCCCCTTACTCTTGAGAAGTACTCTAACTGGTTTAAAAAAATTTATGCGTTTTATATTTACCTCCGAATTTTGAGAATTTTAGTCTATTTTCTCCTGAAATTTATTTATGTTGATGAGATTTCTACTAGGATGGCAATTAGACTAAGATAATCTGCAGAGTATCATAAATGAAGTCTATACTTTTTCTAGATATGGATTTATTTTTATCGATTCTACTTAGATCTTGGTTAAAACTTTGCTAGAAATGAGGAAAAACACAATCTTCAAATTGAAAGTCCATAGCTTTGTTTTTAAGTACTGCTTCACTTTTTATTTCTAGAACTTCTGTTAGACATATGTTGGGGCTTCTTTTATGTTCCCACTTCCCTTTCACCTATTTTCAATATTATTTCTGAGCTGCTCTCACAGTGATTTTTCTCAGGGTTAATTCTTTGTTCAACTGTCTTACATCTGTACTTTATCCCATATGTGTGACTTTGCAATATACTCAGAGAGACTTGTCAAGGCCATTTTTCAGGTGAAACAAATAAATAAAAAAACCACTATCTATGACCAAAAAATCCTCCAATTTAAGTTGAATTATGCCAGTAAGAAACAGATATGATCAGTATTTACTTTAAATAGTATTTTCCTACAGTTGTAATTTCAAAGCCTTGCTAAAATATTTCTAAGCATCATTCTTTTAATTTTACTTTGAATTTGAAGAACACTTTTAATCCCATATGAAAGTTTTCATCTCAGAAAAGTTTTATTTATGTTATTTTGCTGCCATTATTATTATTCCTGAAGATATATAATTATATAAATGGGGGAAAATGGATATCTGCTCTTTCATCTCATCCTAACATTTATTGTACTTTGACCCATTTCCCTACATTCAAGGAAAACTTATCAAGTGTGTTTTCCATATCATTGATTCTCTTTAAAAAAAAAATTATGGGGGAACAGTGTGTTTCTCCAGGACCCATCAGCTCCAAGTCATTGTCCTTCAATCTAATTCTGGAGGGTTCAGCTCAGCTCCAAGTACAGTCGCTGTTTTCAATCTAGTTGTGGAGTGTACAGTTCACTGGCCCATGTGGGAATCAAACCAGGAACCCCGTGGTTAAGAGCTCATGCTCTAACCAGCTGAACCATCTGGCCAACCCGTCACTGATTCTCTTATCTGTAGTTTATATGCTAATCAGTTATCCTTTCAATGCAGACTTAAATTATTCTACTACATTTGTAGGCTCTCTCTCTTTTTTCTCTCTTATCTCACCTATTGAATTTCTTATAACTTTTTGTTTCCATTCCTTATGGACCACATTTTCATGCATTTTAGTGAGGATGACAAGCCATTTTTCCTCAAAGAATTTTCTAAGTTTTATAGAAAGTAATTTTTAGTAAGTTTGCTCCTCCTGAGTTTATAATGATATGTCTTTTTCTGCAGTATGCTTTTCACTGGTTAGACAAAACAAAACCAATATGAGACCTTGCTTGACTAAAGATGTGTTTAAATGTGTTATGTGTATTGCATTCAGCCCTACTCAAATCCCCTTGTCAGATCTATGGCTGGAAGAGAAGCAGTCTTACATAGCTCCCTATCCAATTATTAGTGTTGCAGGATTTCTGTCTTTATCTCAGTTCAGTAGTGATAGAAGTGACTTACTCTACCCTTACTGCATGGTTATAGGATATTTTACATTCCAAGGAATATCATGTTTGTCAGAACACTGTTGGCAAAACAGGTGAAAAACCCAGCTGGTGGCAATTGCTGGGATTATAATTTTATAATTGGGTTCCAAAACTTCCATTTTCTTTCTATTTTCTTGGAGTTACCATTTTTTAATATTTATAAAAGAAATTACTGATGGGGGCCAAGAAGGACACAGTACTCTACTTGTAGGTAATGATTTTTGAGGCAAAGATTAGATTGCTAAATAATCTTGTTATATGAAATTTTAATCTATAATCTAGGGGAAGACTGTGGAGGAGGGTTGAAGTATGGATTTACTTCCATGCTGGTGGAATCCCTCTCTAGATAGACTTTGTTCCTTTAAAGATTTTTTTATTGGAAAGTTGAGAAGAACTGCTCCAGGAGACTGTCAGAAATCACAAGTCCCTTATTACTGCTCTAAAAGCCTGCGTGTTCTTTGTTCTTCTCACTCCCCCATGGAACTTTTCTGTTATTGCTCAAATTTATCTCTCTAAAGTACAATTCTGATCATCACTTCCTTTTCAAAGCCTCCAGTGTTTATATTTCTGTAGGGAATGGGTAAACTTCTTATGGCAATGGGTAAACTTCAATGTCTTGTGCAAGGGAGGAAGGGTTAACTAAAGAAATCTTTTCATAGTACTTTTATAATGGAGCTTGTGTTCTGGTCCAGTTTACTTACAATTCACTTGATAGTGTCAGATGTTTTTACAATATTCATACCATTTGATTCATGCAGAATGCCTTCTACTTATTCTATGTAATATTCTTGTCTAGCCTTCAATACCCACTCTTGATATATCATCATTACTATAATATATTTTCAAAGTTTCAAGTTTCAAAGAACAGGATATTGGAGTCCTCATGGCCCTTTCCACTTCTCTTATGGTATTTATGCCATCACTTGATATTTTAAACAGTAAATGAACCTAACTTTATCAGTATGTCTGCATAATACCTAATTAGCAGTGTCTTATACCCTATAGGGCTTTATAAATGCTATTCAATACTTTTGGTCTTTGGGTTCAAGTGCACATTGGGAAGTTCTAGAGTTCTCACTTGTGGTTGTAACCACATAAGCCAAAGTCCTACATCTCTGACTGAAGTGTCTTCTTTCTCTATTATACAGAAAATAATTTGTCTCTCTTTTGTAGTTTGGTAAAATACATTACCCAAATATATTTTCAGCAAATGTAAACCTGTCTGATCCTGTAGATCATGAAAGAGCTCAGAAAGTAAGTTCCAGTAACTCTGGGTCTCTACGCAAATGTCCAATGCCCTTATGGATTTGTAGCTAAGATACAGATTAAATTATCCCACTATGCAAAACTATCAGCAAAAACAACAGATATATAAGCAACTTGTTGAATGCAAGATTGAGGATCCTAAAGTTCTTAGTGAGCAAGAGACAGCAAATGATATTTAGTTAACTCTCAAAATTAAATAACATTCTGCTATCCAATACTTCAAATATAGTTCATGACCTTGTAAAACATTCTAGGACTTGGTAGATTGGGGATAATAACTTGTCTGAAGCAACCTCATAGAATCAGCCCTCAAATACATCAGAGAAATAATCCTTATTTACTTGTAACAAGAATTGAAAGTTGTTTTTCCAAGCGGGATATGTGTGAATTAAGTTCACTCTGGCAGCAAAATGGAGGATAGGCTGGAAAGACTAGAGAGTAGATGTCAACAGAACAGTCTGAAGACTGTTGAAATGGTCCAAATGGTTACAGCCCAAACTAAATCCAGTATAATGAGAATGGAGGCTGGAGAATGTACTGGAAAGGTGAGGTAGACTAAAACAATACTTCACATCTCTGTCTCTTCTAATTATTTCTCATTTTCAAAGGTGATTGTCTGCAAAGTTTCTAGTTTGGGAAATTAAGGCAGCAAAGTTGTTAACCAAAAAAGAACCACAAGAAAAGCAGGCTGCTTCCTGGTTTGTTTATGGAGAAGTGCTATGAGATGCCCTTCTACTCATCTGGGACTTTGAGAAAATCACTGGAAGGATGAAACAAAGAGACAGGTTGAGAGCCTGATATTAGATAGGTTTGGGCTAGGGAGCCAGTGTAATTTAGGCTTGGGAATTTTAGAGTTATTTGATTCTCAGTACAGTATATGTTTTGATTATAGAAAAATGACTGCCTCTAGATTTAGAATAAATTAAGTTTGGGGTCAAAGGCAGTTACATAATTGTGCTACAAAGAAAGCTAGTTGGATAGCAAGATCACTGTTGGTTTGGAGGCATATTGATGAACTGTGAAAATGCTGAAATCGAAAACATGCTCTAGCTGCATAGAATTCTTGATAAGATGTGCAGCGAACATCAATGTAGACTTGCTAAGGACTTCAGAGGAAAGTGATTATTCTGCAAATACAAGATTAATTTAGGAAAGGGTAACAATCTGTAAAGTGATCTCTAAGTCCCTTAACCTAAAATTGTATGATAATGTGGATGAAGAGTAGAAGATTTATATATTAATTATATATTTTTCTTGCTATCTCAGCAAGAGGATCACAAGCCTTGGCTATGAAAGCATCTCTAAAGCTCCAAACTTGAGGACATCTTCAGAGACATGGTCCCATATATTTGGTCAGCCAGTAGGAAGAGCTGTTCTATGCATTGGAAAAATTATGAGGTATCCAAAAAGCAGACTTTTCTCAGAGTTTCACTAAGCCCAAGGAAACAACCATTTACTTCTGGCCCAGGGAGGTTGCTGACCTCAAGTAATGAATGATTAAGGCCCATCACCATCAACCTCCACATTTCCACTTCAGTTTATTAGCACTCATTCAGCATCTCAGTGGCATGAAATTGAAGAATAACATTTCAGAATTTTGGCCTAATTAATCTAAAACATTTAGTCACTCTTACAAACATTTCGAAATGTCTGCATGTAGTCCTAAGATTTTTGACTATATATTAGAGGGCTGAAAAGACCTCAACTTATGAAAGAACCTCTAGCATAAATAAGGGGATACATAAGTGGGAAATAGAGATATAGGTTGATCCATTTGGAACAAATGATAGATGGGGCTACACATAATAAGGTTTTGGCTGAAACTCCTACTACCTAATTAAGGAGAGACCCTAATGACTTCCTAATTAACCAAACCAAAATAAAAAAGTAGAATGATACTGCTCAGGGCAGAAATAATGAGAAAGGAACTGTGAAAACTACAATTTCCAACACACTCACTAATGCTCTGGTGACAGGCCAAAGAAGATTTGACTCAATACCATGTAAGCCCCAATGGCAAACAGAGGAATTCAGGAGAGACTGGCGGAGAAGAGTAAGTGCAAGATTCTGAGAAAATATGGGTAGCTGTAGGCAAAGAAAATCCCTTTGGTTTGTCAATTGTTGTGGGAAAGATAAAGCTGTGCAAATTCTGTAGTAAAGGGAGAACTCTTTAGGATTCAAAGGGTTAAAAGCCACTTGGTGAAAGTTAGGAGACTGAGTCCAGGGAGAACAGCTGTCTTGGAGGGTCTGGTAGGACCCAGCTCATTATGGACACTTCTGGGTGCATGGGCACTTGGTGTTTCATGGTCAAGCACTCATTTATATAAAATCCCAGAAACATGCCAAGAGATATTTGTCAATAGATGGGTAATTCTCTGCTGCAGATGGCTTATCTTTGCTTTAGAAAACCGAAGTCTCTGCTGTGAATGTATGGTTATCTATTCCACATGAATGCAAACTATGTCTGGCCTTCTTTCTTAATTGTGATAGAAAATAACCCATTTCTAAATCAGTAGCTGAATATTGTAACTGCTGTAGCAATGACATTGCAACCAGCATGGAAATTATGATTGGGGCTACAACTGGCAGAACTTGCAGTAGTCTACGGTCATTCTCTAGGATCCATCTGTGCTCATTGGTGTTTGCAGGAGACATATAAGGAAATAAAAGGGAGATATGATAGGAACCAACAGCCTTTCATTCTTTACATTTTAAATTGTGACACCATCTTTACCACTCCCCACAACCTATGAACTGTAATATTGTTCCTGATTTACTCATATACCAGCCATGGAATTGGGAAGAGTTTTAGAAACTTCTATTTAGCTTGTGAGGAACAGCTATAATAGTGGGGAAGACCAAGACCAGTGTGAGGGTTACTTCAACTGCCAAATATATCAATTTCAGTTATATCATAGGCAGCTGGGGAAATGACTACCTAATGTGTCCATGGATCTAGTAAATTCACCATAAGATGAACTTTGTCCAGGACTCCACTTATTACCTGTAACCTTTATGCCCCCAACTCTAATTGGGAACCATGACAGTGCTTTAGGTCTTTGGGTATCAAAAACATTTTGAGGGACATTAGTTATAGGGTGTGAGCTATGAGAGTCTTTTGTTTTCTACAGTGCATAGTTACCTGAGTAAATGACATTGGTCTCCTTGGGAAAAACCAGTGGAATCATGTCAGTATATACTTGTAATGTTTCAGGGTCCTTCATCATGATGACCTGGTCACCATTTTAGTCATCGGGTTATGGGTCTGAAATCTGGCTTAAGTATGGAAATTTGGCAAGGGATTTAATATTTTTATTGAGGTGATCGTTCTCAGCTTCCTAATCATCCATTCTTTTTCTTTCTTTTAATTATATATTTTTCAAGCAGAACCCTCATTGGATGCCTATCTGTTTTTTCCCTAGGCAATATGTCGTATTGAACATCTCTATGACCTTCTATGGGCCAAGCCCACTTGGCTGTCACTATGAGGTTGCTTATTGCCGTGATAATTGAAATATCCTGGCTTCTGGAAGTTAAGTGTGCTACCAACTAGCCTGTATAGCTTTGGGGGCCCTTCTTCCCTATTGCTACTAATAAGTCAAACTCTGTGACAACTTCTACTATCAACCCTGGCTGAATTTCTAAATTATGTTGGTGTCTCCTCACTAGAACATTCTGATGGTCTTGTTGAATAGTATGCCCTTTCTGTCTTCTCATGTAACATAATTTGCTGGTGGCTCTTTTGATCTCATATAATATGTTGATTCCAGCGATGTCCCCTTTCCTGAGCCTTCTATTTCTTTTTATGTTGTTTATTTTTATTGTGGTAAGAAAACTTAACATGAGACCTGCCCTCTTAACAAATGAGTGCACAATACAGTATTGTTAACTATGGACACAGCACTGCACAGCAGATCTGAGTCTTCTGCTTCTTTTCTTCACAATCGGCATGAAAACACAGGCATTGCAACTTCACTCAGTGTGGATCATCCTTTTCTTCTAGGTGACTCTCTAGCAGTAATTTATACCATCCCTTCGGGTTCCTCTCAAGGTATAAATCTCATATCCTGAGAGAGTGCTCCCTGAATCAATAAACTCTCCCTTATCCAGTCTTATCCTCGTGCCCCTTAGAACAAGCTTTCTTAAAATATAGGCCCACTTTTATTACCTTGGCTCGTGTCAGTATAATTTGGCTAATTCTTACAAATCTTTGAAGATATCAGTCCTTTCCTCGCTTATCAGGTCTTGCTTATGTCCAGCAGTGTTAACTTAACCTGAGTTATTAATCTGGCAGCTAGGAAGGAGGTGACAGGAGATTCTGAGAGGGCTTTCTGTTGCCTTCTGAGTAACAGGTCTCTAAAATATCTTCTCACACGAAGGATTACTAGTTCTTACTAGGATTACTAGGGGCACCTCTGCAAGTTCTGAGAGTTCAGAAAAATCTAATGAGCCAAAGCTTCCAGGTACATCCACCTAGCTGTCCTCATCTCATATGTCTCAGTCTTGTGCAGCAGACCTGCTTCTTGGTTGGATATTCATTCTTGAAGTTCTGTGATTTTTATTATTAAATCCTGAGTTTGGTGTTCCTTCTGATATCTCACTGTACAAGATAAGGCCTCTTTGAAATCTACTAAAGTATTCTCTTCGGCCTTCAACCTTACATTGTATTGCCTTTACCTTTTATTATCCTTTTGCAGGGCATCAATGAAACTTAATAGTGAGCTAATTCTATTGCCATAGTATGAAATATTTTTCCTCTTACCTTGTCTTCAGATTTAGAAAGGTTTTATTATATACTGAAAATATGACACATTGATTTCACACAGAATAATTCTGCTTATAAAATACTACATAGAATTCTAGCAAGCTTTCTAAACTAATTTATTAATAAAATTGTATATATTTAAGGTGTAAACATGATGATGGAATATACATAGTAAAAATTACAGTAAAGCAAATTAACATATCATCTGCTCACAAAGTTACCATTTTTGTGTGTGTGATGAGTGCACGTGCACATGAAACCTACTGTCTTAGCATATTGCCAATGTTCAGTATAGTATTAAATAAGTCACCATGCCTGTACATTAGCTCTCTAGACTAATTTATCCTGCAAAACTGCAGATTTGTACTCTTGGACCACTATCTTTCCATTCCCCCTCCTCCCCGCTTCCTACCTCCAGCCCCTGGATAACCACTGTTCTACTCTCTGCTTTTGAGTTCCACTTTTGTTAAAAAATATTTTTTAATTATTATTATTTTTTTAATTTTATTTTTTTCAATTACAGTTGACATTCAATTAGCATAATTTCCTCCAGGTTCATCCATGTGATTGCAAATGACAGTATTTCATTCTTTCTCATGGCTGAATAATATTCCATTGTGTGTGTGTGTGTGTGTGTGTGTGTGTGTGTGTGTGTATCATCTTTATCCATTCATCTGTCGATAGACATTTAAGTTGTTTTCATATCTTGGTTATTGTAAATAATGCCACAATGAAGATGGGAATGCAGATATCTCTTTGAGATAGTGATTTCATTTCCTTTGGATATATACCCAGAAATGCAATTGTTGGATCATATGTTAGTTCTGTTTTTAATTTTCTGAGGAATCTCCACGTTTTGATAATAGTTGTACCAATTTATATTCCCATTAACAGTGTACAAGGGTTTCCGTTTCTCCACATTCTCACCAACACTTGTTATCCTTTGTCTTTTTGGTAATAGTCATTCTAACTGGTGTGAGGTGATACTTCATTATGGTTTTGATTTGTGTTTCCCTGATCATTCATGATGTAGCATCTTTTCACATATCTGTTGGTCATTTCAGTGTCTTCTTTGGAAGAATGTATATTTAGTTCATCTGCTTATTTTTAAATTGGATTTTTTTGAGTGTGTGAATTCATTATAGTTTTGAATATGAATCCCTTGTTCGATATATGGCATGC
Source organism: Rhinolophus hipposideros (assembly GCF_964194185.1). Classification (NCBI taxonomy): domain Eukaryota; kingdom Metazoa; phylum Chordata; class Mammalia; order Chiroptera; family Rhinolophidae; genus Rhinolophus; species Rhinolophus hipposideros. The sequence goes on from NC_138051.1 coordinate 41,761,392, forward strand.
AAAAATTTTCTCCCATTCTGTGGGTTGCCTTCATTTTTAAAAATATTTTGCTGTGCAGAAGCTTTTTAGTTTGATGCAGTCTAACTTGTCTATTTTTGGTTTTGTTACCTTTGCTTTTGGTGTCATATCTAAAAACATCATTGCCAAGACTGATGCCAAGGAGATTCTTTCCTTTGTTTTCTTCTAGGAGTTTTGTGGTGTCAGGTCTATATTTAAGTCTCTGATCCATTTCCAGTTAATATTTGTGAATGGTATAAGATAGTGGTCCAATTTCATGTTTCTGCATGTGGTTATCCAGTTTTCCCATCACCATTTGTGGAAGAGACCATCCTTTCCCCATAGAGTTTTCTTGGAACCTTCGTCAAATATTAGTTGACCATAAACGTGAGGGTTTATTTCTGGTGTTTTATTCTGTTTCATCGGTCTTTCTATCTATTTTGGGGTTATCGCCTACTGTTTTGATCACCATAGTTTTGTAGTATAATTTGAAACCAGGAAATATGATGCTTCTGGTTTTGTTCCTCTTTTTCATGAATTCCTTGGCTATTTGGGTCTTTCTTGGTGCCATAGCAATTTCAGGACGACTTTGTTATTTATGTAAAAAATGCCATTGGAATTTTGCTGGGGATGATATTGAATCTATAGATAGCTTTGGGTAGTATGAACATTTTAACAATAATAATCCTTCAGATCCGTGAGCACATGCTATCTATACAATTGTTTGTCTTCTTCAATTCCTGTCATCAGTTTTGTTCTTTTAATTGTATATGTCTTTCATTTTCTTGTTTAAACTTATTACTAAGTATTTTATTGTTTTTAATGCTGTTGTAAATGGATAGTTTTTGTTATTTTTTCAGGTGTTGTTAGTGTATGGACACACAAATGATTTCTGTATGTTGATTTTATATTCAGAAACTGTACTGAATTCATTAATTAGTTCCAATAATTTTTGATTGAGTCTTTAGGATTTTCTCTATATAAGATCATATATCATATCATATCATATCATATCATATCATATTATATATCATCTGCGAATAATGATAGTTTTTCTTCTTCCATTCTGAGTTGCAGACTTTTATGATTTTGTCATATTTAATTGCTGTAGCTAGGTCTTCCAGTACTACGTTAAATAGGAGTGGTGAGAGTGGGCACTTTTGTCAGATTCTTGATCTAAGAGGAAAGCTTTCAATTTTTCACCATTAAATATAATGTTACATCTGGGTTTGTATATGTGCTGCCGAAGCGAGCACACATCTGGGTTTGTAATATATAGCCTTTATTATGTTGAAGTATGTTCCTTTTATGCCCAATTTGTTGAGAGTTTTTATCATAAATGAATATTGTAGTTTGTAAAGACATTTTCTTAATCTATTGAGATGATCACATGATTTCTATTTTTCACTCTATTAACATGCTGTAGCACATTTATAGATATGCACATGTCAAGCCATCCTTGCATCCCAGTAATAAATCCCACTTGTTCATGTTGTATAATCCTTTTAATATGCTATTCAATTTAATTTGTTAATATTTTGTTAAGAATTTTTGCATCTATATTTGTCAGATGTATTAGTTTATAGTTTTTTTGTATGTCCTTATCTAGTTTTGGTATCAGGGTAATGCTGGGCTTGTAAAATGATTTAGGAAATTGATCGCTCTTATTTCTTTTTCGTAGAGTTTGAGGATTGGTGTTAATTCTTCTTTAAGTTTTTGAAACAATTAGCCAGTGAAGCCATCTGCGCTTGAGGTTTTCTGTGTTGGGATGTTTTGATTATTGATTCAATCTTCTTGCTCATTTTTTATTTCTTCCTAATTCAGTCTTGTTTTGTTGTATATTTATAGGAATTTATTCATTTCCTCTAGGTTATCCAATTTGATGGCATAATTGTTTTAGTAGTCTTTATGATGATTTGTATTTCTGTAGTATCACTTGTAATATCTGTTGTTTTTATTTCCTATATATTTATTTGAATCTTCTATCTTTTTTTTTCTTAGTCTAGCTAAGTCATGTCAATTTTATTTATCTTTTTGAAAAACCATCTCTTAGTTTCATTAATTTTCTCCTACTGTTTTTCTGTTATCTATTTTATTTATTTCTGCTCTGATTTTTGTTGTTTCCTTCTGTCTGCTAACTTTGGGCTTAGTTTGTTTTTATTTTTCTAATTCCTTGATGTTTTATGTTAGGTTGTTTACTTGAGAACTTAATTTATGCATTTATGGCTGTAAACTCAGAGCTGCTTTTGCAGCATCCCATAAATTTTCCTATGTGTGTTTCCATTTCCTTTTTTTTTCTGTATCCTGATTATTCTAATAATTGTTTACTTGATGACTTCTCAGGGATCAAGTAGGCTTTCTTTGCTTTCATCTTTTTTTTCTTTGTTCTTTAACTTGGTTATTTCAAAATTCCCATCTACTAACTCCTGTCTTCCATTTGCTACTCTACTGCAGATGCTGTCTATTGCATCTTTCATTTCATTCATTGATTTCTTCAGCTCCAGGATTTCTGCCTTTTTATTTTTTTTTTTTAAGTATTCTCTCTCTTTAGAAAATCTCTCAATTTGAGCCTCTGCTTTGTTTTCATGAATTTGTTGAATTGCCTTTTTGTTCTTTTTAAAAATAGCTTGTTGAGTTTATTCAAAACAGCTATTTTGAATTCTTCATCAGCTAGACCATAAAATTCTATTTCTTTGAGCTCAGTTATTAGAAAATTATTATCTTTTGGTGATGACACATTTCCTTGATTTTTCATGTTTTTTGTACAGTTTTGTATTGTACAGTTTTGTATTGTTGTTTTCACATTTGAAGTAGCAGACACCTCCTTAAATCTTTGCTAGCTGCCTTTGATGGGTAATCTGTTCCTTGGTGTTATTAACTGAGGTTTTCTCTGCCTTTCTGTGGGTACACCTGTTCTTCTCTTCTTACTACTTCTTGTGGCAGCATTCTTAAGCTTTTATGTCTTCTCTGGTTCTTACAACTCACTAGCTTGACTAATGGAAACCTCCCTTTTGTTTTCCAGAATGTGGCACTCTAGCTCAATTTTGTGCTTTCTTTCATCTGCACACCTTGGCCTTTTTTCTGAGTGCACTTCCTGTGTACTGGAACTTGCTCTTGCTGCTGCTCTAGGGAGCACACATAAGGAGCTGGTTGAGAGACTAGGGGAATGTGTAGGTTTTACACTTAGGATGTTGGGTCCTGGGAGATTGGTAGGGAGATCCATGGTTGTGGAGGTTTGTGGGTGGACTTCCTGCTGAGCAGAGTTAGGAAGAGCCACGTCCCTTTAATGCCCTTTGATATTCTTACCTGCCTCTTTTCTGATCTCCTTTCTCCTCCTAGTCATAGAGGTACTGCCTCAGTACTCTGGGTGCTGCAGGAGAGAAACAGGTTTCTTCAGTTGTGTCTCACACCACTGGGGTAGCCAGGTACTAACTCATTGCCCTCCTTTTCCCCTGTTGGAGAGATAGCACCTTCTTAATATTCAGCTCCATCCAGTGTTGCCTTGGTGGTTGGGCAGTTGCTGGGAACATTATTCTTATTGTGTCCTCTGTGTCTGAATATTTTGTTTTGTTTTCCTCCAATGATGTACTGTAATCTCCCTTTGGGAAGGCTGGACTTCTGCAATTTGTTTGTTATGGGTTCAGATCAGCATTCTCTAGTTTACTCTGATCACAGCAAGAGGGATTGGGGCAGGGTCACTGCTCCAGTCATTCCACCGTCTGTACTGAGCTCTGTCTGTCTAGTACAGGAGCACAGGTACATGAGAACTCTCGGGTCCCTTGGTGTAGATCCCAGAACTCTTGAAAGGGTGCTTTTGTTTGTGGATGGATGTCTAATTCTAGATGACAAAGGGGGACAAAAAGGAGAAATGACTTTTGCCACCATAATGCCCCAATGTAACTCTCTCCACCTTCTCCATTTAATTGTTCAATTTAACTCGAAAAAAGTGCATAGCATCACACAGTGGATTACCACAACCTAATGGCAGTTGCCTACCCATTAAGGTCCCTATAGCTAATATTCTTCAATTATTGACTCCATCCAATTGGGTAAATACTTGGTAGTCAGAGATTTGGCTAATATGCTCTATTCAATGTCTATTGAATAGACTCTCAAAAGACTCTCAGATGCAGTTTGCTTTCACCTTTGAAGGAACAAAAATTACATTTACTTATTTCTCCATGGAGTACTTCAACAGCTTTGCCATTTCACACAATCTTTGTAGCCAAGATTTTAACCACATCCAACTTTTCTCCAGGAGAATAGGTACACATTGTACAACACATTGATGACAACCTCAGCTAAGGATTTATTTGACCCACTTATTCAGGATATACATATAATCACAGAGGACCTCATAAAAGGGAATTGCCAATTGGCCCACACATAGTACAAAATCCTACCACCTCAGTTAAATTCCTAGTAATTATTTGTCAAGCTTAGGAACCCACCATCCCTGAGACTGTCAAGAAATAACTATTGACTGTCTCAGCATCCATAACTTAAAAAAAAGCCCAACATCTTCTAAGCCTTTTTGGGTTCTGTAGGCGACATATTATTCATTTATAAATATTTCTTAAGCTCATTTATACTGTTAGTCACAAATTGACTTGTCGAGAATAGGGTTCCATATAACAAAAGGCTCTGGAATTTGTCCAAATTGCAATACAACTGATAATTCCCAAGAAACTCCTGGACCATAGTAACCTCCCCTCATGTCTCCTGGAGATGGCCAAAAGTTGCCCATGGATTTCTAGTACAAAAAATGGGTTTCTTGGCTCCATGTTATATACCATTAAAGTGGCAGTTGCTGATCACATGTTGGGCTTTCCTGGAAATGGAGATTCTCACAGGCCCTGAGCCCATGATCCTCTATACTAAGCTGTCCATTATGCCTTGGATCACAGAAGTAGCATCTCACAAGGTCAGCATAGACATTTATGCCTCCTTGCTAAAATGAAAGCAGCACCTACAGGATAGAGCCAAACCTGTGCACTGTGGTACATCCCACCTGCAAGAGCCGTAGCCTCCCTTGTTCTCAATCCCTTGCCAGATGTCACAGTATTGAAGGATGTCACCCTTTTTCTAGACACTTTGGATATTAGGGGATTGCCTCTGGGATCAACTGAGTGAGTAGCAAAGGGAGTTTGCACACTTTAGAGAAAACAGTGTTACTATCACATATAATGTAGGTCACTGGAGAGCTGCTGCTCTTTATTCCTTAACGAGGACATCTCTAATAAAGAACAAGACCCAAGGGTCACCACACCATATCGACTGATCTTCAGGCTATCATCTCTGTACTGGTTGTTGTGGCCAACAATTATCCCTCTCTGTACACTTTTACATATTCTTGGGCCATTGCTAATGGTCAGGCCATCTTTCTGGCCAATGGCAGCAACAATAATTCCTTATCCAAGGTTGCCCCCTTTGGATAAAAAACTGAGAATCTCTTGCCTCAAAGATACCCCCTATATAAATCAACCTAATACACATCTCTGCACATATTAAAGCCACAATTCATGGATTCATCAAGACAGTTATTTCCTTCGAAGGTCTATACATTATTGATAATCACCAAGGAATACATGTCACTTCTCAAAATATCCAATGTTGGGCTTTGGAATAAGGTAGTAATAGAACTTTCATCTACTGGCTTCAGGCTACAAGGCCTCATAGAGTGCTAATAATAGCTGATTTAAGTTCAAATTAAATTAAATGAAACATGGCACATTTCAGTCATCAAATATTAGGGTAAGTTGTAATCAAGAATTGAACTCAGTTTTTGATGTTTGCTAGCAACTTTCAAACCTAACCCCTCCCTTTTCCCCTCTTGTTGCACATCCAGGCAAGCCAATAAGATAGCCCAGCCACTCTCTCCTTTGGTGCTAGTAAGAATTCAAACCACACAAGGGCCAGCCTGTGTATTGAAATCTTCACCCTCTAACCCTGAGTAACCCAAGCCAGTCTCTCCTCTGGCCTGTGTCAAGCCATTTTTGGAGATGCTTGGGGTCTTGCTTGGCTCTTTCCAGAAAGCCTCATTATGTTAGTAATACATTTTTTTCATACCCTCTTGGCTCGTGTGTGGTATCATCAGTCTTGACATTTATAACAAATTTTAAGTGGTGGTGGGGTCCATCCCAGCTCTGAGGATTGCCTGCAGTAATCCTCAATCAGTAATCCAGTTGCTTATGCCACTAAGACTTGAGTAAACCATGAGCCCTGGAAAATTTGACACAAACAAAGGGGTGGTCTATCTTTTTCTCCAAATCTTTTGAGATTATTTTATGAACCACGTGGTCTAACCCAACAGCAGATATCTTCTTGGCAGTGCCCTGCTACACCGACTTTCAAACACAGTACTAGAGAAAGTTTCACCACAAAGCTTAAGAGCCATTGGACATAATTTAGAGCTGTTTGCAGTATTCCAGTGTAGGCAACCCATACTGTGCAAAGCTATCACATTACCTGGGAGGTGGAATGGACTAAATCCTGCGATGATTAGAAGGTTGTTGTAGCCTGTTGAATGTAAATGGTTAACTGGATGACTTACCCAGATATCTTTACGTAGATGCATTTGTACATTTCTACCATGGTTAATTTAAGATGTTGGTGGTGGGCCTCAGGGATTCTTGGTGGTATCATAGCAACAATGGTAATTGTTATTGTATCACTACCTGTGGCACAAACACCTGGGCCAAGGAATGACCCAATACATTGCTCCAGTGTAACATCAAGGAATAACACAGGATACGTTTTTCTCCCCCCCACCTTGATTCATGTAGTCAGGGCAATGTATCGGTGCAGCAAGAATGGTGCTCTTATCTCCTTCATGGTTAATAAAAAACAAACAAAAACATGGCAGAAGCAAAATATACTCACACAAGCACACATCAGGATTTTGTTCCTGCTGCTTCCCCATCTGCAGCAGTAGCTTGTCAAAAGTCAGTGAGTTAAGCATCATCCCAGTGTCCTAGTGGAACATACTTTTCTAGAACATGCATATTTTAATTAGGGTTTGAAAATAAAGCAAAGGAATATTAATTATTTCAAGAGGAGAACAGGTTCATCTTCAAAAAATGTCATTTCAAAGACATGGCACCATTCTTTTACAGAAATATTGATTTCCTGCCAGAACATACCCTTGTAAGCAATTATGAGGTTTTTCAAAAGGAATATCCAACCTGAAATTTCCTCAAAAAATTTTGTTTTTCTTTATAAAATTTTGTATGGCCCTTCTCAGTATATGGTTTAGTTTTGGGGTAAATTTTTTTAACATAATTTACAAACTGACCTTAACACTCTCATCAGAATTTTCATTTTAAATATATTTAATATTATTGTTAAATGCTACTCTCTGAGTAGAATTTTGGATTCCAAAATCAGTGTTTAGTGTTCTTCCTGTCTCCCCTGACTGCTAACTTTTCGTTGCTGAGACTTTGCTAAAGAATATATCAAGCTAATAGGAAGCTCCTTCATGAAGGATTCTAAAGGAATGAGGAATTAGACTACCTTGAGAGTTATATTTACTCCCAATCAATTTTTCGGGTTTTCTGAATTTCTTTGCACAAGGGAATAATTCTAAAGGGGAATCCGAGGAAGGGAAAAAACAGAATGAGAGGTAGAGGGAAGATGGGTGTAGCAGATGTTAGTTGGATGAGCATTACAACATTCCTCTTTAGTCATCAAGACAATTTACATTCACTTATTAAGGGAAGGATTTGTCAAGTTGCGACTCAGGCTGAAAGGGCTAGGCATGATGTAGGATGGGATGCCACTCAAATCAACTGTATAAAGAGAATCTTCCTGTGGAATTGATTAATCTAGCTTGTTTATATAATGTATGGTATTCCCGTAGGACAAAGGCTTTCTGGGAGACCATCTATGGTTATGGGACTAGCTAGTAAGGTGTATGTAGTGGAAGCTATCATATGCCACCCAAATCCCCCTACAGAAACAAAAGACTTATTACCCTAGCTTCTAGGAGTGTTGTGGGAAGACAGTTCATCCTCAACTATCAGCCCATATTGACATTGTCTCACCTGAAGAGAGCTTCCTTCTTGAAAGTCATGCCCTCTTCCTGGGGTAGACTGCACCCAGTGGATCGCTGATTTGAGGGTATAAAGCTCCAATTTAGGAAAGCTTTGAAGTATCATCCTAGGTTCAGAGAGCCTTACAGTTTTGGGTTTTGTCATGATGTCATCGCCGGTCAATTTCTACCTCTACCGATCCTTTTCATTCCCTCCTATAGGCATTGTTCCCAAGAACTTTCTAAGAAACCTGCTGCACATTAATCTGTGTTGTAGGTTGGATTCTCTGGGAAGCTGACTATGAGGTGACATTTAACTTCTGGTTCCAGTTTGGAGGGCTGGGAGTCCAGATGTCATTAGGATAGTGATCTTTTACAAGATACAACCTTGTTCAGAGTGAGTCTGCTGATCCAAGGAAGTTGTGGGAGTGCAGAAGAGCTTTGCTTCCACTATGGCTCTAGTTCCCCTTTGACCAGCTAAGGGAAACAGAGTAACATTCATTTCTTTGAAGTGGAACTGACACATTTCTGAGGTCAATCTCTTTTACTTTCAAATACTCCTCACATAAAACTCTTTTCACCTTCAACTTTCAAAGCCAATTTATACCTTTGTGGCCCCACTTGTACTAGTCTGTAGGGTTCAATCAACACTGAGGCAGAAAGAAAATCTGGTTTCATACCGACTATACTTAGAGCACAGGTTGAGATCCTTTCAGGCCCAAACCAGCCTTTACTAAATGAAGGTGCATGGTGGCACACATACACAGAGACAACGGATAGCTCTCCTAGTGTGAGCTGCTGTCCTGGGGGAAATGCCAGGGGGAACAAGCTATGAATCCTTGAATTAGTGTTCTGCCCTTGGACCCAGATTTTGTGACTGTTGTGCATTTAAGTCAAATCTTAAATTTTGAATATTTTCTCTTGGCCCAGTAGAGTTCATTATCTTGGAGGTTCTAATCCACCTGTGAATATTTCACCTCCGGATCGTGAAAGTGGTCCAGGTTTTGTCGTGATGTCATCATCTCAGTCACCCTTAGAAGGATGAATCCACTCTGAGAGATGGAAAACCTTTGCCTAGATGAGGACCAAATTTGGGACATGATCATGTTTCATTGGCTTGTGGGGAATGAGGTGATTAATTGGCTTTTTTGTTTCTGTTTGAGGGCCTAAAAAAGAGGTAGTTGAAAAGCAGTTTAGCTGGGAGGATGAGATGGAGTTTGATATGGGAATCTAGGACTAGATGGACTGCCATTTTGGAGGTTGTGGTGTGTCTCACCAATTACTTGAATTGGAAATAAAATTATTATCCTTTTAAAAATATTTTCTATCTCTGTCAATTGAAAAGCACCAGCTAAAGACTTTGACCAATGAAGTAGTAATAAGTATTCCCCATTGTCCAGTCTATAGTCTCTAAATATTCCAGGTCCTCTTTTTTTTTTTTTTTGCCCCAGAATAAGACAGAAATCCTGCCCAAAAGTGGATTCAGCTATTTTTCCAATGAGCCATGTATTCTTTAAGTAGGGGAATATCTTTACCCCAGAAAGCAAGGAAGTTGTCTATAGTGGAAACTGTTAGTGCTCCCTTTGGATTCCTTTTGCTGTTTCCGTGAGCCCCTCTCCTGGCTTTGATGTGTTCTTGTTTCCCACAGCTTGTGCCTGCAGCTCTATTCAAAGAACTGCCATCTGCTAGTGCTCAGAATGCAGGCACAGAAAGTCAGAAATGCCTGGTAGTTTATTCCCTCATCCCCATGAAGGCCTTTGCTTAGCTGCTCCTCAGCATTTGCCCTAGCTTGAAGCAAGAGATCTGGGCTTTCATAGTCCTGCAGCCATCAGTGTTCCCTGCCTTAGTTTCTTCCCTATCCCTAACCTTCCTTACTGATTTCTCTGGTAACATTTTCTTTTTAATTAAATTTATTGGGGTGACAAGTGTTAGTAAAGTTACATAGGTTTCAGGAGTACAATTCTCTATCACATCATCTATCTGTCACATTGTGTGTTTACCACCCAGAGTCCGTTCTCCTTCCATCCTGCCATGAGAAAAGACGAAATAGTGCCATTTGGGAACCTTTCCTTAATAAGTCACTTACACATGAATTCTTATCTCAGAGTCTGCTTCTGGGAAATTTGGGGAAAGTCCTGGCTACTCCAGGCTCAAAAGCACAGAAGTTTTTGACAAGTTTTTCCATTTACTATACGTAACTTATAAAATTCAGTAGGGTCACATGTCAGTTGGTAACTCAGAAACTTAAACCCATTACCACAAATACAGGATAGAGAATCATTTACTTGGAAGCCATAATAAATACTTCTGAGGGTTGTGAGTAAAAATTTGTAATCATAGAAAATACTAACATGGGATCTAAAATAGTAACTCTGGACTCTGTTCAATGAAATCTGATATTAGACTCCTTATGAAGTCTACAATTTAGGGGCTTTTGGAAAATATCATATGGTGAATCTGAGATATTCCAGAAAAGAAGGGACATGGTTCATTTTAGATGTAAATTAAAAGGGATTGGGATGCTATAGAGCCTTCTTGTTCTCTTAGTCATCCCTACATTTCTGGACCTGGAGGTAATGCCACAACGTGGCAGTATAGGGGCAGGGTAACACAACCTGAAAGTTGTGTTACGAGGGCTAGCTCATCCTGTGGGATGAACCCTCACTATGGGAAAACAGGAGAGAACTGGGCACACAAAATTTCATACAGAGACTGTTCAAAGGTACGTTTTGTCCTTGCAAACTTCCCAGAGAAATTTGGCTCACACCTGTTGAGACAACTGTTAATTCTCCATGGTACACTGTGAGATGGTGGCTAGCACAATAACCTGTCACATTGTATTTTGGCTTACCTCACTTCTCTTTTTTTCCTCATTTTTATTGCCCCGGCCGTGCACCTTTCAAAATATGTCATCTGTTAAAGATTAATCTCTGACTCCAGCTCTGCTTTCTAGAAGATGCAGGTTAAGACATTTATTATTTTCTTGGAGGCGATCAAAAGATACTAAAAACCACAATTCTAAGGAAATTGCTAAGGGAAAATTATTGAGTCTAGAATTCTATACCCATATTATTTAAGTATGAAGATAATGAAGATCATTTCAGAGATATGACTTAGTTTTAGTTTACCCCATGTTTCACAAATTCTGAAGGATGTATATGTATATTTTTATTTCTCAGTTTCCAGGAACAGTAGTGAAGGAAAAAAAAAAATCCAATTTAGTATTTAAATTCTTGTGGATAATATGGTTGCAAAGTTTACTATAATCATTACAAAAGAATTCCTAAACTAGTAGATCCAAATGTGAAGAAGAAAAAATGATGTAATAAGACACTTTAAGTAAAATGACACAGAAAGAATTAAAGTAAAAGGATATAGAAAAGTATCAGACAAATAAACAAAAACTAAGCAAATATTTCATTTTGTTCAATATTAATACTGTCACCAGGATATAAATATTAAAGGAAGCTAAGAAGTAAATTTAATATTGATAAGAGGCATATCCCATCAATGTAAGTCAAATATTTATGTAGAGAACATGCCAAAATATATAAAGCCAAAACTTTTAGAAATGAAAAATTGACAAAACCAATCACATTGGAATTTTAACATATTTCTTTTGGAAACCAGAAGATCAGAGTAGGCCAAAAATAAGGTTATAAATGATTTAAGCAATTAACAACCTTAACTTACACAATTTGATTAAGGAAAATGAACAATAAAAAAAGTAGAAATTACAATGTCACATTCTAAGTCTATTGCAATAATAAGTAGTTAACAAAGTAGCAAAAAAAAAACTCCTAGAAAAATCCACTACCCTTATAAAGAACTTAGGCTAATTGTTTTAATTATTTAAAAAAAAATTATTCACAAATTAGCAAAATCAGAACATGCTTTTAAAGATGCAGTTAAAGTAGTACTAAGAAGAAAATTTTATGAAATATTTTTTTATTTATTCAAAAATAGGAAAGAGGGACAATAAAGCAAACATTTCAGTCAAGAATGTAGGGGAAAAATAACCTGGAAAAAGAAAGTGGATGTAAGAATTAATAAAGACAAAAGCAGAAGTTTCTGAGGTTGAAGGGATTAGGGAAACCAATATATGATCAATAAAACCATAAAAGCTGCTTCTTTTAAAGTGTCAGTAAAGGGACAGTTTTGTAGCAAAATCAGCTTTTTGCCAATGAATTTGAAAATATAGATAAAATGCATAATTTTCTGGGGTGAAATTGACTCAGGAAAAGAAGAAAAGTCCCTGGCAGGGCCACTAGTGGAGTGATGGGTGGACATCACACCTGATCCGAGCTTGCCCTGCATTGGGGTCCTCTTTGGAACTTACAGGCTTAAGGTCAGTGTGGATTGTGTGGTGCCGTATGTGCAGTGAACCCCGTCATGCGATGACTCTGGACTGATGCAGATGTGAGCTTGCATATAGATCTGGGTCCTACATGGCTAGAATGGTATAAAGTGCTGTGGGACATAGAAACGGTGGCTTCTATATATCAAGGTGAGCCACGTCCATCTTCATTCAGGGCAGTCATACACAGCACATGTGTATGAAAGGACAAAAAGAAATCATAAACGTAGGTAGCTGTTGGTCCTTTGGATGAGGTAAAAATGCTGCATTTCCTGAAATGCATCTTCCATAAAGCTAAGTAAACACAGTATTAAATTAAAGCTATTGTGTCTCCTGAGTCTGATTGCAGATTGAAATCTGTAACAGCCACTAACTTTATTGGTAGTTAAAGCATGAGGCCTCGATGGTTTTAGTAACCCAATTTAAAGAACCTCAAGGAACAGATTTGTTTGTTGTTCCTGTTATTTAAATAGTTCTAGAGCACAGAATGAGATGCAAAGCTTCTCAATGTATTTAATAGGTCTAGCATAAACTTTTTTACCTAAATAAGACAAGTTGAGCACATAAAAGTATAGGGCAGTTTCACTTTTAATGAGACAGAGAGAAATCCTAATTAAAAATAGTAGTAAATTTTGCTAAATCTTTCAAAATTAAAAAAAATATATATAACCTATTTGACCAGCAGTTCTAATTCTAGGAATTAATTCTATAGGAGAACTTGTACATGTATGCAACATACCTGGATAACTCATTAATTATAGCATTGTAATTATGACAAAAAATGAAATCAACCTACATTACTACCAACAGGGAAATGGTTAAATAAATCACATTATTTCCATTCTATGGAATTTCATACAGTTCTTAAAGAGCTACAAAGAGTTCTGAGAATTAAATGGGAATGTGTATGTATGTATGTATATACATGCTGCATTTAGAGCACGGGGTGTACAGCTGGAAGACTTAAGTTTCTGTCCAGGTTATGCAACCCTGTGCAAATCTTGTGACTCTTTTAATCCTCATGTTCTTTGACTCATAAGTATTTCATGAGAACCAATGGAGAGCTTTTTATGCCAGTATTTTTAGACTGTAATATACTCTCAAGATTTTAAAGATCAGAATATTCAGAGACAGTAAAGACGATGATTTAAACGATAGCAATTTCCCAGGATTACCTTGGATCCAACTGATAGTGAGGTAAAAGAAACATTATCCATGCCAGTAACACCAAATAGAACAGTGGCTGGCACATTAGAAAGTACTATTAACATTGACTATTACATCACTCATGTTGCCTTTATAGACCATCTTCATATATCGCATAAATTTGCTTTTTATTTTCACCTAGCCCTTCTCATTATCCGAAGAGAACGGATGTAAGTCTGGTCTAGACCAATAGTGATATCCTCCAAGACTACTTTCTCCAGCTGTATTTTGTCTGATTGTGTTTTTTGCTGGGTTCAGTAAACCATCTTCTCTTTAAACTGTGATAGGGCAACTTAATTTGTTTCCTAGTGTAACATTAGAGAGATGATTGAAAGACATCAATATTTACAGTCTCGAGTTAAACTAGGGTCAATCTGACAAAACGTAATGATAGAAAAAACTACCCAGCCATACAAGAGAATACTAAAGATGCGTGCTGTAACGAGTGTACTATTAAAGTGAATTTTTGAGAGGATGGAGTAGTGAGATTGTGATCTCATTTCTGAAAGAATGTTTTGAAATGCTCTCTGTGCTATGGTTACAGGATTTATTGAGTGTAGGAGATATAACTAGTAACTGGTTACAGGTCTGAACCTATGACATTGATGTGATTCAATTAGGAAGTGGGTGTCAGAGATAAAGTCTTACCCCTTACAATGGCATTTAAAGAATAAAAATGCTTTGTTAAACCTTTAAGGAAACAGTGGCAGGACCAGCAAGTTCACCACATGGCTGATTCTATGATTTAGCAAGTTCAATGTTTCACTTAATCTCGTTCTCTTCTGATCTGAATTATCTGAGTGGCTAGAGGTCATCTCTTCTGACATCCTAATTTTAAAGAGTGGGAAATAACAAAAGAAACCTCTGTAAAGTAACTTACTTCTACCTTTAATGAGCTAAACTTCAGATTAAGGATTTCTGATTCCTACTCCATTTCTCTTTACACTGTATTAAAATTACTCTCAGCTTTACTTCTAACCACATCTGTTATAGGTTAAATTGTGTCCCTCTCAAAAAGATATGTTGAATTCCTAACTCCCTATACATATGACTGTGATCTCATTTGGGAATAAAGACATTGAAAATTTAATTAGTTAAGATGCACTTTATGCTAGAGTAGGGTGGCCTTTTCATCCAATATGACTGATGTCCTTATAAGAAAAAGAAAATTTGGACACAAACGGAGGGAAAATAGCCATGTGAAGACAGAGATTAAGCTGCCGTAAGTCAAGGAACACCTGAGGCTCCCAGAAGCTGGATCAGACAAAGAAGGATCCTTTCTTAGAGGCTTTGGAAGGAGCATGGCCCTACTGACACCTCGATGTTAGACTTCTTAGCCTCCACAATAGCTAGAGAGTTTATTTCTGTTGCTTTAAAATTTGTGGTACTTTGTTACAGCAGCCCTAGGAGACTAATACAACATCCAAAAATTGATTTTGTGACCTTGTATGAAGGCACCATATTTATGCCATAGCCGGTAGCTATAGTTTCAGCACTATGGGCAGTAGATAATTTACAGTTAGTGTTGGGTTTAGTTGGTTGAACCAGAAGGTCTGATGCTTAATAAAGTGAGCCTTTGAAATCTTCATGTTAGAAACTTTCAGCGTCTCAATATCAACACACACTTCTAAGTACTTACAGAATGCATTCTAATGGATTATAATAAAATGGACACAACTTGGTGGGTAAACATATTGGCTCAATGTTTGAAACGTCTGATTACTCCAGATTGTCTAACAATCATGCATTCCACTATTATTCACACTTTGAGAGCTGCCAACAAAGAAATAGCTCTTCTATTATTATCATGAATGTTTTCAGAATTAACATTTTCCACTTCTATTTCAATAGCAGTATATAACAAAATGATTAGAAAAGGTGTACCTACGTATGACTGGCCAGGTGGACTTTAACATAGGGAAGCCAACTGCAGTTTAACCCCAAGTATCTGATGAGTGCCTCATGTGCCTCTGTGTTCAGAATAAAATGTGGAACAGGACAGACACTGGCCTTTCCTGTAAGTGTATAACTTAACATGGGAAATAAGTTCATCAATAGAATAATTCCTGTTCAATCACAGGGTGATAAGTGCTAAGGATGAGCATAAGTGAGGTGGTATACTTGTATATAAGTGGGAAAATCAGAGTTGGTTGGTAGAGAAAGACAGTCAGAAAGGCATCTAAGGAACTGGCACAAGCTTTGTTTCTGGAGAATGAGTAGGAAGCTCACAGCCCTCAACCAATCCATCAGTAAACCCTGTGAGCTTTCCCTTCAAACTGTATCTTTAATCCAACCATTTCATTGCCTGCATTGAATTGATGGTCATTTTCTTACTACTGCCTTAGCACCTGATCTATTCCAGTGTCTTCCTTACTGGTCTTGCTTCCACTCTTGTCCCCTTTAGGCTGTTCTTATTACAGCAGCTAGAGTCATTCTTTAAAAATATGATTCAGATCATGCCAATTATCTTGCCCCAAACTCCCAAACTGGAGTAAAATCCAAAACCCTTACAATGGTCAATAAGCTACCTTTCTGACTTCATGTTCTTCTGCCCTCTGCCTCCCCTACTCTGCTCCAGCCACACTGGCCTCCTTTCTGTACTTTGATGTCCAGTGAGAGTCTTAAATTTTGCTGTTTCCTCTGCCTGGAATGCTCTTACCAAGACAGCTGATTAACTCACTCTTGCTTTTCAGGTCCCTGTCAGTTGTGACCATTTTAGCAAGGTCTTCCCTGATCATTTAGTATAAAATGATAACATCTTCCTTTCCCTCAGTCATTCCCTGCCCCTCTCACTCTGTCTTATTTTTTTTTTCCTATAGAACTTAGCTCCATCTGATGAGCTTTCACTTACTTTGTTGCATTTTAAAAGGGGTTAGGGTAGGTATGATTGGGAAATCAGTACAGGCAATTGTACTATGTGGAAAGGAACTTCACTTGTTGAAGGAGTTGAAAGAAGGCCACTGTAAAGAGAGTGCACTGTGATCCAAGGAAAAGTGGCAAAGGAAAAGGAGGGGTAGACAGGACCAGATCAGGTGGGCCACAGAGGGCAAATTAGGATAAAGGCCCAAGTCTCTGAAAGAACAGGTAGCCCCTGGAAGTTTTAAATGGGGGAGTACATACTACATGTATGTACTACATGTATGTACTACTATATGTACATACTACAAAGACCACTCTGTGTGTCGAGAATGGTTGGGAAATGACAAGTTTGGAGCAGGATAAGAGATGATGTGTCAAAGATCAGTGGGGTAGGGGTATAGAGACAAAGGGACTATGGACAAGGTCAGAGATGTTTGGGGAAACTGTTAAGACTTCCTTTAAGGAAGAAAAGATGGAGATGATGCCTCTTGCTGAGCCTGGGAATCTGGAAATGGAGTAGTTCATGGGTATTGATAGTAGGGCCTGGCAGAGCAGATCATGAATTCTAATTTAGACATATTGTCCTTATCCCAGAACTCTTCTGACAGCCAGACCTACTTATCTATTCACCTGGATTACATTTCTCCTCACATACTTATAGGCATCTCAAAGCTTATTATGTAGCCTGTAGATGGTATTTGAAATTGTGGAAAAGCTCTTCAAAGGAGATGTGTAAGAAGCAAGTAAATGAGAGCCTAAGACTGACTCCTGAGATATTCCTACTTGTAGTAGAGATCAGGTAGACAAGAAAAATCCCAGGAGATGTCCCCCACCCTATAGAGATTCGTTCTACTCAATTTTTCACAGATGAAGAAACAGATGCTGAGAGCAGTGAGGCAACTCTCCTGATCTCATGGGTAGTTGGGCAGTGAGATTAAGCAAACTCTGGATCTGGGTAGGGTGGAAAGAGTAAATAAGCCAAAATAAGAGGTCTTTGAACTTGCAGCAGAGTGCCTAGTTCATATTACCATTGTCATTTTGGATAAAGGGCCTTGGATATGTTCCTGTCTTCTTCCACGTGAAATCTATGTCCACCCCCATTAAAAAACATCTAGAAAAGATACTTCCATTTATCTCTTTTCCAGAAACCACCCCATCTCCACCCTCATCAGACTGAAAACATTCCTATAAGTTACAAAGTTCCTTTTAATTTTTAAATATCTATCTGTCTGTCTGTCTGTCTGTCTATCTATCAATCATCTATCTAATCTGATTTCTCCTTTTCTTACACAGGAATATGTTAAGCTCAAGTGTCTGCAACTCTTAACACTGTCAGTACATAATAAATTGTTGATAGACATGTATTTAAATAGAATATGCAGAATATGACAGAAGTACATGTTTTAAAGTTTAATCCCAGAGACTTTTCAATGTGTTCTAGGGGAGCTGTAAGTCTCACTGTTCTGGATAAAGAACAGATTCAGATCATTAGCATTCTGCTCCTTACAGTAGGGGAAACTTTTGCAATAAGTTATGCTCATCAGAACTCTCATAGACCTTTATAAACAAGGTTTGCTGAGCTTTTGAAAGCTGCTTTTACTAACTTTCTAAAGGATGCAGAAACCAGTTAAGACAAATCGCCATCTACAAATGTAGATCTTAGAGAGGAGTTGCCAGATCAATGTTAGCAGACCCCCCTCAATCTCCTCAAAAGAACCTTGTTATCTCTCGTCTTTATAGTTATCACAAAAGTATAAGTTAGTACTTCAATGCCCTTGACAAAGAATTTAAGTCCCTTGCTCTTCCCCACGAACAACATTTTAGTCAAAATGTACTTGAACTTCAATTGCTTAGTGAAAAATAGGTCACTGCTAGTCATGTTTAGCATTCTTCTTTCTTCCCCTTTGGGATAGAATCTGCCTTCAGACTATTTTTCACACAGAATAAGGATTAGTGCCTCTTTATCAGTGTTGTCCATATCCCCACTCAATATACTTTATTATCACTGCTAGAAGGTGCTTCTCAAAGACTGAGTTGTAGAGTTATAAAAAAAATCAAGCTCCCCAAAGCCAGGGAAAATTGAAATGTCACTCTTTACAAGGAGTTTTAGGAGGGAGACTAAGCATTTTCTTCAATACAGACCATCCATTCTATGGCCTAGTTTGGAAACTTTCAAAATCAATTTTAAATCTTTTCTTTATAGCTTTCACATCCCCTCAATATCATCCCTTTTTTATTATGAAATTGCTTCAGTTAGGCAACTCAGGCTGGGGTGGGGCGGGCTTGGGGAGGGTAGGAGGGAGAATGTTGATTGATTTGTTGTCCAGGCTCTGTCCCTTCATCTGTCCTGCTATCCGCAGCACCACACACCAGCCTGGCTGCTGGCCTGGGCGCATGCCCCAGATGCATTGAGCCTGCCTGCTGTTTGGCAGTTATTTCCCTTTGTTTGTGCTCCTTGTGCTGCTCTAATAACCCTCCTCAAGGCCAAATTAGATTTATATGGAAGGGGAAGTCAGCTAGAGGTTTCAGAATGACTATGCTAATTAGAAACCAAAATATAAACAGGAACTCCACATGGATATATTAAATAGGCCAGCATTCTCCACAGCAAATCAAATTAAGAGAAATCCCATTATCTCACTCAGGGCTTCTGCACTTTTTTTTTTTTTTTTTTTTCCCCGACCGCCTGTTTTCATGTTTGAACAGAATGAGGGTTCAAATATATTTTATTACAGATCTGGTTCTAAATTAAAGCCTCTTTCTCCCTTACCCCAAATTACAACGCTACCAAGCCATTATTCACAATTAAACCAAACTCATTTTTTTAAATCCATCGAAAGTTTATGTATCACCCTTGAAAGAGTTTAGGTTTCATTGCAGCCTCAAATATTTCATTTATCCTCACCAGCTTGGCTTCAGTATAAACTACTTACCACAAAGCATTCTAAGCAGCTCTATGAAAAGCCCCATGTATCCTATGAGAGTTTATGTTTATGAATATCTGCTACAGGAAATGAATATTCCATCCATTAATCTCTAACCTTGTGCAGTCAGGCTGATTCTGCAAGGGGATGTAAAATAAAAGTCTCCTTCTTTAAAAGGAAGCAGCACTAGTGGTCAGGGACTTTTTAGGAACTTAATATTAGGGGTGACAAAGTGGTTGGGAAGGGCAGTCACATTTACAGCCAACAGGCTTTGTTTGAAGACTTGTAACCAAGTTAAATGCAAAGAATGATACTTTATGGTCAGAAGGATTTGTCTAAAATAATCAAGAGGAATAGTTCAAAATTATTCTTTAAGCTTTAAAAAGGAGGCAACAGTAATAATATCCTTAACATATTAGACACAGAGTCATTGAATAAAATCTCAGTGATGCAATAGATATTCCTTCTTTCAATTTTATCAGTTTGCAAAATTCATGAGGTTAATAAGTATTAAAATTCTCATAACTGTACCATATCAGATAGGGATGTAGCTCGAGGGTGTAATAAACTAGTTCTATTGTCGAAACTCCCTCAAAAGGCAAGACTGCACTTACCCAGCATTATAAAAACCTCTATATGTCTCTGCATACAACTTAATGTAATCAAAAATATTACATATGGGGTTTCTGAAAGCTCACAATTCAAATCTTGAAACTCATTGACTTTGCATATAAAGTTATCGCAGGTTGACTATTAAGAGTTTGCAAGAGATTTACTGTCAGCATAGTGTTCTTGGTCTAGCTGTAGATATACTGGGCAGTTATATCGATAGCCATATTTTGCCTGTTTTGAAAATCTTGTGGGACTTTGCTGAAGCAATAGTTCCAAGTACTTTGCAGGATGTAACTGTTACCCCTCCTTTCTGTAGAAGTTATAAGTCAATATTGATAGGGTTTAATAGCTGCCCACTCCCTTCCAGGAAGAAGGGAAGAAGGTTTTCTAGCATTCATCAATAATGACTCTACTAACTCCTTTTCCTATACTTTTCTGCCTCCCACCCTCCAAGCTCACCCTGGGAGTCCACATCACTCCAGCTAGCTGTCAACTACACTATTGCCCTTCTCAAATGTCACTCTGCTTTAATAGATAATTTAAGACAAACTACTATTAGAGATTCATCTGGGGGCCTTAATTGTAAAAAACAACTGAACAGGGGAAAATCCTACATAGAAATTTAAGCTACTTTGACAGCACATGAAATATTTGCTCATCAGTCCCTAGGTTATCCTAAGTAGAGCAGGTAGAGAAGGTAGGTTTGGAAGATGTATTGCCTCCCTGTGTGCATCTTTTTGTCTCGTAAAGAACCCCTAATTTTCAGGGAGCAGATAGGGCTCCATCTATGATCTCAAGGAGGATAAGCTCTTATCCCAGCTGATAAATCACGATTTGTTTAAGGCACTCTTGGATATTTGTTTCCTCAGATTGATATGAGGGGGAGGAGGAAGGCAGGGAATGTGACTCAGTTTTGACAAATGAGCTATAAGGGATCATTGTCGTTTTTATTCAGAAAGGGAAGCCATCTTCAGCAAAGCTTTAGAAGGGACAGGCCTTTTGCTCCTTCCTCATTCTTTTTGCCTGGGAGTCAAATGAGATGCATGGAGATCATCTTGCTGTTGAAAAGCTTGTGGACAAAAATCCAACATTTAAAAAATGGAAGAATAAAGAGCCTGGGTCCATGACATCAATGTTGCATCTAACTTTAAAATTCTTATGTGAAAAAGATAAACCTCCATTTTTAAAATACCCCAAGCTGGGCTTTCTTGTAGCAGGATACGTTCCTAGGTAATAGAGTAGCTGACAGGCATTAACATTCTCAGACCACAGCTTACCACAGTGCAGTAATTTTAGAACTGGAATCCAGTGCTTTCCACCATAGATGGGGATTAATAGACAGCAGAGAAACTTGTCTGGATCATTGTATTAGTCAGCTTTGGCTGCCATTATAAAATACCACAGACTGGGTGGCTTAAACAACAGAACTTTATTTTCCCACGGTTGTGGAGGCTGAAAGTCTGAAATCAGGTTGTCAGCATGGTCAAGTTCTGGTGAAGGCTCTCTTCCCGCGCTTGCAGATGGTAGCCTTCTTCTTGTTCCTAACACATCAGAGAGAAAGAGCGAGCACACGCTCCGGTGCCTTGTCCTTTTTTTTTTTTTTTTTTTTTTTTTTTAACGATTCCCATTATGAGGGCCCCACTCTCATGACCTTATCTAAATATAATTATCTCCCAAAGGTCTTATCTTCAAATACCATCACAATGGAGGTTAGGGCTTCAATATGCGTATTTTGGGGGCACACACTTCATTCCATAGCAATATGCATTTACACTATTTTATTCCTCAGTTCTCAGATAGTCTTGTATTTATGATATATATATATATATATATATATATATATATATACATATATATATATATATATATATGAAGATACACACACACACACGCACACGGTGCCAAAAAATGTATACACATTTTAAGAAAGGCAAAAACTGTATTGAAATTGTAATACTCAATATATACCAATAACAAAAGATGAATACAAGTCATGTTTGACGTCTGCAATTACAAGAGGTGCTCAAAGTGGTTACCATCAGCATAATTTTAATACAGTTTTTTCCTGTCTTAAAATGTATATACATTTGTTGGCACCCTTTTTATGTATATCACTAAAATGGTAAGGCTATTTCTTGTGCTGGCTTCACAGACTTGTTGGAGCTTATATGATAAGAGGAGACCTGCTTTTGTTTACTAGGTTTGCACTCGTCCAACACGTTATCATACCATGTTACTTCCTTTTGAAGGTCAGTGGCCAATATTTTCTTCCTGGCCTCTTTTTTTTAAATTTTAATTTATTAGTTTCAGGTGTACAAGACAAGGTAATACTTAGACGTTCATCATTTATATCCTTCACACTGTGAACCCCCCTCCCCCCATCCACTATCCCTCCGACCTCGCACCAAGCCATCACATTATATATATATAAAATTATAGTTGGCATTCATTAATGTTTAGCTTCTGGTGTACAGTGCCATGATCAGGCATCCACAGTATCCCTGAGGTGGTCTCCCAAATAGGACACATGTCCATCAGATACCGAACAAAATCTTTACAACATTATTGAATACGTTCCCCAAATTAATTTTCAAAAACCCTGAGGCCATCTTGTGGTTACCGACTGTTTCCTAATCCCTTCACCTTTCCCCTTATCCCCCCCCCCCCGCCCATCTAACAACTCTCGGTTTTTTCCTTTTTGTCCCCAAAACTGTTTCTGATTAGTTCATTCACTTATTCTTTTCTTTAGATTCCGCTTATAAGTGAGATCATATGGTACTTGTCTTTCTCTTTCTGACTTATTTCACTTAACATAATGTTCTCTAGATCCATCCATGTTGTCGCAAATGATAAGATTTCTTTCTTTTTTATGGCTGCATAATACTCCATTGTATAAATGTACCACAGCTTCTTAATCCAGTCATTTACCGATGGGCATTTCAGTTGTTTCCATATCTTGGCTATTGTGTAAAGTGCTGCAATAAACATAGGAGTGCATACAGATTTTTGAATTGGAGTTTTGGATTTCTCCAGGTAGATGCCTAGGAGTGGAATTACTGGATCATAGGGTAGTTCCATTTTCAGATTCCTGAGATACCTCCATACTGTTTTCCATAGTGGCTGCACTAATCTGCAATCCCACCAACAGTGCACTAGCGTTCCCTTTTCTCCACATCTGTGCCAGCATTTGTTGTTTGTTGATTTATTGATGATAGCCATTTTGACTGGGGTGAGGTGGTATCTCATTGTGGTTTTTATTTGCATTTCTCTGATGGTTAGTGAGGTTGAGCATTTCTTCATATGTCTTCTTGCCTTCTGTATGTCCTTTTTAGAAAAATGTCTCTTCAAGTCCTCTGCCCATTTTTTAATTGGGTTGTTTGTTTTTTTTGGAGTTAGTTGAGTACGTTTTATATAGATTTGTGATATTAATCCCTTATCAGATATATCATTGGCAAATATCTTTTCCCATTCAATAGGATCCCTTTTTGTTTTATTGATGGTTTCCTTTGCTGTGAAAAAACATTTTAGTTTGATGTAATCCCACATGTTTATTTTTTCTCTTACTTCCCTCGCGCGAGGTGATATATCAGTGAAAATCTTACCCCGGGTAATGTCCATGGAGTTTCTTCCTATATTTTCTTCTAGATATTTTATTGTTTCAGATCTTACATTTAAGTCTTTAAGCCATTTTGAATTTATTTTTGTATATAGTGTAAGGAGGTGGTCCATCTTCATTTTCTTGCATGTGTCTGTCCAGGTTTCCCAGCACCATTTATTGAACAGACTGTCTTTACCCCATTGTACATTCTTGCTTCCATTGTCGTAGATTAAATGGGCATATAAGCATGGATTTATTTCTGGACTCTCTATTCTGTTCCATTGATCTATGTGTCTATTTTTATGCCAGTACCATGCTGTTTTGATTACTGTAGCCTTGTAGTATAATTTGAAGTCAGGTATCGTTATACCTCCCACTTTGTTCTTATTTCTCAAGATTGCTGAGGCTATCCGGGGTCTTTTATGGTCCCATATAAATTTTAGGATTTTATGTTCTATTTCTGTGAAAAATGTCGTTGGTAGTTTGATAGGAATTGCGTTGAATATGTATATTGCCTTAGGCACTATATTAATTCTTCCTATCCATGAACATGGAACGTGTTTCCATCTATTTATGTCTTCTTTCATTTCTTTCCTCAGTGTTGTATAATTTTCTGAGTACAGATCTTTTACATCTTTGGTTAGATTTATTCCCAGATATTTTATAGTCTTTGGAGCAATTGTAAATTCTTCCTGGCCTCTTGCATTGTCCACTTAGTTCCTTCCTTTATTTCTCCTATTCATCTGCCCTGTGTCTAGTCACCTTCCCTAAGTGTAACAGGTATGGATTTCACAGTCCACAGCAAATTTGAAAACATGCAACCTTATGTCTTTTTAGAGCTGACCACATCTAATTGAGTTCCCACTAGGAATGAGTCATAACATATTCTAAACACTTCAAACTCCAAGAAGTCATCAGATTACTCACTTCAGGTTTAAACAAGGATAAATCCAGGATTTTGTGTTCCTTCTTTTCTTATTCCCTGGGGCTTCTGACACTGATGACAATAGTACTGAAAGAAATGAATAAACTCCTACCAATATTTGGAGACACCAAACAGATGAAGCTGCCTGTGCCCTGATTAGGTCAATAGTGCACTTCTGCCTTCTGCATCTCTTTCCTGCACAACTGCAATGGCATGTTTACTGAAGCCACACACCTACTATTTTTAACATGTGCATACTTTGGCTCACTATTCAAACAATACAGAACAATATATAAATATGAATTTCAAGTCACCTTCTCAACCTCCAGTCCTATTATTAAGAGGCAATGATTTAATACTAATTCTGTGGTTTGCATCATTACTTTAAAGCTGACAAGACATAAAAGAATGAATGTTTAGACAAAGTTTATTGTCTCTGCTGGGAAAGATGAAAAATTTACTAACTTTACCGAATGTCTTACTTCCTCTACCAAATCTGTTAATTATAGTTACAGAAAAGATTGTAAATGTCAATGCTTAATTTAAAAATATATTATGACTAAGTCTTCCATTCTTTGGTTTAAAGATTCAACCCATAGATAATGAATGGCATTTATCATATTATGCAAATGTCCTTTTAAATCCAATTAATATGAATGGATTCTTATAGAAGTAGACAATCCTAGATTATCGAAACATTGCTGTTTGAAGGAGACTTTTTCATGTGTTAAGCTCTAATGTATCCTGTTAATTTCCTTTTATCTAACTTTTCTGATTTCTTATAACTATCATCTCCCTTAGACCTAGGGTTGGAATGTCTCTCTGGGTTGCTAGACCCAGGGATTATTGCACATCATTTTTTGTTTGTTTGTTTCCCTGTACCCTGTACATAGTTTGAAAAATGTTTAACAAAGGAACTATTCATAGACTATCTCACTGGGTGTGTCAGCTTGTTCCTATTAGGACCGTGACTTTTAAGTCTATAAACATCCAAGGTGTAAATCTAAGATTTGCACCCAGGACTTTGATTTACTGAATGAAAAACAAGAAGACAAAACAAAAACTATGGATAAATATTGTTGCTAAAAATTCTGTAGGATTGTTACAAAGGAAATTTATTCTGAAAGCTGGTAGAATTTAGAAATTCTAAGGATGATGAAGTTCTCAATGTGTGTTTAGTATGAGTCATACTTTGTTCATCCTATTTAGTACTTGGGGGATCCATTCAATCAGAATGTCTTAAAAATTAATTAATAAAGCATTAATCAAAGTAACATATTAATAGAGTTAAAAGTCAAATAGTGCTAAAAGACTTAAGAAAAACAATCACCCCTTTCTCTACCCCCATACTTCCTACTCCACTAGTACTTCCTAGAGGGACTACTCTACCCTCTTAGCTGTTTTAGCTGGAATTTACCTATGAATTGATAATAATATGTGTTTTCTTCTATTTCTTTATCAGTTGGGGTATTGCATTCTATTATTGATATTGATGATTTATTTTAACCTCCTATCCTTGGCTTTAGTTTGCCTACTCCCATGGTTTTCTCAACATATTTATCATAACTTTTTGTCAAATCAAGCTAGCATCTACAATATGACTATAGGAATTTTGTTTTCAGCTGAGCCAGGTAGTATACTATACTGAAGATTCTCTTCTTGTACAATGTTTAGTTTTCTATGTATCAATTTTTTCAAAAGGTCAGTGAGCTGTCAAATACCAACTGATTTTTCTAAATGCCAAAATACAAATCCATCAGTTCTCTTTATTTACTAGGTAACTTCCTCTTGCAGCCTCTGTGCTCTAGCACAAATTGGGATTGATTATTCTCTAGGCATGACTTATTACTCATCTAGGACTTTGTCTTCTTACCAGTGTTTGAGCTCCCTTTTCCTGAATAGTACATCTTACTGTTTATGTTGTTATTGTCATAGCTTAAAATCTTGATTTGATGGAATCCATCCTCCAGTAGCATCTGAGAAAATATACATGAAAGGTATATTTGAGTTCTAGATCTGAACATGTTTTTTTCAACCTGAATTTCTCTGCCTATACAAACTACTTATCAAATGTGAGGGTAGAATAATATTTTTTTCTCAGAATTTTGAAGGCATTATTTATTGCTTTCAAGCATTTAGTGTTGATGTTGAGAGTTCTGAAGACACTCTGATTGTCATTCCTTTTTTGTGACTTATTTTTCCCACTCTGGAAAATTTTAGAATTTTAGGATCTTATTGTCTCTTATTGTTGGGTTAGTGACGTAACTTTGTCTAGCTCCTTGTAGGCTTTTAAGTGATTTTTAAAGTGTAGTTAACTATGTTTATTTTTTTTCTCTTACTAAAATTACCTGGAACTAACGATTGGAACTAACATCTTCAGGATGAAATATCAATTTTGATGTACAAAAACAAAGGAATGAACCTGTGGATATAGCCAATACCACACCTATATCTCAAACAAACATATTGGCTTAATCCTATATATGTACAAACTTGTGATGTCTAAGAGCATTGAGTTTACAAATGTACCCCTGTCTAGTATAAAAACAAATATATTATCAGTTATTTTTTCTTAACGACGACAATTAGTGGTCCATCATATCAAATTCCAAACTATCAAGTCGGCAAGTGAAAAATTTTCTATGTGGTTAGTAATAAAACAATTTTTAAGCCAAAAAAAATCACATTACATTAATGTTGTCAACTACCAAGTAATCATGTGTAAGTTTTAGAATTAATTTGTACATTTGCTTTGGTTTTATAATTGAATAAGAAGTCTTTGTTCTGGTATTTTCTAAATTCCTACAATGTGTAGGACACTGCTTTATCACTAAATACCAAGTATGTAACACAAAAATCTTCTTAAGTTTATGCTCACTATTGCGTTATAGACTGTCTGTGTCCTCCCAAAATTAATATATTAAAACCTAATCACCATATGTGAAGGTACATAGAAGTGGGGCTTTTGGGAGGTGATTAGGTCATGAGGATGCAGTCCTCATGAATGGGATTAGTACCCTTATAAAAAAAGACCCCACAGAATTGCCTCATCCCTTCCGTGTATAATGCTATAGCAAGAAGATAGCCATCTATGAACCAGGAAGTGAGTTCTTAACAGACACTGAATCTGCTGGTGGCTTAATCTTGGACTTTCCAGCCTCCTAAACTGTGAGAATTAAATTTCTGTTGTTTGCAGGCCATTCAGTCTATGGTATTCTTGTATAGCAGCCTGAACTAAGACAGTAAACTTTATGAAGGCAGTTTTTTTCTTTTTAGCTAAATTCTTAGGATGTTATGTATATCACATATAAAATGTATATGTACATCTGTAAAGAAATGTAAGTTAATGCTGGGTGACTATAAGAATATTTCCTGTTAATGGGGTCCACTCAGGTTTGAGAAGCACTTTCATTCCTTATACTCCCACAAGCACTTTCTTCAAATTTCCCTGCTGACTCAGAGTAGAGAAGAACCTTAATCAGTCAGTAACATCCTTGTCTTATTCTAATTCCTCTTCTAGGCACTGATTTTCTTATTGATAGAATGAAAGGATGCAGATGAATATTATAAAAGATAGTGCCAACAGTATGAGAGAAACATGTTCTCAGAGGCATGATATTTAATGCTCCTGCGCATTAAATATTCCTTTATATTTTCATTGTTTACTTAGAAATGGACAGAAATAT
This sequence comes from Rhinolophus hipposideros, assembly GCF_964194185.1. Classification (NCBI taxonomy): domain Eukaryota; kingdom Metazoa; phylum Chordata; class Mammalia; order Chiroptera; family Rhinolophidae; genus Rhinolophus; species Rhinolophus hipposideros. Next base: position 41,789,585 of record NC_138051.1, read on the forward strand.
CCTGACTGAAATGTCCACTGTAGCTCCCATGGATGTCTTGGCAGTGCGTATAGTCTTCTGCACTTGGGGAATACAAGCACATAGAGGAACATGCCTGATTTTTTCCCCCTACCTTAGCAAGAACAAAATTATGAATAAGAACTTGGTCCCTTAAAAAAAAAAAAGGTTAGTACATTGACTGCTTCTCTTCTACAGATTTATGTGACCCAATTTTTTAATGATTTCCTTACCTGTAGACGGAAGGTTGAGGCAAAACTTACCTGGTTGCCAGAGAGAACTCCCAGGGCATAATCAGCTCTCAATATAATACTTATTATGTCAAAGTAAAAGAGACACAGAAAGTGACAAATGCAGATACAAATGCTTTCTGGATGAACATAGCATGCTCTTCTTAAAACAGAAAGGATGTCTCCTGGTTGCCTATTTGTATATGCTTCACTTCAATGCTAAGAGTAAAGACAGATTGGGGACCTTTGGAAAATGGAGTTCAGACTATAAGAATCCCTACTGGCTGTGCAATATAGAGTTAATGAGTACTGTGGATGGACGTAGTGACCAGCCTCCATTTCATCTTCCCATTGTCTGCCAGAGTAGCGTGTAATCTATTCCAGGCATCAGCAACTGGAGGCAAAACATGCCAATTATTTTTATTGATCTAAAACCTTCATAGGTGAGACGACTTGCCGAGGCAGCATATGGAAATTTAGATAAGGAAATGATTGCGGAGACATGGAAAGGGCTTTGCTATTTGGAAAGAATGTGTAGGCCTTAAAAAAAATGAACAAGCACTTGGTATTCCAGAGCTGAAGAGCGCCAAAGACGAATTATGCAGTCGCTGCAATGGAAATTGATTACTAAGCCTTTGATGAGTCACATGCCTTAGGAATTAAGTACTCCAATCTATTATTGTCAGTATCCTGATGGGTCAACCAGGCTGTGAATGGGAATTTGCATTAAATTGATTTGAGTGTTTTTTCTTGAGCTAACATTGCTCAATCAAGGGACACATTCAGACAGAGCTAGATAAGTCTGACTGAATTTGATTTGGGAAAGCAGAGTAGCAAGGGATTAGCAGGCAGGATTGAAAAACACCATAAATCTGGCACCACAGGCTGGGCTGGGAGAAACCAATGTGCAGTCTCTGTGCCACAAATAGGGTATACAGTCAAAGCAAATTTATTTTGCAGTTCTGTAGCATGTTGATACAGTCACAGATTACAAAAATCATCATTAGATAATCCAGAGGACTACTTCTTGGGGGATTTCAGAAGATCTGATGCAGAAATAAAGTATTTGCCATCTGTCTCAGGATTGAGTCTGTATTTCTAAGGTATGGTTGCCATGCAATGATCTCTGGACCTCAGGGAAGTCACTCACTATACATGTAAAGAGGGTAAGAAGATGAGTGACTTCAAGTCCACTTAAGTTGAACATTATATGAGTCTGGGAGCAGAAAATATCAAAATATTGATATTTTGAAATTTCACTCAAACATTTGATGTTCTTTGGACTAGAGGCTGGAATTCACAAGGAGCCTCAGCTCTACCAGGCACTCTGTCCCGGTTGATGGTTTGGGAAAGGAATAAGTCCCCCCCAGGGACTATGATGGGTTGTGAAGTTTTGAGATGGACTTGTGATAGGTACTGAGAGATGACAATGTTTGAATGTTGAGAGGATAAGTACTTACAGCTCAGGAAGGAGCATCTGTTTAATACTCAAAATGATTCTGACTCATTAACAAATTATTAAATAAGTAAATGAGTTCTCTTTTATCTGCTATTAACCACTGACATACATGCACTAATAAGGATCCAAATATTTGCTTTGAACGGTGGGAAAGAACATTAAGGACTTGTCAGATAGTCATTTAAAGTAAGAGAAAAATGTGACTTCTCAGAGAACATATAGTATCTTTACATTTTAACCTATTCCAGCTAAATAACACCAGGTGGAAATTTTATCCCTTCATTCAAAAAACACATAACACATCTAACTTTGAAGTATTAGCATATTCTGGTTGAAAGATACTTAGAAGGATTATAACTGACTAATATTCATCTGTACTAATCTGAACTAAGCTGAAATTTTGGTAAAGATGGAAGCTTACTGATGTATCGATCAAGTGGGATTTGTGGGAGTAATAGCTGACCTCTTAGCAATGTTGAGAGTCTCTTCCATTTCCATTTCTTGTCTGTTCCCAGGGTTGCTATGGTAACACTAGCAGAGTATCCTGACTGTTGATTACGCTTGCCAGAAATCTGAGAGGTATCTTAGAATATAGGTGTCTGTATTGCCACCTGCTCTTTCATGGCTCTTTCTGCCATTGCAAGGTACAGAAAGCAGTATCACTGCATGAGTGTTTAATCATGCTAGTATTCATAGGATATGCATCTTTCATGTTTTCGTCTATGTCTTTGTTTGGTTTGATTAAAATAAAAGAAATACTTCTTAAAGATCAATATATTGAAACTTACTTATTTTGTCCCTTGAAATTCACTCTTAAGCAGAAATTGTTGAAGTTTTGCAGATAAGCCATTTGCACAAGAAGTGCTCATTGTTTGAACATGTTACCGTTTAAAGATATCATAATCAATATTTTTGCAGCATTATGCGTCAGGGTTGTTCAATCAAACTCCATTCAACTTGAACCGGAAAGTTGAAACTATTTAAGTTGAAAGTTTGGACTATTTAAGTAGAAAACAGATCACCAAAGATAAAATGACCATATTATAATGTTCTAGTAAATGTATGGGGCGTACTGAGCCCAGCATGTTGAAAATTAGGTAGAAGCCAAGGGAAAGAAGCTGAGAATCCATTTACAAGGAGATGATTTTAAAGTAGTATTAAATGTGTCTATTATCCTCACCTATTAAACCTATAGAAAGGGCCTAGGAAAATAAATCTAGAGGGAGCACGATTTGTGTGTTTCCAGTACAGAGGGGAGATGACCCTAGACTGTCCATATTTAGTGGGTCTAAGATGCAAATTGCAGGACGCCCCAGGAGTGTGCAGAAGATTTGTACCACAAAGGAATTTGAATGGAAGCAAATGGTAAGGATCCATGAAATAAAATATGGAGTGGAGACAGCAGCCATCTCCACCAACATTCTATTAAAACGGGGAGAAATTCTACTGGGAAAAAAGTTGGGTAATGTTTTCTCAGCCACTAGGGGACCTGGTTAAATTACATGTGATACGTATCTGAAGGCCCTTCATTGTGTCCTCCCTGGCATCTTCTGACCTTAGAAAGAAGACAAACAGCTGGTCAGTGTTTATATAGATGTCATGGTCTGAGTTTCCTGTTGTATTTACAGTGACCTTCAAAGAGAAGGGACAGAAATAGGCAAGAACGAACACAAGCTCATTTTGTGGTATCTCCTACTTAAGATGGACCCTTTTTCTGAACAATATAACCCTATAGGCTACCTTTAAGTGAGGTGCTGCAATGTGAAAAGTCAAAATTTACAAATGAATAAATCCATGTTTATACTTTTACTATTAACTTCATGTGAAATAAAGAGATTCAATAATCTAAAATTCAGCAAAAGGAAGTCAATGCAATATTATGTTCTAAGTTCTAGAATATATAGAATATATAGTAACCATATTCATATCATAAGGCATTTAAGTCTTACATAACTATCATAAAACATTTACTATTCACAGATGATACTCTGAGTGTCTGAGTCCCTGGTCACCATACTCTCCTCAGGCTAAGGTTGTAGTACCTACCATTCATAGTCACAGGTGGGCAACTGAATCCCAAGAAATGCCCAGATGAGTTGCTCGTATAAAAGCAGTCCTACCTTCTCCTGATGATCAAGGTCAATTTCCCTTGTCAATGCTGTGACTTCTTTTTTTTGCTTACTAGTCCCTCCCTGGATACAAGGAGGCCAAAGTGCCCATGAACCAACTTTAGTGTACAATTCAATGGGATGCTTGGTATGTCCTCGGTGAAAGTGTTAGCCCTTTGAGCCACAGAATCCCTGTGGCTTTTCATGAGTTTCAGAGAAAAGAAGCCTAAATGAAGGCCCACAGTGAGTCATGGAGCATTAGGATAAATAGCTATGATTAGAGCTTTACTTGAGCTTTAGGTAGTCGGTAGTCATCCCAAACATCTATCTGTCTGGTTTTGGTAGGGACTAGATGGTGAATTACACAAGGATACAATTGTGATTGTCATCCCTGTTCCCTTGAAATCTTTAAAGGTAGCATTAATGTTCACTATCCCCCTCTCTAAGATGTAATATTGTTTTTGATTTGCTGCTTTGACTACTGGTGGGGACCGTTTTAGAGGATTTTATTTAGCCTGTGGAATTACAAGTTTCACAGTAGGGAGGGCCAAGGCCCCAATATGGGAATTGCACCATTTGTCAAGCATGCTAATTCCAACCATACTTTCTGGAAGCTGACCCTTGCACTTTATCTAGGACTTCATTTATTATTTGGCCTTCATATGCCTCAGCTCTAACAGGGGTCATGAAAATATTTTGAGTTTCCAGGTTTTATTATCAATTTATACCCCTTTTCCAACAATCCTCAAAATATTGGGAATTCTCTTTTCCCCAATATATAGTTTCCTTAAGTTAATGGCCAAAACAATCTGTTGGGGAAGGAATCATTACCACGTACAAATGCTGTGGCTACAGGATCCTTTATGCTGGAGATATGGCCACCTCTAATAAATGCATTCTGAGTCTGAAAACTAGTTGAGGAAAAGAAACTGCACAACGAATTGTGACTTTTTAATGGGGTGTCCTCCGTCAGACTCCTTGTCATCATCATTGATTTCCTTTGTTGGTATAAGTTGAATAGTATTCTTGGCTGCCCACGTATTTTGTTCCTAGAGTGGCCATGTTCTATTGACTATCTCCATTCTTTTCTATGGGTTAGGTCCCTTTGCAACTCCAATCTTGCTACTCACTATAATAATTGTAGCTCTTTGGTTTGGCTTCGATTGTTTGGGGTTCTACTATCCCCATCATCCCTGACCATCCCTGACCTATAGACTAAAGCTACTAGTAATACTTCACATCTCAGTGATGCTGCTGCCCTTCGCAATAGCACATTCCTTCTGGCCTTGGTAAATGGTGTTTTCCGCGGGTTTTCCTATGGCACAGAATCCCTTGGCAGTTCTTCCAAGTGAATATAGTATAGTCATTCTAGCATGCTCAATTCCCTAAGCTTTTTAATTCATTCCTCCACCATCTTCCATAGAAATTCAAGCATTTCAACCTCTCCAGCATGGGCCATTGCTGTTTCCATATTTCTAGGGGTCATCATAGTAGCAAGTTTACAGCATTTTCTGGAATTCTTGTGAGACTGTTAAATCATGTATCTTAGGAGAATACTCCTAAATCAACATCTTTGTTCTCCAATTTTAACTCTCCAGAAATAGGGTAAAGAGTTTATTGTCTTGGGAATATTCTGGCCCCTTTGAACAATCATGCTCATAATCCAGTTCCATGTGTACTCCCCTGGTTCCTGCTCATACACACTGACTTTGCTTTGTAGCTCCTTGTTGGCATAGTCCTTTTCTTCCCTCTTCAAACTAAGCATAACCTCAGCTGAGCTATGCTGCCGGCTTTAACAACTGGACAGCCACCTTGTTCTATGGTCTGTTTATGTGTTCCTTCTACTACCAGTAATGGGGTCCTCATTGCCAGCCAGGCAGCCAGTAATGATTCGGCTCCAAAGCCCCATCTTAGCACCATTCTCAGTACTAGCTCTCTTAGGTTTGGTTCTCTAGAAGCAAATACTGAGATGAAGCTTGGGGTACATTATATTTATTAGGAATCAATACATGTGAAAGAGATGGGGGGAGACAAGACTGGACAGAAGTGTGATATAGACTCAACAGAGCTTTGGCTACCCTGGCAGGGAGCTCTGGAGCAAGTATTGTTCATCTGATTTGTCACAACTCAGAATGGAATTGCCATCTTTTATACTTCTCCTTTACTTGGTCCCTAAATGAGGGCTCCTCAGGGAAAGGAATGACTTTGGGCAAGGCAACTCTGCTGCTGAGGAAGACTTTGAAGGAGCTAACAGCTCCTGCATTATCTACTGTGACTGGTAGGCATGGAAAAGTACTTCCCACCTTTCAAGGGAAGACTTGCCTAGGTTGCAGTGAGCAAACAACCAAGTCTGTGCCAGCATTTTCTTTTGAAAAATTGATGGCAAGGTCACATTGTAAAGGGCAGTATTGAGGAATAAGGGATTTTCTTCCTAGTTGAAATGTGATGGGGTAATAAGATCAGTAGGTTTAGAGAAAGTAATTAGGTCCAGTTCTGGCTCGACTCCATCCTATTTCTATGACTTTTTCTAAGATAATCTCTTCTCCCCCATTTATGGTTGAAGGAGTAAGTGCAAAAATACTGGCCTGGCCCAGCCCAGAAATCAAGCTCACAAATGTCAAGTAACCTCACTTGAAGTGCTCCATAAGAAATAGGAGAACGATTAGTCTGTGCATGGGAATCGGGAGGCAGTATTGTTCCATCAACAATGCTTTTTCAGCTCTGAGTTCTTATAGGGAGGAAAGAAGTTGGTTTCATTTCTTCCTTCTTCTGGTCTTTCAAACTCTTAGGTCCAGAACACTATACATAGTGGTTTGCTCTCGATGGTCATAGCAATTCCCAAAGCCAAGCAATTTGCTTTGGCAACAATTAGTTCTAAGGTCTTAATACTACCCAGAGTGTATAGTAAGAACTAGTATCTTGGTGTGGGAAGACTTGGTATTTCAACATAAAAATTTATATATTTCATGAAAGAAAAATCTCTGCATAAGCTTATGTCCCAGATGGCGTCCTTGTTTATTTTTTCTGCAAAGAAGCTTATATATATATATGGTTATCTATACAGCAAATCTATAAAAATATGTACCAAACATTCTACTTGAGTTTTTTTTAAAAATTACATAAATATTCTCATACCGTGTACCTTCTGGACCTTACTTCCTCCTGCCTCCGTTCTGCTACTTACTGTTTAAAGGACTATCCATATTTACTTATACAGCATATATGTCTGTGTACATGTATATACACATATGCCCACATATACATATACATGTATGTATGTACACACCAACATACATATGTATATATCTGCTGGGGGATATACTATTATGGATTGTTTATCCATTATTTATTCAGACAGAAAGCCCAGTTTATCCATTTTTTAACTGACATTCAGATTGAATCCCATTTTGCACTATCATAAATTTTGCTACAACAAAAATCATCATACATGTCTGAAACACATACAATTTTCTAGAGAATGTTCCTAGAAGCATAAATGAATATACCCTGTAATCCAGAAATAAAATTGGGGTGAGTGATTTGGCAATGTTTCCTAAGAGGCTGTGCCAATTTACAGTTCTATGAGCAATTTGGTAAGAAAGTCTGAAAATTCTAACTCTCAACCTGATGACTGACTCTCTGCATCTCAAGGTAAATTTATTTTGAATTTTTTTGATTGTTAGTGGAGTTGAATTTCTTTTGTGGCTATTGGCTATTTTGATTTTCTCTTGTGAATTTTTCTCATAGTTTGTCATTTTTCTATTGGCTGTCTTTCCTTATCAATGTCTAGGAATTGAATATAATCTTTTGCTGTTCTTGTTGCAGTTATGTTCCCTTGATCTCTGGCTTATAAGTTTTACATTTTAATATATAATTACATTTATTACATAAATAAATTTCCTTTATTAGCTTTGTCTGCTTGTGTAATAAATACTCTCCTACTGTGAATTCATCAAGATATTCTCCTATACTGTTTTTCAATTTTACTTTTTACATTCAGGTCTCGTGAAAAAACTGCTTTTTAAAGAAAATTTAGTCTGTCTCAAAAATTATTTTTATGCGGGGAGGCAAGGATCTGTGACTTATTGAGTAGTTCTCCACTGATTACTGAATCCACCTCTGTTGGAACCATATGTTTAGGTCTTTTCCTATGCCTTATATTGGGTGCCATTGGTCTATCTCAGCCCCTCCCCCAACACATGCATTCTACGTTCAAACCACATAGTTTGGTTACTGTAGCTTTATAATAAATCTATGTTGTATGGTCACCCCTATTTTTCAAAGAACAAATTTGCTATTTTAATGAATCCGTATGAATTTTATTATTAGCATGTCTAGTTCTATGAAAAATCTGCTCAGAATTGATTAAATTACATTTAAAATATTAACTTTGGTGAGCAAACTGACCATTAGATTCCATATTCATGGATGGAAAGAGTCAAAATCCTCCTATTACAATTTTAATAAGGTCAATAAGATCAATATAGTTTTCCCCTTAAAATTCTTAGGAGTGAATCTAATAATATGTATAAATCCTTATTGGGGTATTTTTTCATTTCAGTTGTTCTAATTTGTATTTGTTAGAATATAGAAACAGTTAATTTTAATGACCTTTAAGACAAGCTGGTAGAACTAATAATATTCAGCTGAGCCTCTTGGTGCTTTATGGAGGTAACATACAATTGCTCATCTTGTTTCTTCTTATTCATTCTTTATACGGAGCTTCTTTTGTCTTATTGCACTAACTAGAAACTCTAGTACAATGTTGACTATCAGACATGTGGACACCGTTGGCTTCTTCCTCATTTTAGTAGAATCTCTTCTAAATTAGTGTTACCATTAATAATGAAATTTTCTGTGGCTTTTTGGTAGATGCTCTTTACCAAGTTAGGTTCCCTTTTATTCATAGTTGTTAGAGTAGTCATGAATATGTATTATATTTTACTAGAGTTTGTTTTTTTACTAGAGTTTTTTAAATGAACCTATTGAAATAAGTTTTTCCCTTTAAAATCTTAGTTTAATGTATTTCTTCATTCATGTTATCTGATATTTAAGTTTCTTTGCATTTTGGGGGTAAACTTTAGTTGGTTATGATGATCTATTTTATCTATGCATAGTGTATTAGTAACTAAACCTAACATCTTTGATTCCATGTTTATAGAAATATTTTATACATGTTTACTTTGACAGCTACAAAAGAAGGAATGCTACTCATTTTAAGGAATAGATCCTTGTCCTATACAGATTGAAGTTAATATAAACTTAATACTAAATTGAGTGAGAACGTTTGGTAAAGCTCGCCTGTCAAACAGTCTGGACTTGGTGAGATTTTGGTCCCTTTCCATGATCCTACCTTCATGCCACATTTCCTACACATACACATTTCCTACCACCAAATAAATATCATCTTATTTATTGCTATTTTCATAAGACTTTCAAATCTACATTAAAATTTATCATTGTTGGTTAATTCAGGTTTTCTACTTAAAAATTACCAAAACATGGGAATAAATTATACTAATAGGTTTGAAAACATAGATGACAAGGACAAACTCATTCACTATATTATCATGGGTCTTAATCTCAATTATGTTATCCTTTTTCATTTCCATTTGGCTAGAAGTTTGTCTATTTTAAGAAAAAAAGTTTTATTCTGAATGTTTACTAATAGTTTCCTACATACAATTTAGAAGCATTTCATTTAAGTTTTAATTTTGAAAATAAACAAGTTATCTTTTGAATACTTAAAACATTTATTAAAAAAATTTCAGACTAGCAAAAAAACTGCTTGAATAAATTAGAAGGAAAGAAAATATTTTAAAAAGCAGAAATCAATAGAATGGAAGTTTTCTTTGTTGGGCATACTTATTTCTTTGTTTCTAAGTCATCACAAAGAACAAAAGAACTACAAAAGCAAACTTGTAAGATATAAAAATTTGAAACACCCTATAGGTTAAAGTGCTTATTTATTCATAAATATTTCAGTGTGTGTTTCCAAAGGCTGATTTATTGGATTTGCTTCAAAGTAATGTGGGAGTAGGGAAGTAAGTGGAGTATAGATGAAACAAAATTGTCTCTGAGTTAATAAATGAGGCTGCGTGACTTGTAAGTGGGGGTTCATTAAACATAAAAGTAGGCAAATCAGTAAAAGCTCTTTTACGTTTATTGTAAAAAATTTCATTGACTTCTTATTTAATTGCATTGCAGTCAGAAACCATGGTCTGAATATCGATTGTTCAGAAACCCAAATTTCTTTTTTTTCTCATATTTATGAATAAAAATAACATACATCACATATATATATATATATATATATATATATATATCAAATTTTATAAATGTTCTATTTTTGTTGTAGGGTTCTTCTAAATATGTTTATTGAAGTAAGCTTATTAATAGTTCAGATCTTCTCTATACTTACCAATTTATTTAATTTATCAATTGGGAGAATTATAATGGAAATGTAAGGAGAAATTTAAACATCTACAATCATGATAAAATCTGCCATTTCTTGCTTTATATTAAGGTTATGTTATATGCATACAAGTTTATGGTACATTTTCCATAAGTAAAATGCATTGTTAGAGATAAACACCATGTATTGATATATGATTACTCAATCTTACATGAGTTTTTGATGTTAGCAATCTTTTACTTAGTATTTGCTAAGTGTATGTCTTCCATTACTTTACTTTCAAACCATGACCCTGGTAAGCTGATAAACAATTTCTTAGATATGTTTAATCATTACATTTGATGATTCCACTGTCTTATGGTTTTTGTTTTTTACCCTTTTACTCCCCTCTTTTGTTGTCTTCTTGGATTGACTGAATCTTCTATTCCCTTTTTCCTTTTTCTGGTTTGGAATTTATTGATTCTATGTCTAGTATTTTAGTACTCACATTTATGTGTTAACAGTAATGTTGACTTACAGGAAGATTGATCTTATTATAGATTGCAAGTTGGTCAGGAGGAAGATAAAGATCGAAAGAGTCCTAATGCATTTTCCCCTTCACCTTCCATGTTATTGCTGATATTTTAGTTCTATATTGTTTAGCTTTCTGGTCAGATATGCCTCATGCACCATGTCACATCTCAGCTTATTTGTCTTTTTTTTTTTTTTAGCTGCGACTGCAACAGCTAGCTCTGTGTAGACCGTGCCAGACTTCACACAGGTGTAGTCTGACAACATCTCATCTTGTGCCATGTACCTCTTGCCTCCCACTTTGAGACGCTTTTTGGAGCCCTAACATATTCACCGTGTCACGTAGAAAGTTAACACCTTGAAGAGCAAACGTTTGCTCGTGCCCACTGATCCAATATTTAACCACTAGCTCCACTTTCTCCCTCCTCTCATTGAAGGTCCCTAGACACTTTTATATGGCTTTTTTTGGGAAAGTCCCATGGGCTTGAGCAATCAGTCATATGTTTATATTGGGTCTTCCCCTTTTCCCACTTCATTCCCCTTGTCACTCCTTCCTGCTCTCTAGGACCATCTTCTCCAATAAAATAGTAGTATATAAGTTCCTTACCTTGGCTCTGATAATTACAGATTAGGTCTCTGACATCTGAAATTGGGATTATGGAATGGATGAGCCTGAGAAGCCTAAAACCTTGAAATGGCAGATACTATTCAAGCCCTGCCCTATAACCTCAAGCCCTGAATTCACCTAGAGAAGTTCTGGACAGTTCCTATGCATATTGATAGCTTATCATTTCAGTACTTGCATCTCATTCCTCTGCCTGAAGGCCTTCTCTAGTGCCTCAGGAGCTGGCTAAACACATGTGCAGAGCAGCCCAGAAATGCTGGGGTGAAATGTCCCCAGGATAACCTTCAATCAATGAGGAACAGGAGTTGGTAGATAAGTACTGCAGTTTTCCTGCCCCCTTGGTGGGTACGGGCATATTCTATAATGATCCCGAGAGAAGGGTGCAGCTCTGCTTGCTTAGTGGTGACCCACTCAGTAATGTATTCTTTATTGCCTCTTTGCTGTCTCACTCTCCGCACTACTTTACTGGGAATAGGTAAAGTATTTGGGAAGTGATCCCAAGAAACACAAGACTTTGCCTTAGTCTATGCTTAGGGAAGACCAAACTAATATAGCCCAGATTCCCCTGCATCCACCAGAAAAGCAAAGTAGCTCCCTCCTCCTTGCCAGAGGAGAGCAACACCCTTTAGTCTGAAGAAAACTGAATAGTCTCCTTTTCTCTGAAGACCATGCAATAACCTTTGGAGGCAGGTATCGTACAGAAATATAAAATATAAAATGTATAATGTAAATATTTTATACATGTTTACTTTGAAAGCTACAAAAAAAGGAATGAGATAGGTAAAGCCTGGAAACTTTAGTCAGCTTGTTTAAGGACTCAACTTGCAAAAACAGAATGAGTGAATGGGAAGGTAGTGTTCTGCCTGGGCGAGTGGTGCCTCTTTTATAAACTACATGAGTAGAGCTAAGCCAGGAACTGAAGACACACAGAAACTGATCCTACTAGTCAGTGATCATTTAAAAGTCCCTCTTATAATCTTGGTTTGACTTTTAAAGTGACATCTTATCTGACTAGAATTGGCAGGGGACCAATATTCTAGCACATTCAATTTTGGAATTCCCAGAGATTAATTATTTGTTCTGAGGTAGTGTAAGTCTCTGTTTAGTCTTCAGGAGTCTTTGCAATGCCATCACTGAGAATCCATTGACTAAACTATCTAATGGTTCAATCAGTTTATGTGTATTGGTAATATTTAATAAGCCTGTATTAGGTCATAACATAGCTGACTCTTTGATTTTCAGAAAATATGTTTCCACATTATAAGGAATTATAGAAATGCAAGAAGCAGATGCCCAGGTCTTTCTCTTCTGCCAATTCTGTGGCAAGGGGTGCTGGAGTACTGATGAAAAAGTCTGCCTAACCCACATGGCTTTCTACCATATACTGTTAAGCTACATCTCTGTAAAAAATGGGCCAAGAAGCTCAAATAATCTAATATTATTTGAAAAGATTCATTATACTGACTGTGCTAATGTCATGAGCTATATCATACTAAATAATATAATTCATAGATTATTTTAGTTCAGATTCTAAAGGACTAATCAGGGATAAAGAAGACTGATATTTCCACATATGTCATCTTATATCTTCCCCTTTTAGTCTCACTGATGCTAATGTGATGTCTCATGGCTGGACATCATATACTTCTTATTAATCTGTTTTATTCCCTCTTCTAACTTATCCCACACTATGTTAGGTTTGCCTTCATAAGACACTGCTTTTGTCAAGTAAGTCTCCTTCTTAAACTTTTGGTATCATTTTGTTTTGGGGACAGAGAAGATGACAATCTGGTCTCAGCCTCTTCCTGTTTCTACTCCACAACCAGGCAGCTCTATTTATGTCCCAGTAAATTCTGAGCATTTTGAGTTTTGCTTTTGCTTATAGTATTACCCTACCTGTCTCCCAATGCATTTCATACATCTCCCATCATCATGTCAAGAGTTTTACTTCTGAAGTCTTTCCTCAAATGTTCTCACTGATTTCTCTTTATTAATTAAAACTAAAGTGACCTCTACTATTCATTTTACACTTTAATATTGCCAATAGTGAAGCATGTCCTTACTGATCCTTCATCCCCACTACTCCTCACTAGTTAGAAAGGAGACATCCAGCTATCTTAACATGACAATCCATGTGGAAGCAGTGTCTCTCTTTACTAGCTCTTCTCTAATTATGTATAGAGTGAAGGAAACCATACCTAAATGCCAGTGAGTTCCTCAGAAGATGATGTTAAAGACCCATTTAATTATTTTCCATTTTGAATAGATAGGTATTGGTAATAATGAATATTCTTTCCTTAAAAGTATATATGAATGTAAAAGGATTACAGCCACAATCAGGATTAAGAGATCATTTCTTTTTGGTTAATAATATTCACAAATATTTCAGCTTGTCTATGGACATGATGTACTTGTCTCAGACTACAAGTTCAAATATTTGAGAATTTGAAAACAAATCTCTCTACAGGTGTACATTAAGCAGTGTGGTGGCTGCTGTGACATCTTGTCCAGATTGTCACTCAGGAATTAAGGACTGATTCCCAAGCTGAGACAGTCTGTAGCTATCAGCCTTCTTGGGGTTTTCTCAGTGGCAGAGAACAACCTTGTCCAAGGTCATGCCTCTTTCCTGGATGGACTGCATCCAATGAATAATTATCCCAGGACTGGGATCCCAGCCTGACCCTCCTGTCCCAGCTGTGGGCAACTCTAAAGTATAAATTGATCTTTAGATCTCCTTACAGGGTTGGATGAAGTATTCCATCCAGACAGCACGGCAGTTTGACTTGTTCCTCTGCTCAGTCCTACTTACTTCCCTTCCTTTCCCCAGTTGAGGATCACAAGAGCACTCTCTAAAACCCTCCTGCCTGCTACTCTCCACCTCAGAGTCTGCCTATTGCAGATCGAGTTCTTAGAAAGCAGGGAAACAGATACGCGTACAATGAACACTATGATCTCTCCATTTTGCTAAGTTATCACCTTCTCTTGCAAAAACTCAACGCTTTTATCCTATCGAGTAGGACACAGGGTGTCAAAAGGGAGGTATTAGCTGAATCTGAAGCTTGGAATATAGTGTGAGCTAGAGGACTGAAGCCTGCAAGATCCAAAAAAGACATTAGGTGTTCACTACATGCCTGGTATCATGGTAGCAACATCCATGTTTTCCCCTCCTTCCCCATTTGATAGTTTTTAAAGAAGACTTCTCCCCATTTTACATTTAACTTAGCCATTTGTAAAGTATCTGGATTTTTTTTTAGAGAACTTCTATGCTAGGGGTTAGAAGTATGCCTGCTTAGAGAAAATCTAAATGGCAGAGAAAATTAGGTCAATCATGTTTCCAGAAACTGATTGCACCAGGCGGCTGTGTGCTTGTGCAGTAAGGGAGATATAGTAATGTTTGACAGCATGCCCACAGAGTGGGGGCCATGAGTTCAGATGGCGATAAGCGCGTTTTCTACTTCTCGAACTGCACCATTGTGGGTGGTAAACAGGAGAAATGATCTTTTGTACTTTTGTAGGGATAAATGGTTGGATTTTCTCAAAACTATTTAAAATGTCCCAGCAGGCATGTGCAAAACAGAAGAAAAGGAACATGTCAATTTGAGCCCGTCTTGCACATTCACCCCAAAGTTGGACTTCTGAGGCTCTTAAGGACGATGGGCTCAGGGGTGACACATTTCCCCACCCCTAACAAAGTCTCACTTAAATAATCAGAGATGAAAACAAGGAAAAGCCTGTATTAGCACTAGAAGGTAAAGAAGAATACCAGGACATCTAGTGTATTTCTTGCAGTTGTTGATAGTATGTAACCAATGGGATGGGATGGAAGTCAAGAGTGGCCACTGCTTTACTATTGTGGATTAACAGCAATGGCTACTTAGGAAAAGGGAAGATCAGTCTTAAGTCTAAACCAGCAAGGCTTTTTCCTGATAGGGATGCTTGCTGGCAAGGAGGGGAACTGTGGATGCCTCCTCAGAGTTCAGTAAAATTGGATTAGGAAAGCTCGTCCCCCTGGTAGCAACTACAAACAGTGGAAGCCACACAGTCAAAGCCAGTTTATATGCTCGCTTCCCTCATGCTAAAGTGCTAATGGAAACATCAACAAAAGAATGTTAACAGATCTCAAATTCTGGAAAATATAAGGGCTTAGATCTATTTAGTCCAAGAAGATGATAGTCACCTATTTATCCTGCAAAATTAGTTGGACTTTTCTAAGGTCCTAATCTTATGCCCTTAAAATTATTTTTGTAAGAGCTGTTAACAAGTAGTTTATCATTTCTCATTGATTCAGGATTTAGCAGGAAAAAGTTAGCAATGAGATTCGGTGAAGATGAGGGTTTGGGGAAAGAGGAATTTGCTTACAGATAAACAAAATCAGTGTGACTGTTATTAGAATTAGAATTGCTTCTGAAACCCATTGAGCTCAGGTATTTAGGTTATTAATGATAGACTATTCTGGGGAAAAAGAAACCACAATTGATCTGTATTTATATCTTTATGAAGAAAGCCTGTTTCTTCCCTCAATTATTAAATATTGAATAATTTTAAAAAAAGAGAATCTACTAGTTTGACAATAAGACACCCTAACTCACTCACACATCCATTTAGGGAGTCACAACGTAAGGCTTCCCCAAGAAGGTGAAGTGTGACTCCCTAGACTAGATTAAATCCTCTCTATGTGCTCCCATAGCATTTCGAACATCTAATATCATTCATATCTCTCATTCTTGTAATTAGTAATTGCTCTTTATTTTTCCTGCTAGGCACTAAAAACCATTGTCAGGGACTATGTCATGTCTCTCCTGTCTAGAACATAGGTAGCATACCCCTTGTGCTACTTTAAACATTTCCTGTGATTCTCTTCATTCAAGATGAGACTTTTGAGAAAATAGGAACTTTATGGAACACTAAGAAAAGAAAGATGGTATACAAAATGAAGCTGCAAATTGAAAAGATCATTAGAAGTAATAAAGACTACCATGGAGACTAAAAGGCCATTCCTGAGAAGCTCTCTCAGATTGTAGATCTGAGATTGTAAATTGTAGGGAATCCATCTTAAATTGGAGACCAGCACAGCTCAAATCTTAAGAGAGTAACTTGTTCCAGAGGCACAATTTTAGATTCAAAAGTAATGAGAAGGAGTTGCATCCTTTATAATAACTCTACTCTTGAAAGACCTTAAATGAAGCCATGGTCCATAGCAACACTTACTGAAATCTTCTGCCTTCAAACTACCTATCTCTCTGACACCTTTCCACACTTTCAAAGGAAGCTTTTACCCTCCTCCCTCTCTTCGGTCTTTGATTCTTTCCTCTTGAGGGAAAAGGTTCAGTTTATCCCTATAAAAATATAATAAGCCTTTCCATAAAGTTGCCCTTTCTTTCCCTTTAGGCAAGAGCATTTACACGATTCTCTTTGGTGGGCTGGTGAAAGAAAAAAAGAGGAAGACTCTCTCAGGCTGTTAATTTTTATATTGTTACAGATTGAAATGTGTCTGTTTGCTTATTACTTCTGTTCTCTTGTTATAGTGTCTTTCTGAACATCTGTTCTGCCCCAATATCTATATTTCATCCAGATAATATATCCTCTTTGATCACTTATCTGTCATGTATCTAAGAAGTGGGTAGTTAAGAGTCAGGCAGGGATATTCTGTAAATCTATAAATCCTTTCAAAATCCTTGCCCCCATGGTGCTGTCTCCTGGATTTCTGTAGCATTGGCACTTGGCTTACAGCTAGGCATGGAATGCAACAGCTTTTATATTGAGTTCCAGCAGAGAATGATCAGGCCCTTGAGATGAACTGGTATGGATGGCTAAGCTAAAAAGAAAATCGGTGTGTCTACATTTACATCTCCAACAAAAAACCAGTGCATCTGACCTGAGGCTTGGTTTCATTTCTCCATAGTATTGGTAAAAGGGGTGTATCATGGATTGAGTTTATCTTGCTTCAGAATCTACCACCAGAAACACCTCTGGACTCCTGCAGAATCAGGTCATGGTGGACTCCAGAAATCTAAATTCGTAGGCCTTGTAGTTTGCAAACAGACTTTGTGGGCAACACTGATGGGATCTGTTGTATACGGGCAGTGGGTCTCTCCAAGTGGCCACAGATCGTATTGCTTTATAGATGGCTCATTCATGTTATATAGTCTTTGGAATAATAGGTGGAAAGAATACTCAGGGTCAAACTGAACTGTTGGCTTTATGCCAGCAGTCTTGGATAAACAGTTTTTCCCCTCTTTGGGTCAGCATTGAAATTAAAACATGGTTCATCTGCCTTATGGTAGACTCTCCCATTCAGTTGGGTTAGACAAATCAAGAATTCACAACTCTGTTATTGTTGTTGTTATTATAAGACAAGGACCAGTCTGAAATTTGTCGCTATTCCCTTTCACCCTGGGTACAGGGTCAATTTCAAGGGGGTCCAAGATTTTTTAAAAAGTTGGATTTTCAGTGAATTCTCAACCTCATTTGGACTTCTGAATATCAAGCCATACGCTGTATATTTCAGTGTCATATTGGAGATAGGCATCTATAATGCTGCCAGAATTTTGTAACATTTAATGAATTACCTTCTCAAATATGGCTTAGAAGGCAGTTTTCCCTCTAACAGTGGGCAGCCTAGTACAGCAAAAAGCTCATAGACCTTGGTGTCAAGCTAGGCCCAGGTGTTGATCTTGGTCTCTACAACATTCCCAATATATCCATGATAAATGATAGAAGCGAGTTTTAGTGTCCTCCCTTAAAAACCAGATATACCGAAAATAAAAGGTGATGGAAATATAAAGCACCTAGGAATTACCATGTATTGGTAATAGTGCTCACTAAACCATGATTCTCTTTTCTTAGTCCTTGTCTTGTGAATATCAAGTTCAAATTGTTACTCAGTGAATGCAGGAAGTAATTCCCATTGACCAAATGGTTCACTGGTCAAAGTTCAGTTACCTAAACCCAGTGCAAACAAATTTCTGGTGTGTCTTTCTCAGTGAGATGTTATCTAAAGATCTCTACAATAGTATCAGTTTATAGGATTGCATTGGCTCAGCTCATCTTTCATTACTTCTGAATGCCACTCCAGCTAATAAATACACTTTTCCATTACATACCTTTTCTGGTTACAAAGGGGTACATTAGAAAATGACCTAGAGTAGGACATTGACTCCAAGATATATGAAACCTTCTTCTCCAAAGAGGAACTGGCATCTACTATCTCTACATGCACTGCACCATTCTATTATATTGCGTTTTAACTTGGCAAAGAAAATCCAATGTGGCTAGACTGAGCTCCAGACCCTCAGTCCTTAACAGAAAGGACCAGTTGTGGGCTGGGAACACTGTGGTCAGCAGTGCTTGATTCTCTCTTTCGATGCTTGGCAGTAGAATATGTATATATATGCCTGTTAGACTATCACAATGAAAATAATGAACATATTCATCACTGCCAAAAGTTTCATCTCACCACTTTATAAGCCCTCCGTCCCACTGCTTTCCTGTCACTATATATTAATTTCCATTTTCTAGAATGGAATCACATAGTATATATTCTGTTTTTAAAATGGCTTCTATCATTCAGCATACTTATATTGAGATTCATCCATACTGTTGAATCAATAGTTTATTCCTTTATATTGTTAAATAGTATTCACTGTAGATATACCATAGTTTATTTATCTACTCACCTCTTGATAGATATTTGGGTTGTTTTCAGTTTGGGGGCTATTGCAAATAAAGATGATACGAATGTTTGTATACAAGATGTTGTGTGGAAGTAGGCTTTCATTTATCTTAGATGAATATGTGGGTTTGGAATGGTACTGGGTATAGATTGTGTAGCAAGTGTATGTTTTAACTTTTTTAATGAAACTGCTAAACTATTTACAAATGTTACTGTACAATTTTACCTTCCCATGATCAGTGTATGAGAGTGAAAGTTGCTCCATATCCTCATCAGCACTTAGTATGGGTCAGGAGTAGCAGGCAAAAGTAAGCTGCACCAGCATTTCTCCAGCTCAGGCTCAATTCCACGTGTATCATTTCCATCTTATAAGGTTGGATAAGCTGAGCAATAACCCATTGTGATGTAATGGGCCAGATATAACCCAGCTTATAACAGGGGAGACACATGGTCTCTTGGTGTTCCCACGGGCAAGCATTCCATCTCTACCAGGCCCTGGTAACACCTCCAGGAATGGTTTCTCAGAGGTTTCTCTGTTGCAGGTGACATGGCCTTGCTTCAGAACCCCAGGGGCTTTCCATAAACTCTACAATGAAACATTTCCCACCACTGACACCACCAGGTCTGGTGAATCACCTGACTGAAAAGGTAAAGCTGCTTGCATCATAGGTTGGACCTGCCAAAGAGTACATTTCTGCTCTAGGCCCCACTTAAAATTGGTAGCCTTTTGAGTCACCTCATTTACAGGCCAAGTATCTCAGGTGAGGGATTTGCTGTCCTCAGAACCCAGAGGTTGATCAGGCATTACACTTCCTTGTTTGTGGCAAGGCTTGGCAAATACAGCAATTTGTATTTTACTTTGGGGATGTCCAGGTACATTTCTGGTTACTAGATCTGTAAAAACTTGATTAGGACTTTTGAGTCTCTTCTTTTGCTCAGCCTGCTCCAAACCCTTTGGAGTGTTCTTTTTCTCCTGATAATGCCACCTTGGGCCCTTGAGCCATTCTGTACTGCTTGGGTCCACTTCTATTTCTTTGAAGTGTACTATCTCTTCTAATAAACTACTCTCTCTTCTAATAAACTACTCTTTCACGACTTAAAGAAAAAAACAAAACAAAAAAAAAAAACAAACAAAAAAATCCTTGATTAATATTACAGATTCCTGAGTCATAGAAGGGTTCCTCTCTTGCCTTCCAGAGAACGTGGCCTTCAGTATACTAGCCACCTCTTACACATCCCACCTCGTCAGCACGTTTTCATGGATGTCATGGATCAATGTGATGTTCTTTACGTATTGACATTGCCTAGATCTCGTCTGACTATTTTATGACAGCTAGGGAGAGTTATAGTTTATAAATTTATTTTCTTATCCAATCCATGCAAATGAATTTTATCCCTGGGGTGTTTTTAATATTCTTTCTTTCCTGAATTAGATAGGAAAAAAAACCCACCTACATTCACCTAATCAATGGCTGTATACAATTTACTCATTAATCTGCTCTCGCAAAGATACCACCTCTAGTACAGTGGCTGCAATTATGGTTTCTACTTGGCAGAGTTTGCAGGAATATATAGTCATTTTCAGGATTCATCTTTGCCATAATGAAATGAGGCACCCTGTGGTCTACTATGGAAACTCAGGCATTTTAACTATGCTCAGCATGGGTCATCCTTTTCTCTAGGCTTCTAAGTGCCACTCTAGTAGTTTGCCCTACCCCTTAGGATGGAGAGGGAGGGCATTCAATCTTATGTACCAAAGTCAATGAATTCTTGCTTATTCAGTCTTATATTCCAGTCTTCTTGATCAAGACTCTCAAAATCCAGTCTTACAGATACTTCCCAGGCCAGCACATGCTGACTACTTCTTACAATTTTCTGTGTTTATAATCTCTTTCTTCCCTATGGCCCAGATGTCTCTAGCCATGTTAAAATGGGATAACAATAATTATACATCTGGGGGAAGTTTCTGATGGGAGCTGCTCCTACCTTGTCTGGGGGAGGACTATACAATACCTTCCCACAGAGTGGGGATGGAGGTGAGGTGGGCACTAGCTCCAAAAAGGAGTGTGACTTTAGTTCTACAGGCTCTGAGGGTTTAGGGAAGTCCAAAGAGCCACAAAATCTGGGTGGGATCACATCCACCCAGATATGCCTATTCCATGTCAGATTTCTAGGTTTTTCCTAACCAGGGCCCTAACCTTATAACAGCAGATCTGCCTTGGCTGAGAGTTCAATCATCTTTGCAGCTCAGACACCCTAACTATCAGATCTTTAGTTTGTTCCTTGGCTGGGTCCACTCTTCTACTGCAGAAGGTAAGAGCCTCTTTGAAAACTATAAGAGAAAAACCAAGTACTGAACAAAGAAAACAATGAAAAGATGGCAATACTGCAGATGTGATTGCACTTTTTTCTACCTTCCAGACTAACAATAGAATATTCTTTGCTCCAGGTAGGACCCCTGGCTTGCAGTCCTTTTATCTCAGAGAGTAAAAAGCAAGATATAATCTCAGAATTCAGGCACATGTACTGATATCACGCATTTACTACATTGGAGGAATATTTGAAAAAAGATTCAAACCAATGAGCAAAAAGGGAAACCAAGTTGAGCAAAGGTATGGAAAGGAAACAATGGTGAATAATAAACCTTGAAATAGAAATAAATCTGAATGGACATTAGGTTATCTCGCAATGCATAGCATAACTGCCAAATAGGACATACTGTAAGGACAATTCCTATAGATTATCATTAAAATTACTGAATGATCTCAGCAAAATTGAGATAATTTTAGAGGGGACTGGAGGAAGATGCCTACAGTGAAAAGGTAAAGAAAAAGCATTTAAAATTAGTATGGGGAGAGACAGTCAAAAAGATGGGTGAGGGAAAGAACTGAAAGTATTCTGTAGAGCTTGTCTTACTGGGGTTGGGGTAGCAACTATTTGCTCTACTAGGTTACTCTTATTTTCTTATTAGTTTGATTGTGAGAATAAAGAAAGGAGTGACAAGAATTAATCAAATGGGAAAGTACTATATAGTAAGTAGCAAATTGATCAAATCAGAAAAATATTATAAAAGAATATAAAGAGGAAAGAAAAAATGAGTTAAATATTAATTATAGTAAATTTACTGGACTAAAATCTCCTTCTAAAAGACAGACTGTCAGACTGACTTAAGAAAACAACAAAAAAAACCCGCTATATACTTTCTACAAGAAATGCTTAAATCAAAGTGATACAAATTAAAAGTAAAGGTATAGGAAAAGAGAATCCTGGCATGCAAATAAAAATAAATCAGGGGCAATATTAATTATAGCAATGCCTAGGATAAAATACATTAAAGAAATAGCATGAGTCATGACATCATAAACCCATATTATGAAACGTACATATAAAGCAAAGAATTATTAGAAATGAAGGAGCTTGATACAAATGTATTTATATAACATATAATTTATATGTTATAATTTTTAAACTCAGTTGGGTTACATCTTTGTTGTATCTCTCATAATTGAACAGACCTGGAATATAGTAAGGACGTAGCAACTAAATTGATTTTTGTAACTATTCCAAGGATATGACATAACAATGTGTATGCACTGAGCAACTTTTAACCATGGTGAATTAACTTGTGGCTTATAGAATACTCCTTACACCACGGTTAATGGGAATGAGATTGCCTCGCACTTGGAGCTTTACGTCCTTCAAAACAAGATTGGTCAGTGGGCCCTAATACCCTTAACATTGAAGGTTCCCAGGGAGATGGAGCTCTGGTTGTCCACACAGCCACCTTTCATTGCTTCTCTCTCCGTCCTTGTCTTAAATTCCCTGCTCCTCCTCTTTAGATATTGGGATTGTTTCCTAAAACCTGAATCCGAGTCCCTGCCTCAGGATCATTTTTCGATGCCACCCAAATTAATCTCCATTGCACTCATAACGCCCATGACTGTCTCGCTTTTCTGAGAAATTACCCGATGAGTCAATAAAATTAAACCAGGTCTTATTTAATTTGTGACTATCCTGTGTTGCTCCTTTCCTTACCTCTGGCTTCCTGGCTGCTCTGCCAATCTTCATTTTTGGAAACTCAAATTCATGTTCCAAGTTCAAACTAAAACGAGTACTGGGCCACAGATAAGATTCTCAGCAAAAGCACTGTGAGGGATAAAGAGAAATTGTCGATTGGAAGATGATGTTTTTAAACTGAGCTTGTCTTTGCAGACTGGCTGCATGTACCCTAACAAGCCAGGGGGGTACATGCTTGACTTGTAGGGGGGCACCCTTGATTCACTTACAGCTCAGTCTCTGCCTGTTTGACATCCACCTCTGGTTATCTTCAATTTTTAAAAATCTATTCTACTTTCATTTTGTTTTCTAGGTTTACTAATCTTTAAAATAAGCCTACTCCTTTGCCACCTACAACTGGGATTCTACACCCAGGACAGTTGATGGCATTGTTGGTGATGAACCAGATGATTTTTATCCTCCCAACGTATAACTGAGTTGAACAGAATTCTCTTAGATAAGGCTTAGCATGCCGGAGAGGTAAGGAAACTCCCCAGTGAAATTTGTTGCCAATCAAGAGATTAGAGTTCTTAACTAAACGGGGATACCATTTGACCTTCCTTCCCTGATCACCTTTGATGTACAGTAGGTATTGGTTTACATGTCTATCACATACATAAGCCTCCCCAATACACACATCATTTCCAAATGGTTTTTTATCGTTACAGTTACACTCACGAGTAGAGAGAAGACACAGTTCATTAAACTTGCTTCTCAAATGACCACATGGCCTTTTACATTTTTAACATATATTCTATGTCCTGTATAATCGAAGTGTATATGTGTGTGAATTTCTTGACAGTGAGTACTTAAATTTTATATATTTTTATTTTAGTTTTATTGAGATATAATTGACATGTAGCACTAAATAAGTTTAAGGTATACAGAATAATGACTTCACTTACATGTATTGTGATGTGATTACCACAATAAGTTCCACATCCATCATCTCATAGATAAAAAAAAAAAAAAGGAAAAAAATTTTTTTTCCTTTAGATCTACCTCTTAGCAACTTTCAAATAGACCATACAGCGGTGTTAACTATAGTCATTATGTTGTGCATTACTTCTCCAGTACTTACTTATCTTACATCTTTTCACCACCTTCAACCAATTCTCCTACCCCATGCTTCTGGTAACCACAAACCTGATCTCTTTTGTGTTACTGAGTTTGTATTTTGACTTCTGTAAAATATGTATTGCAATCTTGATAGGGATTGCATTGAATATAGATGGCTTTGGGTAGTATGGACATTTTAAAAACATTCTTCCAATCCATGAATATGATATACTTTTCCATTTATTTGTGTCTTCTACAATTTCTTTCATCAGTGTATTGTAATTTTCAATAGAGATATTTCTCATTGTTAAATTTATTTCTAAGTATTCTATTTTGATGCTATTATAGATGGGATCATTTTATTATTTCTTTTTCAGATCATTTGTTAGTGTATAGATACACTATTAATATTTGTATGTTAATTTTATATCCTGAAAATTTACTTAATTTGTTGATTAGATTTCTTTTTGGGTGGAGTCTTTAGGATTTTCTATATGTAAAATCATGGCATCTGCAAATAGAGACAATTTTATTTCTTCATTTACAATTCTCATGTGTTTCATTCCAATTTCTTGCCTATTTTCTCTGTCTAGCACATCCAGGTGCTGTGTTGAATAGGAGTGGTGAGAGTGGCACACTTGTCCTCTTCCTGATCTTATAGGAAAATCTTCCAGTCTCCTTCTCTTAAGTATGATGTTAGTTGTGGGCTCATCATACATGGACTTTATTGTGTTGGTAAGTTTCTTCTATACCTCACTTGTTGAAAATTTTTATCATGAAAGGATGTTGAATTTTGTAAAATGCTTTTTCTGTATCTATTGAGATGATTATATAATTTTGATCCTTTGTTTTGTCAATGTGGTTATCACATTTATTGATATGTGCATATTAAACTATTCATGCATCTCAGGGATAAATTCCACTTAATTATGGTGTATGATCCTTTGAATGTGCTGTTGAATTTAGTTTGCTAGTATTTTGTTGTAACAGTCAATTATACTGAAAACAATTTTACTTTGCATACAAAACTCTACATTTTTACTACCCCCCATTTTGTTATTGATATCACAATTTATATCTTTTTACATTGTGTATAATTTAACAAATTAATCTTTTACTCTTGAGTGTGATGTTACCTGTGGGCTTGTCATATTTGGCCTTTAATATGTTAAGGTATTTTCCTTCTATACCTAATTTGTTAAGAGTTCTTATCATGAATGATGTTGAATTTTATAAAATGCCTTTTCTGCATCTATTGAGATGATCATGATTTTTTCCTTTAATTATATTTTTAAATGTTATATTTATTATATTAATAATTAATATTTAATACCATACATTGATATCACATGTTGATATATTATATATTGATATTATATATTATTAAATAAATATTATATAATATTTATTATATTATATTAATGTGATGATTTACATTTAGTGATTCATCTGCTCAGCCATCCTTGCATCCCAAGGGATAAACAACAGATTCCACTTTTTCATGGTGAATGATCCTGTTTATATGCTGCTGAATTTGACTTGCTAGTATTTTATTGAGAATTTTTTACATCTACATTCACCTGGGATATTTGTCTGTATTTTTCTGGTGGTGTCTTTTGTTGCTCTGATATCAGGGTAATGCTGGCCTCATAGAACAAGGTTGGGAGTCATTCCTTTTTTCTGATATTTTTTTGGAAGAGTTTGAGAATGCTTGGTATTAATTCTTTAAATACTTGATAGAATTCACCAGTGTAGTCATCTGCCCCTCAGCATTATTTCATTGAGAGAGTTTTGGTTACTGATTCATTCTCCTTACTAATAAGTGGGCAGCTCAGATTTTATATTTCTTCCTGATTTAGTCATGGTAGGCTGTCTGTAATAATTTTTCAATTTCTTCTAGATTATCCAGTTTGTAGGTATGTAGTCATTCATAGTAGCCTCTTATGATTCCCTCTTTTCTGTGGTATTACTTATAATGTTCCCTTTTTCATTTATAACTGTTGATTTGGTCCTCTTTTTCCTTTGGTTAGTGCTGTCAATTGTTGTTTATATTTTGAAGTACCAACTCTTAATTTTTAGATTTTCCTGTTCTCTATTTCACTTATGCCCTATTACTTCCTTCTTTCTACTAACTTTGGTCTCAGTTTGTTAGTCTTTTTCTGGTTTCTTGAGGTATAGAGTTAGGTTGTTTGCTTGAGATCTTTCTTGATTTTCAATGTATGTTTATTGGTCTAAATTTCCTTTTTTGAATTGCTTTTGCAGCATCCCATAAGTTTTGGTACGATGTTTCCATTTTCATTTGGCTCAAGATAATTTTTTATTTCCCCTTTAATTTCTTCTTTGATCCATTGACTGTTCAAGAGAGTGTTGTTTAATTTTCTGTATTTGTGAATTTCCAATTTCCTCCAGTTATTTACTTCTAATTTTTTACCATTGTGGTCAAAGGAGATCCTTGGTATAATTTCACTGTTTTTGAATTTTCTAAGACTTGTTTTGTGGCCTAACATATGGTCTATCCTAGAAAATGTTTCATGTGTACTTGAGAAAAATGTATATTCTGCTGTTGTCAGAATGTTCTGTATATGTCTGTCTGTTAGCTCCCTTTGATCTATAGTGTTGTTCAAATATGCTGTTTCTTTAGTGATTCTCTGTCTGGATGATCTATCCTTTGTTGAGAGTGGGTTATTAAAGTCTCCACCAATTATTTTATTGCTATTTATTTCTCTATTTTGCTATGTTATTTTTTGGCTTATATATTTAGTTGCTCCGATGTTGAGTGTATAAATATTTATAATAGTTATATATTCTTGATAGATTGACCTCTTTATCAATTTAAGACAGTCTTTGTCTCTTTATACCATTTTTAGTTTAAAGTCTATTTTTATCTGACATAAGTGTAGCTACTCCTGCTTTTTGGTTATTATTTACTTGAAATATCTTTTTGCAATTTTTTCACTCTGTATGTGTCTGTAAAATGAAGTGAGTCTTTTGTAGGCAGTCTGTTGTTGGATGTTTTTTTTTCCATTCAGCCATTCTATATCTTTCAATTGGCGATTTTAATACATTTATGTTTAAAGTAATTACTGACAACAGTATTCCTTATTTTATAAATTATTTTCTGGCGTTTTTATAGATCCATTGTTCCTTGTTTCTTATGCTACTCTCTGTGTGTGTGTGTTGATATCTTTTTGGGATGGCATGCTTTGACCTCTTTATTATGTTCTTTATGTAATTACTACAGATTGTTCCCTTGCAGTCACCTTGAAGCTTATATAAAATATATTAAAATTATCGCACCCTATTTTAACTGATAGCACTCCTAAACTTTTACTTTTCCTTCCTTCATATTTTAGTTTATTGATGTTATAACTGATGTATTTCTATTGTTTATCCAATAATAGATTACTTATGGTTATTTTTATACATGTTTTTAACTTTTAAACTAGAGTGGTAAGTGAATTATGCACACTTACCTTATTATGGAATCTAACGTGTACTATGTATTAACCATTAGCAGTAAGATTTACACTACCTTCTCATGTTTTCATTGATGTTATTTAGTATCCTTTTACTTTCACTCAAAGAACTCCCTTAAGTATTGTTGGTAGGCAAGCCTGGTGCTAATGATCTCCCTTAGCTTTTATTTGCTAGGAAAGTCTTGATCTCCTCTCCTTCATTTCTAAAGGACAGCTTTACCAGGTATAGAATTCTTTAACAGTTTTTTTTTTCTTTTAAATGTATCAATCAATTTCTCTTATACTAAAAAGTTTCTGTTGAGAAGTATGCCCTTAGTCTCGTGGGGGTAACCTCGTATAAAACTTGTCTCTTGCTGCTTTCAAAATTCTCTCTTTGTCTTTGACAATTATAATACGTTTCAATGTAGCTCTATTTGGGTTCAACCCATTTGGGCCATATTGATCAGGATGTCCATTTCTTTCCTCAGGTTTGGGAAAATTTTCAGACATTATTGCTTTAAATATACTTAATCAGGCAGACCTGTTCACCAAACTGGGTTGCCAGCTTACCTTCAGATGAGCAGAGTCACTAGACAGGCTCTGTGCTCGAATGCTGCTGGGCCAAGCAGTTGTCCAGGTGCTCCACAAGGCTTCCTGGTCAGTTAGGGTTAAAAGCTACCCTCAGCAGCAGGCAAAGTTATGAATTAGCTCCCCTGTCCAATGGGGCAGCAGAACTGTCCAATGGCTCCAAGGCCGGAAAGGCTCTTTGTTTGGGGTCTCCTCTCAAATAGAACTGTGCTCCAATTTCTCTGGCCAAATGGGGCTAGCTTCTTTGCCCTAAGTTGGAAACTACAGGGAGAAAAATATCTGAAAACTATTTTGATGTGACCAACTCACTCTTTAGTCTTCTCTAGATAATGACTGCCATATAAACCACTTCATTAGCTTTTCCAGTTTATCCCATTGTATATAGTTAATGCTGTTTGTTCATGTTTTCCCTTGTAAACTAAACAAATATCGCTTGACTCCACTGCAGAACATACCTAAAGATGTATATTATGGAAGTCCTCTAAAGAAATATTTTTATAACACCAACCATATTGTTCCAAAAATTAGTCTCATGTGCCTTGCAATATTCAATGTGCAGTTCTTTAAAAACTCACTAGAACTCATCCATGACTACCTTTAATATCAAGGTGAGCCCTGAAAGGGAGATAAGTTACATGGGTACACGTGACTCTCATGTGGAAGGGCTAGTACAGTTGGGAAAAGTTTCACCTTCTGATCATAGACCAGTGGTACCCACCCCCTGCATATCAATATTAAATGGCTCCAGTTTGTAAACCATATCCAGTTATATACCTGTGTGTCCTGGATATTTTTCTTCAGGAAAATGACATTTTTATAATCTCATAAAGTTACAGAGAGGAATATTCAAGTGGTATATAGACACCAGGGGGCAAAAGGAAATTTTCTAATGGAATATATCTAACAGAGTACTTTCCACAGTCCATGTTTATAGTAGATTCCAAAGTCATGAGTTAATAGATTATAGGTACGATAGCAATTTGGTTGTTAGTTCAAAGATAATATTAAATCTGATAATTTCTGAGATTCTAGTTCAAGATGGTGATATAAGAGAGACTCCTGAACTTATCTTTTCCCACAGACACACATGTACAGCCACATACAGAACAATTCCCTCTGAAGGAAATGCAGAAGCTAGCTGAACAACTCCTATATATTTGTTGACAAGAAAGAAAACCTCTTATCAAAACAGGTAGGAGAGGCTGATACACAATTTCACAATAAAACCCAC
Organism: Rhinolophus hipposideros; assembly: GCF_964194185.1. Classification (NCBI taxonomy): domain Eukaryota; kingdom Metazoa; phylum Chordata; class Mammalia; order Chiroptera; family Rhinolophidae; genus Rhinolophus; species Rhinolophus hipposideros. Next base: position 41,818,990 of record NC_138051.1, read on the forward strand.
CTCTGGTGTGGAGACACACAACTGGGAGGCAATTCCCAGCTTCTCCTTGAGGAGTAAAGGGTTTGGGCCTCACATCTGGTGCCCCAACTTTTAAAACTCTCACTTAGAGATGGGCCCTCAAAATATCTAGTTCTGAAAGGCAACAGGGCTTGCATCAATGAGACCCACAAAGCTATAATGATCTAAGAGACAGTTCTTAAAGGACTCATATGGACTTACTGTCTTTCCCCGAAAATAAGACCTAGCTAGACAATCAGCTCTAATGTGTCTTTTGGAGCAAAAATTAATATAAGACATGGTCTTATTTTACTATAATATAAGGCCGGGTCTTATATAAGACCGTGTATAATATAATATAATATAATATAATATAATATAATATAATATAATATAATATAAATACTGGGTCTTATATTAATTTTTGCTCCAAAACATGCATTAGAGCTGATTGTCCGGCTAGGTCTTATTTTTGGGGAAACACAGTATCATTGCTAATCCCTCAGAACCCAGCACAGAGGCAGCAGACTGAAAAATGACCGACCAGTCATTCCATGAAAGAGGCCTCTTTGCCTATTTTAAGTTTCACCCTATGGAACAGACTTCTAATTTTACACACATGTAGGGTCTGACTGCAATACTTTCGGGAAGCTGTTACATGCCATCTTCGTGCTCTCCCTCTGCTTTACTCCAGACCAGAAAATATATTTTATGTAAGTCTCATGTTAACCACAAATAAAAATGCTAATAGTAACTTCATGCCTATCAACAATGACATTAAAAGTGAATGGTCTAAAGTCTCCAAAAGAAGACAGAGTGATTGGTGGATTAAAATAGAAAACCCAACTATATACTTCCTACAAAAGACTCACTTCAGCTTTAAGGACAAACATAGACTAAGTATAAAGGTATGGAAAAAGATATTAGGCAAGAAAAAGTAACAAAAGGCATCTGACTCAGAAAGGAAGAAGTAAAACTGTCTCTATTGAGTTGACATAAATAGAAAATCCTAAAGACTCCATCAAAAAAAGTGTTAGAACATCCTAAAGACTCCATCAAAAAAAGTGTTAGAACTAATAAATTCAGTAAAGTTGCAGGATACAAAATGGATATACAAAAATCAATTGCATTTCTATATATTAATAACAAACTCAGAGAAGAAAACAATCCCACTCCCAACTGCATCAAATAGAATACCTAGGAATGAAGTTAACCAAAGAGGTGAAAGAACTGTAAGAACTATAAAAAGAACTGTAAAAACTATAAGACATTGATGAAAATAATTGAAGAAGACACAAATAAATGAAAAGATATCTCATGATCATGGATTGGAGGTATTAATATTGTTAAAATGTTCATACCCCCCAAAGCCATCCTCAGATTCAGTGCAAACCCTATCAAAATTCCAATGACATTTTTCACAGAAATAAACAAACGATCCTAGTAAGTCCTAGAAAATTGGAATCACCATATACCCCAAATAGCCAAAGTTGTCTTGAGAAAGAAAAACAAATCTAAAGACATCACACTTCTTGATTTTAAACTATATTGCAAAGCTACTGTAAGCAAACAGTATGGTATGGGCATAAAAACAGACATACAGATCAATGGAACAGAATAGAGTGCTCAGAAATGAACTCTCACATATATGGCCAATTAATTTATGACAAAGGGGCCAGTGACATACAATGAGGAAAGGATAGTCTCTTCAATAAATGGAGTCAGGAAAACTGGACAACCACATGCAAAAGAAAGAAGCTAGACAACTATGTTACACCATACACAAAATATCAACTCACAATGGATTAAAGATTTGAATGTAAGAGCATAAAACTCCTATAAAAATCATAGAGGAAACTCCTTGACATTGCTTTTGACAATGAATATTTTTTTGGATTTGACCCCCAAAGCAAAAGCAACACAAGCGAAGATAACAAGGTGGGATACATGAGACTAAAAAGCTTCTGCATAGCAAAGGAAACCATCAACAAAATGAAAAGTCAGCCTATGGAATGAGAGAAAATATTTGCAAATCATATATCTGATAAGGGGTTAATATCCAAAGTATAAAAGGAAAGCATACAACCCAATAGCCAAAAATCCCAAACAATCCAATTAAAAAATGGGCAGAGAAACTGCAGAGACTTTTCTAAAGCCAACAGGTACATGAAAAGGTGATCAATGTTATTAATCATCTGGGACATGCAAATCCAGACCACAATGAGATATTACCTCACATCTTTTAGAATGGTTATCACCAAAAAGACAGGAGATAACAAATGTTAGTAAGGGTATGTGCACTGTTAGTGGGTATATAAAGACAGACACTATAGAAAACATTATGGCGGTGCTTCAAAAACTTAAAAATAGAACTACCATATTATTTACCAATTCCACTTCCATGTATTTATCTGAAGTAAACAAAATTACTATCTCAAAAAGAGATCTGCACCCCCGTGTTCATTGCAGTATTATTTACAACAGCAAAGAAACAACCTAAGTGTCCATTGATGGATAAATGGATAAAGAAAATGGTATATCCACAATGGAATATTTATCATCCATGACAAAGGAGGAAATCCTGCCATTTGCAAAAACATTGATGGAACTTGAGTGCATTATACTAAGTGAAATACGTCAGACAGAGAAAGACAAACTTTACTGCATGATCTCACTTATATGTGGAATCTTAAAATAAATATCTATTGATAAAGAAGATTGATGATTGCAGTGGTGGGCAAAATGGATGAAAAGGGTCAAAGGTACAAACTTCTAGCTGGTTGAGTTGAAAGAAACATTCCTCCTCTGCCCAACCTGCTGCTCTTTCAAAGGCTGAAGTTTTATCCTAGTCTCTTAGAATTGTAAGATTTATGGTTAATTAGAAAGTTTCCTTGACCTGAGATGAGATAGAGAATTTGGAACCTGGGTACTTGTCACCATCAAGTGTCATAAGCTGTTGGGGACCTCAATATCTGTGCAGCAGTGAGAAGAAAATAGACCCCATCCAGAGCCAGGATGTTTTCCTTTGAATTATATCTTCTACCTGCCCTACTTCAGCATGAGCTGGGAAAAACAAGAACTAGGAAAAAAGCTCATATCGCTGATATGGCTGATTGAACTATTGTGCAGTCTATCATTTCCAACTTTTAGAGTTGAGGAAAACACCCTCACCTTTGCCATTACTAACTACTTGATATTTTATTTGTCTGAGTCTGGTGGCTTGAGAGACAAAGATTAAGTTTCCCTCCCACCCTGACATTCAAAGGCCTATGAGGTTGTCTGCACTGACGAGTGGTCTCGTGCATGTTTGCTTCAGAACCCAAATTACCTGTAATATGTTTCCTATGGGAAACTCTGAAGCAAGTGGGTGAGCAGAAGGAAAGCTTGTTCTCTTCCCTACACATTTCTTTTTCTGCCCACTCATAGAGGGGGTCTATGACATTTCACTAATCCTAGGATACCAGGGACAGACCAAGGAATCATCAAAGCAGCAGATACAAACCTTGTTGAGGTTTGAAGGGATTCGTTAGCCACTCGACTATCCCCCCCTCACCAAGTCTCTGGGGAAGATCTGTCCAGAACAAGGAGCCTAATGGCTTTAAGGCACTGACGGCTGGGATAAGTGTCATTCTTTCCTCCCTTGTCTTTTAAGGCTATTTTCAGGAGCCCCAGATACTCCTTGTACTATATCCAGGAAACAGGTACTTCATTTGCTCTCTTGATGATGGGAAAGGGTAACAAAATTGGAGGTCAGAGGGTTTTGTGTAGTATTATTCATATACTGAGAAATCCCTATTTAGAATGTAGTTGTCATCTGCTTTCACTCATCTCCAGACTATTAGACATCAGTATGTGTTCATATACTTGCACAGAATATGTTGTAATTACCAAGGTGTCTGAAGCAAGACAAACCAGCTGTCAGATGGATTACCTGGTAAGAGTTTCAGCTTCTCTTCCTTTGGTCATTGCAGCCGTTAGAGAATTGGATATCTGCTACATTATAGAAAGAATTTGACTATGAAGCCAAGCACAGAACTTGGTATATGGCATTTGCTCAGTAATGTAGTGCTGAATTAAACTCTAGAAAGAGAGCATATGTTAAGCAGGCTGTACTGACTTAAGCTGATGCTTTTCTATTAACTGGGTGATCTAGGCCTCTGGGAAAAGCAGGAAGGTTTGTAAATCCAGAATGTCTGCCAGTTTTAGTTTTGCTATTATTGTCAGAGTCTCAAGTTCAATCATGATCTGGAGAGTCTTTGACACCCTGAAGGATGTGGTTTATCTTTTCAGCTGATATTTATGAGATGCCTCAAAGACAGACCCAAGATACTTTGCCTAAGAGATTATCCTTGCAGCCATAGATATGTCCTGGACACTAGAAAGACAATTAATGGGTCTTATAGACTTGTAGACCATGTTTTAAAGTAAATGCTTCAATTGCTGTATGGATTATACAAGTAAACTGTATTATATTTGCTTAAACTCTTTACACTTGACATTTTAGTCATTGAAATAGCCTCTTTCAATAACTGTTGTGGTATTTGTTGTTGTCTTAGAGGTGCTTGTTGCCTCAGATATTACCCCCTCTCCACCAGTGGACTCTGTCCTCAGGCTGAAGCATTAAGGGCTTCATCCACACAAACAGATCTGATCTTGCTCAGGGAATCTTACAAAGAACAAAACACTACCTAAGACTCTCTTCTAATCATGACATTCTCTTCTGTTAGTTTCTCCCTCACATTGGTCCTTTCTGCTCAGTTATTTACTTCAGTAAAATTTTAAGACTCGATCACATTGGTACAAAAATAAAGTCACTGTAGGCATCTGTTGACTATGGTCAATTGAGATGACTAGACAGTATAATCCTGTTCTTGGGGGATAAGAGGATCCACTATTCCATTTGGAGTAGATGTGGAGAGGTGCCACCCATATCCCTCTTCCAAGAAGGACTTTCTGCAGCTATCCAGAGTGTGGTCCCAGCCAGCCTCCAACAGTCAGTTTCCTCAGGACGTGCCCTAATTGCTGAGCGTTATCTCACCCAAGCTCATGCCCTTCCTGGGGAAGTCCATAGTTGGAGACTGAGTGGGACACAGCTAATGTGTCCCAATGTAGAATGCATCTGATAGGCAATACTTGCTTGAGAGCTTCATCACCAGGTAGGCTAAGGCTTTGTTGCCCCTGTATTGCAACAAACATTTTCCCTCTGCCCAATCCTGCTTCCAAGTCTTTCTTTCACAGATGTCAATCCCTAATAAACATTGTATACTCTAAACTCCATCTTTGCCTTACTTCAGAGAGTCTACTTTATGAGCCCATTTATTCTAGATTCTTCAACCTAATGACAGAGCCAATGCCAGAGTAATTAAGAAAGCATTAACTTTATATCTTTCACCTTCCCATATCCATATTTTACCTTTCACACTGTTCCCTCTCTGCATACCCCAATCTAGAATTTACCAATTACAGTCAAAGCTAACAAAATGGTCTTTTGATGATAAAACTTTAGTTTCCTCCATGATAAACCGGAAGTGCCACCTTCCAATGCATTGTTGAAATGATTTAAAGGAGGTCATAAAAATGACAGCATGAGGTAAGCCTCTTGAAATCTTCCCTGGAATTTACAACAAATTGAACAACTATAACTCCAAAAAGGACTCCCTGCGCAGCAGACAGGCAAAACTAAGAGGTGCACTACTGAAATCATCTAAAGGTGGGAAAATTGCACGAATGGAGACGGGGCCCTGGAGGCGCAGGACACAGACCTAGCTTGGTGCTCTCAGCTTGCTGCATTCCAGAACTACTGCAGCTGTGGGAAAGGGAACAACTCAGACTGCTATGGCTCCGCTTATGGCCCACAGGGCTGAGAGGACAGTATGTAAAACGGCTGAACCCAACACTCACGGCAGAGACCTCGGAGTAAAGACTAAGGGAAGAAGGCTGAAGAGAGTTGTTTAAGCACACACTGTCCAGCAGAGAATGTAAGCCATAGGCACTGAGACTAGCTGCCTCTTCCCTATCACCCAGAGCTCACCCCGCCCCCACCTGCCCAGTGCTAGAGGCAGAACAGTAGCAGTGTCAGATCAAAAGAACAGAATACTTGCAGTTCTGAGAACTGTGGTCCACAGACACGGACTTGCAGCCCCACTAGGTCCAGCAAAGAGGAGGGAGCTGTGGAAGCAGTACTCTCTGTGGTCATTACTCTGGGCCACCTTTCACAACCCACCCTGCCCCTATCCCTACCTATCTGGGTGGATCCCTACAGCAGAAAACAGAGCTGCTGAAACAAATGGGCTCTGAATCTGGTGCAGGAAGAGCTTTGGAACTTCAGAAGCTCTCCACATCCCTCCACTGAGGCGGTGCCGAATGACCCAAGTGAACTGTTCACAGAGGAGAGGCCCACCTTCCAGGGAATCACCCCATTGTGTGAGAAGCCAGAATAGTGCAGAGAAAACATAACACTACAGTGTGAGAGAGAATAAAAGGCTACAGTCGAAAGGAAAATAAAACATTCAACCAACACTTACTGGAAAACGAAAGAGAGACATCTTCGTATCAACCTGTTGCAGAAGCCACTCCTGTAGATGTCTAGGAAGAGAAATAATAAATCATTAATTGCCATGAATAATCAAGGTAACAAGACAACTCAAAAAAAAAAAAAAAAAAAAAGAAAAGTCTCCAGAAAATGAACTTAAAGACATGGAAATATGTGACTTAAATGACAGAGAATTCAAGATTGCTTGAATTCTATCCATAGCTGTCAATGATGTAGTTAGGTCCTGTACTATAATTGTGTTTTGGTCAATTTCTCCCTTTAGTTCTGTTAGTAGTTGCTTGATATATTTCGGTGCTCCCTGATTGGGAGCATAAATGGATAGTTCTGAATAAACTCAACAAGATGCAAGCAAACACTGACAGGCAGTTTAATGAACTCAGAAACACAATCAAAGAACAAAATGAACATTTTACCAAAAAATTGAAATTTTAAAAAAGAACCAAATAGAATTTCTGAAGATTACGAAGTCAATAAAAGAAATGAAGAATGAAATAGCAAGCTTAGGTAGTAGAGTTGACCAGATGAGGAAAGAATCTGTGACATTGAAGATAGAAATCTGGAAATGACATGGATGGAAGAAGAGACTTGAGTCTTAAAAGAAATGACAGAACTTTATAAGAATTTTCTGACTCCATCAGAAAGAGCAATATAAGAAAAATTGATATACCAGAAGAGGAAGAAAGAGAGAAAGGAACAGAGTATATTCAAACAAATAGTCAATGAGAACTTCCCAAATCTGTGGAAAGAACTGGATCCTCGAATCCAAGAAGCAAATAGAATACCTAATTACCTCAACCCCAACGGGCCTTCTCCAAGGCACATTGTATTGAGGCTGTCTAAAATCAACGCCAAAGAAAAAATCCTCAAGGCAGCCAGGGAAAAGAAGACGGTAACCTACAAAGGAAAGCCCATTAGATTATCATCAGATTTTTCAGCAGAAACTCTACATGCCAGGAGGGAGTAGAACCAAATATTCAAACTATTGAAAGAGAGAAATTATGAGCCGAGAAAAATATACCCAACAAAGATATCCTTTAGACATGAAGGAGGAATAAAGATCTTTCCAGACATACAGAAGCTGAGGGAATTTTCTAACACATGACCTGAACTACAAGAAATACTGAAGGAGGCTATTCGACCAGCATAAATAGGGATAATTTGTGACAGCCAAAACATAAAAGGGGGGAGAATAAAGGCCTTAACTGGAATATGGGAATGGAGAAAGTAAGCATGCTGAAGAAAATGCAATACTCTAAATATCAAACTTTCTTTTATATAACCTTAATGGTAACCACTCATAAAAAAATCCAGAACTAAATTATACAATGTAATAAAGGAAGAAACAGAGCTAAAAATCATAGAATACCACCAAACAAAAATAACAGACAACAACAAAAAGGCAAAGAAACAACGGAGACACAGTCTTACCAGAAAACCAAAGATAGAATGATAGGAAATCCTCACTCATAAATAATCAACCTAAATGTAATTGACTGAACTCACAATAAAATGGTACAGAGTAGCAGATTAGATCAAAAAACTAAACCCAACCATATGTTGCCTCCAGAGACACATCGCAGCTATAAGGACAAATATAGACTCAAAGTGAAAGGGTGAAAATTGACACTCCAAGCAAATGGCATCCAGAGGAAATCATGTGTATCCACACTGATATCAGATGAAACAGATTAAGGATAAAAAAGGTAACAAGATACAAAGATGGATATTTCATAATGATAAGGGGGATTATACAACAAAAAGACATAACTGTCATCAATACTTATGCTCCCAATCAGGGAGCACCGAAATATATCAAGCAACTACTAACAGAACTAAAGGGAGAAATTGACCAAAACACAATTATAGTACAGGACCTAAATACATCATTGACAGCTATGGATAGATCATCCAAAAAAAAAAATAAATAAATAAAGGAATAGGAACCCTAAATGACACATTAGATTAAATGGATGTAATTGACATTTATAAATTATTTCATCCTAGAACATCAGATTATACATTTTTTTGTTGTTGTACATGGAACATTCTCAAGCATAGATTACATATTGGGACATAAAACTAGTCTCAGCAAATTTAAGAAGATTGAAATCATACCAAGCATATTCTCTGATCACAAGTCTTTGAAATTGGATATCAACTGTAAAAAGTAAGCAGGACAAATTACAATACAAATATGTGATCAAACAACATACTTTTAAAGAATGACCGGGTAAAAGAAGAAATAAGAGGAGAGATCAAAAGATACATAGAAACAAATGACAATGAAAATACATCCTACCAAAATTTTTGGGATGCAGCAAAAGCATTTTTAAGAGGGAAATTTATATCATTACAGGCCTATCTCAAGAAATAAGAAAAAATCCAGATAAATAACCTCACGTTACACCTTAAAGAACTAGAAAAAGAACAAATGAAACCCAAAGTCAGCAGAAGAAAGGAAATAATACAAATCAGAGCAGAACTAAATGAAATAGAGAACAAAAAGACAATAAAAAAATTAACGTGATATAGAGGAGAAAAATGGCGGCGTGAGGTGAGCCTCTGTAACGATCCCCTGGAAGTTACAACGAATCGGACAACAACAACTCCACAAAGGACTCCTTGCACAGCAGACAGGGAAGACGAAGAGGCCGACTACTGAATTCACCTCCAGGTGGGTGAATCGCGCGAGCGGGGGAGGAGGGAGAGGAGAAGTGCGGAGACGGAGCTGCGCGGGCGCAGGACACAGACCTAGCTCAGTGCTCGGAGCCCGCTGCTCCCGGGAACTACCGCTGCTGCGGGAGAGGGAAGGACTCGGACTGCTAGGGCTCCGCTTATGGCCCACAGGGCTGAGGGGGCAGCATACAAAACCGCTGAACCCAACGCTCGCTCACGGCAGACCTCGGAGCAAAGACTGAGGGAAGAGGGCTGAAATCGGTGCTTTAAGCCCTCACTGCCGAGCGGAGAACGGAAGCCTTAGGCACGGAGACTAGCCGCCCCCTCCCTACCCTCCCAGAGCTCGCCCCGCCCCCACTTGCCCGGTGCTAGAAGCGATAAAGTAGCAGTGTCGGATCAAAGGACAGAATATTTGCTGCTCTGAGAACTGTGGACCGCAGATACAGATTCGCAGCTCAACTAGTTCCGGCAAAGGGGAGGGAGCTGTGGAAGCAGGACTGGCTGTGGTGGTGGTCGCCTCCATTGCTCTGGGCCACCTCTCACAACTCACCCCGCCCCTGGCCCCACCTATCTGGGCGGATCCCTGCAGGAGTAAACAGAACTGCTGAAACAAACGGGCTCTGAATCTGGTGCAGAAAGAGCTTTGGAACTCCAAAAGCTCTTCGCATACCTATCAACCTGTTGCAGAAGACACTCCTGTAGATGTCTAGGAAGAGAAATAGTAAATCAGTGATTGCCATGAATAACCAAGGCAACAAGATAGCTCAGAAAGAAAGTGAAAAGTCTCCAGAAAAGGAACTTAGAGATATGGACCTTTGTGATTTAAATGACAGAGAATTCAAGATCGCAATTCTGAAAAAACTGAACGAGATGCAAGAAAACACAGAAAGGCAGTTTAATGAACTCAGAAACACAATCAAAGAACACCATGAGCATTTTACAAAAGAGATTGAAATCTTGAAAAAGAACCAAATAGAATTTCTGGAGATTAAGAACTCAATAGAAGAAATTAACAATAAAATATCCAGCTTAGGTAGTAGAGTTGACCAGATGGAGGAAAGAATCAGTGACATCGAAGATAGGAACCTGGAATTTACACAGAGGGAAGAAGAAAGAGACTTGAGACTTAAAAGAAATGAAAGAACTCTACAAGAACTTTCTGACTCCATCAGAAAGAGCAATATAAGAATAATGGGCATACCAGAAGGAGAAGAAAGAGGGAAGGGAACAGAGAATATATTCAAACAAATCGTCGATGAGAACTTCCCAAACTTGTGGACAGAACTGGATCCTCGAATCCAAGAAGCAAATAGAACACCTAATTACCTCAATCCCAACAGGCCTTCACCAAGGCACATTGTATTGAAGCTGTCTAAAATCAATGACAAAGAAAGAATCCTCAAGGCAGCCAGGGAAAAGAAGACGGTAACTTACAAAGGAAAGCCCATTAGATTATCATCAGATTTTTCAGCAGAAACTCTACAAGCTAGGAGGGAATGGAACCAAATATTCAAACTATTGAAAGAGAGAAATCATGAGCCAAGAATAATATATCCAGCAAAGATCTCCTTTAGATATGAAGGAGGAATAAAGACCTTTCCAGACATCCAGAAGCTGAGGGAATTTTCTAATACACGACCTGCACTACAAGAAATACTAAAGGAGGCTATTAGACCACCATCAACAGGGACAACTTGTGGCAACCGAAACATAAAAAGGGGGAGCGTAAAGGCCTGAACTGGAATATGGGAATAGAGAAAGTAAGCGTACTGAAGAAACTGGAATACTCTAAATATCAAACTTTCTTTTACATAAACTCAAGGGTAACCACTCAAAAAACATCCAAATCTGAAATATATACTGTAATAAAAGAAGAAACAGAGGGAAACATCATAGAATACCACCACACAGAAATAACAGACAACAACAAAAAGGCAAAGAAACAATGGAGACACAGCCTTACCAGAAAACTAAAGACAGAATGACAGGAAATCCTCACATATCAATAATCACCCTAAATGTAAATGGACTGAACTCACCAATAAAGAGACACAGAGTAGCAGATTGGATCAAAAAACTAAACCCAACCATATGCTGCCTACAAGAGACACATCTCAGCTACAAGGACAAGCATAGACTCAAAGTGAAAGGGTGGAAATTGACACTCCAAGCAAATGGTACCCAGAGAAAATCAGGTGTTGCCATAATGATTTCCGATGAAACAGACTTCAGGGTGAAAAAGATAACAAGAGACAAAGATGGACATTTCATAATGGTAAAGGGGACTATACAACAAGAAGACATAACAGTCATCAATATTTATGCCCCCAATCAGGGAGCACCGAAATATACCAAGCAACTACTAACAGAACTAAAGGGAGAAAATGACCAAAACACAATTATACTAGGGGACTTAAATACATCATTGACAGCTATGGATAGATCATCCAAACAGAAGATAAATAATGAAATCGCAGCCCTAAATGACACATTAGATGAATTGGACATAATTGACATATATAGAGCACTTCATCCTAAAACATCAGACTATACATTCTTTTCTAGTGTACATGGAACATTCTCAAGGATAGACCATATATTGGGACACAAAATCAGCCTCAGCAAATTTAAGAAGATTGAAATCATACCAAGAATATTCTCTGATCACAAAGCTTTGAAATTGGATATCAACTGCAAAAAGAAAGCAGGAAAAAACACAAATACATGGAGATTAAACAACATACTTTTAAAGAACGATTGGGTCAAAGAAGAAATTAGAGGAGAGCTCAAAAGATACATAGAAACAAATGACAATGAAAATACATCCTACCAAAATTTTTGGGATGCCGCGAAAGCAGTTTTAAGAGGGAAATTTATATCATTACAGGCCTATCTCAAGAAACAAGAAAAATCCCAAATAAATAACCTCATGTTACACCTTAAAAAACTAGAAAAAGAAGAACAAGCGAAACCCAAGGTCAGCAGAAGAAAGGAAATAACAAAAATCAGAGCAGAACTAAATGAAATAGAGAACAAAAAGACAATAGAAAAAATTAATGTGACAAAAAGCTGGTTCTTTGAAAAGATTAACAAAATCGACAAACCCTTGGCTAGACTCACTAAGATAAAAAGAGAGAAGACACTAATTAACAAAATCAGAAATGAAAAAGGGGAAGTTATCACGGACACCACAGAAATACAAAGGATTATCCAAGAATACTATGAAGGACTATATGCCACCAAATTTAATAACTTAGAAGAAATGGACAAGTTCTTAGAAACATATAGCCTTCCAAGGCTGAATCATGAAGAACTGGAAAATCTTAATAGGCCGATCACCAGTAACGAAATTGAATCAGTCATCCAAAACCTTCCCAAAATCAAAAGTCCTGGACCAGATGGCTTCACCAGTGAATTCTACCAAACCTTCAAAGAGGATCTAATACCAATCCTGCTCAAACTCTTCCAAAAAATTGAAGAACAGTCAGTACTCCCTAACTCATTTTATGAGGCCAACATTACCCTGATACCAAAACCTGGTAAGGACAACACAAAAAAAGAAAACTACAGACCTATATCTCTGATGAATACAGATGCTAAAATCCTAAACAAAATTCTAGCAAATCGAATACAACAATGCATTAAAAAGATTATTCATCATGACCAAGTGGGGTTCATCCCCGGGGCACAAGGATGGTTCAACATTCGCAAATCCATCAATGTGATACATCACATAAACAAAATAAAGGACAAAAATCATATGATTCTATCAATTGATGCAGAAAAAGCATTTGATAAGATACAACATCCATTTATGATTAAAACACTTACTAAAATTGGTATAGAAGGAAAATACCTCAACATAATAAAGGCCATATACGACAAGCCCTCAGCTAATCTCATAATTAATGGTGAAAAGCTGAAGCCCTTTGCTCTACGTTCAGGAACACGACAAGGTTGTCCCCTATCACCTCTGCTTTTCAACATAGTGTTGGAAGTCCTCGCCAGAGCTATCAGGCAAGAGAAAGAAATAAAAGGCATCCAAATTGGGAATGAAGAAGTTAAATTGTCACTCTTTGCAGATGACATGATGCTATATATAGAAAACCCTAAAGACTCCACCAAAAAGCTATTAGAAACAATCAATGAATACAGTAAAGTTGCTGGCTACAAAATCAACGTACAAAAGTCCATTGCTTTCCTATATACCAACAATGAAATCTCAGAAAAAGAGATAGAAAAAACAATTCCTTTTGCAATTGCAGCAAAAAGAATAAAATACCTAGGAATAAACTTAACCAAGGATGTGAATGATTTATATGCTGAAAACTATAAGACATTTTTGAAAGAAATTGAAGAAGACACAAAGAAATGGAAAGACATTCCGTGCTCATGGATTGGAAGAATCAACATAGTTAAAATGGCCATATTACCCAAAGCCATATACAGATTTAATGCAATCCCCATTAAAATCCCAATGGCATTTTTTAAAGAAATAGAACAAAAAATCATCAGATTTGTTTGGAACCACAAAAGACCCCGAATAGCCAAAGCAATATTAAAAAAAAAGAACAATACTGGAGGTATCACACTCCCTGATTTTTCCTTGTACTACAGGGCTATAATAATCAAAACAGCTTGGTATTGGCGGAAAAACAGACACATAGACCAATGGAATAGAATTGAGAACCCAGAAATAAAACCACATAAATATGGACAGATAATTTTTGACAAAGAAGCTAAAAACATACAATGGAGGAAAGACAGCCTCTTCAATAAATGGTGCTGGCAGAATTGGATAGCTACGTGCAAAAGAATGAAACTGGACTGCTATCTGTCACCATGTACCAAAATTAATTCAAAATGGATCAAAGACTTAAGCATAAGACCTGACACAATAAACTGCATTGAAGAAAACATAGGTACTAAACTTATTGACCTTGGGTTCAAAGAGCATTTTATGAATTTGACTCCAAAGGCAATGGAAGTAAAAACTAAAATAAAACAAATGGGATTATATGAAACTGAAAAGCTTCTGCACAGCAAAAGAAACTATTGACAAAATAATGAGGCAACCAACTGAATGGGAGAAGATTTTCGCAAACAGTTCCTCTGATAAGGGGCTAATATCCAAAATATACAAGGAACTCATGAAACTCAACAACAAAAAAACAAACAACCCAATTGAAAAATGGACAGAGGACCTGAGGAGACATTTCTCCAAAGAGGATATACAAATGGCAAATAGACATATGAAAAAATGCTCAACATCGCTAATCATCAGAGAAATGCAAATGAAAACCACAATGAGATATCACCTCACCCCAGTCAGAATGGCTTTCATCAACAAAACAAATAGTAACAAGTGTTGGAGAGGCTGTGGAGAAAAAGGAACTCTCATACACTGTTGGTGGGAATGCAGACTGGTGCAGCCGCTATGGAAGGCAGTGTGGAGGTTCCTCAAGAAATTACGAATAGAATTACCATATGACCCAGCAATCGCTCTCCTGGGTATCTACCCAAAAAATATAAAAGCATTTCTCTATAGAGACACGTGTACGCCAATGTTCATTGCAGCTTTGTTTACGGTGGCCAAGACATGGAAACAACCAAAATGTCCTTCGATAGATGAATGGATAAAGAAGTTGTGGTACATATACACAATGGAATACTATTCGGCGTTAAGGAAAGATGATATAGGAGCATTTGTGACAACATGGATGGATCTCGAGAGAATAATGCTAAGTGAAATAAGTCAGACAGAAAAAGCAGAGAACCCTATGATTTCACTGATATGTGGTATATAAACCAAAAAGAACAAGACAAACAAATGAGAAACAAAAACTCATAGACACAGACAATAATTTAGTGGTTACCAGAGGGTAAGGGGGTGGGGGGAGGGTGATGAGGGTAAGGGGGATCAAATATATGGTGATGGAAGGAGAACTGACTCTGGGTGGTGAACACACAATGGGATTTATAGACAATGTAATACAGAATTGTACACCTGAAATCTATGTAAATTTACTAACAATTGTCACCCCAATAAAATTAATTAAAAAAAAAATTAACGTGACAAAGGGCTGTTTCTTTGAAAAGATTAATAAAATTGACAAACCCTTGGCAAGATTCACTAAGATAAAATAAGAAAAGACACTAATAAACAAAATCAGAAATGAAAGAGGGGCAGTTGTCACAGATGCTATAGAAATACAAAGGATCATGCCAGAATACTATGAAGGACTATATGCAACCATATTTAATAACTTAGAAGAAATGACAGGTTCTTAGAAACATATAGTATTCCTCGGCTGAATCAAAGAACTGGAAAATCTAAATAGACCAATCACCAGTCAGGAAATTGAATCAGTCATCCAAAACCTTCCTAAAAGCAAAATTCCGGGACCAGATTGTTTCACTAGTGAACTCTACCAAACCTTCAAAGAAGATCTAATACCTGTTCTACTCAAACTCTTCCAAAAAACTGAAGAAGAGACAATACTCCCTAACTCATTTTATGAGGCCAACATTACCTTAATACCAAAACCTGGTAAGGATAACACAAAAAAAGAAAACTACAGACCTATATCTCTGATGAATACAGATGCTAAAATCCTAAACAAAATTCTAGCAAATCGAATGCAACAATGCATTAAAAAGATTACTCATTACAACCAAGTGGGGTTCATTTCACGGATACAACTATGGTTCAACATGTGAAAATCCATCAATGTGTTATATCACATAAACAAAATAAAGGACAAAAATCATATGATTATATCAATTGATGCAGAATAAGAATTTGACAAGATACAACATCCATTTATGTTTAAAATACTTAATAACATAGGTATAGAAGGAAAATACTTTAACATAATAAAGGCCATATATGACAAGCCCTCAGCTAGTCTCATAATTAACAGTGAAAAACTGAAGCCCTTTGCTTTACATTCAGGAACACGACAGGGCTGTCCCCTATCACCTCTGCTTTCAATATAGTGTTGGAAGTCCTCGCCAGAGCAATCAGGCAAGAGAAAGAAATAAAATGCATCCAAACAGGGAATGAAGAAGTTAAATTATCACTCTTTGCAGCTGACATGATGCTGTATATAGAAAACCCTAAAGACTCCACCAAAAAGCTGTTAGAAACAATCAACGAATACAGTAAAGTTGCTGGCTACAAAATCAACATGCAAAAGTCTATTGCATTCCTATATACTAACAATGAAATCTCAGGAAAAGAAATAGAAAAAAAAACAAAAAACAAAAAACAATTCCTTTTGCAGTTGCAACAAAAAGAATAAAATACCTAGGAACAAACTTAACCAAGGATGTGAAAGACCTATATGCTAAAAACTATAAGACATTTTTAAAAGAAACTGAAGAAGACACAAAGAAATGGAAAGACATTCCGTGCTCATGGATTGGAAGAATCAACATAGTTAAAATGGCCATATTACCCAAAGCCATATACAGATTTAATGCAATCCCCATCAAAATCCCAATGGCATTTTTTAAAGAAATAGAACAAAAAAGCATCAGATTCGTTTGGAACCACAAAAGACCCCGAATAGCCAAAACAATCCTAAGGAAAAAGAACAATGCTGGAGGTATCACATTCCCTGACTTCAGCTTGTACTACAGGGCAACAATAATAAAAACAGTATGGTATTGGCAGAAAAACAGACACACAGATCAACAGAATAGAATTGAGAACCTAGAAATAAACCCACATAAATACGGACAGATAATCTGTGACAAACAAGCCAAAAACATACAATGGAGAA
Source organism: Rhinolophus hipposideros (assembly GCF_964194185.1). Lineage (NCBI taxonomy): Eukaryota > Metazoa > Chordata > Mammalia > Chiroptera > Rhinolophidae > Rhinolophus > Rhinolophus hipposideros. Next base: position 41,836,003 of record NC_138051.1, read on the forward strand.
AAGACAGCCTCTTCAAAATATGGTGCTGGAAGAATTGGAAAGCCATGTGCAAAAGCATGAAACTGGACTGCTATCTGTCACGTGGTACCAAAATTAATTCAAGATGGATTGAAGACCTAAGCATAAGATGTGAAACAATAAACTGCATAGAAGAAAACGTAGGTACTAAACTTATGGACCTTGGTTCAAAGAGCGTTTTATGAAGTTGACTCCAAAGGCAAGGGAAGTAAAAGCTAAAATAAATGAATGAGACTATATGAAACTTAAAAGCTTTTGCACAGCAAAAGAAACCATCGACAAAATAAAGAGGTAACCAACTGAATGGGAAAAGATTTTTGCAAACAACTCTTCTGATAAGGGGCTAATATCTAAAATATTCAAGGAACTCATACAACTCAACAACAAAAAATCAAAGAACCAAATTGAAAAATGAGCAGACGACCTGAAGAGACATTTCTCCAAAGAGGACATACACATGACAAATAGACTTATGAAAAAAATGCTCAACATCACTAATCATCAGAGAAATGCCAATAAAAACCACATGAGATATCACCTCACCCCAGTCAGAATGGCTATCATCAACAAGACAAATAGTACCAAGTGTTGGAGAGGCTGTGGAGAAAAAGGAACCCTCATATACTGTTGCTGGGAATACAGATTGGTGCAGCCATTATGGAAGGCAGTGTGGAAGTTCCTCAAAAAATTAAGACTAGAATTACCATATGACCCAACAATCCCTCTCCTGGATATCTACCCCAAAAAATCTGAAAACATTTATCCATAATGACATGTGTGCTCCAACGTTCATTGCAGCTTTATTTATGATGGTCAAGACATGGAAACAACCAAAATGTCCTTCGATAGAGGAATGGATAAAGAAGTTGTGGTATATATACACAATGGAATACTATTCGGTGGTAAAAATAGATGAAATAGTACCATTTGTGACAACATGGATGGATGTTGAGATTATAATGCTAAGCGAAATAAGTCAGACAGAAAAAGTAGAGAACCCTATGATTTCACTGATATGTGGTATATAAAACTGAAAATCACAAAAGGTCAACACAAACAACTGAAAGAATAAAAACTCAGACAGAGACAATAGTTTAGGGGTTACCAGAGGGTAAGGGAGGAGTGGGGAGCTCTAGAAGAGGATAAACTGGGTCTAATATATGGTGATGGAAAGAGAACTGTCTCTGGGTGGTGAACACACAATGTGAGATATACATCATGTATTACAGAATTGTACACCTGAAATCTATGTAACTTTACTACCAATTGTCACCCCAATAAAATAATTAAAAAAAGAGAAATGATTAAAGGAGACAATTAAAAGAATACGTATTGTGGTGTGTGGCAAACAGATGTCTTTAGTCACCATTAGATTTAATCTTGTAAAATCAGTAGTTTGAGGTGTTTTAGGCATATCCACATTGGGGCTGGCATGCGAGAGTTAATGTTAAAACTGAATCCCCAGAAATGACTTCAACCAGAATATATTACACCCCAAAAGAATAAAATACTTTTAGGGGTAGGGAGAGAGGGAGAATCTACATGTGTTGGTTCATATGGGTTCTAATTCATCTGTTGGTTAATACGGTATATGCAGATGGCACAGACATTGGCTGAAATGCTGACTCAGTATTCAAGTTGCATATACCTAATTTGGATGAATTTATTGAATTATACACTTCTCTAAACCTTAGAGATCTAGGTAGTCCAAAATATGGTATCATGTAACATCAAAAAGCCATTTTTAAATTAAATGTATCAGTTCACTCTTTTATGATATCTACATAACTGACATAAAAGGAAAAATCTCTTATTGCAAGACAGCCAGAGGTAATTTACACATTTAGTACCAGAGTGACTGAAATTTTCCCATAAAGGAAACATTTGCAACTGAATTAGCACACAACTCTACCCTCTCCATCCAAACCAGTCTCTTCCACTGTAAAAGGACTCAACTTTCTTAATATACTATTACCTCTGCTACCACCATTCTAAAGTGGCCAAGGTGTGACATGGAAAGAGCTCAAAGATTAGCTTCGGCCTTCCAAGAAGTATACCAGACCATATAAGGTAGCACTCTTTGAGGTGAACTGGCTTGGCTATTAACATAATAGATTTTTATTTGGCCTGCTTTGATTTAACAAAGAACTTTGAGGCAGTATTCAGGGCAAACTGAACAATATATAATTTTATGGCCTCCTCCCTGCTTTCCCTTCAAGGCTATTCACACTTTTGTCGGACTCTGACTTGGTAGGTTCCCAATTCATATTGTAATTAACGTTGGTACAGATCATGTTAGGTCTTCAAGTCTTGGCCAGACTAGTTGGAGTCATATAGAATTACAGCTACAGCTTCCAAGGTGTATTCCAAAAGTTCATATCAAATAGCTGCCTAAGAAAAGAAAAATATCCTCAGCTCTAGCAGAGCTGAGTGGTTTTTGTTCTTCTTTGGTGGGAAAATGTTACAAAGAAGGGCAAAACTGCTTGGCAGGACTTGCTTTCCCTTCAGAACTAAGTAGTCAGACTTTTTTTCTACTCAGAATTACACTGTTTCTATCAGGAAACTAACTGAAGTACTTATCAAATGCCAGAAGAAAAAATATTGGAGGAATGTTACATATCAGTGAAAATGAACTAACTTCACATGTAGGCAAAAGTACACAAAGTAGTCTTAAACAATGTCAAATGAAAGAAAAACAAGTCCCAGATGACTCTACACCATGACAATTTTAGCAAGTAAAGAAATAAGCAAAGCTAGATGTATTAAGGCTTATAGGTAATAGTTATTTTAAAAGTAAATAATTCAGAGAATGGTTATCAGGTGGAATGTGAGGATGAAGCAGAGGCATGGGTAGGGATGAAAAACAGGAATATAAAAGATATCTGAAATGTTGATTTGGATGTTAGACTCATTGGTTTGTTGTATACCCTATATACAGAAAAACATACCAAGTGTTGCAAATATTACATACAAGGAAAAATAGCTTGGCTTTTAGCTGTCATCCAATAGGTCAACTTTGGTTCCTTGAACTTGCAGCAACTTTTCCCTAACCATCTGTTCCATATATAATGACACCTTCTCTTTGAGCAGCTAGATATCTGTGGCCAAGTTATTTCATCCTATCAAAGACAACTCCTGAGAAATTCTAAAATCTTAGCATGGAAACATGTAGCCTTCTATATTACATTTCAGTATGACTGATGGGGTTTCTTAGTAGCTTCTTGACGTTTGTCTACGACAGAGAAATTTTCTTTTACCTTCAGTTCCAGCAAAAAGGCTCCTCAGGAACAAGGGAAAGCCTGGGTCCCAACCCCACTGCCCAAGATGATATGTTTTCACCTGATCTCATGTTACAAAGAAATTTGAGCATTACTTAATTCTCTTGCATATCTGCCATCAGAAAGTACTCCAAAAGATAATATAAGTCAGAACTATACATACTCCCTCACTCTCCACAGTCACATTTGATTGGATGTGTACTGACTCTCTTAAGTTATGTGATGTTGGATTTCATCTGGATACCCAAGCCTTTGTAGGATCAAACTAAGAAAGTATATGAATCTGTTGGTTTGTCAAACATAACACTTGCTAGACTCAGCACTAATAGTACCTAGCGAATGTGATGACTCTTTTATTATAGGCAAAAGACATAAGAATTATCTCATTAATCTTAAGTCTAGATACTAGGTACTATTACCTCCATTTGGAGGAAGAGGAAGTTGAGGCAGAAAGGTTAAGTTATGCTATGTAACCTTCTTCAAACCATGGAGCTAAAATTTCAACTTTGACTATTTGATTCCTGAACTCTTATTCTTAACACCATACTCTACTGCTTCCAAAGGTGAGTCAAATGTCATGCCAGTATAAATGGATTGTTGCTTTCCCTAAGAGGGCCCCAGGGTATCTCAAATCAATTGAGCAGCTGTCTTCTTTTAAGTCATCTAAGTTCTCTTAGTACTGAGGCAAGTCAAAGAATCAAGTACAAAGGTTCTACCTAAACCTTTCATTCATAAGCCCTGCCTAATGATAGCACTGGCTGGGGCCACGAGGGATGACCACATGCTTTTCTAGACCATTTGCTTAGAATAATTGAAGCATTGGAACTGTCCTCATTTAAAAACCTGAAGAGAAGGATAGTATTCTAGTTTGGGACACTTTGATATAGAGTGCCATACTTTGGACTCTTCAGTGTCGTTAGCAAGACTCACTGTCTAACACATGGCCTCTAATAGCATTTTCTTGACTGGGAGATTGTTGTATATTTGGATAACATGGACAGAAAGTATAGGGAAAGTGATAGGATCTTAGACAAAAAAAACACCAGGCTATTGATTTTGAGCTAGTGAATGTAGGTGACCTTGTCCAGATATTTAGTTTAGACTCCACAACAACAAACCCAAATCTAAGATCTCAATAAGTTAATGATGAACTAAATCCAATGCAAATGAGGATGAAAGAGTTAAATATTCCCCAAATAAGAAGCAGACAGGTCTTTTCTGTTACCCAGGCCACATTGAGTCTATACTGGGAATCCTTGCTCTGTTTTGTGACAGACAGATTTTAGAACATGATAGCAGCATTACAGAACAGGAAAGGTTGTGGCCCAGGGCCAGAGTGCCATATGGTCCAAACCTTATCAGGAAGAGGTCTTGGACTCTAACAACTTCTGTTTTTTTCCTGAATTTGAATGGTCCTAATTTGAAAAGCCATAATCGTTAAATTAAAGTTTCCAATCCTAATTCTACTTCAAGGCCCTACTCAAGGTGTCAGCACCCACTGAGCCACTACACCAGAAAGTGATGAATTAGCATCTATTGAGGGGACCAGCTGAATGGGCTAGGTATCAGGAATTTCCAGCAACATTCAACTGTTATTTTTGTTATAGTTCTGAAGGAGGCAATCTTCTCACAAGTGACTTTGTCTCTTTTGGAAGGCCTCCACCTCAGGGCCCCCTCCCCCGATGCTAAGGGTGTTGGATGATGTGGCGTAGGTATGAGGAAGAAACAGAAGTAGAGTAAGCTTGGTGGGATAGTTAAACGACAGTGGTGCTCTAGGGTTGAGAATAAAACAATAATGGCAGTAACTAGAAGAAGGGTGTAAAGGAAAAATGGGAGAAAGGTAGTAGATGGAAACCACGCAACTATTATCAGGTACTCACTAAAACTACCTGCCTAACAAGATGCTATTGTTGGTTTTGAGGCACAGGAATGGATGTTCAGCATTTAAACCTTTTTACAGCCATGTTTTAAGACCCTTCTCTCTCTATTTTGTGTTTTTCCAAGACACACTTATGCTCTGGAATTGGTGATTACTCCAGTGCGTCCAATTCCTTTCCTCATACCATCCCCACTGTCCAATACTAGTTTTCATGACCTTCCAGGGTAATGTCAACCTCCTGACAGCCATGTGAGGTCAGACCAGAGCTCCTGACTATTTTGTTACTAAAAAGACTGAAAAACCCTAGATGCTGCTACACTTTTCTACCAGATATTTCCCTAAATAGAAGGAATTCAACTCTACATTGAATAACTTTGAGGGATAAACCTCCAGCTTCTAGGAGAAGAGGTCTTTTTCCCTACCCAGAAGAGAATTTATTTACATTCCTTAATCATCCTTCTATCATACTTAGAACACACGAACTACTTCACATGGCCCCAAACAAGTGGTAAAGGAGTGCTTTTCAAAGAGAATAAGATGTTCCACAGCAGTCTAAGGACAAGTAAGGCTTCAGCCCACTGCGTTTATTCTGAGGAGAAACCTCCGAGGAGAAACCTCCGGGTGAAAGGCCCAGCTCTTGTCTCTACAGTTGATCCAGGCATATCTGCTACACCGGAAGAAAGAGTGCTTATTACAGTCCCAGTAACAGAAGCAATCAACCATCTCCATTCTTTCCCCGCATTCCAGTGTCTCCTAGCAGTTGTGTGGTAAGACACAAAGGTATATCATTGTCCACCAGAGCACACGGAAGCAGACCCTTCTATGTTCCCGCTGCCCTGAGAGCAGTAAGACAACCATGCAGAATGAGAAGGCAGGGTTCCTATCTACATGCTGTAACACTTTGCTTTCCCCAAATGACCCAAATGTTAGCTTTCTACCAGGAATATTGGAAACCATATCGGCAGGCTTAGAGAAATCATGGAGAAGGGTAAAAAAATTATTCCTCTTTATCTTAACACTACTAAAGGAAAGCTTTAATATTGCAAAAATGATAAGGAGGTTTTAAAAGAAAATTGAAAGAGATTCCACTTCATATAAAGGCAGGTAGCACTGAGTTTCCCTGACACATACGCAGGCCATGGTGGTCATTGTGCTGAATGACACCAGCTTGCATGTTTCTCTTATGTAAGCTCTCAAAGCAAAGGGCCTACAACAAGAGTGCTAAGTAATTTCCACATTTTCCAAAAACTAAAGTGAAGAAAGTTATTTTCAACTGCAGTACTGATGATGCCTCTTTGAAAAACTTCAAGTAGATTTCTTGGATCATGTTTTCTTCACAACACACAACTTTGCTCAGGAAATGCATCTATAGCTTTCCTTCTGTCACATTTGTCAGATGCTTACTGCTATTTGGATTCCTCTGTGAAGCTTATGATTACAAATTTTGTGAGCACTCTTCTTAGAGCACACCATCTGCTACATGGTGCTACATGGACCCTAAACCAGTAAGCAAAACAGATCTTTAGGAAGAGTACAAGGTGTTCTCCTGTTTCTACACTGTGAGTGTAAATTGGAATAATAGCTTTTATTTCCAAATTCTATCATTGTTGACGGGCTTACTGGCACAACTTTCTTTGCCTTTGTGTCAGATGAGTGCTTATATCTCAGGTGCCCTTTGGATATTCCACAGTCCATGCCTTCATGTTCAACACCCTCAGAGCACTTCCCAGAGGCTACCTTCTCCCAGAAGCAGAGGGCAACCTCCATTCCCCAGGTTTGCTTAGTTGATACCTCCTTGACCGTAACATATTAAGGAAGTTCCAATGTGAAGTCACAGTGAATCAATCAGCCTCATCCACAATCCTGTCCATTAGCTTTAAGAATGAGCCTATACATTGGTTTTAGTCAAGCCCCCTGCACAAACATAAGAAACAAACACAGAATCTAGCACTAAGAGGAAAACCAATTTGACCATGTGGACAGAGATTCAAACTATTACTAGAAACAGAACCAGTGAAGTCACGCTCTTCACTCAGATTGAATTGGGTTGTATGGAACTTACAAGGGCAAGTGGCACAGACATACTGCACAATAAAGATCCTAAAGGCTGAGCCCCAATGCCGGAGGCATTCCAGCTGTCCTGAGTAGATTCCAACCATGAACATTCTGCTCTTCAGATGGTCTGATGAGTTTGTGTTAGTCATGTGAGGGCAGCAGCTTCAACAAGCATCTGTATATGCAAGATCCCAAGTTTCACATGTGCCAGTTAATCAACATCATTTGTCAGATTGTTCAGGAAATCGGCTATTTAAATGCAAAGACCATCATTTACAGAGGCATAGAATTAAACAATATATTTCTCTATGAAGGTCTCTTGATGAAAACTGGCAATTTTGGCTTTGCAACAGGGAGCCAATGAGATCTTTGTGAAATTATTCTCAGCAGGTACAGGGTCTAGTTGCTTTGTTTTCTGAATGGCCCCACAGAAGATCCTAATTGTAAGGCCATCAACCAGTTTGTTCCCGTTCACAATATATTTCTTTGGCATTGTGTTATATGAGTGTATCCTCCAGGAGCTGCCTCTCTCATACAGCCAAGATAAAAAAATCTTTGTGTTGGGCCAAAGGCACGACTCCTCCAAATTCTAGTAAGCTAAACAGTCCCGAAGTAATTCAGACGATTGTAGCAGACAATAATAAAAACATTAAGAAAGAAAAATCTCACTCCTTCTGGATTCTATCGTCTAATACTCTTAACTATCCAATACTCTTTATCAAAGATCAACTGTAGGCATCACTGCACTGAAGCCCTCACTGATGGTGTAATACTTATACACTTATAGACTGCCTCTCCTAGTCTTAACATGCACTTGAACTTGCAGACTGCTAGGGGAAGAAGCATGGGTAGCAGAGACACCACCCTTCTGCTCCATTTCCATAGGACCAGAGAAGTTGCTATAAGGATACTTACAGTTCATCTTCTAGAATATTCCTAGGGCCATAACTTGACAATTCCTGTTTACCCTTTGTAGCTATGTGATAAAGAAGCCATTTGCAATTCTGGTTTCTTCTGTCTTCTTCCCTGTCCATGAGCCAAGCCTAATCCACTTCTACAAATGGACACTGAGAGGCACCCATCTGTTAACTAAATGGCCATTTTTGGAAAGAAAATGAGCAAAGCACTTGGAGGAAAACTTATGAAGACTTCTAAAGTAAAAGTGCCAACTAATCCACATTTGGAAACAAGCCCTTTCAGGAATGTTTATCATGGAAAGGACTTTGTATCAGGAAAATAAGACCTGGGCACCAAAGAGGAAGTTTTTCACATAATGTACCAGACAAATCCAGTCTGTCCAGACTTCTCCTGACTAAAGGAATCTACTTTTGTACCATGGGCACTTGCTTCACAAAGCACTATGAGGGTTATATTAGGATGGTGTTCCAGGTAAACTACTTGACCTGTCTTTCTGTCTCCCTTCGCTCAAGAGAAAAGGAGAGTGGGAAGAATTCTGCTTATTTCATGTAACTGGAATGATGAAATATGTGACTTTTGTGTCTGACTTCTTTGACTTAGCATAACGTTTTCCAAGATTATCCAAGTTGTAGCACGTATCAGCACTTCATTCCCTTGTATGGCTGAATAACATTCCATTATAGGGATACACACCACACTATTTATTTATTCACCAGTTGATAGACATTTGGGTTGTTTCTACTTTTTTGGCTATTATTAGTACTTCTATGACAATTCACATACCAGCATTTGTTAGAATATGTGATCTCAATATATAGTTGACCCATCAACAACACAGTTTAACTGTATGTGCCCACTTATACAAATTTAACAGCAATTTAACAACTATCCATGAAAATGCCTTCATGAGAGGGTTCTGGATTCCAGGGGAGAAGTTACAGCACTCAACTATAGCACAGAAATGAGAAAAGATGCATTAAGAAGATTAAGAACAGTTTCACTTTACCAATATCACCTGTACACCAAGCCAGAATAGCACATGAACCAAGGGAGCTCCCATCAGCCAATAGTTCTCCAATAGAGGGAAGAGAGAGCAAAGTTAACATCCAAGTTCCTTAGCCTTTTGGGGAGCTAGTTAAGAGGCCTACTTCTATTGTACCTCACCCAGAACACTGAGGGAATTTACATGGCTAGATTGCCTGGGGGCAGCTAAAAGCACAGAAAACGGTAGGGGCTCTCAACTATTAGCACATGGATCTCAACAGCTGGCCTCTGACTCCATGGCAGAAGATCTGCCTGCCCATGAATACTGGTACCAGCCCAATCTGCTCACACAACCTAGCACCAGGACTATCCACTCATGGAAACTTTCATTTGACCATCCCCCCACAGACACTGGCAGTGGGCCTACATGGACCCTGCCAGCCAGCCCAACTGCAAACTCTACCACCAGCCTGCCAGAATTTTTTGTCAGTCTGACTAGTAAAGGGCTTTTCATGACGAAGACACTCTATAAAGACTGTGAGACGTGACTGTTTATTCAAATGTGCAGATACCAGTACAAGGCTACCAGGACCATGGAAAATCAGGGAAACATGATTCTACCAAAGGAACAAAATAAACCTCCAGTAACTGACCCTAAAGAAATGTGGATCTATAAAATACCTAACAAAGAATTAAAAATAATCATCTTCAAAATCTCAGTGAGTTACAAGAAAAGACGGATAGACAACTAAAGTCAGAAAAAATGCATGAATAAAATGAGAAATTCAACAAAGAGACAGAAACTATAAAAAAGGAATCAAACAAACTCTGGAGCTGAACTGAACACACACACAAAAAATTATCAACAGAGAGATTCTACAGCAGGCTCAATCAAGCAGAAAAAAGAATCAGTGAATTCAAAGACAAATCATTTGAAATCATCCAATCAGAGAAATAAAAATAAAGGAGAATGGAAAAGAACGAAGAAAGCTTACAGAACTTACAGAATACTAGTAAGTGAAAAACTATACACATTTTGGGAATCCAAAAGGTAGAAGAGACAGAGAAAGGGGTAGAAATCTTATTTAAAGAAAGCATGACTAAAAACTTTCCAAATCTGGGGAGGAAAATGGACATATAGATTCATCAAGCCTAAAGGATCCTAATAGGTAGAACCAAAAGAGGTTTTTATTGAGAGGAATTATAACTAAATTGTCGAAATTCAAAGACTAAGATAATTTTAAAGCAGCAGAAGAAATGCAACTCACCACATACAAGTTAACCCCAATAAGACTCTTAGCAGATTTCTTAGCAGAAACTTTGCAGGCCAGGAAAGACTGGAGTGATACAGTTAAAGTTCTGAGAAAAAAGTGGATTAAATTCAACAACCAAAAAATATAGAGTAGATAAATGCATTAAAGCACTAGCCAACCAAATGCTGTCTACAAGAGACTCACTTCACATTTCAGGACACACATAGACTGAAAGTGAAGGGATGGAAAAAGACATTCCATGAAATAGGTAACCAAAAGAGAGCCAGAATTGCTACTTATGTGAAGGTAATTACATGATGATAAAAGTGACAATTCACTAGGAAGATGTAACAATTATAAATATATATGCATCCAACCTTAGTGTGTGTGTGTGTGTGTGTGTGTGTGTATCAAACATTTGTAGATCTGAAGACAGACATAGATAACAACACGATGATAGAAGGAGTCTTCAACATATTATTTTCAGTAATCCAGACAGAATATCAATAAGGAACTAGCAGACTTGAACAATACTATAGATCAAATAGTCTTAACAGGTGTATACAGAACATTTTACCCAGCAGCATCAGAACACATGTCCTCACAATGGAACATTCTCTAGTATAGAGCTCACATTAGGTCACAAAACAAGTCTTAACAAATTTAAGAATACTGAAATCATTTCAAGTATCTCATCCAACCACATGGATATAATTATAAATCAATAACAAAAGGAAAATAGAAAATCTAACAAATATGTGGAAATTAATCACACTTTTGAAGAACCATTGGGTCAAAGAAGATATCAAAAGGGAAATAAAAATAATCTTGAGACTAAAGACAATGGAAACACAATGTACTATAACTTGTGGGATGCAGCAAAAGAAGTACTAAAAGAACATTATACCAATGAAAGTCAACATTAAAATAGAAGAAAGATCTCAAATAAACAATCTAGATTACTCAGTGAACTAGTAAAAGAACTAAGCCTAACATTAACAGAAGGAAGGATGTAATAAAGATTTCAGCAGAAATAAATCAAATAAAGAATAGAAAACTCAATAAAATTAAAGGGTTTTTTTTTTTAAAGATAAACAAAACTGACAAACCCTTATTGACTAAATAAGAAAAAAACAAAGAAGAGTCAACTAAGTAAAATAAGAAGTGGAAGAGGAGACATTTCAACTGGTGCCATAGAAATAAAAAAAGATCGTAAAGGACTATTATGAACAACTATACACTAATAATTTGACAATCTAGAAGAAATGGATAAATTTCTAGAAATATATAACCTACTAAGAATAAAATTTTAAAATGTAGAAAAATATGAAAAGAGGGCAATAACAAATGAGGCTATTGAGTCAGTAATAAAAAAACTCACATAAAGAAAAGCCCAGGACAGTATCTAAGAAGAGACGTCATAAAAATGGCAGCATGAGGTGAGTCTCTTGAAATCTCCTGACATTTACAACAAATTGAACAACCATAACTCCACAAAGGACTCCTTGCATAGCAGATAGAAAAGACTAAGAGGTGCACTACTGAAATGACCTACAGGTGGGCAAATTGCATGAGTGGGGGAGGAGGGAAAGGTGAAGTGCGAAGACAGGACCTAGTGGGCGCTGGATGCAGACCTAGCTCAGTGCACTGAGCTCGCTGCATTCCGGAACTCCCACAACTACGGGAGAAGGAAGAGCTCAGACTGCTAGGGCTCTGCTTAAGGCCCACAGGGCTGAGGGGACAGCATATAACAGGGCTGAACCCAACGCTCACGGCAGAGATCTTGGAGCAAAGACTGAGGGAAGAAGGCTGAAAACAGTTGGTTAAGCTCTCACTGCCACAGAGAATGGAAGCCTTAGGCACTGAACCTAGTCGCCCCTCCCTACCCTCCCAGAGCTCGCCCCACCCCCACCTGTCCAGTGCTAGAAGTGGAACAGTAGCAGTGTCAGATCAAAAGAACAGAATATTTGCAGTTTTGAGAACTGTGGTCCACAGACACAGATTCGCAGCCCAACTAGTTCCGGCAAAGGGAAGCGAGCTGTGGAAGCAGGACTGGCTGTGGTGGTGGTCGTTGCCAATACTCTGGGCCACTTCATACAACCTACCCCACCCCATCCCCACCTATCTGGGCGGATCCCTGCAGGACTAAACAGAGCTGCTGAAACACATGGTCTCTGAATCTGGTACAGGAAGAGCTTTGGAACTTAAAAAGCTCTCCACATAACCCAAGGAGGTGGCACCATATGACCCAGGCAAACTATTCACAGAGGAGAAGCCTGCCATCCAGGGAATCACTCCATTGTGTGAAGAGCTGGAATAGTGCAGAGAATACAACACTATAATGAGAGAGAAAATAAAAGGCTGCATTAGCAGAGAAAATTAAACATTCTACCAACACCTAATGGAAAACAAAAGAAGGACTTCTTTGTATCAACCTGTTGCAGAAACCACTCTTGTAGATGTCTAAGAAGAGAACAAATAAATCATTAATTGCTATGAATAACAAAGGTAACAAGACAGCTCAGAAAGAAAATAAAAAATCTCCAGAAAATGAACTTAGAGACATAGAAATATGTGACATAAATGACAGAGAATTCAAGATTGCTATTCTGAATAATGAGATGAGATGCAAGCATACACAGACAGGCAGTTTAATGAACTCAGAAACACAATCAAAGAACAACATGAGCATTTTACCAAAAAATTAACATTTTAAAAAAGAACCAAATAGAATTTCTGAAGATTACGAACACAATAAAAGAACTGAAGAATGAAATAGCCGGCTTAGGTAGTAGAGTTGACCAGATGAGGAAAGAATCTGTGACGTTGAAGATAGAAATCTGGAAATGACATGGATGGAAGAAGAGACTTGAGACTTAAAAGAAATGAAAGACTCTATAAGAATTTTCTGACTCCATCAGAAAGAGCAATATAAGAAAAATTGATATACCAGAAGGGGAAGAAAGAGAAAAGGGAATGGAGAGTATATTCAAACAAATAGTTGATGAGAACTTCCCAAATTTGTGGAAAGAACTGGATCCTCGAATCCAAGAAGCAAATAGAATACCTAATTACCTCAACCCCAACGGGCCTTCTCCGAGGCATATTGTATTGAAGCTGTCTAAAAACAACGACAAAGAAAGAATCCTGAAGGCAGCCATGGTAAAGAAGATGGTAACCTACAAAGGAAAGCCCATTAGATTATCATCAGATTTTTCAGCAGAAACTCTACAAGCCAGGAGGGAGTGGAACCAAATATTCAAACTATTGAAGAAGAGAAATTATGAGCCAACAATAATATATCCATCAGAGATATGCTTTAGATATGAAGGAGGAATAAAGACCTTTCCAGACATACAGAAGCGGAGGGAATATTGTAACACACGACCTGCACTACAAGAAATACTGAAGGAGGCTATTCGACCAGCATCAACAGGGATAATTTTTGACACCCAAAACATAAAAGGGGGAGAGTAAAGGCCTTAACTGGAATATGGGAATTTAGAAAGTAAGCATGCTAAAGAAAATTGAATACTTTAAATATGAAACTTTCTTTTACATAAGCTTACAGTAACCACAAAAAACAAAATCCAGAACTGCAATATATTACGCAATAAAAGAAGAAACAGATTGAGGAATCAAAATGGCGGCGTGAGGTGAGCCTCTGTAAAGCTCTCCTGGAATTTACAACTAATCGGACAACAATAACCCCACAAAGGACTCCCTGCACAGCAGACAAGCAAGATGAAGAGGTCCACTACTGAATTCACCTCCAGGTGGGCGAATCGCGAGAGCGGGGGAGGAGGGAAGGGAAAAGTGCGGGGACGGAGCCGCGCGGGCGCAGGACGCTGACCTAGCTCAGTGCTCCGAGCTCGCTGCATCCTGGATCTACCACAGCTGCGGGAGAAGGAAGAACTCGGACTGTTAGGGCTCCGCTTACAGCCCACAGGGCTAAGGGGGCAGGATATAACACGGCTGAACCCAACGTTCACAGCAGAGACCTCGGAGCAAAGACTGAGGGAAGAAGGCTGAAAACTGTGGTGTAAGCCCTCACTGCTGAGCAGAGAACGGAAGCCTTAGGCACTGAGAGTAGCTGCCCCTTCCTACCCTCCCAGAGCTTGCCCCGCCCCCACCTGCCCGGTGCTAGAAGCGATAAAGTAGAAGTGTCAGATCAAAAGGACAGGATTTTTGCTGTTCTGAGAACTGTGGACCGCAGAAACAGATTCGCAGCCCAACTAGTTCAGGCAAAGGGGAGGGAGCTGTGGAAGCAGGACCGGCTGTGGTGGTAGTCACCGCCATTGCTCTGGGCCACCTCTCACAACTCACCCTGCCCCTGGCCCCACCTATCTGGGCGGATCCCTGCAGGAGTAAACAGAACTGCTGAAACATACGGGCTCTGAATCGGGTGCAGAAAGAGCTTTGAACTTCAAAAGCTCTCCGTACCCCCACAGGGACGTGGTGCCCTATGACCCAGGTGAACTGTTAACAGAGGAGAGGTCCATCTCCCAGGGAATCCCCCCATTGTGTGAGAAGCTGGAAAAGTGCAGAGAAAATATAGCACTACTGTGTCAGAGAGAAAAGAAAAGGTTGCAGTCAGAGAGAAAATAAAACATTCTTCCAACGAGTATTGGAAAACAAAAGAAAGACCTCTTCCTATCAACCTGTTGCAGAAGCCACTCTTGTAGATGTCTAGGAAGAGAAATAATAAATCAGTAATTGCCATGAATAACCAAGGCAACAAGACAGCTCAGAAAGAAAGTGAAAAGTCTCCAGAAAAGCAACTTAAACATATGGAAATATATGACTTAAATGATAGAGAATTCAAGATTGCAGTTCTGAAAAACATCAAAGACATGCAAGAAAACACAGAAAGGCAATTTAATGAACTCAGAAACGCAATCAAAGAACAACATGAGCATTTTACGAAAGAGATTGAAATTTTAAAAAAGAACCAAATGGAATTTCTGGAGATTAAAAACTAAATAGAAGAAATGAAGAATGAAATAACCAGCTTAGGTAGTAGAGTTGACCAGATGGAGGAAAGAATCAGTGACATTGAAGATAGAAACCTGGAAATTACACAGATGGAAGAAGAAAGAGACTTGAGACTTAAAAGAAATGAAAGAACTCTACAAGAACTTTCTGACTCCATCAGAAAGAGCAACATAAGAATAATGGGCATACCAGAAGGAGAAGAAAGAGAGCAGGAAACAGAGAATATACTCAAAGAAATTGTTAATGAGAACTTCCCAAACTTGTGGAAAGAACTGGATCCTCGAATCCAACAAGCAAATAGAATACCTAATTACCTCAATCCCAACAGGGCTTCTCCAAGGCACATTGTATTGAAGCTGTCTAAAATTAACACCAAAGAAAGAATCCTCAAGGCAGCCAGGGAAAAGAAGACGGTAACCTACAAAGGAAAGCCCATTAGATTATCATCAGATTTTTCAGCAGAAACTCTACAAGCCAGGAGGGAGTGGAACCAAATATTCAAACTAATGAAAGAGAGAAATCATGAGCCAAGAATAATATATCCAGCAAAGATATCCTTTAGATATGAAGGAGGAATAAAGACCTTTCCAGACATACAGAAGCTCTGGGAATTTTCTAATACATGACCTGCACTACAAAAAATACTAAAGGAGGCTATTCGACCACCATCAACAGGGACAATTTGTGGCAACCGAAGCATAAAAAGGGGGAGAGTAAAGGCCTTAACTGGAATATGGGAATGGAGAAAGTAAGCGTGCTGAAGAAAATGGAATGCTCTAAATATCAAACTTTCTTTTACATAATCTTAAGGGTAACCACTCAAAAAAAATCCAGAACTGAAATATATACTGTAATAAAAGAAGAAACAGAGGGAAACATCATAGAATACCACCACACAGAAATAATAGACAACAACAAAAAGGCAAAGAAACAATGGAGTCACAGCCTTACCAAAAAACTAAAGATAGAATGACAGGAAATCCTCACGTATCAATAATCACCCTAAATGTAAATGGACTGACCTCACCAATAAAAAGGCACAGAGTAGCAGATTGGATTAAAAAACTAAACCCAACCATATGCTGTCTCCAAGAGACACATCTCAGTTACAAAGACAAGCATAGACTCAAAGTGAAAGGGTGGAAATTGACACTCCAAGCAAATGATACCCAGAGAAAATCAGGTGTAGCCATAATGATATCAGATGAAACAGACTTCAGGGTGAAAAAGATAACAAGAGACAAAGATGGACATTTCATAATGGTAAAGGGGACTATACAACAAGAAAACATAACAGTCATCAATATTTATGCCCCCAATCAGGGAGCACCAAAATATACCAAGCAACTACTAACAGAACTGAAGGGGGAAATTGACCAAAACACAATTATACTAGGGGACTTAAATACATCATTGACAGCTATGGATAGATCATCCAAACAGAAAATAAATAACGAAATAGCAGCCCTAAATGACACATTAGATGAAATGGACATCATTGACATATATAGAGCACTTCATCCTAAAACATCAAACTATATATTCTTTTCGAGTGTACATGGAACATTCTCAAGAATAGACCATATATTGGGGCATAAAAGCAGCCTCAGCAAATTTAAGAAGATTGAAATCATACCAACCATATTCTCTGATCACAAGGCTTTGAAATTGGATATCAACTGCGAAAAGAAAGCAGAAAAAAACACAAATACATGGAGATTAAACCACATACTTTTAAAGAACGATTGGGTCAAAGGAGAAATTGGAGGAGAGATCAAAAGATACATAGAAACAAATGACAATGAAAATACATCCTACCAAAATTTTTGGGATGCCGCGAAAGCAGTTTTAAGAGGGAAATTTATATCATTACAGGCCTATCTCAAGAAACAAGAAAAATCCCAAATAAATAACCTCATGTTACACCTCAAAGAACTAGAAAAAGAAGAACAAGGGAAACCCAAGGTCAGCAGAAGAAAGGAAATAACAAAAATCAGAGCAGAGCTTAATGAAATAGATAACAAAAAGACAATAGAAAAAAATAATGTGATAAAGAGCTGGTTCTTTGAAAAAATTAATAAAATCGACAAACCCTTGGCTAGACTCACTAAAATAAAAAGAGAGAAAACACTAATTAACAAAATCAGGAATGAGAAAGGGGAAGTTATCAAACACCACAGAAATACAAAGGATCATTCAAGAATACTATGAAGGACTATATACCACCAAATTCAATAACCTAGAAGAAATGGACAAGTTCTTAGAAAAACAAGGCTGAACAATGAAGAACTGGAAAATCTAAACAGACTAATCACTGGTAAAGAAATTGAATCAGTCATCCAAAACCTTCCCAAAAGCAAAAGTCCGGGACCAGATGGCTTCACTAGTGAATTCTACCAAACCTTCAAACAGGATCTAATACCAATCCTACTCAAACTCTTCCAAAAAATTGAAGAGTCAGTATTCCCTAACTCATATTATGAGGCCAACATTACCCCGATACCAAAACCTGGTAAGGACAACACAAAAAAAGAAAACTACAGACCTATATCTCTGATGAATACTGATGCAAAAATCCTAAACAAAATTTTAGCAAATCGAATACAACAATGCATTAAAAAGATTATTCATCATGACCAAGTTCATGGTTCATCCCAGGGGCACAAGGATGGTTCAACATGCGCAAATCCATCAATGTGATACATCACATAAACAAAATAAAGGACAAAAATCATATGATTATATCAATTGATGCAGAAAAAGCATTTGATAAGATACAACATCCATTTATGATTAATACACTTAATAAAATAGGTATAGAAGGAAACTACCTTAACATAATGAAGGCCATCTATGACAAGCCCTCAGCTAATCTCATAATTAACGGTGAAAAACTGAAGCCCTTTTCTCTACGTTCAGGAACACGACAGGTCTGTCCCCTATCACCTCTGCTTTTCAACATAGTGTTGGAAGTCCTTGCCAGAGCCATCAGGCAAGAGAAAGAAATAAAAGGCATCCAAATTGGGAATGAAGAAGTTAAAATATCAGTCTTTGCAGATGACATGATGCTATATATAGAAAACCCTAAAGACTCCACCAAAAAGCTGTTAGAAACAATCAATGAATACAGTAAAGTTGCTGGCTACAAAATCAACGTACAGAAGTCCATTGCATTCCTATATACTAACAATGAAATCTCAGAAAAAGAAATACAAAAAACAATTCCCTTTGCAATTGCAGTAAAAAGAATAAAATATCTAGAAATAAACTTAACCAAGGATGTGAAGGATTTATATGCCGAAAACTATAAGACATTTTTGAAAAAAATTGAAGATAACACAAAGAAATGGAAAGACATTTCGTGCTCATGGATGGGAAGAATCAACATAGTTAAAATGGCCATATTACCCAAAGCAATAAACAGATTTAATGCAATCCCCATCAAAATCCCAATGGCATTTTTTAAAGAAATAGAACAAAAAATCATCAGATTTGTTTGGAACCACAAAAGACCCCGAATAGCCAAAGCAATCTTAAGAAAAAAGAACAGTGCTGGAGGTATCACACTGTCTGACTTTAGCTTGTACTACAGGGCTACAATAATCAAAACAGCATGGTATTGGCAGAAAAACAGACACATAGACCAGTGGAATAGAATTGAGAACCCAGAAATAAAACCACATAAATATGGACAGATAATTTTTGACAAAGAAGCTAAAAACATACAATGGAGGAAAGACAGCCTCTTCAATAAATGGTGCTGGGAGAATTGGATAGCCACGTGCAGAAGAATGAAACTGGACTGTTATCTGTCACCATGCACCAAAATTAATTCAAAATGGATCAAAGACTTAAGCATAAGACCTGACACAATAAACTGCATAGAAGAAAACATAGGTACTAAACTTATGGACCTTGGGTTCAAAGAGCATTTTATAAATTTGACTCCAAAGGCAATGGAAGTAAAAGGTAAAATAAACAAATGGGACTATATGAAACTTAAAATTTTTTGCACAGGAAAAGAAACCATCGACAAAATAAAGAGGCAACCTAGTGAATGGGAGAAGATTTTTGCAAACAGTTCCTCCGATAAGGGACTAATATCCAAAATATACAAGGAACTCATGAAACTCAACAACAAAAAAACAAACAACCCAATTGAAAAATGGGCAGAGGACCTGAAGAGACATTTCTCCAAAGAGGATATACAAATGGCAAATAGACATATGAAAAAATGCTCAACATCACTAATCATCAGAGAAATGCAAATAAAAACCACAATGAGCTATCACCTCACCCCAGTCAGAATGGCTGTCATCAACAAGACAAATAGCAACAAGTGTTGGAGAGGCTGTGGAGAAAAAGGAACCCTCATACACTGTTGGTGGGAATGCAGACTAGTGCAGCCGCTATGGAAGGCAGTGTGGAAGTTCCTCAAAAAATTATAAATAGAATTACCATATGACCCAGCAATCTGTCTCCTGGGTATCTACGCAAAGAATTTGAAATCATTTATACATAAAGACATGTGTGCTCCAATGTTCATTGCAGCTTTGTTTACGGTGGCCAAGACATGGAAACAACCAAAATGTCCTTCGACAGACGAATGGATAAAGCAATTGTGGTATATATACACAATGGAATACTATTCGACCTTAAGGAAAGATGATATAGGAACATATGTGACAACATGGATGGATCTTGAGAGTATAATGCTAAGTGAAATAAGTCAGACAGAAAAAGCAGAGAACCCTATGATTTCACTGATATGTGGTATAGAAACCAAAAACAAGAGAAACAAATGAGAAACAAAAACTCATAGACACAGACAATAATTTAGTGGTTACCAGAGGGTAAGGAGGGTGGGGGGAGGGAGATGAGGGTAAGGGGAATCAAATATATGGTGATGGAAGGAGAGCTGACTCTGGGTGGTGAACACACAATGGGATATATGGATGATGTAATGCAGAATTGTATACCTGAAATTATGTAATTTCATTAACAATTGTCACCCCAGTAAATAAACTAAAAAAAAAAAAAAGAAGAAACAGACAGAAAAATCATAGAATAGCAACACACAGATATAATAGAAAAAAACAAAAAAGCAAGGAAACAATGGAGACACAGTCTTACCAGAAAACTAAAGATAGAATGACAGGAAATCCTCACATATCAATAATCACCCTAAATGTAAATGGACTGAACTCACCAATAAAAAGGTATAGAGTAGCAGATGGGATCAAAAAACTAAACTGAACCATGTTCTGCCTCCAAGAGACACATCTCAGCCACAAGGACAAACAAACTCAAAGTGAAAGGGTAGAAATTGACACTCCAAACAAATGGTATCCAAAGAAAATCAGGTGCATCCATACTGGTATCAGATGAAACAGACTTGATGATAAATAAGGTAACAAGAGAAAACGATGGACGTTTCATAATGAGAAGGGTGACTATAAAACAAGAAGACATAACTGTCATCAATATTTATGCTCCCAATCAGGGAGCACCGGAATATACCAAGCAACTGCTAACAGAACTAAAGGGAGAAATGGACCAAAACACAATTGTAGTATGGGACTAAATGTATCATTGACAGCTATGAATAGGTCAATCCAAACAGAAAATAAACAAATAGCAGCCCTAAAAGACACATTAGATGAAATGGACATAATTGACATTTATAGAGCACTTCATTCCAAAACATTAGACTATACATTTTTTTCTAGTGCACATGGAACATTGTCAAAAATAGACCATATATTGAGACATAAAACTAGCTTCAGTAAATTTAAGAAGATTGAAATCATTCCAAGGATATTCTCTGATCACAAGGCCTTGAAATTGAATGTCAACTGCAAAAAGAAAGCAGGAAAAACCACAAATACGTGGAGATTAAACAACATACTTTTAAAGAAAGAACGGGTCAAAGAAGAAATAAGTGGAGAGATAAAAAGATACATAGAAACAAATGACAATGAAAACACATCCTACCAAAATTTTGGGGATGCAGTTTTAAGAGGGAAATTTATATCATTACGGGCCTATCTCAAGAAACAAGAAAAATCCCAGAAAACTAACCTCAGGTTACACCTTAAAGAACGAGAAAAAGAAGAACAAATGAAACCCAAGGTCAGCAGAAGAAAGGAAACAATACAAATCAGAGCAGAATTAAATGAAATAGAGAACAAAAAGACAACAGAAATAATTAATTGACAAAGATCAGATTCTTTGAAAAGATTAATAAAATTGACAAACCCTTGGCTAGACTTACTAAGATAAAAAGAGAAAAGACACTAACAAACAAAATCAGAAATGAAAGAGGGTAGGTTATCACAGATGCCACAGAAATAAAAGGATCATCGAAGAATACTATGAAGGACTATATGCCACCAAATTCAATAACCTAGAAGAAATGGACAAGTTCTAAGAAACATATAGCCTTCCCAGACTGAATCATGAAGAAGTGAAAAATCTAAATAGACAGATCACTATAAGGACATTGAGTCATTCATCCAAAACCTTCCTAAAAGCAAAAGTCCGGGACCAGATGGCTTCACTAGTGAATTCTCCAAACCTTCAAAAAGGATCTAATAACTGTCCTACTGAAACTCTTCCAAATAATTGAAGAAGAGACAATAGTCCTTAACTCGTTTTATGAAGCCAATATTACCCTGATACTAAAACCTGGTAAGGAAAACACAAAACATAAAACTACAGACCAATATCTCTGATGAATACAAATGCACAAAACATTAAAAAGATTATTCGTCACGACCAAGTGGGGTTTATCCCAGGGGCACAAGGATGGTTCAACATGCGCAAATCCATCAATGTGATACATCACATAAACAAAGAACAAAAATCATATGATTATATCAATTGATGCAGAAAAAGCATTTGACAAGTTACAACATCCATTTATGATTAAAACGCTTAATAAAATAGGTATAGAAGGAAAATAACATAATAAAGTTCATATATGACAAGCACTCAGCTAATCTCATAATTAATGGTGAAAAACTGAAGCCCTTTGCTCTACATTCAGGAACACAACAGGGCTGTCCCCTATCATCTCTGCTTTTCAACATAGTGTTGGAAGTCCTCGCCAGAGCAATCAGGCAAGACAAAGAATGGAAAGGCATCCAAATTGGAAATGAAGAAGTTAAATTGTCACTCTTTGTAGATGACATGATGCTATATATAGAAGACCCTAAAGACTCCACCAAAAAGCTATTAGAAACAATAAATGAATGCAGTAAAGTTGCTGACTACAAAATCAACATACAGAAGTTTATTGCATTCTTATATACTAATAATGAAATCTCAGAAAAAGAAATAAAAAAGCAATCCTTTTGCAATTTAAACAAAAAGAATAAAATAGCTAGGAATAAACTTAACCAAGGATGTGAAAGACCTATATGCTGAAACCTGTAAAACACTTTTTAAAAGAAATTGAAGAAGACACAAAGAAATGGAAAGACATTCTGTGCTCATGGATGGGAAGAATCCACATAGTTAAAATGGCCATATTATCCAAAGCAATATGCAGATTTAATGCAATTCCCATCAAAATCCCAATGGCATTTTTTAAAGAAATAGAACAAACAAGCATCAGATTCGTTTGGAACCACAAAAGATCCCGAATAGCCAAAGTAATTCTCAAAAAACAATGCTGGAGTTATCACATTGCCTGACTTTAGGTTGTACTACAGGGCTACAATAATCAAAAAAGCATGGTATTGGCAGAAAAACAGACACATAGACCAATGGAATAGAACTGAGAACCCAGAAATAACGCCACATAAATATGGACAGATAATCTTTGACAAAGAAGCTAAAAACACACAGTGGAGAAAAGACAGCCTCTTCAATAAATGGTGCTGGGAAAATTGGAAAACCACATGCCAAAGAATGAATCTAGACTGCTATCTGTCACCATGTACCAAAATTAATTCAAAATGGATCAAAGACTTAAGCATAAGACCTGACACAATCAACTGCATAGAAGAAAACATAGGTACTAAACTTCTGGACCTTGGGTTCAAAGAGCATTTTATGAATTTGACTCCAAAGGCAATGGAAGTAAAAGCTATAATAAATGAATGGGACTATATGAAACTTAAAAGCTTCTGCACAGCAAAAGAAACCATCGACAAAATAAAGAGCCAACCAACTGAATGGGAGAAGATTTATGTAACCATGCCTCAGATAAGGGGCTAATATCCAAAATATACAAGGAACTCATACAACTCAACAACAGGAAAACAAACAACCCAATTGAAAAATGGGCAGAGGACCTGAAGAATCATTTCTCCAAAGAGGACATACAAATGGCAAATAGACATGTTAAAAAATACTCAACATCACTAATCATCAGAGAAATGCAAATAAAAACCACAATGAGATATCACCTCACCCCAGTCAGAATGGCTATCATCAGCAAGACAAATAGTAACAAGTGTTGGAGAGGCTGTGGAGAAAAAGGAACCCTCATACACTGTTGGTGGGAATGCAGACTGGTGCAGCCGTTATGGAAGGCAGTGTGGAGGTTTTTCAAAAAATTATGAATAGAGTTACCACATGACCCAGCAATCTCTCTCCTGAGTATTTACCCAAAAAATCTGAAAACATTTATCCATAAAGACACGTGTGCTCCAATGTTCATTGCAGCTTTGTTTACGGTGGCCAAGACATGGAAACAACCAAAATGTCCTTCGACAGACGAATGGATAAAGCAGTTGTGGTATATATACACAATGGAATACTATTCGGCGGTAAGAAAAGATGAAATAGGAATATTTGTGACAACATGGATGGATCTCGAATTATCATGTTAAGTGAAATAAGTCAGACAGAAAAAGCATAGAACCATATGATTTTACTGATATGTGGTATATAAACCAAAAACAACAAGAAAACAAGACAAACAAATGAAAAAAAACTCATAGACATGGACAGCAGTTTAGTGGTTACCAGAGGGTAAAGGGGGAGGAGGGTTATAAATGAGGGTAAAAGGGATCAGATATATGGTGATGGAAGAACTGACTCTGGGTGGTGAACATACAATGTAATTTATAGAGGATGTAATACAGAATTGTATACCTGAAATTTATAAATTTATGTAACTTTACTAACAATTGTCACCCCAATAAACTTTAATAAAAAAAATTTTAAAAATACAGAGGTCTTCACTGAGACACAGTATAATCAAATTTCAAAAGTCAATTACAGAGAGGATGTTGAGAATAGCAAGATAAATGTGACTTGTCACAAACAAGGGATTCCCATAAAACTATCAATGGATTTCTCAGCAGAAACCTTGCAGGCCAGGATAGAGAGGCATGATATTTTCCAAGCGTTGAAAGAATAAAGGAAAAGTTTCAACCAAGAGTACAGTACCTTGCAAAGCTTTCCAGAAATGAGCAAAGAATTTCCCAAACAAAAAGCTTAGAGAATTTGTCATAATTAGACCTGCTCTACAAGAATGCTAAAAGGAGTTCTTCAAGCTGAAACAAAAGGATGCTAACTAGGAACATGAAAACATATGACAGTGTTAAAATTATTCTAAAGATAAGGATATAGTCAAATTCAGAATACTCTGAATATTGTAATGGTGTGCATAAATCACTTTTAACTCTAGTATAAAAGTTAAATTTAAAAAGTATTAAAATGACTATAACTACAATAATTTGTTAAACTATGCACAATACAAAAAGGTATAAACGTTGGGCCGGCCGGTGGCTCAGGCTGTTGGAGGTCTATGCTCCTAACTCCGAAGGCTGCTGGTTCGATTCCCACATGGGCCAGTGGGCTCTCTCAACCACAAGGTTGTCGGTTCAATTCCTCGAGTCCCACAGGGGATGGTGGGTGGCGCCCCCTGCAACTAGGATTGAACACAGCACCTTGAGCTGGGCTGCCGCTGAGCTCCTGGATGGCTCAGTTGTTTGGAGTGCGTCCTCTGAACCACAAGGTTGCTAGTTTGACTCCCGTAGGGGATGGTGGGCTCTGCCCCCTGCAGCTAGCAGCGGTGGTTGGACCTGGAGCTGGGCTGCGCCCTCCACAACTAAGACTGAAAGGACAACAACTTGAAGCTAAAAGGCACCCTCCACAACTAAGATTGAAAGGACAACAATTTGACTTGGAAAAAAGGCCTGGAAGTGCACACTGTTCCCCAATGAAGTCCTGTTCCCCTTCCTCAATAAAATCTTTTTTTTTTTTAAAAAGGTATAATGCTGATATCAATAGCATAAAATGGGGGCAGAAGTCAAAGTATGGTTTTATATTTAATCAAAGTAAAGTTGTTTTCAACATAATTGACTATTATAACAAAATGCTAGTAAACCATATTCAAAACCACATTAAAATGATCATACACCATAAACAAATGGAATTCATCCCTGGGATATATGAATGGTTTAACATACACATATTAATAAATATGATTACCACATCAATTAAATGAAGGATTAAAATTATATGATCATCTCAATAGATGCATAAAAAGCATTTACAAAATTCAATATCTTTTTGTGATAAAAATTCTCAACTAGTTAAGTATAGAAAGAAATTACCTCAACACAGTAAAGTCTATGTATGATAAGCCCACAGCTAATACATTCAGTGATGAAAGATTGAAATCTTTTCCTGTAAGATCAGGAATGAGACAAGGGACCCTTCACCACTCCTATTCAACATAGTACTAGAAGTAATAGCCAAAGCAATTAGGTAAGAAAAAAAAAAACATAAAAGGCATCCAGATTGGTAAGGGAAAAGTAAAGTTATATTTGTTTGAAATGACCTGATCTTATATGAGTATAGAAAACCATAAAGACCCTACCAAAGAACTGTTAGAACTAAATAAAAGAATTCAGTAAAGTTCTAGGATATGAAATCAACATACAAAAATCAGTTTCATTTCTACACACTAATAGCAAACTATCTGAAAAAGAAATTAGGAAAACAATAAAGTATTTATGACTAAGTTTAACCATGGAGGTAAAAGAGCTGTATGCTGAAAATTATAAAACATCAATGAAAGAAATTCAAGACACAAATAAATGGAAAGATATCCTGTGTTCAATTGGATTAACATTGTTAACATTCATACTACCCAAAGTGATCTACAGATTCATTACAATTCTTGTCAAAATTCCAAAGGATTTTTTTTTACAGAAATACACAAAAATCTGAAATTCATATAGAACCATAGAAGACTTCTATAGTCAAAGCAATTTTGAGCAAGAACAATAAATCTGGAGGCATCCCACTTCTTGATTTCAAATTTTATTATAAACCAAAAGTAATCAAAACAGTGTTGTACTGGGTAACAACACAGAACATTGGAACAGAATATAGAACTCAGACATAAGCCCATGCATGTGTGGCCAACTAATCTTTGACAAGAGTGCTGCAAATATAAATTTAGGGAAGGATAGTCTCTTCAGTAAATGGTATTGGGAAAACTGGGTCTCCACATGCATAAAATGCAAGTGGACTGTTATCTTACATATGTAAAACAAAACAGCTCAAAATGCTTTAAAGACTTAAACATAAGACCTGTAACAATAAAACTCCTAGAGAAAACATAGGGAAAAACTCATTGACATTGGTAATAAATTTTGGGGTATGATACCAAAAACTCAGGCAACAAAAGAAAAAATAAATTAGTAGGATTATATCAAACCAAAAAGCTTCTGCACAGCAAAGTAAACAAATGAAAAGGCAACCTATTGGAATGGAAGAAAATATTTGCAAATCATATGTCTGGTAAGGTGTTAATATCCTTTACTGGTTCTCACAGGGCTCTCACACTTGTTCCACTATTCCCTTGCCCTAATCACTCTAGGACCAGGTACTACACAACTACCCTTTACCACAGAACCCACTGAAATCATTCAAACTAGTTAATACTGAGCCTGTTTACCCTGCCTTGCCTTCCTGTCCTGTGGTAACTACAGTAAAGACTCTCACTCACGTTTTCCCTTTGCTTACTGTGCCTCCTGACCAACCCCACCATTTTCCCATAGCATGCTGTGCTTCCTGCTTCTAGAGATCTGTGAGTATAAAAACTTCTTCCTTGTGACAGATATTTCCTTGTCTGACTTATTGTACCTGATTAAAACAAATCCTGGGTACATTTAAAAACAATCTTTTTTATAATTTGTTATTTGGTGTCCAGTTCTCACCTAGCAGTGGCCAGAAACTAAGTGGTTGGAATGTACTTGGCTTACCCGTTTCAGGCAAATGACTTATTGAGCACATAACCATGGCCATTTGATCTACATAAAACATTCCATAAAGAATGGGTGTTTTGGTTTTTCAAATGGCAAAAGTGAGGCTCATAGAGGTTCATTGACATGTCTGGGGTCACACAGCTGAAGGTGTGCTGCGGAGCCAAGCCTGTCTGATGGTGGCACAGCAGGAGATCCTACCTGAATGGCCTACCCCTCCTCTGGGGAATAATCCTGGAATGTGCACCATGACCAGGGAGAAAACGTAGGGAAACTTTAACTAAATTTGAAGAGAAATTCTATGAGAGATTTGATTCACATGGTGATGGATGCTGGTGTTGATGTTGTTGCTACTGCCACAGAGCATGATGTATGGTATCTTCTGGGCCTTTTGTTTCTCATGAAATAAACCCAGATAACCCGGTGTTTGTGCTGGAGCTCATCTTCTTCAGGGGTGCCTGCTCATGCAGCTTCTTCATCCACCTTAGCCCTTCTCATGGAAGTGATGGACAGTTGCTAGAAAACCTTGGATGTGAGCTTCTGGTTCATCTCGTCTACAAACTTGATCTTAACATGCAACTTGTAGCCCTCCTTTTCCTCAAAATCCTGGGTGAAACCACAGTACTCTTCTTGCTGGCCATACTTGTCATTGATGACCATCTTGTCCTTGAAGTAGTACAAGGCCAAGGATAGGGGCTCAAGGGGCACCCTCACCCTTGCCACCTTCTTGTGCACCATGGTCTCTCGCAGCCCTTTATTCTGACACAGGAGCAGGGAGGTTGCTAGCTTTCTATTCCTTATTAACTTCAATGGTGATGGACAGTTAAGAAAGCTCAGACACTTCTTGCTACAGCACATTATCCATTACCTTAAGTACATGCTGTGCATCTTCCCACTTTGTGTCCCTTGTCTTTCTCATGCCAACTAACCTTACCGTGTACTCAAGCAAGTATAGCCCAGAAGTATATGTAACATCCTCAGAGGGAACTTTTGACCAATTAGAGACAGGAGCCAGTGAATCGATGTGGTAGCTTCCAATAGTCAAACTATACTGGGATGTATTTTCTGAGTCTCAGGAGATTATATGGCATAGAGTACCTCTTTGGCCATGTTGATCACCTTAAAAATATATTCCTACTCTTGTGTGGCTTTCCCTTATCACTTTCTTTCTCCTTCCCCAATCTTCTACTCCGGCATCAACTCTCAAATAAAATACTTGTACTCAAGTATTTGTCTTAGTCCACACTTCTGAGAGTTACCCATATTAAAGCAATTGGTACAGAAGTGGTACTAGAAAATAGAAACACAGGAGTGGAAACAGATGTTAAATCACTTGATTGTCAGAAAATAAAAAGAACCCCATTGCCTGGGGTATAATTCTTGACAACCTTCCAAGCATTGCAATTTGTGAATTACAATGAGGTGAAGGTACAAAGGCAAACAGCAAACCTGTCACTTGAATGGCATAGGAGTAATGTTAACAAGGATTGTGGAGTTTGCTCTTTTTGTTAAGTGACCTAGAAGTCTTTAAATGTGATAAAAACATATTCTTGTGAGCCGACTTTGAACGCAGGAAGTTCTGAGCCTTAATTCCTCACCTCTTGCTGCAATAGGCAACTGTGCCAAAAGCAGGTTCATGGATCACTACTAAGCATGATGGAGCTGTAAGAGATGAATGCACAATAGACAGCTCTTTTATAGGACCCCAAATTAGAAAGAAGACCATAATACATAGGATGGGGCATTTGAGCAAAGAAACCTAAGAACCTTGATAGAGAAGGAGCCACAAATGTCTGGTGCATGCAAACATCTCGTAAACAGATATTTTGCAAGATAATACTTGCCTTCAAAACCTGACTTTGCTTCTCCACTTGTCTCCATTATCTAGGTACAGGTTTTCATACAGCCTGAATGGGGAAAAAGCCCTTTCTCCATGCTCCAGCTCTAAGTTTTGATAACACTGCATTCCTAAGGCCCCCACAGTCCTAATAATAACTTTTCTTCCAACTTGCTTACCTTTGAGTATCTCAACATCCCTTTTTCATTCAATTAAGAACAATCTGTAAGTCTGTAGTAGGTCGTTCACTAAATTCTCTTCAGAATATTTTCAGGTTATTCTTTATATTTTCAGCCTAAATTCTTACTGACAAAACATTATTTTTTATCAGAAAGAGCCCCAGAACATAAGCCTTCAGATAAAATTTTTGGGTTTGATGAGACATGGATACTCTTCTTCCAGAGGGACAATGGGACACTGATCGTCTAAAGCATCAGTGTCATTACACTTCCTCAAAAAATTATTGATGGGTGTCTGTGATGGAATGTCAGTATAAGAAAATGAGTTGGGAGGTTATGATAGCTACTTGATTGAGTGGAGTAGTGGTGAGTATGAAGATTGTAGACTGGGTGTCTTTGAATGTGTTGAAAAACTTATTAAAGAACACTAGGTTACAGGCTTAAACATTCGACTGAGGGTACTGGTGGAGAATCTCAGAAAGCTTCTCTAGAGACCACAAAGGAATCCATTACCTATGTAGCCACTGGGAAATATGGTTGAGCATCGATCCAATACTCAGTTGTGCTAGATGTAGACATGCATTGCTTTGTCAAATCCTATGGTAATATTAGGGCATTGGTTGGAATTGGTTGAGATCTTGAGATTTAGCATATGATCATTTGATTAGACAGCAGAGGTTGAGGACCATGTTTCCCAAAAATCGCCCAACTCTGTATGCTTGGGAAAATACCCTCTCTACCATCTAAAGAAACCAGGCTTCTTCTGCTTAAGCACTTTATAGGACTTCACCTATGGCAGTTGCCTCTAAGCACACACCCTCATTGCTCCAGACACAAAATAAGACCTACGCATATATTCCAACATGGTCCTGGGGAAAATTTGATGGTCTGCTCAAGAGGAGATAGCTTATACATCAGAAGAGTTACAGGATCTTCCTAAGTGTATGGAAGAGACCTTGAGTTCATGTATGAAAAAGGATAAGATAGCATTTTGACCAGACAGAAGAAAATAAAATTTGGTCATGCTAAGTTCATTAATATGGTAGCACTCACCTAAGTTCTATTTAATATCTTAACTCAAACACCTGCAATTTCTATTTTTCTGCTCATTAAATATACCCTGGAGTCAACTTTAGTGTGTATTTAGAAGTCTAACACTGTAATTTGCCTAAAATAATAGAGAATGGACCCAATTCCTGTCCACAGACAGGAAGATGGAAATGGAGTTCACCTATTAAGTACAAGGTATGCAGTCATATTTTAATCATATTCCCAGGGAGAGTTCTTCAGTAGAAGAATACCAGAAATCTTGAGATCTGTGTGAATATTCTCTGTGTAAGCCAGAAATGACACCATTAAAAAGACTCCCGATAGGAATGGCGGCAGCGAGGTGGTCTTCTTGAGTTCTCCTCCCGAACTTACCACAAATTGAACATCTATAACCCATCAAAGGACTCTGCTCATTACACAGAACAGCTAAGAGACTCGTATGAGGATTACTTGAAGGTGGGCAAACTGGGTGAGCAGGGGAAAATGGAAGCGAACAGAGTGGAAGCGTGGCTTGCATCCATGGCTGCAGAGACCCAGGAGGTCCCAGGACAGAATAGAGACCACAATAGCCAGGAGATGGGCTCTTTCCCTGCATCCCACAGCTGATCTCTCTACCGAGAGAGAAGCATATCCAGCGTTTGAGGCAATAATCTCAGCTGAGACCTCCAGCTGGGCACTACGTTGAACAAAGGAAGGAAACACCATACTTGGGCCCCTACCCCCACTCTCCCAATCCTATCCCTGCCCTTCCAGAGACTCAAGCCCGCCCCTGTACTGAGGAGTAGTGTCAGATTACAGAGGAGCAGTGGCGCTCACGATCTGGGAAGATCCGGTTTGCAGCTGTGACCCACACAAGAGCCTGGGAAGAGTGTGACACTGCTGCCGTGCGAGAGAGAAGACCCTTTCATTCCCAGCCCCCCACCCTTTCTGGCCTTCCTAAGGCAGGGCCATTACAGCTGCGGAGACACAACCAGGGGTCAGCAGCAGGTGTCAGAGGCAGCTCTGGGCTTTTAGCTGCTCAAATCTCATGCCTTCTACTCTCTCTCTCTCTCTCTCTCTCTCTCTCTCTCTCTCTCTCTCTCTCACACACACACACACACACACTCACGGAAGAAGTGCCCTAAGACAGGAGACCTGGGCACAGGGCTGGCTGTGTTACTCTCAGTGCTCATATGTGCAGGCAAGAGCAGAAACTGCAATGACTTTGTAGAAACTACTCTCAAGACCCCATAGTCCCACTCATCTAGAACTGCAGTGCTAGGGTCACTCTGGGCACCAGGTGGCCGGCTCTGCCTGCACAAGATGCAGAGGACTCTTTGGTACAGCAGAGGACAACCTGGAGATTACTTGGTGGGCTTAAGCCAAGATTGGCACTGCTATTTTTTGTTTGTTTCTTTTGTTTTGTTTTTATATTTTTGATATTTTTGCCTGTGTCGAGTGTGGGTTATTGGTTGTTTTTACATGTGAATGTATTTGGTTTCTTCTTTGTTGTTGTTGTTGTGCTTAGTGATTTGCTTTGTTGTGAAATTACCCTATAGCAGGGCCCAGCCCAAGGAGCAAAATATTCAACACACCCAGAGGCCAACTCCAAGCCAAACCAGAGTAGCACCAGGTTTGACTTACAAATGACACACCCAAAGGGAATTCTCTACAGGCACAAGAACCCATAGGGGCCAAGCCTCATTTCAGTAGTCAACCCTCACGCAGCAGAACATCCACTGCGGGCAGAGCCAAGTCTTACAACTAGTCAGCCTAGCAGTCAATCCCACCTACTGAAAATCCAAAAGCAATTAAAGCTCAACTTTAACAGGACAATATACACAACACAAGGGTCACCTTTGGAGCACACACACAGGAGAATAGGGAAGTGGTGCAAGTCACATATAAAGGACACATACTACATAAGATCACCCAACAAAAAACAAGAACCCTAGGGGATACATCAAAGCAAACATAGAGAGTGAGCCAGAATGGAGAAACAAAGATACATGTCCCAAATAAAAGAACAGAAGAAACCTCCATAATTGGAACAAAATAATATAAAGGTAACCAACCTGTCAGAGACAGAATTCAGAACACTGATGATAAGAAAGTTTAAAGAGCTTAGTGATGACATAAAGAAGGACAGAGAAATCATAATGAACAACCAGTTAGAACTAAAGAATACAATAACTGAAATAAAGAACACACTTGAAGGAATTACCAGCAAGTTAGATGAGGCAGAGGATCGAATCAGCGACTTAGAAGACAAGTTAGCAGAGATCACCCAAGAGGAACAACAAAAAGAAAAAAGAATAAAAAAACAATGAAAATGGTTTAAGAGACCTCTGGGATAACATCAAGCACAACAATATGTGCATCATAGGAATACCAGAAGGTGAAGAGAGGGAGCAAGGGATCGAGAACATATTTGAAGCAATAATGACCGAAAACTTCCCTAACCTGGTGAAAGAAACCGACATACAAGCCCAGGAAATACAGAGAGTTCCAACCAGGATGAACCCAAACAGGTCCACACAAACACATTATAGTTAAAATGGCAAAGGTTAAAGACAGAGAGATTGCTAAAAGAAACAAGAGAAAGACAGCAGGTTATATACAAGGGAACTCCTATAAGACTATCAAATGCTTTTTCTACAGAAACTTTGCAAGCCAGAAGGGAGTGGCAGGAGGTTTTCAAAGTGATGAAAAACAAAGGGCTACAACCTAGATTACTTTATCCAGCAAGCCTATCATTTAAAATTGAAGGAGAGATAAAGAGCTTCCCAGAAAAGAATAAGCTAAAGGAATTCATTATCACCAAGCTAGCATTGCAGGAAATATTAAAAGGGATTCTGTAAGCAGAAGAAAGATGAAAACAATCTAACTACAAAAAAAAAAAAAAGGCAATAACTATGTACCTACCAATAATCACTTTAAATGTAAATGGATTAAATGCTCCAATCAAAAGACAGGGTGCTGAGTGGATAAGAAAGCAAGACCCTTGCATGTGCTGTATACAAGAGACTCACCTCAGATCAAAAGACACACACAGACTGAAAGTGAAGGGTTGGAGTAAGATACTTCATGCAAATCAAAATGATAAAAAATCTGGAGTAACAATACTTATATCTGACAAAATAGACTTTACAATGAAGGATATATTAAAAGACAAATATAGGCACTACATAATAATAAAAGGATCGATCTGACAAGAGGACATAACCCTAGTAAACATTTATGCAGCCAACATAGAAGCACCTAAATACATAAAACAGATATTGACTGACATAAAGACAGAGATCAACAGTAACACTATCATAGTAGGGGACTTCAACACACCTCTGACAACAAGGGACAGGTCTTCCAGATGGAAAATAAATATGGAAACAGCGGCCTTAATTGACACATTGGACCAGTTGGACTTAATCGATATTTTCAGAGCATTTCATCCCCAAACTGCAGAATATACGTTCTTCTCAAGCACACATGGAACATTTTCCAAGATAGATCACATGTTAGGCCACAAAACAAGTCTTGATAAATTTAAGGAAATTGAAATCATACCAATTATCTTCTCTGACCACAGTGCTATGAAATTAGAAATCAACTACAGGAAAAAAACTGGAAGACACACAAATACATGGAGGCTGAATAACTTGTTACTAAATAATGAATGGGTCAATGAGATAAAGGAAGAAATCAAAAGATATCTCAAGACAAACCAAAATGAAAACATGACGACCCAAAATGTATGGAATGCAGCAAAAGCAGTCCTAAAAGGGAAACTCATAGCAATACAGGCTATGAGAATTACAGGAAACTCATAGCAATACCTAAAGAAACAAGAAAAATCACAAATCAACAGTTTATCCTTACACTTAAGGGATCTGGAAAAAGAACAGCAAAATAAGCTCAAAGTGAGTACAAGGAAGAAGATAATAAAGATCAGAACAGAAACAAATGAAAAAGAGACCGAAAAAACCAATACAAAAGATCAATGAATCCAAGAGCTGGTTTTTAGAGAAGATAAACAAAATCGACAAACCTTTAGCCAGACTCATAAAAAAAAATAAATAAATAAGGACCTAAATTAATAAAATCAGAAAAGGAAGAGGAGAAGTGACAACAGACACCACAGAAATACAAAAAAATTTAAGAAATTACTATGAGCAACTATATGCCAACAAATTAGACAATCTGGAATAAATGGACATTTTTCTAGAAGCATCCAACCTTCCAAGGCTAACTCAAGAAGAAACGGAAAACCTGAATAGACTGATTACTATTAGGGAAATTGATTCAGTAATCAACAAGCTCCCAACAAACAAAAGCCCTGGACCAGATGGCTTTACAGGTGAATTTTACAAAACATTCAAAAAAGAATTATCACCTATTCTCCTCAAACTATTCCAAAAAATCCATAAGGAGGGAAGGCTCCCAAATACTTTTTACAAGGCCAATATCACCCTGATCCCCAAATCAGACAAAAAAAGAAAACTACAGGCCAATATCCCTAATGAA
Organism: Rhinolophus hipposideros; assembly: GCF_964194185.1. Classification (NCBI taxonomy): domain Eukaryota; kingdom Metazoa; phylum Chordata; class Mammalia; order Chiroptera; family Rhinolophidae; genus Rhinolophus; species Rhinolophus hipposideros. Next base: position 41,871,185 of record NC_138051.1, read on the forward strand.
CATAGATGCAAAAATCCTCAACAAAATATTAGTGAACAGAATTCAGCAATACATTAAAAAGATAATACACCATGATTAAGTGGGATTCATCCCTGGTATGCAAGGGTGGTTCAACATCTGCAAATCAATTAATGTGATACACCACATAAACAAAATGAAAAATAAACATCATATGATCATATCAATAGATGCAGAAAAAGCATTTCACAAAATCCAGCAGCGATTTATGATAAAAACTCTTAAGAAAGTGGGAATAGAAGGACCATATCTCAGCATAATAAAGGCCATGTGTGATAAATCCACAGCTAACATCATACTCAATGGGGAAAAGCTAAAACCATTCCCCTTAAGAGCAGGAACAAATCAAGATTGCCCACTTTCTCCACTTTTATTCAACAAAGTTCTGGAAGTTCTAACCACAGCAATCAGACAAAGAAAAAAAAAAGAAATAAAAGGCATCCAAATTGCTAAGGAGGAATAAAATTGTCATTATATGCAGATGACATGATACTATATATAGAAAACCCTAATGACTCCACCAAAAAAAACTATTAAAACTGATAAATGAATTTAGTAAAGCACAAGATACTAAATTAATATTCAGAAATCAGTTGCGTTTGTATATACCAATAATAAAATATCAGAAGGAGAAATTAAGAAAACAATCCCATTTACAATTGCTTCAAAGACTATAAAATACCTAAGAATAAATTTAACCAAAGAAGTAAAAGATCTATACTCAGATAATTATAAGACACTGAAGAGAGAAATTAAAGATACAAATAGATGGAAATACAAACCATGCTAATGGATAGGAAGAATTAATATCGTTAAAATGTCCATACTGCCTAAGGCAATATACAGATTCAATGCAATTCCTAAAAGTACCAAATACATTTTTCACAGAAATAGAAGATATAATCCTAAAATTTATATGGAACCATAAAAGACTCCAGATAGCCTCGGCAATTTTGACAAATAAGAACAAAGTGGGAGGTGTCACGATACCTGACATCAAATTATACTACAAGGCCACAGTAATCAAAACAGCAAGGTATTGGCATAAAACAGACACATAGATCAATGGAACAGAATAGAGAGCCCAGAAACAAATCTATGCCTATATGGTCATTTAATCTACAACAATGGAAGGAAGAATTTATGGTGGGGTAAAGACAGTTTATTCAATAAATGGTGCTGGGAAACCTGGACAGACACATGCAAAAAAATGAAGCTGGACCACCTCATTACACCATATACAAGAATAAATTCAAAATGGATTAAAGACTTAAATGTAAGACCTGAAACTATAAAACTCCTAGGAGAAAATATAGGAAGGTACTTTATAGACATTACCCGGAGTAATAATTTTACTGATATATCCCCTCAGGCAAGGGAAGTAAGAGAAAAATTCCAAACATATTGGATTACGTCAAACTAAAAAGTTTTTTCACAGCAAAGGAAACCATCAATAAAACAAAAAGGGATCCTACTGAATGGGAGAAGATATTTGTCAATGATATATCCAATAAAGGGTTAATATCGAAAATTTATTAAAAAACTCACTCAACTCAACTTCAAAAAAACAAACAACCCAATTAAAAGATGGCAGAGGGCATGAAGAGACATTTTTCGAAAGAGGACATACAGATGGCAAACAGACATATGAAAAAGTGCTCAACCTCACTAATTATTAGAGAAATGCAAATAAAAAGCACAATGAGATACCACCTGACCCCAGTCAAAATGGGTATCACGAATAAATCAACAAACAACAAGTGCTGGCAATGATGTGGAGAAAAGGGAACCCTTGTGCACTGTTGATGGAATTGCAGATTGGTGCAGCCACCATGGAAATCAGTATGGAGGTATCTCAAAAAACTGAAAATGGATCTACTTTATGACCCAGCAATTCCACTCCTAGGTATCTATCCAGAGAAATCCAAAACTCTAATTCGAAAAAATTTATGCACCCCTATGTTTATTACAGCACTATACACAATAACTACAGTAACCAAGACATAGAAACAACTGAAATGCCCATCGGTAGACGACTTAAGCAGCTGTGGTACATTTATACAATAGAGTATTATACAGCCATAAAGAAGAATTAAATCTTACCATTTGCAACAATATGGATGGATCTAGAGAACATTATGCTAAGTGAAATAAGTCAGACAGAGAATGACAAATACCATATGATCTCACTTATATGGAATCTAAAGAAAAGAATAAATGAACGAACTAATCAGAAACAGCCTCAGAGGTATAGAGGAAAACTGAGGGTTGCAAGATGAGAGGGGGGTTGGGGATTAGGGAGAAGGTGAGGGGGTTGGAAAGCCCAATCGGTAACCCAAGATTGCCACAGGGATACAAAAGTCAGTTTGGGGAATATAATCAATAATGTTGTAAAGATTTGTAGGGTATCTGATAGACTCTTGTCTTATTAGGGTGACCACCTCAGGGATGGTGTAGATGCCTGATCACTGCACTGTACACCTGAAGCTGAAGCTGAACAATAATGAATGTCAACTATAATTTTATATACATATATATATATATACATACATATGTATATATATATATACACACACATACATATATATGTATATATATATTTACAAGAAGTGGAGTACAGCATTAGGAATAGACAGTGGAAATGTAACGGCTATGTGCAAAGTCAGAGGGGTAGTAAATAGGGGAAGGGGGTTGTCACTGTGTGAGGGATATAAATGATAAATGTCTAACTGTTACATTTTTTGTACACTGAAACTAATAAAAAAAGAAAAAAAAAAGAATGACTCCCTGGTTTTTCTAATACTAATGGAAGACCAAGGTAGTAAGCATACTTTATTTTTGGAACTTCCCCAAAGTAAAGGTGGGTATAGTTTTACCAAGTGAGCAGGATGGAATAATAATTAGACCTTTGACTTGAATGGGTCTATGGAAATAGCTAAGAAATCACAGACTCTTTAGGGATAAAATACTTTAGATGTCATAACCATGTAAGCATAAGTGCTATAGGTCTAGTAGACAAATATGAATTGAGCCACCATAGTAAAGATTAAAATTTTTACCTAAGGCTACTTAAAGACCCAGAGCTCCTTGATAGAAGAGGTCTTTAAGGATAAATCCATGAAAACAGCAACAAGTGTTTGCTATAAGGTTGGCTGGCAGAGCATTAAAGAAAGAAAAATCTTAAAACACCATGACCCACTGTTCTAAGAAGAGGCTTATGCATGTTATTTTATTAATGGATTCCTGAAGCAAGCCATGTTGCAGTGGGCTTAGTGGGCCCATATTTGGATTATTTCTCCCTAATATTTACATATTACAGGAATGGTTGTACAAACCTTAACAGAATTTAAGTATTGGTTTGCTGACACATGGGGTAAAGGCTATTATGTTGGAAAGGGTGTAGAAGCCTAATTTACTTTACAAAGTCAGTGATGTCCTCAAATTTAAGTGAGTTAAGAACAATGTAAAATGAGACGGTTAAACTAATGTTACAAATAGTATATAAAATGCTAACATATGCATATAATATACAAATTTGATTATATAATCTGATTAAATATGCATGTATAACTTGATTTCATATATAAATTTTGAGTTTTATATACTTTGTTTATACATAAGGTTTGATTATATATAATCTTATTTTATATATGTAATTGGATTGCATGTGTATGTGTTGCACACATGTATATATGTATAATTGGACTATATGTGTATATGTACACGTATTATATGTGTACATGTATGTGCACATACACACATACATACACACAGAGGATGCCCCCAAAAATGTATACACATTTTAAGAAAGGAAAACAACTGTATTAAAATTGTAATACTAAATATATACTGACAACAAAAGATGAATACAAGTTACGTTTGACTTCTGCAATTTCAAGAAGTGCTCAAAGTGGTGACCATCAGCGTAATTTTAATACAGTTTTTTATTTCTTAAAATGTGTATAAGAAACAAAAGAAGAAAAAAGCCCAAAATAGTGTATACATTTTTATGGCACTGACTGTGTGTGTGTGTGTGTGTGTGTGTGTGTGTGTGTGTGTGTGTGTGTACAATACGTGAAATTCATAAAAGGATTAAGTTTTCACCTCCACATTGCTTTGGTCTTTTGGAGATGGATACCTACATAATTACAAAGAATATGTGTATTCTTAAGAAAGTGGCATTTGGGAAAATTGCAGATACCACATAAAGCTTTCTTTTACCCACTGAAAAAGTTGGAGATGGGGATTTTGATAAAAGGCCTCATCCTAAGAGGTCTGGTTCTGGAAATATATTTCCTCCCTCTCTGGGCAGAATATCAAGAATTTATGGGGGCTGATTGTGAGCATCTACTTTCCAATCCTGTTTGGGAAAGAAGTTGCCATGGCTTTGCCATATCTGTGATCTTAAGGTGACCATCAACTAATAAATATATTTCCTTAATTTCACCACTTTTCCATTTGAGGGCACAGGGAAGGCAGGGATCTGACAAATCAGGAACCCTAGAAACTATGGTTGTGTATGAGTAGAGCTGCTGAGAAATCAGTAAGAGTCTTGCTTTAGCCTCTGCAGTGCTGTTACCACGTTTGAAAACTAATCTGAAACTCCTAGCAGGGCCTCAGACCTGCTCAGCAGAAAAACACAGAAGGAATATTTGTACTTTAAAGGGATTAATGACATGATTCTTTTCACCTAAGGTAAAGCTTGGAAATGCCTTTTCACAAAGAAATGTTCCAGGATGAGTGAAGCTGGAAACACGTAAAATTTTCCCTTTGAATTTGAAAATGCCTGTATTGGAATTTATGACTTCATAGAGTATTTGGCTCAGGAATATAATAGAACTTGGTTCTTGTCTCAGTTCACCACCTACAGTGTTTCCCCTAAAATAAGACCTAAGTGGAAAATAAGCCCTAGCATGATTTTTCAGGATGACATCCCCTGAACATAAGCCCTAATGCGTCTTTTGGAGCAAAACATTAATATAAGACCCGGTCTTATTTTCGGGGAAACATGGTAGCACCTGGAGCACTATGGAAATCCAACTACAAAGTATTTTGATTTGTTGTTTGTTTTTAAATCATACTTATATCCCTGAACTGCCTAAAGGTGGCTTGGGTAGCATCACGGAAGAGGGAAGGCAGAATATAATTATTCCCAGAGTGACATGTTTTCTCTATCACAAAGCATCTGATTGGTCACTGGACTCCAGAAATAGTGAGGCTGGCCTCTGACTTGCTTAGGGGTGGTAATAAAGACATTTTGAAGGTAGTTATCTCCACAATGGCAGGCACACAGCTGCAGTTAAAGTAAGCCTGTTATTATTATTGCCAATTAAATAAATGGATATTTGATGACACTTTCATAATAATGAAAATGAAATCCTGCAAGTTAAAACATCATTAAGGAATTTTTAAACAGGCCTTTAATGCAAGTATAGGATGTCAGTTTTATGACTTGAGGCAAGAGAATGAGTAATTATTTTGCTCAAGCAGCCAAAAAAGTGGCAAGAAATAAAAATATGAATGGAGTTCTGTTGGACCCCCAGGTTGCCTACTGTTCCCTATTTGTCAAGAAGTTGGCATAAAGTCTCAGAAACTGTTGCACCATTTTCAGTTAAGGCACAGGATTCGAGCAGGTTGCTTAACTCTTTCCAGGCAAAAAGAATAGTATTTTTCTAGCATGAAATTACAGAATTTTGCCCTGAGAAGTAGAAAAGTCCAAAACCACAAGCCCTCTCAGACCTCCTGCATAGGAAATACAGCTGCGGATCCCTACTGCTGAGAACCTTGTAAGATCAGTAGCAAGTTAACGGCAAACATTTATTCTCAGAGAGAAATCAAAATGAGTTACTGGCAAAAGATCCATTATCAATGGGAAATTAAGTCAATAAGTAACACTTGCACTTTCAGATTAAGTCTATAAGTAACACTTGTACTTTTACATTTGTCTTTATGGTGGGACACAAACCACCGAGGTTCAGAGTACAAATTAGCTATCAGTAAACTTCGGGTGGGAGAAACCATTGGCGACTTGTTTATTACTGAAATATCCATGGCATATAAAAAGAGTTCTCACATTTTGTTTTTCTTTAGCAATCTGAGCCATTGTGAGCCACCATGTAGTCTTGAATAGGGATGGGGTATAAAGGGTGTATAGCGATCAATAACAAGCTTTACTTAGCCCAACCTTAGCATGCTATAGTGCTACCTCATTAAAACAACAACAACAAAACATTGAGTAGCATTTCCCTTGGGCAGCCTGCAAATTCAGTTCAGACAATTTGATTTTTTACCATATAATTTATTGTACACCATATTTCAAGGCATACTCAGTAGGTGAGTCTCCAACTTTTATTTTCATTCAATACCGAATCAAGATTAGGAGACATTCCTGGCTAACAGTGACCCTCTGTGAACAAGGTAATGAGGGTTGGCAGGCAGATGCGAACCTCTTGCTTAGCAATCAACACTATTATGCAGAATGAGCCTTTCATCATAAGGGTTCTTTAGCAAAAAATAGAATCAAAATTATTTTTAGGAAGACATTATATTCAAGTCTAGATTGTATGGTTGACAGAATTAACGGTAGTGACCTGTTTGCCTTTAAACAGTTTGGGAATAAATTAGTGAAGCCAGTTTGTAGACAAAAGTGGAGTTGAAACACCTAGTGGGACCAACCTGTGCCTTCCTCCACAGCCATACAAGCAGAAGATAGAGAAGTGAACTCCAAGAAGGGATTGGGGGTGGATTTTCTTATCCTAATAAAATCCTAAGGTGACTGGACTGAGAAGGTCATGGAAGATTATAGGAGGAAAACAAGGATTGGAAAGAGAGAAAGTTCAGCTTCCTTAACTATATCCTGGGTGGCTCTGCCCAGTCACTTCCAGCACTATTGCCCCAGCCCACTCTGCCCTATTATGGAAAAATGAAGATAAAATATTTGTGGGGTGCAGAACCTCTGCTTCAAATCTAGAAGTTTGATGTAGGAAGCAAAGTTGTAGAACATATTACCCTAACAGTGGCCCTGAAAGACTAAGATGAAGAACATTGTTAAACAGAACTTTTAAAGTTTTTGGTTAATCATTCCACTTATTCTCCTCCACACATCATACTCAGCTCAAGAGATTTGTCATAGCTATAGTATCAGAACCCCTGAATACAGACAAACTATGTGTTTCATGCTCAAGCCTCAAGGAAAATGAAACATGTTACTGATACAGTCTTGTGATCAGTTCAGTCAGCAAGAACATTTTCTCTGAGAGAAAATCACAGGAGGGCCCAAATGTAAACCTCATGAAGGAGCCCTTACCATATTAATCAGAAACCAAGAGCCTTTTTCGACACATGAAGAGTCAATGTATCCCATTCTTCACTTCTTTCAATTAGTCTGTGTTTTCTAGCAGTTCAACTATATTAGTTCTCATAATATAGTATCTAGACTGATGTTTAGGCCAACTGCAGATGTTCTTACTTGCTGAAACAATGGCCTCAAAGCTATTTGGGAGTCTTGAAAGCTTTGGGCCTTCTTCCCAGGAGATATACACATTTTTGATGGTGTATAAAATACCCTGATATCCAGAACAGGATAACAATCTGCTTCCTGGAGACCTTGGTAGTGTGGTAAGAGGCAGATATCAGTATGAGGAACTACTGGTCTCTGGCATGTTGGTAACGAAGTACATGTCAGGGCAAATGAAAAGGAGCTGGGGGAGGCCAGGAGGAAACAAGGCTGAATCCCAGCTCACATTATGTTTCCATTTCTGAGTGTTTGAAGGAAAGGCTCAGAGAATTCTCCCCATCACCCCCCCACCCTTTTTTCCTTTTTAAAGCTAATAATGGCTAAAAATGGCCATTTCCTCCCACTATAGCATAACTTTGCACCCCTTTAAGCGACCTACTAACTTCCAATTTTGTAAGAAAATCCCATGAGAAATAATGAAAGCCCTTCCTAGGTAAGCAGTTTTAGCAGATAGGGGTAGTAAGTATATTCCCAAGAAAATAGCAGCCTAGGACTCATTAGTCCCATCCCGGTTTTTCTATGTTTGCAAAGACCAGCTTATAGGAATAGCCTGAACTCGTTAAGGGACCACCCAGGAAAACATGTATCTCTAAATAAATTAAAAGCTTGAGAACACTTCTCCTTTTGTGGGTGTGGACAAGTCTCTCTCAAGCCTTTCACTTCAGAGTCTTTAAAATCACCTACCTCCCTCCTCTGAGTCCAGAGCAGCAGAGACGTCTACACCATCTGTTTTTCTTCCCTCAGATCTTTTCACACAGGTGACTCAGTAGGTGTTACTCCTTATTATTTCTGTGGCAGCAGGGTCTTGATTTCTGAGCAGACATTTTCCTCTGTCTCATCCTCTTTCACAAGTCCCTCTATTCACTGACGTGCTCTTCACACAGACTGTGGTCCTGCAACTTCATCGCTTTGGGCAGGACCGTTTTACAGCTTTAACTCCCTTCACTGGCTTCAGGCACAGGCCAGGCTAAACTTAAGTCTTAACTCCAACTTCTCCTGTGCTCTCATTTAACATTTGATGCCGGGCTGCTTCGATGGTGAAGCTGGGCTCCAATTTCTTCTCATTTTCCCCTCTCTTGAAATTCTTGCCCTCTCGCCTTTGCCAGCCTCTAACAGAGTAGCTTCTCCACAACAGACCCTTATTATCCAACCAACGACTCTTCCAATTCTTTGTTGTTGTTCTTCCCTATAACTTCCTACTGTTTCTCCCTTAACCTTCCCCGACCATCAGTAAAATCCACACGAATTGCGTTTTCTTCCTCCCAGCACACAAACACCCTCCCCTAGCTTTCAGAATTCACTCTCTACAACCGGTATCCCAGCTGATTTCTTACTCTTTTATACAAAACACAAGGCAGCACAGCTGCAACTTCTCTCCTTGGTTAGTAAACCTATCCATGCATGGTTGTAGCCATGTGATGCTCCTCCCACAAACAACTCATTCCCTATACAAAGAGTCTCCTTTGAGCAGTATGGAACGGGGCCCAGGCCCATGTATTTGTTAAAGTTCCCCAAGTGGTTTTGATTTGCAGCCAAGGCTGAGAACCATGATTTATACCTGTTTTACACATGGAATAACGGTGTTCAAGTTCTTTGCATGCAGACAACCCTAATGAACTGCACAGAAAGATCAGACTGCAGGGAGCTGCCTCTGTAGTTAGGCTTTAGATTGATCCTTGCATCAAATATGAGATATCTCTGTCCCTCACCAGCTTCTGAAGAGTTATTGACTTCTCTCATCATGCGGCCAGGATGTACTTCTCAAGGTAATTAACTCCACAGCTGAAGAAAAGGTTCCCAATTCTCCCAGGCTGATGATTACTACTCCATTTTCTATGTTCATGTGATGGTAAAAAGTCTTTGCCATCCATTCAAATAGAAACATCCCACTTTTAGTCTAAGCCTATTTCTTTCATGTTGGCTCCCTGTGAACATGAAAAAACCAATAAGCTCTCCCTTCATAAAACTGCTCATGCTTTTGAAGACATGAATCAAATCACACTTTAGCTTTCTGTTCTCTGGTTAAATACAGGCGTACCTCATTTTGTTTCACGTTGCTTTATTGCGCTTCACAGATTAAAGGCGGACCTTCCACCAGCAAAAAGATTACTACTTGCTTTATTGCCAAAATTTCTTTGTTGCGGTGGTCTGTAACTAAACCCACCATATCGTCAAGGCATGCCTGTAGCTCCCGATTATAATTCATAGAATTAAAGAATATCAGAACTGGAAGGAAATTTAGGGATCTTCTAGCCTAATATCTTCAAACTTTAAAGCAGTGGGATATTATTGAATGGAATCAATCCTAAGATGAAAGGTGATATAAGCAGAGCTGTTTCAGGTAAAGTGTTCTGGGCGATGCTACATGCAGTGGTAATGGAGCACCTATAAGGAACTTTGGTACTTTGCAAAATGGAGTTCGAAAATATCTTTTCAAAGTCCAGAATTTCAAGTTTATGGATAAGGAATCCAAAGTTCATGAGCTTTGTGTGAATTTTCAATTTTCCAGTAATATAGACATACTTCTTTTGGGTAACACGGGGATGTAATGTACAACATGGGAAATATAGTCAATAATATCATAACTATGTCTGGTGATAGATGGTTACTAAGCTATATTGTGGTGATCACATCATAAGGTATATAAATGCAGAATCACTATAGTACACCTGAAACTAATATAATATTGTATGTCAACCATAACTTAAAAAATGCTTAATAATGTAATGTAAAAGTGCTTAATGTAGCCACTGGAAGGTGTGGTTTTGGATTTGATTTTTAATAAACAACTGAGTCTTTGCTTTATTGAGTAACAGATGATAAGCACAGACACAGATTTTATTCCCTCTAACCAAAATGTACCAAATAAAAGGAGTGCTGAATATTAGGGAATGCATATAAAGCTCAAATGCAAAGGATCTTTGAGGCTCTGTTTCCAAAGCAGCCCCAAGAGGCCTTCTCTCTCTTCCATTGTGTCGTCACCTTTGTCAAGAAGCTACATACTCCTGAAGGAGTTCATCCTATTCTTGGATTCTAAATGGTGGTTGGAGGACCATTACTTCTTCTCTAGTCTAGGCACACTGCTCTGTGATACACAAAAATAAAAATTTAACCATCAACACACTTGTCCAGCCTCTGAGTCTTCAGAGAGCAAGTGTATAGGAAGGATTCCATTAGTAGGAAAATAAAAAGCCTGGACATGCCAGATATAGACATGGGGTTTCTGAAGGGGTTTTTGAATTATTTATTTCCTTCTCCTCTCTTACTAAATTTCTTTTAAGGGAGGTACATTTTTAAGTATTCTTATTTACTTTCTGTGTATTTTAATTACTACCTTCCCTTCCCCCCGGAATGTCCTCCAGTTTATAAAGGGCAAACAAATGCAGAAGCAGCTGGAGATCTAGGTAATATGACAGGTTGACAACCAGCCTCAGGAAAATTTACTGTATGATCAGGGCCAGACCAAGACATAGGAGAATTCTGGAAAATATAATAATTTGGAATTTTATCAAATATTCTTTGCAACTTTAACAGCATCTATTGAGAGAAGAGGCCAAGCACTTGAGGGGAAATCAGAAAAGGCTGGTGTTCCTGGTGGATTTTGGCTTTTCTCCTCTCTATCATCATGGGCAACTTTGCTCTAAGAAGGCACAGCCTGTCTAGTGAAATAGTGGCTTTATGGATCAAGTGGGCCTACTAGTCTCATCCTTTTGATGGCAAGTGAGTGGCCATCCACCATCTGTGGTTCCTTCAGCATACACCTTGTGTGTGAATGTGGGATAAAGTCTTTACACACTGCCTCTCAGCCTAAGAAGTTTATCAAATTATTCCTTCTAAGGATATGTAAAGATCTGTTAATGATATTATTAGTACCTCCCTATGAATTGGCCATATTTTCCTGACTGAACGTTCTTAATCCACTTCTTGTTAGGTATAATATGTCAAAGGGACATACTTAGAAGGCTTCCTGGAGCCACAGGTTTATAACTGCCTGTCTCTAATGTCCCTGGAGTTAAGATTCCTCACTCGGCCTATCCCTCGGCCTCTGGTTTCAGACCACCTTCACAGCTACCTCTTACAGGAAGATTTCCTCTAGCATAACACTTTCCAGAGGCCAGACAATGTCCTGAGTTCCTTATCTGTATTATCCCATTTATTCTCTTACAACAGTGCTATGATGTGCGTAAATTTGTTACCACCATTTTACAAATAAGGAACCAGGAAGTTCGAGAAATTAAATAACCTCTCTGAGGTGAAAGAACAGTGGGTGGTGGAAATGTGATTTGTATTAAGACAGGCAAAATCCAGAGTCCACTTCTCTGTATTTATTCCCTGCAGTTATCTCTGAAAATCCTGTTTATTTTGTCCGGAAAGTTTTCTACAAACTCTCCTGGTAATGTTTCCATATGCCTTCTCTCTAATCAACAGTATTCTTTCCTCCTTAATCTCAAGTCTCCATATGCTTTATAAAAAGTGTCAATCAACACATGAATACATTGTTAGCACATTGTACACTTTCAACTATCCTGACTACCATCCTAAGAGAGAAAGAGGTTGAGGCCCTGGACTTTCCTTCTATTCTTGCACCTCATCATTTTCCCATGTGTTGTGCCTGTTATATGTATCTCTAAGTGGACAATTTGCATTTGCAACTATTGGATTACAGCTTTTGCAAAAATCTCTTTTTCTAAGATTAATGTCAAGTCTATTGAAGTCTTTTAGAACATGAGTGGCTCTTAATTTAAGAATATTCATAAATTTGATAGACATATTCTTGAAAGCCCTTTCCAAGTCTTTGAAAAAGACATTGAATCACTCTGATCCTGGTGGACCACCTTATAATGCTATCCCTAAGATCCAACTTAAACTTTTAGGTATCCTGGAGGGAGACCAACTATTTTACCACCTAATAGTACAGAATGAGGACTATATATTTCAAACCCTCCTAGGACGACATCACAGGAGCTGAAAGTTCACACAAAACATCTATAACTGCTACATTTGTAGTGTGGTCTGAAATCTCTCACAGAAGGAAGCATTTGTTAGTGACATGATTTAAGTATCACACAGCCAAATGATTGCCACCTGTGATTTTTCAATATTCCAATAAATAGGACATTGTGTGATGAATTATATTAGTCTCTTTCCAAGTTTTAATATTAAATTGATAAGTTATTAACTTCCTGGGTTAACTTCCATAGAAATCTTTCTATGATTCCTATGGGGCTTTCAGGTTTACTTGCTAGCTCTCTTAGTACCAAGGGTATATAATGTTAGATCCTGTCAGATCCCATACGTTACATGTGGGGAGTTAAAAAAAAATATATATATATGTTTATTATTTATATATTTGAAGTATATATATAAATATATATATATACATATATGTATATAAATAAATATATACATATATACTTGAAATATATAAATATATACATATATTTTATAAGTATGTATATAGTATACATATATACTGCAAATATGTAAATAAACGATATCTATCATCAATCTATAATTTTAGCTGCCGTTTTTTTCTTCCATCAAAACTTAGGTATATTAACAAACAATTCACATCTGAAGGAATAAGGATTAGAAAAGAAGAAATAAAACTCTGTCATTTGTTTTGCAGATGGTGCTTGATACCTTTCATTTTTCCCTTTGGGTCTTCACTGCCCCACTCCATTCTGCTCTGTGCTCCAGGAGACTGTCCTCAATGTCTTTATTTTCTGGCATTTATTTGAATCAGCCAATAGGAGACACCCACAGAATATTGGAGGGTGAGAGGAAAGATTGGAGTATGTATTTCTCTGGGTCCCTCCCTTTGTCCTTCTCACAAAGGCTATGATTCCTGTCAGGTTGCCCTCCCCGTACAATTATTTCTTGTGGTTCAGGTAACCATTCCCTTACTTTGCTCCTTCAAGCCTGGGGATGGTAATCACTTTCTAGGTTACAAATTCTTTGTTTTGCAACAAGAATTGTTGCTTTCCCTAAATGCTGCCCACTTTGTAAACAGTCACCATTTTGTTGAGTTCTTCTCTGTTACTCAGTTTTAGGGTGCCATGTACTTCCTACTGGGGCCATGAATAGCGCACAAATGACATGATTATGTACTTAGAAAACCCATTAATGTGAGAACAGAGCAGGTTGTTGTCACATGTTTGATATGCAAAAATAAGTTTTGTTTCTATACCAAAGCAGAAATAGAAATAACAATCTTGACTTGTTTTTAAAAAATAGAAGATAGAAGAAGTGGTAGTATGTGACTAGGTTATAAAAGGCATAGCTTTCTCTTTATTCTTTTTCTCTTGATCACTCTTGGAAATCAACTGTCATGTCATGAAGGCACTGAAGCTACACAATGTGGGAGCCTACATAGGAACTGAGCCCTCCCACCAAGATCTATGTGAGTGAGCCATCTTGGAAGCATATCCTTTCCTCAGTCAAGTGTTCAGATGACTGAAGTCTTAGATGACATCTTGGACTGAAAACTCATGAGAGACCCTGAGCCAAAAAACCACTTAGCTAAACTGCTCTAAAATTCCTGACCCACAGAAATTATGTGAAATAATACATAATTGGAGTTGCTGTTTTAAGATACTACACTTTGTGTAATTGGTTACACAGCAACATATTGATAAATAATACATCCAATATAAAGGTATCACTTATTCCCAAAATTATCTCTAGGCTAAATACCATCCCAACAGAAAATCCAATATGTATTTTATGTAACTTGACAGACTTATTGTAAAAGTAATATAGAAATATGAATATTTACTCATTCTCCTGAATAAAACAAGGAGATGAGAGGACTGGCCCTAATAGATAGAAGTGCTTAATATTGGTGCAGGGATAGATAAATAGATCAACGGAATAGAATAATTGTCTCCCCCAAAATACTTAATTATAAGTAGATACTTGCTGTGTAACAGAGGCTGTACTTCTGGTCAGAAGGGAGAGAATGGGTTTTCAATAAACGACATGGGGGACAGTTATGGTCCATATATGAGTATATATAAAAAAGAAAACAGCAAAACAAAATTGGATCTACTCTTGATTTGGGTTTCTGTAAAAGAAGACCTTAAACAAGGATTTGGGTGCAAGTAGTTCATTTGAGAGGTGAATCACAGGAAGCAGAGTCAGAGACTGGGAAAGTAAAGAAGGGAAAAGAGGATACAAGCAAAATGTGTGCTTATGAAGTGGTTTCCGCTATGGAAAACGGGGACTCAATCCTGCTTGGAAACCCCTGAGACACTCTGTAGACTGCACCTCAGAATTTAAAGGATAAAGAAGCAGAGGTATTTATTGACCAACTCTTATCCTCATTGGTTGAATGTTCATCTGAGGGGCAGGTTCTGGCTGTTGATTTCTTGAAACAAACTACCCTAAGAATTAGTGGCATTAAAAAAAACACCACTTTATTATGCTCAGGAGTTCTGTGGGCAGAAATTAGGACAGGACAAATTTGGAGAGGGCTCATCTCGGCTTCGTAATGCCTGGAGACTTCATTAAGAAGACTCAAATAACTGAGAGTGACTCAAAAAGAAGAGACCAGAATCATTTGGAGGCTTCTTTCATCAGATCTGGCACTTGATCTAGGATGAATCAAAGGCAGCCATCAGCTGAGGCTAGCAACCGGAACACCTTTGGTCTCTCTGCACGGCTTCAGCTTCCTCTTATCCTTGAAGTCTAAAGGTCATTGGATTTCTTACATTGTGGCTCAGGTCTCAAAGTTGAACAAAAGGTAGAATTTGCATGGCTAATTCTAACCTAGCATCAGAAGTCATACAGCATCACTTCCACTTCACGCCAGTCACCAAAGCCAGTCCAGATACAAGTGGAGGAGGATTAGACCGCGCATACTGATGGGAGGAATGTCAAAGAATTTGTGGCCATCTTTAGAACTATAACACGTGTTACCTTTCTGGAATTTCTGTCCTCCCCATTTCTACAGGCTGAAATGTTCACATAGCCAAAGAAAAATCTCAGGCATAGAGGTGCAGGTATTTGAGGTAGACCATTGTCATTGAGTATAGAAATTGTCCAACAAAGCTACATGCAACCTCTGAGGTAGGAACAACTGGTATGAGCAGGGCCCCAATAACACTACAGTCCATCACTTGTGTCATTCAGAGCTACTTGTGCCCTACTTTAAGTCCACTATGTCCTATATCTGATTCTTCAAAGTATTGACCTTTCACAATCTAAAAAAAAAAAAAACAATCCTAGAACAAGAGGTCAGTGAGACCATTACTCTTATTGAGTCAATCCCGAGGATGAAATTAATATTTATATCGCCTCTTCCCTTACCCTCATACAGAATTTCTACTCTTATAGGTTGCTTGCCCAGTGGAGTGAAACAGATCTTACCTCTGTAAGGCCTGAACCTCTGGCTATCTGGCCCTTGTTAGGCCTGTTTACTGCAGTTTCCCATTTACCACCGTGTTTCCCCAAAAATAAGACATAGCTGGACCATCAGCTCTAATATGTCTTTTGGAGCAAAATTAATGTAAGATTCCATCTTATTTTAATATAAGACCTGGTATATAATATAATTATTATAATATAATATAATATAATATAATATAATATAATATAATATAATATAATACCGGGTCTTATATTAATTTTTGCTCCAAAAGACGCATTAGAGCTGATGGTCTGGCTAGGTTTAATTTTTGGGGAAACACAGTATTATCACCGAACATATAAGGACTAAGATTTGCACCAGAGAATCCTAAGAGCTCCAGACACATTTCTCTGCCCCTAATATAAAGCAGTAATCATTGCTCCTCATCATATTTACTTCATATTCACTGACTAGAGTGCTTTAGCCAGTATAGTAACTCCATTTTTGTTGTTGTTATTGTTTATTTTTTCCATCTTTGTCCCTGACAAGTGGAGCCCACAATGATCATATGGCAGTTATTGTTTTAGGTTCAATTGAATACTATCTACCACCCTGGTAGAAATGCAACACCTTCGTCTCATCTAATAGAGCCTAAAATTGTGTGTATAGAAATGACAAATTTGCCAATTGGATCATTTGGAGTGATGACAAGGGAGATTAATCCTATTTTTATCCCACAGTTTCTGGACCAATATACTCAAAATATTTAGGAGACAGAAAATAAAATGGCCATTGGTTTATCATATATATACTGCATTTTGAAGCATAACACTCTAAACTTAGTGTCATCCTCAAACTAGTATCCTGAGTATTAAAAGTGCCATTCTAAAATTTTATCAGCTCTGCAGCTTCCAAGTGGCGTGGTATATGATAGATACACCTAATTATCATAGTGGATGGAGAATGGATTCTGTGATACTATAGTTATTGTTCTATCTCCTTTGATATAAAATGGGTCCTTTTTCTGAAACAATCTTGTATAGGATTCCATATCAATAAATTAGAAATTATGGGAGCCCTCAGATAATTATGCTGGCAGAGGTACTGTGAGCAGGGAATACAGAATGCATATCAGTTCTAATTAGGATAAATTGCTGCACCCTCCAGAGTGGAAAGGGTCAGATGTAACTCTCATGAACTTCCATCCTCTGTTACATTAAACTCTATTGGCCAACTGGGCAATTTAAATAAATCTTTTAGCCATGTGTGATCTTGAAGCATCATACATTGGCCATTTAGAAAATTTTAGCTCCCTGAGTGAAACAGAGCTTCTAAATGTTGGTTCATTTCATTATACAATGTTAAAAACATCACATTCTTTAATAAAATCATCAGTTTCATCAAAAAGTCATTAGGTCTTTGGACGTGGTCAAGGTCAGGGTGTAATATATAAATTTCCCACAATTCTAATTTTTTACTTAAAACTTCAAATTTTCTCATTGGCAACAAATACTGTCAGTTGCTTTCCTTGAAATGGCAGGCTTACTTTGTTAATTTTTGAGAAAGTGACTACCAAATAACCAAGGCTGAATAAACATGTTTTGCGTGTCAGTTGTTATTTCAAGGCAAAATGCTATTCTGTTAAAGAGGCTTGTTCAGCTTTCAAGTGAAATAATTGTAGAAGTGCTTTTCCTTGATAAAACAATCAGACTTTGGTATGCAGCAAAAGCTTTATGCATACTTCCTATGTTGTCACAGAATATTAAAAAGACATGTACTCAAGTACAAAGATTTTTTAAATTAATAATAATTTTGACTGCTTCATTCAGCAGCCATCTCTAGGAAAAGTGATTTAAAAATTGGCAATAGAGAATATTAGTGCATTTTGACACCAGCAATTTGATGCACCATTTCTGTGGCATTATCAGTGAAAATTCCAACAAACCAGAATATGCAAAAATAATCAAAGTGGTATTATGAAAATAATTTGACCTTGTGGACTCTCTGAAACAGTCTCTAGGATCCCTAAGGGTTTGTAAACCACCCTTTTCAAAAGCAGCATTTCCAAGGTGCATGGTACCCTTCCAGCAGTGTATTCCAATGGCTCCAAGTGTCTAAATATAGTCAGTGAGGTGAGATATTGATTTTATTGTATCATATTGAATTTCATTTAATTGTTTTATATTGAAGAGAATCATGTGATTCATCACCCTTCCATTGTCATTAAGCAATGTAAGTCTGTCTACTCTCACAAGGAGACTGAGGCTTCTTCTGCTGGCTCATAGTGTTCAGAGCAATCTAGGAGCACAGGGTTTTCAAGCATTTCTGCCCCAGATACCATAGTCCCATCTGTCCTTTATCAACTTTTTATTTTTTTTTAAATATAGGAGACTTGCCATTGCTACTTATTCCCCCCCTTCTTAACTCCTGTCATCTGTTCAGTCAAATATTAATCCTGATTTTCAGTACATTTTGCCCTCGGTACAGGAAATGAGGGTCTCTTTAAATATCCAATAGAGGTCTTGTACCTCTCACAGCCCTCCTTAAGTTAATATTTGAGTGACATTAACTCTCTTTTTTCATGCTTCCAAGATGGTACACGTAAGATGGTAAGATGGTACCAGTTTTACTACCTTGATTACCATTATCCTCATATATTGTAAATGTTAGAACTATGTAAGTGGCAATGTTTCCTCTTTTACCTGTGCTTCTTCCCAGTAAACCACAGGGAGAGTCTTAGTAAATGTGATGCTGTAGAATACCATCACCACCCTACTAATCACCAGCAATGGAGACCATTTGTCATCTGACTAGCAAGTGAATTCGAGTTCTAGAATCTCATCCTGAGAGTCTGCTGTCTAGGACAGCCTGGGTTACAGCCAAAGCCAAATTGGAACCAAGAATTTGGTTAAAAAAAATAAAAAAAGGTTTTATGGGGGGAGGTGATCGCAGGAGGCAAATCAGTGAATGGGGAAATGTAACTGGGAAGGGACATGAAGCCAATAAAGTATATGCTAATAAATGGTTACAACTGTTGGCAACTAGGGCTCAAGTCTATTGTGAATTCCCTTAACAGTTGTTCCATTTAGGGATGAGGAAGTTTCCTTTTCTACTCATTCTCTTTCCTCATTGGTTGAAGACTGTTCCTGTAGCACTGACCGGGTTTCTTTCAGTCAGCCCTATATGGGGCAAGACTGGTCCAGCAGCTGCAGCAGCTGGAGCTTTGAGAAAGCTGGCCAAACAAAGCATCTGAGCGGCAGACGCTTCCTGACAGGTAGGAAGTCAAGGGTAGGACTTTTCCTCATTAAAGCTTCCGGTGAACTCTGATTTGGGTTAAGGAACAAGGGCAGGCTCTGATTATATTTGTCATAGATCCTAACCTCACATCCACACAAAAACCAAATTCAGGGAGATTAAAGGCTTACATATGAAAGGAAAAACTGTAAAACTTTTAGAAGCCAACCTTGCATTTGTTAGACCTTTTAGTAGAGAAAGATTTCTTTAAAAAGATACAAAAAGCACAAACCATAAAGGAAAATATTCTACAATTTATTGTTACTAAAATAGACTATAAAGAGAATGAATAAAAATGTATTACAAACTTGGAGAAGACATTTGAATGCATAACAAAGATTTAGGATATAGTATATTAAAATACTATGAATCAAAAAGGAAGAAAAGAAGGAAAGAAGGAAGGAAGGAAGGAAGGAAGGAAGGAAGGAAGGAAGGAAGGAAGGAAGGAAGGAAGGAAGGAAGGAAAGAAGGAAGAAAGGAAGGAAGGAAGGAAGGAAAGAAGGAAAGAAGGAAGGAAGGAAGGAAAGGAGGGAGGAAAAGAAGGAAGGAAAAAAGAAAGAAAGAAAACCCAATAGAAAAATGGTGGGGGGATCAATGAGCAGGGACTTTATAGATGATGAAATAAAAATGGTCCATAAACATTTGAAAATATTCAATCTCATTAACCAGAGGAAAGAAAATTGAAACCACATAATTAGCAGAAATTAAGTTGTCAGAATGTATCCGGTATGGACAAGAACGTAGAACTCTCACTCAATTTTGAAGGAACTATAAATTGTGTAATTTCTGTAAAATGTGGAGTGGCATTTCACAACAGAGTTGAATATATGTATTCTCTATGATCAATTCCACTTATAGGTATATACCTAAAGAAACTTTTTGCACACTAGTTTTTACAAAACTATAAACAAAACAGCTGGTGTCAGGTGGAGTTTGAGTCTTGGTTCTGTTCCTTACTGGGGTGATTTTTGATAGTTACTTAATCTTAGTAAACCTCAATTTTCTCATCTATAAAATGAAAATAACAGTATCTCCTAACACATAGGCTTGTTATTTAAATTAAATAACACATGAAAAATCCTTAAAAACGTGCTTTCTTATTACTTGTTCAATAAATGTTAATGACATTAATAATTCTAATTTTCATTAGAGTATCAGAAAGCACAATTTAAAAAAAAAGTAAATCATTGTACCTTTTAGTTTCTAAGGGCTTGTTAAATACCATTTTACTGTTATTTCTTTCTATTCATCTGGCCTGAATAATAGGACCTAGCCCACGGGGTTGTTGAAAGAATTGAGATAAGACAGAAAGTGCCTGACAGTGGTGGCACAATATGGGTTGCCACTATGATTAGTTTTTCTATTTTATAAGGACGGTTTTAAATTCTGAAATTTGGGGTTAGTCTCATTGGTTTCTTATTCTTTTTCTTGGCTTTTCTCCTCCTATATTTAATTTAGAATATTTTTTTATCTTAAAGCTCCAAACTTCTAAACATTTGGATTTTCTTTGCTTTTTAGACTTTTTTTCCAAGAGTTGCTTTTTTTCACCCCGATTTGTCTTGATCTTGTTTAGAATTCCTGAAGTTCATTTTTTAAAAATCTTGTTGAATTCCCCCCCCCCCCTTTTTCTAATTAAAGTTAATTGAGGTGACAAAGGTTACCAAAGTCCCTCTCCTGGGTATATAGTCGAAAACTCTGAACCCACTTATCTGTAAAGATATATATGCTCTGATGTTCATTGCAGCTTTATTTACAGTGGCCAAGACATGGAAACAACAAAAGTGTCCTTCGATAGATGATTGGATAAAGAAGATGTGGTATAGATACACAATGGTATACTATTCTGCCATAAGAAAAGATGAAATAGTGCCATTTGTGAAAACATGGATGGATCTTACATTTTCATGTTAAGCGAAATAAGTCAGACAGAAAAAGTAGAGAACGATATGATTTCACTGATATGTGGGATATAAAACTGAAAACAACAAAGGAAAAAGACAAACAAATAAAGAAATAAAAACTCATAGACTCAGACGTTAGTTTAGTGGTTACCAGAGGGGAAGGGGGTAAGGGGATGGTAGATGAAGGTAAAAGGGATCAAATATATGGTGATGGATGAAGAACTGACTCTGGAAGGCAGCTATGCTCACCACTATACCACCAACGCCTTCTGAAGAACTGACTCTGGATGGTGAACACACAATGTTATATATAGATGATGTATTATAGAATTGTACACTTGAAACCTATGTAACTTTACTATTTAAAAATGGGCAGAGGACCTGAAGGGACATTTCTCCAAAGAGGACATACAGATGACCATTAGACATATGAAAAGATGTTCAACATCACTTTTCATCAAAGAAATGCAAATAAAAACCACAATGAGCTATCAGCTCACACCAGTCAGAATGGCTATCATCAAGAAGACAAATAATAACAAGTGTTGGAGAGGCTGTGGAGAAAAAGGAACCTTCATATACTATTGGTGGCAATGCAGACTGGTGCAGCCGCTATGGAAGGCGGTGTGGAGGTTCCTCAAAACAATAAGAATAGAATTACCATATGACCCAGCAATCCCACTCCTGGGAATTCCCTTTTCCTTTGTGATCTTGAATATTATCATATTTTGGTCATTTTCTATCAAGTTTCTATACTGAAGAGGATTGTTCCCAAAATATTGCTGTTTTCATTCATCTATATAGTTTGTGAATCTAGAAAGGCCTCCTCTGTGACTCACAGTTCAGAAACCTGAACTTGGTACTGAAAAATTAGTGCAACATAATATAACATGAAAAAATAAAAATAATAAAATGAAAAATTCTTAAATTATTATGAGAAAAAGACAATGTTCATAACTCAATTTAATTATGAAAAATACTTGATCATCAAACTATGGGTCAATGATATCAGCTAAAATCCACTTAGATATTTAAACAAGGTGGCAGAAACTCAGTATAGTCTTGTGCAATAACATACTTTAACACCTAATTCCCCCGCAAGCCATGTTACTCTATATGGAGATGAGGTGCTCTCTATCCTTGCCACTCAAAGTGAGGGCCAAGGGCCAGCAGCATCAACAATATTTGGGAGTTTGCTAGATTTACAACATCTCAGATACCGTCCCAGAACTACTGAATCAGAATCACTGTTTTAACATATCACCAGGCTATTTGTATGCACAATAGTGTTTGAGAAGCTCAGAGCTAGTCAGATTTGTTCATGCAAGGAACCTTCCTTCTCTTTGAATCTGGATAAATGGCCACATTATAGGGAGGGCAAAGAGGCATTTTGGATGATAGCTACCATTAAGTGAAATGTTAAACACGAGCAATTACATTGAATAGCATTAGTGTCCAAGTCTCTCTTTTTCAGCAATTTAATTCTTCGTGGCATTTCATTCCACATATATTAGCCATGTGTGAGTGTGTGATTTATTTGCACCTGCTTCACTTGAATATTTAGTAAAACATTGCTTTTACTATATTATTGTTGAACTAATAGAAGAAAACATATTTTAATTTACTCACTCATTGAACAAGCATTTAGTGAGCACTTGTTCTGTCTTGTACTAGAGACTGGGGACACAAAGTGAATAAAACGTGGGACCTGTTCTCAAGGAACTCACCATCTAATGTGGAATGAACACAAAAACAGATAGTTCTAGTGAAGTGGGAGAAATGCTTTGATAGAATACCTCCAGGGCCACATGGAGGCATGCATCGGTGAGGGACAGCTCACCCAGATAGGAGGAAGATAGAAAAGTTGGAAGAGGTAATGAACGAGTTTTCTTAATGAACATAAAAATTGTTTGGGGAAGAGAGAGGAAAAGAACATTCCTTGGATATGAGATGGCATAGCATACTTGGAGAGAAAAAGTGTGGCTTCATCGGGGACTTTCCAGTAGTCGGGTGCTACTGAAACATACTGTACAAGATAAAGAGTAGAGGAGGACGCAGCGGGAGAGCCAGCCAGGGCATTTCAAGTCCATATTAAAAATTTCGTGGTTTATGTTGTAGGGCAGCGTTGAAAGATTTTTAAATAGTGAAGAGCGCAGTCAGATTATCATTGTTGGCGGAACACGCTGGCTATAGAAGGAGGGAAAGAAGAAGGATGTGGGAAGTAAAACCCGAAGCAGAGAGACCTATTAAGAGGCTATTACATTCTTGGTGGCAAAAGTTATAGAGTTGTTTGATAGTGAGATGTCAGCTTCACAATCAAGCAGAAGGGCAAAGATACAAAGAATACCCAGAGACTGAAGACTCCTACACACATTCTCTACAACCATCTTCATGTCATATTCCACCTTTCAGAACAATATTGCAATCACTGCTTAAATGAACAAATTCTCAAGATACCATCCTCCTCCATCCATTATACTGTAAAAAAGTGAAACCATTAAATCCTTTATTATACAAGCATCTTGAACAGAGATCAAGTGTAATTCATCCCACATGCTGTCAGCTAATTAAAGTATTTGTACCACAGATTCCTCAGCCTTTCACATAACTTTGGAGGAGTACTGGGGTCTTATTCCAGGAGAAAAATAAATCACTCTCCATCTCCCCTTATTTAATGTATGCTGCCATACCAGTAGCTTTAGTACAGTGATGCAGTTTCAAGCTTTATATTTAGCCTACAAGTTAAATGTGCACCTTCAGAAAACTGCCTGCAAGTAAGAAGGAAATTAAACATGAAAGAAACCTTTAAACTGGGATGGAGTGGTTTCTCCTCCTTCCCCTACATCCTAATTTCTGTCCTTAAGCATTATTTCCCTCACACTACTATTCACACTTCTTTCTGATCTCAGCCCAGTGGAAACTGAGATATTGGAGAAAGACATGTATTTTTTCCCCAGTTTTACAGCATGACAGAAGAACACTAAGTTATAGGTAAATGAGGGAAATATAATTCTTCAAGATACAGAACTAATTTGCTAGGTTCTGTGCATACTGAGAAACTCACTAGGTTCTGAGGTCCATCTTCACCCGAATAATAGCTTATTCTCACCTACAGCTGGCAGGGGGTCAGAACTCACCTGGAGAGCTTTCCATTGAATTTCCATTTCCCTTGCTCATTCTGCTGCCAGGCACTGAACATTTGAGCCTCATGTAGGCAAATTTAGTATTTTTGACTTTTAACAAATATTTATTGGGTACCTACTATATGCAGGATGCTACTAAGTAATTTGGGGAGAATACAAATTCTTTCAGTATTTTTTTCTAGCCTTGTGCTGAACTCATGGGTCTCAAGATAAAGGGTCCTCAGCCAATTCATAAAATGCTCACCTGTTCCCCATTGGTACCATTATCCCCAAACTTCTATTTCTGATCGCCCCAGCTCTTCTTTCACTTCTGGTTTATCTGACAGAAGAGAATCCTTGAACTAACTTAAGTTGGTTTTCTTTTTTTTTCCTGAACTTTTTGTAATATCTCTCTTGACCTTAACATTTTTGTGATTTAATGTTATTGTACTCTTTTTGGATTCCCATGAATCTTTTTATTATGAGATATCTAAAGCTCACCTAAAAAGTAAATTTTCATTTGATTGACAGTGGAAAAAATATCTCCACAGTACACAGTACAACATATAGATCAGCTTTCTAAAAGTCTTTGGATAGTATATTTAATGTTGGGCAATGCTTCTTCAACAAGTTCTACGGTGTTCACTAAAACCTCCAACAAAATTTGGTATGAGGAGGGGTCTGCTTCAATTTCTGTCCGAGAACCTCAGCTCTTCAGGTTGGTACACCTAGGACAGATGTGAGATCGACACTTGGTCATTGGCGGACCTCTGTTGAGCTGTTCTTATGAAGGATTCAGGCAGACACTCTTTGTGTTACCTTTAAAATGTTTACAAGATACTGTAGCAGTAGCACTCAGTGGCCTCTTAGAGTATACCAGTAAGGGGGTTTCTTCTGTTCCAAAATCACTCTAAGACCGAATTATCCTCCCTCACATACACTCTATTCTTCCTCAGCTTTCACATGTGAGCACCCAGGATCCATCTATCTCCCGCTGAGGACCTCCATAACCACATCCAAACAGAAACCAGAGAAACACAGGAAGAACATCGTGATGTGATCCAAACAGGCAGCCCTCTGGGACAGAGATAATTTGGGGGAAGACTGGAGAGTGGATCTGAAGGGTCAGATGGGAGATGTCTGACACATTCTTCATCTGCTTATCTAGCTTTGAGTACACACGCATAGAAAAACACATACACATACATACACATACCTTGAAAAACATTAGCAAAAATTGAAGTCCAAGTCGAATAATTTAAAGCTTGACCCAGTAAAATAATGTGGCCACCAATTAATTCTGTCACATGCAAGGCACTTTGTAGGCCCTGCAAGAAACCCAGACATGCGTAAGGAAAGGTAGCTGTTTTCAAGAAGCTTATAGTTAAGTTGAAATCAGATAGTGTTTTTCCTTGGAAAGCAAAGTTGTCAAGAGTAGGTAAACTTGGATAGTGGGACCCACACCAAAATGAAAATTTGAGCTCCTAAAATCAGTAATTCATCTTTATTAGCATTAAGAATGTAGCTATGCATCTTTATTAGCACAGAGATTGTGCCTATTTATAGATGAAGCAAATGAAGAGATGCACATTCTTATTTGGATTAATCATGGACCATAACAATCCAGCCATGTTCCTGACCCCTGCATGGTGAACACTCGGAGGGCTGGAGGGCTTGTGGCTCCTGTGCAGTAAGTCCTGCTCATTCTTAATCTCCTTATATTCTCCTTCATTGTCCTCTTCATAAATTAAAATAATAATAATAATAATAATAATAATAATAATAATAATAAATACTCCTGACTTTTCATTACTTCTTTAAATCTGGGTGTTAATTCTTTATGATACCACACGAAGTAAAACTCAAGGGTAAATTAATTTATGTACTTTGGTTGGAAGTCATCCTTGAAGTGAAAACAATTCCTGCTGTCTGTTAGGTTTCATCCTCCCTTTATGTTACTGGATACTGAGGAAAACAAGATGTTACAACCTCTTCACAAAACAAGGACAAGTTAATCACATCACTACATAAAACATGTCTATTTACACTATTGCAAAGAACAACATCAAATTTATTACTCCCCAAGCATCTCATTTAAGAGAGATGTTAACTAAATCACTATCCCTCCTTAACACCATTATTTACCCAAGATCAATAGGTAACCTCCTGGCACTGGTTTTACATTTTAAAATGCAAGTCACATATCATCCAGGTGGCTTGTGCAGGACTAAGGGAAGTGTTCTACCTAAGGTGATAGAGAAAGCAGTAGAATGCTTATATGAAAGGGCCTCATGGACAATCATCTTGTTGGAAAAAGAGGAAAAAGTAAGGGTAGGTCAATGCTAGGGGTAGCACTTAGCGCCGTTTTTAGCTATTTATTCAAATAAGATTGAGAATACATTAATTATCCATATCAAAAAATGGCGGTAGGAATCTGATGGAGGTGAAAGTGGGATGCAAAATCCCTACCCAAACCCAGTTCTGATGTGACCACTACCAGGCTGTAAAGCTGCATTAAGATGGGAGAAATAAAAAGATGAGCCATTTTACCAACTGATAATCAATGATTTTTTTTTTTTTTTTCCCATCAAAGAATTGACTTCTCAGGGCAAACTGCCCCCATGAAATGTGGAGAGACAGATGAATAGGGAGAATCACAGTTAGGACCAGACTAAATAGAACAGAAGCTGTTAAATCTCCATAAACTGGTGGGAACACTTCAATGGTAACTTTGATGAATTGCTTGAGGTTAAGTGTGGTCTAGCATGAGAGGGACAAACTTTGAGGGGCCGCAATCTTTTGTGGATTTTACTGGAAGATTCTCAGGTACTTGTAATGAAGAGCCATGAAAAAAGACTTATATTTTGGGAAAGGAAAAAGTAAAAGTTGAAATATGACCAGAGCATTTTCCATTACTAAGTTCTGTACATTAAGGGTAAAGGTTACCAAAACCTTATCTAAGGTGAGGGAATAGATATTATTTAACTGCAGCCTCCTGTAAGCCTTTCTATCTCACTTAAGAAAAATGAGTCTGAGAAAACACTTGTGAGGGTCACACCCAGGCTCTATAACAAGTGCTAAACTTCCGAATAGAAGATAAACAAGTTCTGGAAATGAAAAAAATGCTGTTGAACATTGGACATCTATATATAGAGACAGATATAGATCTCTCTCTCTCTCTCTCTCTCTCTCTATATATATATATATATATAATAAAACACAGAAGAAAACTTACATGATCTTGGGTTTGGCAATAAGTTTTTAGATGCGACACCATAAGCATAATCCATGCACAAAAAACTTGATAAATTATAAAGTTATTAAACAAAAATGAACATACTTTTCCTATATGATCAAGCAATCACACTGCTAGGTATTTATCCAGTTGATTTGAATACCTATGTTCATACAAAAATCTACACACAGATATCTATAGCAGCTTTATTCATATTTGGCAAAAACTAGAAGCAACCAAGAAGTCCTTGAATGGGTGAGTGGATAAACAAACTGGTATATCCATATAATGGACTATTATTTAGTGATTTTAAAAAATGAGCTCCACTTCTGGGTATTTATCTGAAGAAATCCAAAACACTAATTCGAAAAGATATACACACCCCTATGTTCATTGCAGCATCATTTACAATAGTCAAGATATGGAAGCAACCTAAGTGTTCATCAATAGATGACTGGATAAAGAAGATGTGGTACATATATACAACAGAATATTACTCAACCATAAAAAAAGAATGAAATCTTACCATTTGTGACAACATGGATGGACATAGAGGGTATTATGCTAAGTGAAATATGTCAGACAGAGAAAGACAAATACCAAATTATTTCACTTATACCTGTAATCTAAAAAATAAAATAAATGGAAAAACAAAACAGAAACAAACTCATAGATATGGAGAACAAATTGATGATTACCAGCTAGGAGGGATTTGGGGGATGGGTGAACAAGGTGAAAGGGATTAAGAAGTACAAATTGACAGTTATAAAAATAGTCACAGGGATGTGAAGTACAGCATGGGGGAATATAGTCAGTAATATTGTAATAACTATGTATGGTGTCAGATGGGGACTGGAGGTATTAGGGTGATTACTTCCTAAGTTATATAAATGTCAAATCACTATATTGTACACCTGAAACTAATATAATATTGTATGTCAACTGTAATTGGAAAAAAAAAATTAATGTATGAATGTTTTAACCCGAAGGAAAAATGAAGCATGGAATTTCATACATTAAGGAAGCAAGAAATATTAGCACCCTCACAACAAAGGAAAAATGAAGCATGGGATTTCATACATTAAGGAAGAAAGAAATGTTAGCACCCTCACAATGTTTCTTAAGGAAGCAAGAAATATTAGCACCCTTACAAAATCCACAGTATAGAGACAGGTGATGGCTGTCTATATACTTTGTCACAGGATACTTCATATGGTTGAGAATGAACAAGAATACCTTCTATGTTTTCTAACCTTTCTTATAATGGAACTCTCATTTACTTTAATATCTGTCACCAAAGTTGCCACAAAACCAATTAAAAAATTAACAAAAGAGATCAACAGTTGGGTAATGAATAATGGCTGTTTTCCTGTCATGGAGTCCAAGGGCAGAAAAGATAAATGGCATTGGTTATCTGGACAGGAACATAAATAATCATGTGGCTCTCAACAGCCCTGGGCTCTACATCCAGTGTGGCCAGGCTGGTCTCAAGCCCAGAGGTGACCATCTTATCCTCTGAGGCCAGGGAATCTATGACATTTCCATGTTGCACTTGACCTGGCATGGGAGAAGTGAGCACAGAGAGGAAAGAGGCATACCCAAAGGTGTAGTATGTATCATTGGGTAAGGACTGAACCCCTGTCAGCCTCATCCATTGGCATTCAATTCATCAACCATCCCTGAAAGCCATGGATGGAAGGAAAGCCCACCATGGGAATTGGAGCTAGAGAGAGGTTATAAAGCTTAGTTATATGTAGTAGTTATAATGCTCTGGAGCCAGACTGCCTACATTCAAGTCCCAACTTAGCCCTAACAGGATGACTCCCGAAAAGTGTGTTGACTTCTCTGCACTTCAGTTTCTCCATCTGTATTGTTTGAGTTTTAAATTAAAAAACAATGTCTGGTACATAGAAAACACTCAATAAATGTTAACCATAATTGCTATAATCATAGAAATTCCAACATGCATCTTCTTCACATTTTGAATTTCTGAATGCATCTTAAAATTTGTTTTCTGGCAATCTGAAATAATTAAAATAAAAAGTTTATTTAGAAAAAATGAGCAATCAAATCATAAAGACATGAAGAAAACTTCAATGTGTATTGCTAAGTGAAAGAAACCAGTCTGAAAGGCTAACGATTGTATGATTCCAGTGATATGACATTCTGGAAAAGCCAAAACAATTTAGATAGTAAAATGATCAGTGGCTGCTGAAGGATGTCTGGAGGGGACATGGATAAATAGGTGAGATACAGGGGATTTTTAGGTCAGTAAAATTATTCTGTGTGGTATTGTAATGGAGGTTACAGGGCATTATGCATTTATCAAAATCCACAGAACTTCACAGCACAAAAAATAAACCTTAATTGATGTAGTTATTTAAGAGGTTGAGGGATCCAAGGAAGGATTGCAGACTGCAAGAAGAGAATCTAACTATATAATAAATGTATGAAACAACCTAACTGAAGGGGGTGGGGGGAAATGGTGCTGACCTATGTAATTTTGGAAATGAGTGGAGTCTGTAAGATTAAAAGCAAAAGGAACGGAACATGAGCAACTGTGATGTAGTTTATAAGATTGTCTCCCATGGTATACGGGTTAATAGTTCTGATACTGCTATACTGGAACTGAGCATTTAAGTAAGTGAGTAGTGGATGGTAGAAATCAGGTTTCTTACTGTTGGAGTGAGAGTTTATAAGTAAGAAAGAGGAGGAGGCTAGAATGATTTCTGTGGTAATGAATTAGAGTTGGAGACATCAGTATGAACTTATGTTTAGCGTAACATATAGTTACACATAATTTTATACATAGAATACACAAACACACACTCACACACACATATCTATGTATATACCGGGGGTGCCAAAAAATGTATACACATGACTTGTATTCATCTTTTGTTATTGGTATATATAGAGTATTACAATTTTAATACAGGTTTTTCCTTTTTTCAAATGTGTATACATTGTTTTGGTGCTCTGTGTGTGTGTGTGTGTGTGTGTGTGTGTTTGTGTATGTGTGTGTGTGTGTGTGTATATATATATATACATATCAGATTAATATGTGAGCTAATGATCTGTCAGTTTGATCTGTCAATTGAGAGAGAATAGAAGCAATGTTGAGAATAGAAGCAAAAGCACACCTTGCCCTCAGATCTTGGTTTCTAAAAACAGTGTCCAAAAAAAGAGGCAGGACTCCTTTGGAGAAATAGCTTATTTTAGGACTTGGATAGGAAACATGCAAGATGAGCTGGGTGTATCTTATAATGCCAGGAAATGCTCAAACACCTGTCTTCCCCCTCAAAACAAAAACATAGTGATGGGGGTATGTCAAGGGAGAAAATATCTAATTGAAAGTTGTCCCTAATAACCAAAGCCATGACAAAATGAGCAAAAACATAAAGTGGGATTTGATTATAACCCAAAGGATAAAATAAATAAGCATGAGTCAATATTGATATAAGTAATGATTGAATAAATAAATAAATAAATAAATAAATAAATAAATAAATGGGAAAGGAAAGATAAATCTTCTGTTTTAGAAGCATTCCAAATCATTTATGTAAATATTCTTTCCTCAAGGTGGTGTAGTATAACTTCCCACTCCTTAAATGTACCCTGTGCATAAGGACTTCTTTCTAAAGAATACAGTTAAAAAATGGGGAGGGGGGAGGAACAACTTTACAATGGAGAAACCTAACAGTTACTTTCTGAGCCAGGTGATTAAAGTTAACACCAACAGCAATATGTTGATATTACGTATCCTTGATTTTCATGTGATGAAAAATGGCACTTTACCCCTGTGTTCTTCTTTTCAATAACCCATAAACCCAGTCTTATGATGAGAAAAAAAAAAACACATTAAATTAATGGGACATCCTACAAGACACCTGACCAGTAATTTTCAGAACTATCAAAGTCATCAATACAAGGAAAGTCCCAGAAACTGCCACAACCACAAGAAGTCTACAACTACATGTAATATGATATTCTGGATGAGATCCTGGAACAGAAAAAGGACATTAGGTAAAAATTAAGGAAATCCAAGTAAACTATGGACTTAGTTAATAATAGTGTACCTGTATTGGTTTACTAATTGTAAGAAAATGTATCACAATAATGTAATTATTAATAATAGGAGAAATTAGATATGGTGCACATGGGGACTCTGTACTCTCTTTGAATTTTCCTGTAATCCTAATACTGTTTTAAAAATAAAGTCTATTAAAAATAAACCAAAGTAATTTACCTATTAACAGACTAAAAAACATACAACTATCAACATAAGATGTAGAAAAACAGTTTGACAAAATCCAGTATCCTCCCTCCTAAAACTCTTAAAATAGAAAAAAAATTTCCTTAACCTGATTAATAACATTGAGGAAAATCCTACTTCTAAAATCATATTTAGTGGTGAAAGACAAAATGATTTTTCCCTAAAACCAGGAAAAAGGTAATGATATCTGTTCTCACCATTTCTGTTCAATCTCGTTCTCAAGGTTCTAGATAGTTCAATAAGGCAAGAAGAGAAATAAAAGACATCTAGATTGGACAAAAGCTATAGATTTATTTTTATTCATAGACTACCTGATTGTCCATATAGAAAATCCTAGGGAAACTATAAATATGCTACCAAAACTAATCAATGAATTTAGCATGTTTGCAGGATATAAAATTAATATACAGAAACTAATATGTTTCTCTATATTGGTAATAAACAATTGGAAATTGAAAAATAATACAATACTGTTTGTAATAGCATATATGAAAAATTTAGGGATAAATTTGTCAAATTATGTGCAAATTATGTGTGCACTGTAGACTATCAAACATATTTGAGAGAAATTAATGGAGAACTAAATAAATGAAGAGATATACCGTATTCATGGATAGGAATCCTCAGTACTGTTGAGATAACAATTTTCTCTAAATTGATCTACTTATTCAGTGTAACTCCAAACAAAATCCATCCAGATTTTTTGTATAATTCTAAGCGAAATAAGTGAGACAGAAAAAGCAGAGAACCCTATGATTTCACTGATATGAGGTATATAAACCAAAACCAACAAAAGAACAAGACAAACAAATGAGAAACAAAAACTCATAGACACAGACAATAGTTTAGTGGTTACCAGAGGGTAAGGGGCTGGGGGGAGGGACATGAGGGTAAGGGGGATCAAATATATGGTGATGGAATGAGAACTGACTCTTGGTGGTGAACACATAGTGGGAATTATAGATGATGTAATACAGAATTGTACACCTGAAATTTATGTAATTTCACTAACAATTGTCACCCCAATAAATTTTAAAAAAAAGAAATTGACAAGCAATTTTTTAAATTTTGTATCAAAATAAAATGGGCTTATAAGAGCCAAAACAAGTTTGAAAGGTAAGACCATAATTGGGGGGACTTGAACTACCTGGTTTCAAAACTTATTTTAAAACTACAGTGATCAATACCTTCTGGTATTAGCATAAAGAAAGGTGATAGTTCATTGGAACAGGATAGAGTGTTCAGATAAAGACATACACATACTGAGGTGTGATCAAACAATATGATGAATGCTGCTGCCGAGTGCCATCCAATGGAAAGGGAGGGATGTTCTATACAGTAAGTGGCGCATCGAACCTGAGTAACAGTGTGTGACAAGTTTCAAGTTGTCTGATGCAGTCTGTCAGGTGTGAGATACAGTTGAGAGAAGCTGTGCCATAAATCACGGATCATGAACAATGCATTCATATGAAGTGGGAAAATGGTTTCATCCTCCATCATGACAATGTTCCGTGTCACACATCACTTCTGGTATGGCAATTTCTGTCAAATAAAAACATTATGGTGTGTCCTCATCCACCTTATTCACCGGATCTGGCACTGTGTAACTTCTGGCTCCTTCCCAAAGTCAAAATGACCATGAAAGATAATCGTTTTGAATTGATTCAGGACATCGAGGCAGCCATGACAGCACAACTAAAGACACGAAAGAGGATTTCCAGAACTGCTTCAGAAAGTAGCAAGCATGATGGGATGAGTGTGTTCAAAGTGAGGGGGAGTATTTTGAGGGAGATTAATAGCAATGTGTCTTTTAAAGTAATACATTTTTAAAATTTAAACATTCACCATATTCGTTGATCACACCTTGTATATGTTCAATTCATTTTTGCAAATTTGCCAAGGCAATTCAATGGAGACAGATTAATCTTTCATAACAAAAAGTGCTTGAATAAGTGCATATCTATATGCCAAAAAAAGTTCTTAATCAAATACCATATACCTCAATATACGAGTCAAAATGTTAAACTGTTAAAAGTGTAGAAGAAAATTTAGGAGAAAAAAGTTTAGAAGAAAAAAAATCTTAGTTACCCATATTCTTGGCTAAAATTTCTTAAATATTACACAACATTTACTAACAATAAATGTACTTCATTAAAATTAAGAACCTGTGATCTTCAAATAATATGGAAAAGAAAATATAAAGCAGGTCACAGACTGGGAAAACATATTTGCAAAACAAGTATCTAACCAAAATCTGTATCTAAAATATATGAAGAGCTCTTATAACTTATATAAAAAGACAATCAAGAGGCGAATTTTAAAATGGGCAATAAATTTGCTCACTTTGCCAGAGAAGATATACAGATGGCAAATAAGCACATGGAAAGTTTCTGTCAACATTATTAACTAGGGAAATGCAAATTTAAATTAAAAGGAGATACTAGTGTACATACTGCTACTAGAATGGCTAAACTAGAAACACTGATCAACTAGAGCAACTAACTAGAAATCTCACACACTAAGACTGTAAAATGGTACATTGGCAGAGTTTTGCCGTTTCTTAAAAAGTCAGTCATGTGACCTGACCATTTTATTTCTAGGCACTTACCTAAGAAAAAAAGCATATTTTCACACAAAAGCTTGTTTATAAAGGTTCATAGCTTTATTTGAAATAGCCCCAAACTGGAAACAATCCAAGTGTCCATCAACAATTTATTAATTTGAGATATATCCATACAGTGATACACTGTTTATAAATAAAAAGAAATGAACTGACATATCTTAAAACAGGGATGGATCCAAAAATAATTATGCTGAGTGAAAGATGTGAGTATGCATGCTGTATAATTATATTTATATAAAATTTTGAGAAAAGAAAAATAATCCACAGTGGTAGAAATCAGATCATTGTTTTCCTGTGGGGGTGGGGTGAGGTTTGGAAGGATGGGAGGAAAGGCTTACAAAGAGGCAGGAGGAAACTTCTGGGCACATGGATGTGTCATTTTGATTGTGGTGATAGTTTCAAGGAGATACACATTTGTCAAAACTTATCAAATTGTACATTTTAATATGTGCAGTTTTTATATATCCATTATTCCTTGGCAACGTTTTAAAAATAGAATTGAGTTTTTGTCTTCTTATAGACTTGTTATTACCAATTTGAATAGTGACTAATCATTTGCTCATATTATACTTTTGTAGACTCTAAGCTCCTTGAAGTCAGGAATTCATTCTGCTTTTGTTCCAAGTGTCTAATATTGGTGTGATTAAATGCATATGTAACAAATAACAGGCAAAACAGTATAAATAAATCAATGACTACATAATGTTGAACATGTACTACATACTAGAGTCTTTGGGAAATTTCTCCAAGCTTTATATGAGATTATCATGTCTTGGGAAATGAGAAAAGAAAAAAAAAAGCTAGATTTATTTATAAATTTAGAAATGTACACCAGCGTACAATAAGCAAAAGCAGCCATGTACAAATCTGAAAAAATTGGCCATAGAAATATTTTAATTCCTAATGTTAGCAAAATTGTTTCTTGGCACAGTTGACACTGCTTGATATGTATGCACCTTAGATTAAATAAACCAATGTGAAGTAAGACCCCACTTCTGATGTCACAACTGGAAGGAAGTGGACCACTTAGAATCAGGCTGAATGGGGTCGGGCAAGACAAGGGGACTCCTGGAAGATTTCATCTGAATAGTAGGAACATACTCATTTGAGTTTTGGAGTTGTTCTTCTTTGTTCAATGGCTAATTAATAGGGCTGTTTACTTATTTATTTTAAGACCCTAGAGTTCAACACTTGATATGGTTGGTTTGTGCCTAATATGACTGATTGATGTGGTTGCATTAAGAAAGTTTAGGATAACCCCTTTCCCCATCCCAATGTCTAACTCTCCCTACACAGACATTAATTTCTCTAGGTACCTCTCAGGAACACAAGTATTGTGCTTTCTGCTACAGGGGATATAAAGAGGTACTGTTCTGAAGGGGTTTATAGTCTAATTAGAGAGAGAAAATATCAAAGCATTACAAAAGCAGCCAAACAACCAGTAAGTGGGAAATACCAAAAAAGTAGGAAAGGGAATGCATAGGTGAGATCTGAGTTTTGGCTGGGAAAACTTCAGGAAAAAAGATGGAATTTTAGTTCAATTATATAGGATTACAGTAAGCTAAGAAGTGAATAAAGAACACGGAGTGGTGAGAGGAAAAGGGTGAAGTGGGGGAAATAGGATGGAAAAGAAAATAAATTAATAAAAGTATACAGTCTACTGAAATAAAACATTGCCTTTGGGTAAATATAAAAACAGCATCTGGTAGCTTTAGGAGAGAAGAACAATGAAAAAAAAAACTCAGTTATTTCCTATTCTTCAAACAAGTTTATATATGTATATAGTTGGTTTTTTTATTTCATAAGTTTTATCTTGAGTACTGTTGTCACAATTCTCTAAAATTTAATTTGTGATGCATTATCCAGAGGGTAGAGATGATGACACTTAAAAACTAAGTTCACTAATTGAACTCTATATGAGGGGACTTTCAGTGGATCTATTTGGAGAATGGCTTATACTAGGTGATTGAAAATTACTATTTACATTACTAATTTTATATATGTATGTATATACTAGGGATGGATTTACCAACTATGCAGACAAAAGGCCATTTATCAGATTGACTAGTTGATGTTTTGTCCATGTCACATATAATAATCTAATTCTAAGAACCCCAAAGCTAGTATAAAATAAATTACAAAAAAGGAGCTACTTGAGATGCCAGAATCAGCTCATGGTAAACTACCTCCATGTCAAGTTGAGGAAGCTTGAGCTATCCAACAATGCACAGTTTCCAGAAGAACATCCTCAGCTGAAGAAAGCTGACAGTGTGGGATAAACTGACTCACAAGAAAGGAGAGACAGCTTCTGCAAAATTTTGATATCAGGATTCACATCATCTTTCTGAAATTATCTTCCTTGAAATAAAATTCCACTTTCATAATGACAACAAGATTGGGGGGCATCTTGGCACTATAGTAACCTTAACCATTGAAACAAAATTGAACAGTGGTAAAGGAAAGAATGTCTGCATTTCACAAGGAATTGTACATTTCCCGGGGTCCACTAAGCTCAGGAAACACCTTCAGAGAAAAACCACTACTCCTTTTTAGCACAAAGGATGTAAATTATAACAAATCAAATGGAG
Organism: Rhinolophus hipposideros; assembly: GCF_964194185.1. Lineage (NCBI taxonomy): Eukaryota > Metazoa > Chordata > Mammalia > Chiroptera > Rhinolophidae > Rhinolophus > Rhinolophus hipposideros. The sequence goes on from NC_138051.1 coordinate 41,908,108, forward strand.
TGGGGAAAGACAAGGTCACTTAAAAGTACTTCTTCAATTTAATAATCTATATTCAAATTGTAGTTGACTGATTTTAGTAACAGACACCTTGAGTGAAAAGTGTTTTATTTCTGTATAACTTTTCTACAAAGAAAGCATGTCAAAAGAACAGCTTTGTGTCTGACTCTACTCTAGAAAATAGCAAAATAAGATTCACACTTATACATGAGGGAAATTTATATAGTTGTAGAACAAGCAGTGATCTTAGAGATCATCCAGTTCAAACACCTTGTTTTATAAATGAAGAGACAGGCCTAGAGGTCAAGATGAGATTGATGTTTAAGGAAGATTAGTCTGGCAGCATGGACATGACGCTGCAGGTAAAATCTCAGAGGCTGGTCTGGGTAGACCTGTGTCAGGCTGGTTTGTTTTCTCCAGTGGTTGGAAGTGCTTGCCATCAGAAAGATCACTATGAATTAGAACTCAAATTAAGAAAAAAAGGGCAGAGTCTGGCATCAGTTCCAAAGGAGCAATAGGAAAAGACGCCATAGCTGAGATAAGAACATTCTGGGAAATAGACTGCAAGGCTCAAAGAGGTTACAGGATGAAGGCCAATACCTACAAAGCAAGAATGCCAAAGATACATTGCTTATAATGTGGGAGAAAACTTGGCATCCAGTTGGAGTCTCAGAGTTGGACTGCAAAGAATAATGCAAAAAAGATTGAATAAAATGGAGTGATACTGAGGTCTTTAAAAAAACCTCATAAACACTCATTGGCCCATCTTCTTTTTCTAGATTCCTAGACACTACTCCCCTCTGTTGTTACTTTCCTTCTTAGGGGCATTTTTGGTTATAGTTTTCTGAGGCCTTGAAACAACTGGAAAAGGGGTTTATGGGCTTAGAAGTAGACAAAGCGAGATTTGACTCCTGGCTTTGATGCTGGCCAGACAAATGACTTTGGACAAATTACAAATCCTTCTTGAGCTTAAGTTTTTTTTTTTTTGTCTGCAAAATGGAGATGACAGTACTCTCTAATTCAAAGCGCTGTTTTCAGAATAATTTATCTGAAATTCCCAGCACAGAACATGCTTTCAATAGATAGTGTTTTCTATAATGTTAGTTTGTTTTACAAAATTATACCTTTTGGAGAATATACCCTAGTTTTGTTCTTCCTGAGAACAGCCTTACTCATCTACTAAATGCTGACCTTATAATTTGACTCTCAGAGGGATACTATTGTCTATAAATTCTGGGACATTTTACTTAATCCCTCTAAGCACATGGCTATAAATTATAGAGCGATCAGCATTATCCTAGGGTTTGGCATATACATTATCCTTTCATCATCATAGCTTTTAGTTATTTCAATCCATGACTGATATGTACTTGATGACCAGATGCTCAAAGAATGAGAGAGACCAGCCAGAAAGAAAGAATCATGGAGGTATCTTCCTATGAAAGCACTGGAGATGCTTAACTCCCCACGTAATGAAACAGCCAATCCCAGAATCAGGAAAATTTATTCCTAGTACACCAAAGATTAAGAAGGGGATTGCTATAGTATCTGCACTACAGCCCCATAACATTTTGAAAATTAAGAAACAGAAGAAAAATTAACGTAACAGAAAAATTAACATAACAGAAGAAAATTAAGGAGAAGGTTATTTGTTGATTATCCTAAAAGTTCAGTACACCTTTCAATGGATTCATAAACTTTCAATTTAGCTCTCTCTTTTTCCTTTGTCTTAAGTTTTCAGACTTGCAATCTGAATGGATATTGACAATCTAAATGGTAATCAGTGTTTTTGTGAAAGTAATAGAATAAAATAATTGGGCTACAAGAATGTAGACAGATGATTTATTATAACATTTCAATTTATAAAGAAATTAAGCCTGGAAAATTACTCACTACAATAATATGTAGTGATTCCTAGACTTTTGGATTTCATAGACCACCAGTACATTTAAAACAAAAATTAGTAGGTGGATGTCAGCTTCATTGTTGTTATTGTTTGTCCTTTGAGTTTATCATCTAATATTGCCATCTCTTCATCCTGGGTGACACTAATTGTTGGCTGGGTGTTTGGAAGCTACTGTTGTAGTTACTCAGCCAACTTTGAAATAAGCTTAAGTAATAAAGGGAAGTATCTTTAATGCAATTGGACCCCATTGGGTAACTTTAAACTTTATTCAGTGTATGCTTAAACAGTGGGCTACACTGACTAAGAGGATAGTAATCTGGGATAAAAGAAGTCCTGGATTATAATCAAGAAAGATAATATCTGCAGGACTGTGTTTCTTTGTGTGGTTATGACTAGAGAATTAAAATCAGCTCTAAGGCTTTAGAGAAGTCAGATTACCTCTTTGAATCTAATTTTCATTATGTAGAATATTAAAATAGTTCTCCCACAGATAAAAATTATAAAGGCTCTGAGAGGTGAACAAAATTTAGGCAGATTCTGAAGAGCTGTTGACATTTGGATGAAGGAAATAGAATAACATGGCATAGTATCCAGTTTTTTACTGCTTTTAGCTCAAGGGTAGGACATAGTCAGCATATATGGGGAAGTTGAAACTTCTACAGAAACTTTCAGAATTTCCAGCATAAAGAACATAACCACAGCCACAAGAAAGGCTGAGGGGAAAATCCCGAGAAGAAAAGAGCCAGAGAAGGTGAGTAGCACACAGTCTGTGTTAATCTCTAACTGACTCCTACACCATACGTGCACAGGGCAACCTGCAAGCAGCCCAGCTACCAATGAAAGAACTGAACTGATATGTGAGTTGCTGTCAAAAACAGAGTTTGCAGTTTGAGGCGAGTCAAATTACTCATCAAAACAACAACAAAAATCAGTAATCTTTGCAAGAACATAACATAACCCAGAATATCCACGACAGCACTCCTAATATCCAGAATACCATCAAAATTTAAAAATTGGAAACATTTGATCCATTCTCAAGGGAAAAGGCAATCAGTGGAGACTTATACAATGATAACTAATAACCTAGATGTTGAAATTTATAGACAAGGATTTTTAAAGCCATTATTATAACTGTTCTCAATGACAAAAGGTAGGGTCCGACAATTAAGTTCCCAAATTTGGTGCAATGATGTTGCCAAACTTTTTTGATATCAGAGGAATTATTCATTACGAATTTGTAACAACTGTACAAACTGTTAACCAAGTTTACTATTTGGAAGTGCTGAAAAGGCTGCGTGAAAAAGTTACATCATCTGAACTTTTCTCCAACAATTCATGGCTCTTGCATCATGACAATGTACCAGCTCACATGGCACTGTCCATGAGGGAGCTTTTACTCAGTAAACAAATAACTGTATTGGAACACCCTCCCTACTCACCTGATCTGGCCCCCAATGACTTCTTCCTTTACCTGAAGGTAAAGGAAATGTTGAAAGGAAGACATTTTGATGACATTCAGGACATCAGGGTAATATGATGTCAGCTCTGATCGCAATTCCAGAAAAAGAGTTCCAGAAAAATTGCTTTGAAGGGTGGACTAGGCGCTGGTGTTAGTGCATAGCCTCCCAAGCGAAGTACTTCGAAGATGACCATAGTGATATTCAGCAATGAGGTATGTAGCACTTTTTCTAGGATGAGTTCATGAACTTAATTGTCAAACTTCATATATACTTATAAAGAATGAAGAAAATATAAAATAAAAGTGTTCTTTTTTTTTTCCAGACAGTCTGCAGCTATTTATTCAATACCTTCTGTGAAAAAACAGTTCTTGCCTTCATACAGTTTATAGTCTAATAGTAGAATAATTGATGGTGTATAATGTCACTTTAGCTGTATGGTTTGTTCTATAAATCTATGATTCCAAGAACAGGGAATGGAGGAGAATCCTTAATAAATATACATATATCCAGACACCACTGGCTTGTACCAGCAGGGATCCAAACAATTGAATTAAGGCCAGAGATATTAATTTGACTTCATAATTTCTACAAGTAGTGGCCAGAAAGGCAACTAAGTCAGGTCCTACACCTAATGACAAATAATAATAATATTACTAAGAATAATAGCAGCAGAAACAATAATCATAATAGTAATAACTCATGTTTTATACCACTTAACAGTTTACAAAATAATTGACACTTTCATTATGAAATTTGAGCCGTTCAACCAATCCTGTAAAATAAGTGGCAAGTATTCACATTCTGAGAGGGTCCATTTGGAAATAAAAGTAGGAAGAACATATCCACATGAAATTTTTCTTTTCAAAGACATAAAAGGACTAAGTAAATTACAGATATTCACCCAAATATTTATTTCTAGTAAGCTCTCAGTGGCAATCTAAATTTTATAGGAAGAAAAGAAGCTTTACCTGACATGAAAACAACAATGAACATTTGGGACTATCAAAGCATTCTGGCAACTGTCTTTTCCAGAATCCTATCTTAAGAATGAGTTGCTCGGTGATAATTAGAGAGTGAAATGCACCCAGTTTCACATTTCAATGCTCCTTACCAATTAGAATGACATTAGAGTGAAAGTGTAGCCATATAATTGTATGAAGAATAGATCTAATTTTCTCAATGTCACTGCAATATCACCTTTTGGGACTAACAGTACTGAATGATTACGCATAGCATTTGGTAATTGTATTTTTCTCCATTTCACACTGGGAGCTGAGTTTTAAAAGTGGACATGCAATTAGATTATAAATGAACACACATCAACTGGCCCTCAGAAGATAGTATTATGTCAGCATTAACCCAGCTGAATTTTTAACTACTGTCAGTGACAATGTTTGTGGCTTGTCAACACTCAGCAGTGATGAACTTAGGGATTCTGAGCTCAGCCTTTAATAACAAAAAAGAAGAAAGTGACTGAGAAACTCTGAACGCAGGGAGAGTGGCCTTCACAAACTTGGTGCTCGGCTGGCTGTTGGATGTAACTTTAACACCAGCTGTGATAGAGGATCAAGCACAAACGCCCAACAGTGCTGCTAAATGCTAGTCTGAGAGCGGCATAGAGAATGGGTATTTCTAGAGATGGGCCTATCATTCTATCTCATAGGCTCCAAAACAGATAATCCTGGGGGAAAAGGTATGGAGTGCCAAATAATCATAGCATATATTGCTGGATGTATTTCAGGTCAGGAGTGAAAATGTATATGGCCATCTGCATTTAAGTAGCATTCTCTAAAAATAAAATGTATAGAAGAAGGTGAGGTTGAGGCTTTAAGTTATGGCTTCGAGACATCCTGAATACTACTGAACTCTCTAACACATGATCAGAAGTTTTAATAAGTACAATTATTTGGTTGCAGTTGAAGTCTCATTTTCATACTAACCAAAAGCAAATTTGTGGACCAGTCTGATCTTGGGACTTGATTGAGAGCAATCTCAGGACATTTAAATAAGAGTATTTGTCACATGGGACAAATGATGAAAACTAGTTTTGATTTTCCTGTCCTAACAACATGGCAGTTAACTACTACACTCCCCTTCATTATGATAGAGTGTTTACTCCATGGAATGGAAATGTCTGTCAATAACTCCATTTTTTTAATCACAGTTGTTAATGCAAGCTGATGAAATGCACAACTTCTGCACAAGACCTGAGCCAGAAAGCAAAGCCTGTAGCATTTCCTGTAGGTTTTTGTGAAGTCTTTCTGTACTTTCTTTAAAGTTTCAAATATCAACATGTGGATGGGCTGTGGCTGTATCTGCACATGCAGATGGATGTTTTGAGTGATTGTCCCTCCCCTCCCAAAGGAACGTGGCCTGCAGTGGTCATGATTGTAGCCCTAGGTGTGTAGGAAGGGGATTTCCTACTGTCCTGGCTACATTGGGTGAGTGACAGAGAGGCCAACCGAAAGGCAGTAACTGAGGAGAATTTCAAATTAACTCCAGAGAGAGATCATCCACCCCAATTACCAGTATGTAAGGCTCCAGGTAAAGCAGACACGTGGAAATATGAAATAATAGTATACAGAAATGGGGAAACCAAATGACTGTTGGAAATTTGAAGCAGAAGGTGGGAGGAAGAGCCTGAGAAATTCCCAAGTTGGAAAGAATAGGTTAAGCCTTTACTTTACTTTTGAATTTCCCTTCCTCACTGTTCACCCTGCTTTAGCACTCAATCCCCTGATTACAGTTGGTTACATCCAGGATAGTCTTACCCAATAGACAGTGCATGTGTTGGAAAAAGGGATATGATTAATGTTTTTGTACCTATGGGTTAGGCACAAAATAGGGTCTCAATAAATATTTGGGAAGTCTTTTTAAGTTAGACAATGGTTTCCAACTGCACTTAGAATAGGATCCAAACTTTTTACCATGAACTATGATATGAATCATTCCTGCCCTTTAAGTTTATCTCAGCCTGCCCTCTATCTTGCTTAATATGCCTTAGTTAAAATAGCTTTTTTCAGTTTCCTGAATACCCCAAGTTCTTTGTAAACAAACTATTCCTTTTGCTTGGACTTCCCTTTCCTTCCTCTCTTCATATGGATGTGCGTGTGTGTGTGTGTGTGTGTGTGTGTGTGTGTGTGTTTCCTTATCTTTCAGTCATTAGTTTAAATGATACCGCCTCAGAAAGGTTTCCAGGCTATGCAATATAAAGTATATCCTCTGTGCTATTCTCTTTTATAGCACCCAGCTTGTACCTCACTAGGGTGAGAATCATCCCTGTTTACCCAGGAATTGGAAGTTCCCTGGGATGCAGGTCTTTCAGTACTAAATCTAGGACAGTCTAAGGCAAACTAGGATGGTTGGTTACCCTACTTACAGACTTTTTGTTCATGTACTTTGGAATACCTATCTACCCGATTAAGCATTAAGATCCATAGAGGTGTGGGCCATGTCTTTTTTGTTTACCATTGTGTACTCTACACCTCTCATAGAGCCTGATACTTAGTAGGCATTCAATAAATATTGAACGAATGAATAAATGAATCAAAAATAAGCTATTGGAAGTTCAGGACAAAAAAGTTACATTTGGAGTCAGCTACACAAAGTTGAAGTTGTTAGATGTGTAGAGCTCTATAAAGAAATAGAGAGCTACAGGTGCTTTGTTCTTACATATAGGTGGGAAGTGGGGACATGTCCAGGATAGAATACAGTGATCAGAGAAACCCAGTTCATTCATCATCCATCCATCCTACAATCTGGCTATAATACAATATATAAGAGGCAGTAAGGAGAGTCCTAACCATGACCATCTTGACATTTGCTTCACCAAGAAACGTATCCCAGATATGCAAAAATAATTACATATGAGGAAATTTTGGATTAGAATAGGAAGAGAAAGTGCTGGAGATGAAATAAAGCCTCTAGATCTATAGCAACATCAGCCCAATCTAATCTGTGAGTTTTTCTTCTTGCAAAGCACTAGACACTTATGAGAGTACTTGGGCTCTAAGGGACCTTGGACAGCCTCTAGACCATTTCCCATAGTGCAGCCATTGGAAAACTCTCCCTCAATCTGTCCTCAAAAACCATTCCATGGTCAAAATCATTTGGAAAATGTTGCATGGCATTTAAAGATTTCTAATGCATATGTGATAAGGATGGCATTTTGATTTAAATATTTTTTTCTCTTTCCTGTAGCTTCACATTTCCCTAATTAAATGAGGTTCTGTACTCATTACCTCAGGGATGGTTGTGAAAGGTAGAAAGCAGGAATAACCCAGAAAGGGAGGAAGGTTTGGAGTTATTATCAAAATGAGAAAGGAGACTAATTTCTCTGAATTCCCTGGGGCTTAAGAAGGTGATGAAAGGTGATGGTGTTGGTGGACATATTTAGAGGGATCTGGAAGTCTTGGAAGAAAGAGAACCTCTGCCCTATTTCCTGCCTAGAGGTGATGTTTGGTGCTAAGACCCCAAGAGATAATGACTGGGCAGATAGGACTGTACACAATCTTGCAAAGGTTCCTGTGATACAAGCACAGCACAGAAGCATTGAGACAGTCCTTTAGACCAGAGGATGGCAAACTACAGCCTGCAAGCCAAATCCAGCCTACCATCTGTTTTTTATACAGTCTACAAGCCAAGATTGGTTTTTACATTTTTAAATGTTTTTTTTTAAAAGTTTTGTACATATTATAATATATATTGTGTATGGCTAATTTTGTACTACAATGATAGAACTGAGTAGTGGCAGATTGACTAGTCTGAATGGCCTGCAAAGCCTAAAATGTGTTCTACCTTGCCCTTTATATAAAAAGCTTGCTGATCTCTAATGCAGACAGTTCTAGAAACAAAGTTTGTGGACTGATAACTTAGGGCAAAATGGGCTACCCATATCCTCTGCCTATGGAGATTCCAGAACCAAGACCCCAACACGACTGAAGAGAAGATTCTCATCAGTTTGGCAGGATGGTGTGTAGAAAGTATAGTTAATTTTACTGTGCACCAGGGTTTGTGATTGAGATTCCAATCCATTAAACATGTTAAGATGAGAAAGGCTCTGGGAAGTCCTGCTGTCAATAAATATACTTAACTAATGTTTTCCAAAGTTACTTAATCATGAGCTTTTTTTGTTAGACCTATTAATATCCTATAAAAGACAGTATTGTTTTCTAAAGAACACACTTGGTAAAATGCTTCCATAGTCTAACATCCTCATCTTACTGGGGGAAAGGCTGAGAATCAAAGCTGGTAAGTTGGACAAGGTCACACAACTGGTGAATAGCAGAACTGGAACCTAGTGCTTCTAATACCTCTAGTATAATTTTAAGCCTCTACCAATCAATTTGATTTAATCAGTCAAAATTGGTCAAAACCAGATGCAGTGGAGATTTCTGGACTGATCCGACTGAGTTTTTGACTGGCAAATTAGTCAAAGCTCTGTGGTTTTTATGGGATACATCAAAACTCACAAGCAGCAGGGTTTAGAGTAATTCCACATTTCAGAACTTTTTACAACTATTTTGAATGAGTTTATCAACCAATGCAATATATGTTAACATTCTGATAAATAAGACACTGGATTGAATTTTGATGGAATTGACCATCTGTTAAAACTGTCAGGCCAATTCTGGTTGTGTCTAGAGGATGAGCCAAAATAATTTCTGAGAGTAAACACAAAACTTTGTTAAAGTGAAAGAAAATCTAAATTTTCTGACTGGGCAGGAAAGGTATAGACTTGGTTAATCTCTGCCCTCTAAGCCTTCCTGTTGCTGAAATTGACGAATTGGTTCCTTTCATCAATTTCAGCCTCTGTCAATTTCAGCAGACTTGAATAGTTACACAAACCCATCAATTTCAGCTCTAGAAGTTTGTCTCTTTTGAAACTGACAGGAGCTAAAATGAAGGAAAGCCAAAGTGTCTGGTTCTCTGGAAGCTTTGGGAAGCAGCTGATATTGAGTGACCTTTTCAACAGGCCTGGTGTTCCAGGACCCTGATCCTGCTGGCTTGACGTAGTGGCTTCACACCAACTCACTGTTCCTATAATGAAGGGTATTGCAAAGGGGCCACACATCAGTCAACTAAACAAAGAGCGATGGCTTCAGAATTTGAAATGAGAGTTCTGGGGCCACCATATAACAGGCCATGAAATCATTTAACTTTTTGAGGCTCTTTTATGACCTGTAAATTGTATTTAGTGATATCTGTGCTACCAAATAATAATCATAATAATACCACTAATAATGGTCAACATTTATTGGGCATAGTATTTTCCATGCAATATCCTATTTAATCTTTGATCAGCCTTATTTGATAATTTTAGAAGAGAAAACTAAGGAACAGAGAAGTTAAAAAAACTACCAATTTACATGGCTAGTAAGTCCTCACTCATAGATTCATTATTATTTTACATACGGATATCATTATTGATTTCTAGAGTTACACTTTTAACTCATAAACATAAATAAAAGAATTAAAAACATGTATATAGATACAGAATTAGCACTACCCATGTAAGAGTATAATGTGCGTTCTTATTTCTTCCTCACAACTTTGGGCAAAAAAGGGCACATTATACATGGGAAAACATGGTAAATGAAAATTATTTATAAATGCCAATGTGGTTAGTGTGCAGAAAGAAATACAGGATATTTTGAGACAGAATAACATATGTCTTCCCTAGAGTAGAGGATGAGGAAGGCTTGAATTGAATGCTTAGATTGTAAATGCTCCTTTGATGTGTACATAATTTCTAAGGCAGTAACATAAATGTCAGCCCACATTCATTTATTTCCTTTCATGACTACACATAATGAGTGGTATAGCCAGTCTTGGCTTTCCAGTTCAGTCATGAAAATGGACAGAAAACAATTACAGCCTACTATTTCTTAATCTAGTTGTCTTAATAGCCAAGGCTAATAAACAATTTGGCAATGCAATTAGTTTATGGGGCAAAGATCTGGAAAGAGCTAATCTTATCAATTGTAAAAATTTAATTTTAAACTCTCCAGTTCTAGTTCACTCTCAATTTTGAGGTTGCACAGGTGGCTGTGTTACAGATTTGGAATATGAACTCAGGCTTGGAAAGAGAGAAGAAAGGAAAACAGGAAAGGAGAGGAAAGGAAAGGAGAAAATAGTAGAGGGGATAAGAGGGGTGGGGAAGAGAGTAGGAATAAAGAAAGAAACCAGCCTGAAACATGACAAAGCCCCAGATCATCCGTGTTTTCTCTGCTTCATGTGCTATGTCAATCTAAACTGACCCACCAATGCAGACTGCTTCTTCATAATTTGGCATTTTTTTCTCTGAAAGCAGAAGTGAGTGTACTCTCATAGTCTTCCTGAGACTTACGTGTTTGAGAGCTACTTTGTTACCTTGAGAATTCTCTTCATCAGTGTCCTCTTCCATCTCCCACATTGAGAGCCTGTGGCCCTTGGTCACCTTCATGTATTCACAGATCTGTATTCAAATAATTTATTCATGGACTGAAATCATGAACCCGAATCTAGGGTAGAGAAATGTTTACTTGGTCACTTACACTCTGATAAGCTGAGGCATTGAAAGGAGGGTCACTCACAGCTGTCCTTCCCCATACAACTTTTGGAGTCCTGTGTTATAAACCTTTTTATCAAAGAGCCATGGGTAGCAGTCCATGAGGACGTATTGGGAATCAGCTAATAGACAGAAAGTACCTGCTCCGACACATTAATTCCCTTCCCTGTCAGCCTGTATCATTGTAGAGCATGCATGATGGGAAGCAAGGTCCCATCACACCATGGCACCTGCTGCTTTTCCATCTGCCCAGTGCAATAGCTCCTTTGATTGCTCATTTTTCAGCCTAATGGCTTATTCATTTTTTCTCTTTGTAAAGTTTTTACATTTTTATTGCGATTTTAATAGTCATTTAAAAAATTTTCTCATCTCTGTTTGGCACACCAAGGATGTTGATAAAAGAATAACATAAATAATATTCTAAACCATACCCACATTGAGATCACTCCAAGAGCTGCATTTCAGTGTTTAGTCTGATAAAGTTGTCATGGCGATAATGTCCCCTGAGAATAAAAGTGCCATGTGCATGGTTGATTAAAGGAAATAGCTCAGATGGTGCACAAACTAGTAAATATTGAACCTACAAACTATTATACTGCTCATATTTTATTTTGCTTTTTTATTTTTCTGCTTGGAATTTTCTTCTTTTTTTTTTGAGTTATGCTATGCTCAGTTTTTTTGAAATAGTCTGATGATTCATATTTCTCTATCTTTCTCTCTTTTTTGTTTGAGGATTTATATTGTTAAAAAAATGTTGGAATAGATATTGGCAGTGCTCCCAAACTGGCCTTTGGATTCTGTCTAAAGCTGTTGATTTGGCTGGATTAGTCAAAGCAGCAGATCATTATTACATATTGAACATCTGTCAAATATAGCACTAACAATTATCAGATACAGTCTCTATAATGAAGATTTGGACTTGAGTAGTTGAGAAGAACTTTCTACAAAATCTATGTTAATAGGGCTATTTATTTTTACTCAAGACAAGAAACAAAATTAAAACTATCTTTAATTACATGAAAATAAAATGATAGGCATGTTGTATGTGTATTTTACATTAGGATAGGTTGAAGTTATTGTTTTCTGAGGGGTCAGAGCCAAACCATCTTCCTAAGTCTCAAGTAAATGCGAGATAAGAATGGGTGCTTTAGGGGCAAAATGTGAGCCCTGATGTTAGCTGGATTCTATAATTTTTCTTTGTTAACACATCAATTTGATAAATTGTGTGTAGGAGGGAATGCTTTACATATGACATCAAATTCATCGGTGGAGTGAAACATCAGGATTCTGCCATTTTGGTAGGAAGGTCTTATAAACTGTGGGATTAGAAGATAAATAGCATATAAACTTCTAGAACAAGTGAGGGAAACCATGTCAGAAAACACTTATTTGTGTAGTTATTGTTAATGATCAAAAAGCTCTGAGCTACTAACCATCCATACCCCAGGGAGGTAATCCTATAACTATGAGCTATCTAAGCCATGTGGCCCTAAAGACCATAAAAATGCCAGGCAGTGTCTGTAGCACTTAGAAGTAAGCTGGAATATAGCGCCCATACCGATGGTCAAACAGCAGTAATCTGCAACTAAAGAGCTCTCTAAACTTCTAGACCCTGAAACTAGAGAATGTCTGGAAGAGGGATGTTAAAATGGCCAAAGAGATGGAGGAATCCCAGTACAAGCAAAGGGAGAATTCTTCATTTTGCAGATGTTTACTCTTTACTTGCTTAGTGTTTAGACATTGGGTAAGGTACTGTAAGGAGAAGCAGAAAGAAATACAACTTTATCCTTATCCATGAGTTTAGAATTAAACAGAGGAAAACCACATATAAACTTAAACAATGCAAGAGAATAAATAAATTAGCAGGCAAGTAGAAGTGCTATGTGTGTCGAGCTTGTGGTGAGATAACTCCAAGCTTCTTGGAGTGGAGGGGCCAATGTTAAGGAATGATGATGTAGGTGTGAATCTAAGCAAAGTCTGCCCTTGACTACAGGCAGAAGGGCAGGCTCTGTGGTTAAGTAAAAATATTAATAGTGTGGAAAGCTAAAGCCCAAGAAAGGTGGACATAAAGTCATGAAGACAAATGGAACAGGTTGAGCGCAAACTTCTTTCTCAAAAGGAGAAATAGAGAGGTGCTAGAAATAGGGTCTCCTTTGAGCAGTAGATTAGTATCCTTCCCAAATAAAACAAAAGAAGGGAAGAATGAAGGGAGGAAAGGGAGAAAGGAAGGAAAGAAGGAGGAAGGAGAAAAGTTGTTTTCCACAGTGAAAAGTAATCCTCCAAAACTGGTTGCTCTAAGTTGGTATGGGTTGACTATGTTGTACTTTCTAATGCTATAAAAGTGTTTGCATAAACTTACAGACGGCAGATCCACGTTCATTACTGAGAGAATCCAAAGTGCAGAGAGTCAGGAAGCTCTCACCTAAAAAGCACTGGATTAAGAGTCAAAAGATGTAGGATGGAATCTGCCTTCATCACAAACTATTTTGTATGACTTTGGGTAAGTTACATTACCATGGTTTTCTCATTTGCAAAAAGAATATATAATACCTATTTCACAAGATGGTTCAAGTACAGGAGACAATGAATGTGAAAGACTTTTAATAAACTTATTAGTAAACACACACATTCCTTGAGACTGATGTTAGAAAGGACTTTATCGTCTCAGTAAACTATTCCCCTCTCCTGCCTAGTTAATCCCACTATTAAATTTGTAAACGGTGCTTTTGGTGAGAAGTAGAGGACATACAAAATCGACACCAATGTTGTTATTTTACCTGAGAACAGAGCACTACTGCCCTCTCTCCTTTTGACTCTATGCCTCGGTGAAAATTCATGCCTTACATAGTGACTCAGTTTCAGTGCCTGGCAGAAGTTAGAGCACTCAGGCTCAATACTTTATATGCAGGAGGCAGACAAGTTTTGTGTGCCATAGGGAGACTTGGATAGATTAAGAAGACCATGAAAAGTAGTTTCCTTCTAGTTTTCCTCATATTTAAAAGCAACTTGGACTATGTATAACATTTTGATAAAGTTATATGCTATAGAGAAAATAGAAAATAAAATAAAATAAAAAGTCTAAACTACAGACAGAGACTGGAATAATCTCTAAGGGACAAAGACAGCTGTGACCTACTGCAGGACTGTGATGGAGAGCTGCTGGTTTGACAGCCCCAGGCTGTTCCAGATACTGTGACGTGTGTGGCAGCAAATGACTCCTCAGCTCTGCCTTTCTCAGGTGGTAGAACAGTAAAAGGAAGCTAAGGTGCTTCTCACTGGGCACAGGGTCATCCAAGCATAGCAGATGCATTTATGCCATTAACTATTTAAAAGCTAATGGCAAAGGACTCCCCTTCCCCTTCTGGCTACTCTAATGTGTTATTTGACTAAAAGGTGGAAAAGAGAAGAATATGTATATATATATTTCCCTAAAGATATATGCATTGCCTGGTTATGCAGCTGTATATGAAGGTGACATTAAATTGGTTAGGGTGTGGTATGCTGAGAACCACTGGTTTGTGTCCAAACAGGTTTATTCTACCAACCAGTGTTCCATAAAATCATTAAATCAATTTTTATCTGGCTGCCTAAGACATTTTATACCAGTTCATTGATTTCCCTTGTTTCAGATGACAGACACTTTGAGTTTTGGTAGCTGTCTATCACTAAAGTCCAATGTCTGGTAAAATAGTTGGCTATCAGTAGTTTAGGGTACTGCCCAAGTCTCTTCCATCTGTGTGGCTATAACTGAAATCCAACATGAGTTATCAGTGTATTTGGGGTATTTTTGTTCTTCCTTAACAACCCACACAACAATTAATTCAGGAGATTGCTCTAAATCTATTTTTCCAAGGACACCTGACTCAGTTCATGCTATCAGCTAGGCAAAAGGGGCAGCTGCTCCAGGCTAACTCTGATCTGATGGGGAAACTTCTACCTTCTACCAAAGAGGGAAGTAGTTCAGTGAATAGGCATTTTTTCAAGAACTTACCATCTTTTGAGCTATTCTGCTGTGGTTCTCACTCCCTAGGTGAGTGGAGGATATGTCCCCTATACTTGCCTTCATTCTGTTTCTATCAATATAAAAAAAATGGTGTATTATTGACACTTAAAGGCTAACCTGGAGTTAAATAACATCTTACAGTAAACCTCAGAATCTCAAACATTTTCCCGATGGAGGAAGGGACACTATTCTAAAGCATGAAAGCCAGGCACCTATAGGTTATTTGGACTAGGAATTGTGGGTAGATGGGTGGAATTAAATGCTTAGAGGTTGACAGCCAAAATTAGGACCAAAAAAGTACTTTAAGAACAGCTTAGAAGAAGACACACAGATGGCAAATAAGCATGTGAAAAGATGATCCACATCATATGTCATCAGAGAAATGCAAATTAAAACAAGATACTACTATATACCTATTAGAATGTCCAAAATCCAGAACTCTGACAATACCAAATGCTGGCCAGGATGTGGAGCAATAGAAACTCTCATGCATTGCTTGTAGGAATGCAAAAATTGAACAGCCACTTTGGAAGACAATTCGGCAGTTTCTTACAAAACTAAAATGCTCTTATCATACAATCCAGCAATCATGCTTCTTGGTATTTTCCCAAAGGAGCTGAAAACTATGTCCACACAAAGACTGGCACAAGGATATTTATAGCAGCTTTATTCATAATTACCAAAACTTGGAAGCAACTCGGATGTCCTTCAGTAGGTGAATGTTATGGGATTCCATCAAAGAGACAAATATCAGAATAATCAAAGTTTCAGAAGGAGAAAAGAGGCAGAAAGAGGAAGATTTTATTTAAATAAGTAATAGCTGGCACTTCTAAAACCTAAGGAAAGACATGGAAACACAAGTTCACAAAGCTAATAGATCACCCTATTATCTCAACACAAAGACACCTCTAAAACACGTTATAACAAAACTGTCAAAAACCAATGATGAAGAAAGAATCATAAAGGCACCCAGAGAGGAAAAACAGTGTAACCAGCATAGGAACACTGATTGGGCCATCAGTGGATTTTTCAACAGAAATCTACAGCCCACAACAGTGTAAAATGACATATTCAAGGTGTTGAAAAGCATGCCAACCAAGAATACTTTATCTGACAAAGTTATCTTTCATATATGAAGGAGAAATAAAGGCTTTCATAGACATGGAAAAACTGAGGGAGTTCACCACTTGTAGATCTGCCTTGCAAAAAAATGCTCAAAGAAGTTCTTCAAGCTGAAATGAAAAGATGCTAATCAGAGCCATGAAAACATACAAAAGTACACAACATACTGGTAAGAGTAAAAAGTAGACAGAATTAGAAAATTGTAACTACATATTAGGATGGTATAACAAATCGAGTATCGTATAAAGGTTAAAGGAAAAGAATAGTAAAATAGTAAAATAATGAGCTACTATAAATTATTAATGAATACACAACATAAAAGAGGTAAATTGTGACATTAATAATATAAAAGGGAGGAATAAAAGGGTGGAGACTTTATAGGTGATCAAAGATAAGTTATCAGCCAAAAAAGAGTTGTTTTTATCTATAATATGTTTTATATAAGTCCCATGGTAACAACAAAATAAAAAGCCAGAGTAGATCCACAAAAGACAAAGAAAGGGGAAACAGGGAATACCATAATGGGAAATAACCAATTTACAAAGGTAGGCAGAAACAGGGAAAATGAAAATACAAAATATCCAGAAAGCCATTAAGAAGGCATAAGTCCTTACATATAAGTAATTATTCTAAATGTAAATTGATTGAATTTATCAAACAAAAGGTACAGGGTGGCTGGATAGATGAAAAAACAATACTCAAACATATGCTGCCTATAAGACACCCACTTCAGCTTTAAGAACATACATAGTGAAGGGCTATGTAAGAACAAATGTAGTGAAGGGCCCCTCAAAGTGAAGGGCTGGAAAAAGATATCCTATGCAAGAGGAAACCAAAAGAAAGTTGGCATAGCTATACTTATATCACAGAAAACAGACATTAAGCCAAGAACATTAATAAGAGACAAAGAAGGTCACATAATCATAAAAGGTCACTGTATAACGATCAGTCAAGAAGATATAACAATCATAAATATATACTCACCCAATATTGGAGCACCTAAATATATTAAGCAAATACTAACAGATATAAGGGAGAAATAAATAATATTTCAATAATAGTAGGGAATTTCAATACCCCACTCAATACTCAACAACAGGTAGATAATACAGACAGAAAATCAACACAGACATGATGGACTTGACCATATATTAGAAAAATGGATCTAATAGACATCTATAGAACATTCCTTCCAACAGCAGCAAAATACACATTCTTCTCAAGAACACATAGAACGTTGTCAAGGATAGATTATATGGCAGGACACAAAATAAGTCCTAGCAAATTTGAGAAGACTGAAATCATACCAAGTATCTTTTCTGACCACAATGGTATGAAACTAGAAATAAAAAACATGAGGAAAGTTGGAAAATCTACAAATATGTGGAAACTAAACAACAGACTGCTGAACAACCAATGTGTCAAGAAGAAATAAAAAGGGAAATCAAAGAATATTTCTAAACAAATGAATATGAAAACATAACATACCAAAACCAATGGGGTGCTGGAAAAGCAGTTCTGAGAGGGATGTTAATAGCAATAAATGCACATATTAAGAAATTAGAGAGATTGAAAAATAAATTAAACTTTATACCTCAAGGAACTAGAAAAAAAAATTAAGCCTAGACTTAGAAGGAAGTGAACAATAAAGACCAGATTGGGAATAAATGAAATAGAAGCCAGAAAAACAATGAAGATCAACAAAACTTTAAAAAACATAAACAAAATGGACAAACCTTTAGTGAGACTAAGAAAAAAGACAGAAGACAAATAAAATCAGAAAAGAACGAGGGCAAATTATGACTGACACTGCAGAAATACATAGGATTACAAGAGATTACTATGAACCGTTATGTGCCAACAAATAAGGTAACATAGAAGAAATGGACAAAATCTTAGAATCATACAACCTACCAAACTGAACCAGGAAGAAACAGAAAGTCTGAACAGACCAATAACAAGTAAGAAGATTGAATCAGTAATCCAAAACATCTCAACACAGTGAACCACAGGACCGGATAGCTTCACTGGCAAATTCTAACAAAAATTTAAACAAGAATTCATGCCAATCCTTTTCAAATTCTTAAAAAAAAATGAAGAGAAGAAAACATTTTCAAACTCATTCTGAATCCAGCATTACCCTTATACCAAAGCCTGATAAGGACACTGTAAGAAAACTATACACCTATATCCCTGATGAACATAGATGCAAAACTCTATAACAAAATACTAGCAAACTGAATTCAAGAACTTATTGGATGGATTATACTCCATGACCAAGTGGGATTTATCCCTGGGATGTAACTGTTGTTCAACATATAGAAATCAATAAGTATGATACACCAAATTAATAGAATAAAAAATAAAAATCCTATGATTATCTCAATAGATGCAGAAAAAGTATTTGACAAAATACAACATTTTTTAATGATAAAAACCCTAAACAAATTGGGTATACTTCAATGTAATAAAGGCCATATATGACAAACCCACAATTAACTTTGTATTCAATGGAGTAAAATTGAAAGCTTTTCCTCTAAGATCAGGAATAGGACAGGTGTGCCACGGTCATCATTCTTATTCAATATAGTACTGGAAGTCCTAGCTAGGGCACTCAGGCAAGACGAAGAAATAAAAGGCATCCAATCAGAAAGGAAGATGTAAAATTGTCATTATTTGCAGATGAAATTATCTTATATATTGAAAATCCCAAAGACTCAATTGAAAAACTATTGGATCCAATCAATGAATTCAGTATAGTTGCAGAATATAAAGTTAACACTCAGAAACCAATTGCATTTCTATATCCTTAAAATGAAATATCTGAAAAAGACATAAAACTATCCCATTCACAATAGCATCAAAAACAATAAAATACCTAGGAATAAATTTAACAAAGGAAGTGAAAGTTTTGTACAATGAAAACTGAAAGACTTTGTGTGTTCTTTGATTTCTTTCAACAAACAAATGGAAGAACATCTTCTGTTCATGGATTGGAAGAGTTAATTTTGTTAAAATATCCATGCTACCCAAAGCCATCCATAGAATCAACACAATTCCTACGACATATATATATATACATATATATATATATATATGTATATATGTATATATATATACGTATATATACATATATGTGTGTATATATATATATATATATATATATATATATATATATATGTGAATGCAATATAGGTATATATAATAGAAAAGTATCCAGCCATGAGAAGGGAAATCATGCCATTGGTGACAACACTGATGGACCTTGAGGACATTATGCTAAGTAAGATAAGTCAGAGATATACAAATACTGTATTATATGCCATATATATATATATATGTATAAAACCCTCAAAAATCCAGGGAGTGGAATGGTAGTTTCCTGGGGCTGGTGGATGGAAGAATAGAAAAGATAGATGTTGTTTAAGGGTACACACTTGCAATTAGTAGATAAATAAGTTGTGAAGATCTGATACTTAGTACAGTTATTATAGACAGCAAAACTCTGTTATAAACATTAAACTTGCTAAGATAGTAGAACTGAATTATTCCCACCAGAAGAAGAGATAATAACTATGTGATGTCATAGAGGTTAGCTAATGGTACACTGGCAATCATATTGCAATATAAATATGTCAAATCAATATGCTGTACAGCTGACACAATGTTGTATGCCAATTACATTTCAATAAAAAGTTATCACATAAATACATACATATATATATATATGTATATATATATGCATACATATATAGATGGTGCCAAAAAATGTATACACATTTAAAGAAAGGAAAACTGTATTAAAATTGTAATGCTCAATATGTACTAAACAAAAGATGAATACAAGTCACGTTTGACTTCTGCAGTTACAAGAGGTGCTCAAAGTGATTACCATCAGAGTCCAGACACTTCTGATTACCTGAATTTCTACTGCTTGAGTAACTTTGATCAAAGGGTCCATTTATGTACTTTTTTTTGGCACCCCCGGTATATTGAGTATATATGCACATATATTTCTAACTATATTAAGTGAAATTTTGCCTGAGTGATTAAATTTATTTTCTCTTTTGTCTTTTCTTCTCTGAATTTGGAAATTATGTTTTCAATATCCTTTTTTTTTTTCAGTAGTTAACCGCAGATATTTTAACATGGATACTTAAAAAGTCTAATGTTAATATCTTTACACTCTTCCCAACTAAAGAAACGCCAGAATGCTTCAGATCTCATCAATTTTCCCTATACTATTATTGTCTAGTATTTGGTTTTATCTTTTCTTAACTTGAAAAAATAGATATTATTTTATATAGTCAACATTTACTTAGATTTGCCTACATATCTACAGAAATCTTTCTGCATGTGTGACTTTCCATTTGGTATTACTTCTACTTGAAACTCATTATTGATAATCATCTTTAATAAGAATCTGTTGGTGGTTTATTCTAGTATCTTGCTTTCTTTAGCCTGGATATGTTATATTTCTGTCCTATTATGAAAGATAATTTCCACATATTCCATTGTAAGTTGACATTTTCTTCTCAGCACTTAAAAATATCATTCATTGTCTTCTGGTTTTCATTATTGTTGTAGAAAAATCACTCAGTCAGGCTGTTTGTAAAGCCTTTGTAGAAACATTTTTACTTTTTATCTGCTTTACAGATCTCTTTGCCTTTCATGGTTTGTGTTTTCACTATAATTTATATCTAGATGAGAATTTCTTTTCATTTATACTGCCTGGAATTTTTTGGTCTTGCAAAATCTGACAAACAATGTTTGTTTTTAAACATCTGGAAACTTTTGGCCATTATTTATTGAACTATTGCTTCTAACATTCTCTTTATGTCCTTCTGAAATTTCGATTAGACATGCGTTGGAACTTCTTTTTCTTTCTCCAGTATCTCTTAAATCCTCTTCATATTCTGTCCTTTTAACACTGCTCTGCTTCCTGCATAATTTTTTCAGATCTATATTCCATTTCTCTGTTTGTTTGTTTTTCTCAGTCATGTCTAATCAGTAACCCATTCATTGAATTTTTTATTTTAACTATTATATTTTAATTTCTGGAAAATCTATTTGGATCTTTTCACATTTGTTGTGGTGATTTTTATAGTTTTTTACTTGCCCATATTTTCAAGCTTTTCTTATTTCTTTAGATATATTAAACATGCCTTTATGTATTCTTCTGATAATATCTGAACTCTCTGCAACACTGATTCTGCCATTAGTTTTTCCTGGTTGGCAATTCCTCATGATACACTGTGATTCTGCAAGTGCATGATCCTTGGAACTTCATTTGTAGGAATTATCTGAGGATTGGTTTGAAGTTGGGCCTCTGCAGAAAGGAGTTGTTTGCTTCTGATATTGGCTGAGATACTACCAACCGTAACTCAAATCACTTACATTTTCAGCTTAAAGTTCTTCTGACCATCGGCCTGTGTGACAATTGTGTGGTTATATATTCTCTAGGGAGATTTATTTATCTTCTATCTTACTGTTTCTCTTCTTTTCTTTATTTTTCCTGCACAGTGAGTTTCTCATTTACTTTTATACTGAGAATGTTTCCCTTTGGGCTCCCAGCTTAGTGTTGGAATCTCCCATTACATTTTATTCCTTAGGTGAGCCTTAGGTTTTATTCCCTGTCTCTCATGAAGGGTGACCTTGAATAGCTATTAAAACAGAAATTCAGGGTCACAAGGATTTGACAACTGCCATGAGAACAAATGCTGGGCTACACATTGGCTTACCTAGCAGTGGTTACCTCTTTCACTTGTTTTTTGCTATGTGAAAATTCATTAAAATAAAAAAATAAAAATTAGTATTTTTATTGGTTTTAGTTGGGGGGGGGGTTATTGAGAAAATCTAATGTACCCTACTGCCAGAATCAGAAGTCAAGCTTTTTTTCTTAATCAATCACTCAATATTATATCAGAAGTATTCCACATAGTATTTGTAAGCATTATTGTAATAGTAAGTGGAGGTACTTAACCATTCCCTCACTGTTAGTCATTAAGACATCTCCAATCTTTTACTATTTTTTTTAAAAGTGCTGCTATAAGCACATTATTAAATAACAAAATTTATATGTTTAAAGATATTTTCATAGGATATATTGCCAGTGTAGCATTGCAGTGTTAGGCAGAAAGAATAAGGCCTCTGGAAGAGTGGGGCGGAAGGGAAGGAAGAAGCGCAGGAAAACAAAGGAAGGAGGAGATGAGATCATTCTTAAGAAAAGGTACAGCTACAGCTAATTGTAATGGATTATAATACTACGTATTAACATTGTTGGCAGGGAAAAATATCCACCCCCTGTGTCGTCATGACAGTTCTGACAAGGGCCAAATAAAGACCAGGCCATCCCAATTCCCAAAATGAAGGAGTGGTCAGTGAGGACCCTCCTGGGAACACTGGTGACACTAAAACTTGAATATTTTGCACCCTCATTCTAACAAAATCCTAAGCTTCTTTGTTCTTCGATATTCTTCAATGCAGTTGCCCTTCTTTTGGACCTGCCCACTCTCATGCCATTTGGAGAGTGTATTATACTATATCCTCCTTTAATATATCCACTGCTTGCTTGGCTTTGCGTGACTTATTTGGTGCGTCCTTGAATTCTTTCCTGTGAGGATACCAACAACCCATTCTCTGGTAACAAAGGGATGTATGTTTTTAAGGTTGTTGATATACTTCACAAAAGTGCTTTTCAAAAAGTTTGTACCAATTGATACTTTCATTAATAAAAATAAGTGCTCTATATCCTCATCATTATTTGGTGTTATTGTTAATATTTCATATTTGCCAATGTTATAAAGGACGTTTCTTTAAAAGCAAAGACAAGCTTTTTGTTGTTTTAAAAGCTATTTGCGATAACATTTTTAATGTTTAAAAAAATTCTGCCTTCTAAATTTGCATATTTATACATATGATTATATTATTGGAAGTAAATATAGAAATAAAAAGTCCTGAGATGGGTACTAAAAATAAATGTTTGTCAACTCTACACTACTTTGGTTCTCATCTCTCTTTCTTTACTTCTTTTCCCACCCCACCTCACTTCCCCTTCAGTATTTAAAGAATATTTTTAAACATATAATATACCCTATCTTGAGAATGCCTTCCTCTGGAAGTGCCCGGGGACCACCCAGCATTCCCACCCATATCAATCCTGGTGAATTCCTCCCTTTGATTCACTGGGATTTCCTGGAAATAAAACAGTTCATTTCTGGTCACTAGTGTTCTAGCCTAACACCCCACCCCACCCCCACACCCCGTTCCCCCTCTCCAATTAGGGGAAAAGTGTAAGAAAATACACATCTTAAAAAAGTGAAAACTCTATTTTGCCCTTGGGATTTTTTTGTTTGTTTGTTTTTGTATGTGTGGTCAAAAATACTTTGTGTGTACACAAAATACTTTGTGCATGTAGATGACAGTCTGAGAGAGAGAAGACTGAATAATAAATATTCTGAAAATTTTCTCAAAGAATAAATACACTTTTTTCCTACTTAAAATAACTTTTATGTGCAGATAGTGCAAAACATCCCCTTGAGGCCGAGTTCTCCCTGGCAATAGCAGGAGGAGGAGGTTGCCTCTATGCCTTTAGCTCCACTAGCATTTACAGCCTGAACTTCATGAGGACCTTCTCCCTCTCAATACTACCTGAACCTGTCTCCCCACAGCCTCAAAGTTTTGTTTTCAGGTCAGGCTCTTACCTCTGTCCCCCCAGGTGACTGGTGGCCACTCAAGGAAAGCCCTGGGCAGTCCTGATGGGTGCTTCTCTCCTAGAACTCTCCAGCAAACTTGGCTGCTGACAGCTTTTCAGCTTTCTTTGTTTCCTAGGAGTGACTGGTTTCAAATCAGCAGCTGCCTGCTGGGTTTGCATTCTTTGTGTCTCAAATGGGACCTGCAGGCTCATGAGTGATTCTCACACAAGGTATGCAAGAGCCACCATGTCTCCTAGCATCACTCTTTGACATAATTGTTATTTTCTATTTAAATTCATTTTTTAGACAATCATAGAGGTTGTTCTATTCAGATTCTGATAGATTGACTTTAAAAATTGACAATAATTAGCCAATCATTCTGTTTTAAAGGTCAGATTTGACCCATTATAACCAGAGGGATGTTTGCATCTTCAGAGAGAAATTGTTTGTAGGTAGAGTTGTTTGTAAGTGTTCGATTTATTTTCTGACAGTCTATTTATTGTACCCTACCCACAGCCATTAGCTGTCTCTTGGCTTCACTTTTCTTAGTTTAGGATGAAGGAGATTATTTCAATTCAGTCCAGCTGAGATTGAATGAATCACTTTAACAGGCCCCAGCACCAGGGAGGGCAAACACAGCTGCTCCTTCAGGTCTGGGTGCATCATGGGTGATGTGATTGGGCATGTGGGCCCTATGTCCATACTGTGACTAGATAATTTAAGAGGGCAGGTTTTAGTCTCTAAGCTTCCCAGCTTGATTCCCAACTCTATGCCTTTTAGCCTTTCTTATTTCCAAATCTTCTCCCCATAATTATAGCCAACCAAACATCCTATCATCATTATTTATTTTTTTTGAAGAGGGGAATAGAAGTTTGTTTTTTAAGGGAGTATATTACAGGAAAGAAGGTAATTCAGATTTCCGACATGCTTTAAAACATGCTTCCTATAAGATAAGCCACAACACACTCAATTTAGCCAGAAACCATTAGAGAAGGGCTTTTAGTTCAACAGATGCTGAGATGAAGTTCCAACTCTGCCACTTCTTAGTTGTATGACTTTGGGTCTGTTTATCCATCTGTAAAAGGAGATGGTAACTACCAGATTTCCTGCACTATTCCCATCTGCAGAAGTATAGGTTAGTGAATGAGGTTCTAATTCCAAGAACATTTTAAGATATTCTCTCGTAAAGGTCATTAGAATATTATTTAGCATTCTCAAAGTGCTTCTATCTTCTTAGGCATTTAGAGAAACTTTTAGTTAAAACTAACATTTTTTTTTTCATTAAGAAAAAGGCCTTGAGATTATAGGTTCTTTCCATTTTTCAAGAGCAGCAAAAGTCCAAGTAGAATATTCTGATGAAAAGTGATCTAGGTTCTATCTGGGTAACTTAAGAGGGAAAGATGACTTAGTAAAAAGATTTGCATCTGGGAAGTCAAAGGCAAGCATTTGTAGGGGAAATATATATATATATGTATATATATATACACATATATATATACATATATATATACATATACATATATGTGTGTGTGTATATATATATATATATATATATATATATCCCTCTCCCAGCATGATTTAATTTACTTAATGTGTTTTATCTTAATTGTCCAAAATCTACTTTCATCTCCATCTTCCTAGAGTCTAGTCTCAACATTAGAAGTATAATGATTGTTTTAAATATTAATGAAGTTCATATCAGTCTCCTGATTAAAACTCTCCAAGAATTCCTATCCCACTCCAAATAAATGTCAATGTCTTTACAATGATCTACAAAATCCTACGTGACCTGGCTCTCTCTTAATTCTCTAACTCATGGCCCCCTTATGTATTGTGCTGCAGGGTACAGGCATTAACTCTTCTCAGGGCCTTTGCTTTTAGTGTTCTCTCTGCTTAGATAAATTCCCAGCAATACCCCCCTCCCCCCCAAACAAAACAAAACGAAACAAAACAAAGCACAACACAACACAAAACAGAACAAAACGCTCTGCATGATGGCTCTCTCCTCCTTTTTGTATGTCACCATTATAGTGAGGCCTGCCCATATCACACCATTTAAATGAAGCCCCTTTCTTCCAAGTCCCTATCCTTCCAGGCTTCATTTATCTGCAAATTTTCTCACCTTCTAATACACTATATAGTTAGTAATTTATTTGTTTTGTTTTTGCTTTTGCTGAGAAGCTCCCTGAAACCAGAGATTTGGTTAATTTTGTTATTGGTTCCCCAGCTCCTAGAACCATTCCTGGAGCATAAGGAGGTACTCACTGAACATTTGTTGAATTAATAAGGGAGGAAATTTAAAAGCACATGATGGATTTTAGAAAGTGATTTTTTTCCGACCATGTCACGTAAAATAATTCCTTTTGTGAAACACGGTAAAACTTCAAAGGGGATTTTACTTAAAATTAAAGGAAAAAGAAAAGATGTCGATTAACATAGAAAACACAAGCAACATGCAGTTACTTTTGTAAATAAAAGATTTCTGAAATGACAGAGGCCTAAGGCCCGGCTCCTCTCCAATTTTAATTTCACCATATTTGGAAAGCCCTGCTTAGAAAGTTGCTTTTTGCAGATTGTAAGTGAAGCCCACTCTGAGTTTTCCCTCTCTCTTATAGTGAGGGGTTGGGGCAGAGATTGCTAACGAAATGCTGCCTTAAACAAACAACAAAACCTTCCCCATCCTGTGAGTACCACACAATTCCAACAATGCTGTTGTAGCAAATGTTACATAGGAGACAAGGAGCACACAGCTCCAGGTTTGGCCAGCCCCGTGTCTGCTGTGAAGCCTGTGCAGTCTGCACGCTTCCCTCTCTTGGCCACTGCCAACAGAAGACCCACACTTCCTACCTCACAATGTCTCAGTTCCCAGGGGAGACTTCATGCTCAGTTTGCTGACCTAGCGTCCCCATTTCCAGGAAATGCTGAAAAAAGCCGCTACTCCAGATCCTGGGAGATATTTTTTTTTCCCCTTTGGAAAAGTGATCTCAGCTCACAAGATAATTAGCTCCTTAGTGCTAATCCATGTGCGTTTACAAAAGTGCTTTCCAGTTCAGAGAAATAAAGACTTTATTAAGCCTGTATCACTGAGATAACACCAGGGAGCTCTTACCTGCTAGTTGTATTGGCGATAAGGAGACCCAAGACGCCTCAGGTTTGCTCACTAACTTGCTCTCTCCTTCCCTGCTTTTAAAAACATGGAAAACATGTGGTGCTTGCAGAAAATCCTGGAGTCGTGGATTGATTCCCTACAGAATGTTACTTACTTGACTTTGATTGGTCTTCTGGCATTTCTCCATTTGTTCTTAGAAGTTCTATGTTGTGCAATCCAACAGCCCACAATCCCCTGTATACTTTGTGTCCAAGACACTTTACTTTGTTATCTAGGCCACTTCTTTTCAAGGAGACTTGGGTATAGTTTTCAGGCTCTAAGATACTAAAGAGGAACTGAGAAAGCAGAAATAAAGACAAGAGAGGACAAAATTGTGTCAATGAAATCCCATGACAACTTACTTGCATTTAGAGATTATGCATTTTTTTTCCTTGATGAAAGGTTGTTTTTTAACTATTCTGAAAATGCTAATGAGACAAGTTTCAAGAAATTGACAGTAATGGAAAACTTGAATCTTACGATGATATCTAAAAAGAAAGAAATTATTTCACTCATTTTAATCTTGTTGGAAAGAAGAAAAAAAAAATGAGCAAAGAAATGAGACAGCTGGCAATTGAAGCCTTGGGATTCCCAAACCTTCTCTTTTGTGCTCCCAAATGAAGAAGGTTTAAGCTGCCTTCCAGAGAAAGTCAATCTACAGTCCATGATGACTTTTCAAAATGAAACCTTAGGGAGCTTTTAAAACGACAAGCTTTGGCTCAGCAAGGTCACTTTCTAAAGTGAACATTCTTTTTAGGGTAATGATGTAGGATAAGAAAAAAAAGGAGGGTTGGGTGGCATGGCTAGGTTTGAGTTAAAGCCATATCATGAAATCCACAACTAGAAACACTACTTTCCTCCCACCACAAATTATAAGGAAGGGCATGTCCCAGCCAGGTGCCAAGGCCCCTAAGGGCTTCTTTTGCATACCACCTGCCAAAAGCACACACACTTGCTTCATGGTAGTTGGCTAATCATTATTGAAAGTTAAAACTCTGGCCACTGGGGAGATTGCATAGCCCTGAGACTGTCAGCCAGAGCAAAGCTCAGTGGGTACCAGCAGTCCTTAGAGTACAGCCAAGATTTATGCTGAATTCCATTGAACTTTCTGCCTGTTAGTTTACTCTTTACACATACTCTTTGTTTACATGCTATCGTGCTATTTTTATCTGTTTTTTCACAAATGTGTGTTTTGAATTTTTGGTTACACTGTGAGCTTCTGAGAGGAAGAGATCAACTTTCAGATCCCATGTTCTCTGCCCTGACCTGGAATTGGGAGGGGATTGTGATGGAGGAGCAGTGGCCCAGGGCTGGCCTGGGGCCTGAGTGGGCAGCACGAGCATGGACATTTGGAAACTGGGAAGTGAGTGGAGGACAAACTGGGCTAGCAATTCTGAAGCCCAGGTTGGCAGGGAAGGTGAGCTAGGAAGCCAAGCAAGTCCAAGTTCGGAGGCAAGTTTAGAGGCGCAATAAGAACAAGGAAATATAACAGAGGGACAGACAGAATTCTGCCAGATGTCTACCACAGCTGCTCGCATCTCAGTCTTTTCCAAGGAGAATGTCCACGTGCTATTCAAAATAAAAACACACACAAAACAAACAAAACAAAACAACAACAACAAAAAAAACAGGCAGCAAAGAGGCATAAAGAGGCTCCTGTTCTTAACATCCATCTCTGTGTTCCTGTTGGTACCAATGTCCCAGGTGGTCCCTGGATGCTGCTTCCATTACTTCCTAACGGAGTGTCCATGGGCACATTGCTTAATCTCTGTCATTTTATTTCCACAAATAAAACAATGAATCAGGAATCAAGATAGGGAAGAAATGTAAGTTAATGTTGTAAGGACTTGTTCCTTTCCTCCTCCATTTCACGTGCTCAGAGTAATTAATACATATTTGTTAAGAAACAGTAAGTCGATTTTGAGAATAGGGTATAGTAGCTGTGGAGAGGAATGCCTGGCCTCAAATACTCTGAATAAGTAGCTATCTGACTTTAGACAAGAAATTTAGACTCTCTGTGGTTTAGTTTTCTCAGGAGGAGAAAATAATAGTATTTACTTGATAAAGTTACGGTGAGGATGAAATGATATAACGTATGAAAATGTTAACATCATGGTGATGATGGCAGCTTTCCCGAGTATACCTATCATCTCTCCCTCATCTTCCCCACATGCTTTTGTTGCTCAAGTCCAGATATGACACATCTCTTTCCCCAAATAATTAAATGACTTTATACCTTGGGAGATGTTGTCAGGGTAGAAAGCTGACACTCTGTGGAGTGTAGTAATTCTTCCATCCTGACTTTATGGGGGAATAAAAGAGGAGTGTTGAAATGTATGCTGCTGAAATCCTCCCTTTTCGCATTCTATAGTATCTACATAAGAATGAACTGTGGGTCATCCAGAAACTTCTGGAATGAAGGTTAAGAACTCAAAATCCCTACTTGGGCTTTGGACCCCCACTACTACCTCCCAAGCAGCTTCATGTGTCCTCCTCTAGGACACTGACCGCAGGCAGGCCATTGGAGTTTTGCAGATCTGCCTTCTGAAGCATCTTCTTCATGGAGAGAACATTCTGAGAAGGAGAGTTCCCAGCCTGAAAATTGCTGTCTGTGATGGCCATTTTGAGCCACACTACACTTACGCCATATGTAGCTCTTTCAGCAGCAGGTCTCCCTGTGGGTTGTGGAAACGGTTTAAATTTCCTTTCTGAGAGCTCTGTGCTGCCAACTCTGGAGGAGGCGCTTTCATTTCTGAAGTTGGATGACATTCATCCAAACAATGGTCACTTTTAAAGGACTGAGCAGCAGAATGTTCTGAACATTCATGCTGTTCTCAGCAAGGACTTACCTGGCCAGGGTGAAGGCAGGGAAGCCTCGTGGGCTGGGAGGACAGAGTGGTATAATACACTGATCACCCACCTTAACCTTTTCTAACACAGATGGTCATGTAGATTTAGGATGAAAATGAGGGTCGCTAGAAGTGAAGAACTGGAAAGTCCATTTTGGGTCTCCGTGTGTGTGTCTCTTGAAATACAGCTATAGTCCTAAGGGGAAAAGATGTATAAGTGAATCATACATTCTAAAGAATGCTAAATGCAGACTGTTGTTTTCCTCCAATTTTGGAGTTTAAATGTGTAATCCACAGATGTTTAGAGAAACTATGAAATTTGAGTGTCTCTGTTTACTTAGGGAAGAGGGTGTGGTTTAGAACATGGACTTCAGAGCCAGACTGCCTGGGTTGGAATCCCAGCTCTTCTATCTGCTGGACAAATTACCCAATAACTCTGAGCCTCTCTTTTTCCATCTGTAAAGTGGGGATAAAAGTGGTACCTACTTCATGGAATTATAAGGACTAATGATATAATACATGTGAAACTTTTATAATAGTGCCTGCCTTACAGTTAGCATTAATAAGTAATAGCTATCATTATTCTTGTTTTTCCTTGTATTATTCTTTTCGGTTATAACTATAACCAAATAAAGTTCAGATTCACTTCTCTAGAGCTTGATGAAAAAATAACGTTAACGATAAATTTCTGTAACATTACCAATTAACAGTTTAACAAACTAGTGTGGTAATGATGGATGAGGCAAAAACAATCATAGCCTACACTTACACAGTGATTTAGAGTTTCCCAAATCCTTTTGTATATATTTTCCTCAAATTGATTCTCACCATTACTGTGAGATAGAGAGCATTACCCACATTTTATAGATGAGATTATTTGGCTCAGGAATAGTAAGTGACTTGCCCACGGTTGCACAGGGAGTTAACTGTAAAACCCAGTCTGTTCCAATCCCTATGGTGATGTGCTTTCTTTTACATTATGCTGCCTTCCACATGCAAGAGATAAACAGACTTATAATTAGACTGTTGGCTGCATATTATAAGTGGTGTAACTAATTTATCAGGGAGAAGCTGAGGGATTTAAAAACAACACCGCAGTCCCTGAAGCAGTATGGAGTGAACCTTGCACATGACTACCAGCCAATCACTGCTTCCATGAACTCTCCAATCACTCATTAGCTGTAGATTCCTGAGAACGCTCTGTGCTGAGCCAACCAAACATGGATTGCTGTCTGGAGAGCTTTTGGAAATATATGCTTAGAGACAGCACTCAAAAATTCATCAAAAATAGGGGACAAGATGACAAACCGCAAATTCAAAGGACTGATTTATGTTTGTATATATGCAGCAATATCAGACCTTGAACAGATTGCTTTAGCCCCTCCCCCAACTTGACCTTCACTGTAATTATGGAACCCTGATGCTGCCTGAGGGATTTACTCACTGTTCCCAAATCCCCACGATACTTTCTCTTTGCTATTTTGCTTACATTTAGCTGTCCAGCGTATGTTCTCCAGGGCATCGACTGTTTGAATGCTGCCCACCTTTCAGATTCACCTCAAATTTTACCTCCCCAGATGCAGCCTACATTTACTATAATACCTGCTTTTAAACACTTAGAGAAATGATTTTTTTAAATTACTTAATTTGCCGTTAGCTTTAACTGCCATATATTTTCTTTGCCTATACATGTACCTTTTCCTTTCCACAGAACCATTTTTTCTTGAGGGCGAAGAATACATTCTTCACTCCTTTGTGTTCCTCACAGAATCTCAAATTATGCCCTGTAACTACTAGAAGCACAGCAGATACTCAATTATCAATGGATTACATTTTAAGATTGATTTATACATGCATATCAGCCAGGTACCTGATTAAAATTGGAAGAAAAAAAAAGATGTATAAGTCAGCAAAAAAGAACTTTAATGAAAAGAAATTTTTAAAAAAAAGTTCCTATAATGTAAAGTTTTACTGCTTCTGCTGGCACCTAAGATCTGAATTATGGCTCTTTTTTGAGAACCTATAGGTGCCAAGGATATAAAAGGGGTGAGATATAGAATACAACATATAATACAATACATCAAAAAAATGATAAATTCATCTGTAACCCCTACCACAGCGCTATCATTCAAAAACTAAAGGGAAGGGCCAAAAAGCAAATGTGATTGTTACTCTTACATCTCTTTCAAATGTCTCTCCTGAAAAGTAATTTTTGATGATTAAGCTATGGTGAGAAAGGGAAGTAGAGAAGTTGCTAACTGGGAGGCCAGGGAGAATCCCATCAGAGCTTCATCTAGTTGGTGGGGGAAGGAGACATCCTGTGGAGACCGCTTGGTCCTCATAAAGAAGAATTGATACAAGATGAATTTTTATACGCCAAAGAGAGGTGAGGTGGATTCTCAGTAATGAAAGGAAACTGGATCTGGGCAATGATTGTCAGGGATGCTTTGCTTATCTAGGCCTTTGGAACCCTGACCTGAAACCTGTGACATCAGCACAAATTACACTACCAGAACTGTATCTGGGGTTTCAAGCTATCTGAAATTGGTTTATCTTTTTCTCCCATTAGATTGTACCTACTTCATGAGTAGCAACACTATTTCCTATGCTTCTGTTTTTGCCTTGCTTAAACCACTGTGTGTATGTGTGTGTGTGTGTGTGTGTGTGTGTGTGTGTGTATACACACATACAATGCCATATTTTTCATTGGTATATATACAAGTATATATATATATATATAACACCTCAAAAGTTCATTGCTGATATCTACTTCTGTCAATGAGAATGTATGAGTAGGTGGTTACACAATGGTAGTGGTGATAGAGGGCATTAGTGTTTAAAATTCAAAACCTTGGGCTGTTAGGAACAGAAAATATTATTTTAGAGTTGTGTGATTACAGTGAAGATGTAAAACCAAAAAAAATAAAAAAATAAATAAATAAATAAAAGGCAACAGGACTAGTATGCCTCAGCAGTTCTCCTGAGACCCTACACGAATGTTTTACACTGTGGGTCACACTCCATTAGTAACTCATGAAATCAGTTTAGAGAGATACATCAGGATTTAAAGAAATAAATATAATAACATATTCATTTAAAATGTATATTTAAATTGAGACAGAATAGAAAATATTAGATTAGAACACATTATAAGAGTATTATTCTGTAAACTTTTGTTTATATAAAAGTATGTCCTGATTCATGATTAAAAAAATGCATTTCTTAATGTGAAGTCGTGGAAAAAAGTTTAAAACCTATTGCCCTAAAGTGTTGTGAGGGTTTCCTTGGTTTAATTTTGGTTAATAGAGGATGAGGGATATGCACTAATGGATTGTGAATGACTCATTTTGCCTTGTATAAAAAAGATTTTTAAAAGACATAAAACTAGTAAGCCAAAGAGAAAGTTCTCTTCTCAGAAGAGAGAAGGTAGACATGTAATCAGTCAAAAGCACTGTTCTGGAGAAGCTGTAGGCCAATGCAGGAAAAGACAAACAAATAAGCACTTACCCTATGGCGTGTAGTCATGACAAGGTAGAAAACTATTGGAAACAGCTAAAATGACCCATAAATAGAAGCTTGGATAAATAGAGTACATATTTACAACCAAATATATCCAACCATTACACATGAAGGTACGGATCTACATATACTGGCTTGGAAGATGGGTGTGAAGTGCTGCTCAATTAAAAAAAAAAAAAAACGTGCATTACAGAAATAATATATGAGAGGATGACGCTACTTATATAAAATTATGAGATTATATATCTGTGTGGTTGTGAAGAAATAGACAACCATCTGATAGGATGTTTGCCAAAATATTAAAGGTATCTATCTCTTCAAGTGGAGTTTCAGTGCACTTTTTGTTGTTCATTTCTTTTCCTGTTATAATTGAAGAACTATCATCCTTTTGAATGTGTCTTTCAAATTTTCCCAGCACAATTTATTGAAGAGGCTTTCTTTTCTTCATTGTATGTTTTGGCTCCTTTGTCAAATATTATCTGCTCACATACATGTGGGTTTATTTCTCAGTTCTCAATTCTATTCCATTAGTCTGTGTACCTGTTCTGCCAATACCATGCTGTTTTGATTATTGTCACTTTGTACGTGTATAAACTGAAGTCAGAGAGTGTGATATCTCTGGCCTTGTTCTTTTTTTTCAGGATAG
Organism: Rhinolophus hipposideros; assembly: GCF_964194185.1. Taxonomy (NCBI): domain Eukaryota; kingdom Metazoa; phylum Chordata; class Mammalia; order Chiroptera; family Rhinolophidae; genus Rhinolophus; species Rhinolophus hipposideros. Next base: position 41,942,001 of record NC_138051.1, read on the forward strand.
CTTTGGATATTTTGGGTCTTTTGTGATTATATACAAATCTGATTATTATATTTTGTTGTTCTATTTTTTTGAAAAATGCCATTGAGATTTTGACAGGATTGCAGTAAATCTGTATATTGTTTTGGGTAATACAACCATTTTAACTACGTTGATTCTTACAATCCATGAACACAGAATATCTTTCCATTTCATTGTGTCTTCTTCAATTTGTTTTAGTAATGTCTTACAGTATTCAGTATATAGGTCCTTCACATCCTTTGTTGTTTATTTCGAGGTATTTTGTTCTTTTTGTTGCAATTGCAAAAGGAATTGTTATTTCTTTTTCTGAAATTTTATTGTTAGTATATAAGAACACAATGAATTTTTATACATTGATTTTTATATCCTGCAACTTTACTGTACTTATTTATTGTTTCTAATAGTTTTTTTTTTTTTTTGGTGAGTCTTTAGGGTTTTCTATATAAAGAATCATGTCATCTGCAAAAAGTAAGAATTTGATTTTCTCATTCCCAATTTGGGTGCATTTTATTTCTTTCTCTTGCCTGATTGCTCTGGCTAGATTTCCAACACTATATTGAATAACAGTGGTCCCTTTCTTATTCCTGATCATAGAGGAAAAGCTTTGTTTTTCGTCAATGAGTATGATATTAGCTGAGGGTTTGTAGGGTTTGTATATATGGCCTTTATTATGTTGAGGTACTTTCCTTGTATATCCATTATATTAACTGTTTTAATCATAAATGGATGTTGTATCTTGTGAAATGCTTTTTCTGTACCTATTGATACAATTATACGATTTTATCCTTTATTTTGTTTATATGGTGTATTACTGATTGATTTGCAAATGTTGAACCATTATTGTATGCCTAGAAAGAACCCTACTTGATCACGGTGCATAAAATTTTTAATGTATTGTTGTATTTGATGTGCTAGTATTTTGTTTAGGATTTTTTGCATCTGTATTCATCAGAGCTATCTGTCACCATACACCAAAATTAACTCAAACTGGATCAAAGACCTAAATATAAGACCAGAAACAATAAACTGCATAGAAGAAAGCATAGGCACTAAACTTATGGACCTTGGGTTCAAAGAGGATTTTATGAATTTGACCCCAAAGGCAAGGGAAGTAAAAGTTAAAATAAGTGAATGGGACTATATCAAATTAAAAAGCTTCTGCACAGTAAAAGGAAACATCAACAAAACAAAGAGGCAACCAACTGAATGGTAGAAGATATTTGTAAACAACACTTCCAATAAGGGGCTAATATCCAAAACAAAGAATTCACACAACTCAACCATAAAAAAACAAACAATTCAATTAAAAAATGGGCAGAGGACCTGAAAAGACACTTCTCCCAAGAAGACATAGAAAAGGCCAACAGATATATGAAAAAATGTTCAACGTCACTAGCTCTTAGAGAAATGCAAATCAAAACCACAATGAGATGTCACCTCACACCTGTTAGAATGGCTATTATCAACAAGACAAGTAACAACAAGTGTTTGAGAGGCTGTGGAGAAAAAGGAACGCTCATACATTAAAAAAAAAAAAAAGGCTGCTGGTGGGAATGTAAATTGGTACAGCTACCATGGAAACAGTATGGAAGTTCCTCAAAAAATAGAGAATAAAATTACCATGTGACCCAGCAATGCCTCTTCTGGGATCTATTCCCCAAATCTGAAAATATTTATATATCTATATCTGTCTGTATATAGATAGATATATAGATATACTATAGATATGTAGTATAGATGTATATAGATATGTACTAGATATATATGAGGTCTGACAATTAAGTTTGCAAACTCATCCTAGAAAAAGTGCTACATACTTACTTCATTGCTGAATATCACTATGGTCACCTTCGAAGTACTTCCCTTGGGAAGCTAAGGTTAGCAACATCATTGCAACAAGTTCACAAACTTAATTGTCAGAACTTGTGTGTGTGTGTGTGTGTGTGTGTGTGTGTGTGTGTGTAGTATTGCAGCATTATTCATGGTGGCCAAGACATGGAGACAACCAAAGTATCCTTCAATAGATGATTGAATAAAGAAGTTGTGGTATATACTATATACAATGGAATATTACTCGATGTTTAAAAAAATGAAATACTGCCACTTGCGACAACATGGATGGTTCTTGAGATTATCAGGCTAAGTGAAATAAGTCAGAGAGGAAAAGTAGAGAACCATATGATTTCACTCATATGTGACATATAAAACTCAAAGCAACAGATGAACAAGACAAATAAAAACTCAGAGGCACAGACGATAGTTTAGTGGTTATCAGAGGGTAAGGGGTGATAGGTGGTGGTAGGAGGGTAAAGGGAGTCAAATATATGGTGATGGAAGGAGAACTGACTCTGAGTGGTGAACACACAATGCAATATATAGACGATGTAGTATAGAAATGTACCTGTGAAATCTATATAATTTTACTAACCAATGTCACCCCAATAAATAAAAATTATTAAAAAAATAAATTTAAGATATATCAACTTTATAATTATGCATACATATATATTTTTTGAAAAATACAGAGGAATGATATTATAATGGAGTATACATAATGTGCCGTAGAAGCAAATAGAGGTGACTGTCAGAAAAGGATCAGGGAAGAGATATGTTATGGAATGAGTCTTGAAGGAGAAGACATGTTTGTTAGGCCTAATGAGGAAGGGTAACCCAGGTGGGAGTAACTGCACAAACAAGTGAGTGGAGGTGTGAGTGTGTGACATAGTCTGTGTATTGTTGTCTGGAATTCAGAGATAGAAGATTTTCAAAGGACAAAGTGAGGAAAGAGTTTGTAAGCTAAGAGAAGGAGGTTGGGTAAATCTGAAGTTTGGTGGAAAACCACAGAAGGATTTAAACAGAGGAATATCAGCAGATGGTGTTCATGTCCCATCCATTTCCTACTGCTTCTCCCTTCTTTACATGCTGATGTGTTTTTATGAAAGCATCTGCAACTCTGCCCAATAGCCTTCTCAGGCTACAGAAGTGTGCTTGGCCCACATACAGAACAGGTCAGAAGTGCCAGGGAATTAACCTCCAAGGAGCAGATCTCAGCCAAAGATGAACAAATGAGTTGGTGGATAAATAACCAACTTTCTTTATTGTCCCTTGGGTAAAACAACTCAAACATGTTCTAATATGGTCTCCCAGATATCTCTAATGGAATTGAGTCTCAGTGCCTATGGCAATAGTTTCCTACCTAATGCGCAACTTTTGGTTCTCTTTCTGTTCCTGGCTCACATTCGTAGTCTTATACTGCTGCTTCCTGGAATCACCTCCCACATGAAATACTCCTACCCAAATCTCTCACTCATAGTTGGCTTCTGGGGGAATACACCCTGAGGAACCAGCTTGTGTTGTATAAATCTCTTGCTATATGAACATCAAAATAGCTAGTGGTTGTCGCTGTGTGCTGGAATTTTAAGTGGTTTTCTCTTTCATGTTTAATCCTTGTTTTCTAAAATGTCAACAATTTATTTCCATTACTCTTATAAGAAGGATAAACACAAAAGTTAACTTTTTAGAAAAGAAATAACTTTTTACAGCATGGAACTCATTCAGTTCACCACTGAAATAATTTAGTGAGGGATAATGAAAATAAAACTTACACCATGGAAGTAGGAATAGAGATGAAGGGTTAGATTTAAGAATTCTAGAGGTGGAAAGGGGAAAGAAGAGCCAAAAGAGGTCAAGAACCCACATGTTTGGGGGAATGTTTAGCAAATACTGATGACATAAAGGACGACATGGTATTGGAAGATGATAATTTCGGTTTGGTCACATTGAGTTAAATTTTTTTTAAGTGATTCAGGTGGAGCTGTCTAGTAGGAATTAGAAATATGAGTCTGGATAGAAAGTTGAGTGAGAAATGTAGAATTGACAGTTACAGATATGTATGTGATAGAACAACCATTGTGTCTAAGATTATCTTGGGAAGTCTACAGAGTGAAAAAGAAATGACATGAGAATGCTACCCTAGGGGCATCAATGTTTATATTCTCAGGGAAAAGATAAGGAATCACTACCAAAGACGGAGATGAAATGGTCAGAGTTCTAGGAAAAGAACCAGGAGACAGAGGTGGTATGAAAGTTAAAGGAGAAAGGAAAACATTCTTCTCTGTCAGATGATTTACCAAGGGTAGTACAGGTGGACTGCCCTGCCCCATGCTGACTGCTCTGTCTTCCTTTTCCCCATCATCACTGGTCTTGCTTGATCTGTTATATTTCCACATAGGCTAGTCCCTCTTGATTCACCTTGGTTGGCTAATTCTAAGAGCAAAGCAAGGGATTTTAGTAGAACCATTCCATGCTACCCTGTAAAAAAAATGTTTGTAATTACTGAGAAATAAGCACAAAAAACATCCCTGAGCTTCACATCATCTCTAAATAGTGTTAAAGTAATTGAACAAGGGGGCCAACGGGCTGAGGTGGTTCTAATGCCTTGGTAGCCTACATGAGCAAACCAAAACCTAAACCAGAGTCATAGCACTTAAGAACAACCAATCACAAACAGCCAACTAGGCTATCCGAAATAAGGCGACTGTGTAAGCTATACCTTAATCATTATAGCTTAAATAATTTCCTTGCATTGGTTCTATGTCTTCTCTGTTAAAAACCTCTGCCTCACCCTCCAGCTTCTGTCACTGGAGCACTCCTAACCACTCTCAGTTCAATTCGACTTGATACACATTTAAATGCTCCTCCGTTTATCTTTTAACAATAGGATGAGGAAGGAATGATCAAAACAACTATTTAGTAATGTGTTGCTTTTAAATCTTGCACCACAATGTCTCTACATAACAGTGGAATCCACATGGACTCATCAACATGAAAGGCACCCTTCCAAACTTCTGAGTCTGTCTTCCTATCTTGGTTACCAAACTCATTTTCCTCCCTCAGAAGGTCTCATGGCTCTACAAATGGTCCTCAGTCTATAACCACCAAGATAACTCACCCCCAGGAGCTCCCAAACCTATGCTCTTTTTATAGGTAACTGTAACTCTAGCTTAGTTTGGCTCACAGATGGGACTGAGTCACAGTTAACCGTGGGGATAAAGACAGACTGTGGATCTCTGAGGGAAAGTCAGAGAAGTGAAGATCTGGCTCAGGGGTCTCCCCTAACTTGAAGTAGAACATTGCTCTGAATAGTTAAGACTTTCCAATTCCTAGAGGTATATGTTTAGTCCAATGTAGTTTTAAAACTGCAAAACCAAAGGAAACACTTTTGAATTACTAGAACTTGAGTGAGGAAAAAAAAAATGATTTTACGCAGGACACCCAGAACAATAAATCAAAAATTGTAAGAAATTGGGGTTTTTGTAAATGTGAAGTTGCTCCTAATGATTTAACTTAGCTAGAGGGAAAATAAAGTCTTTCTGTTAACTACAGGTTGTTCAGCCAGGGAAGGTTAAAAAGCACATACACAGAAAGAACAAAGTCTGATGTTCACGAGAAGTGATGGTCTTTTCTAAAATGAAGTTCCAGCTGAAATGGAAGAAGTCCGCTAGAGGCAATGGTTCTAAGAGTTTTTGAAGGAGGCATCAGAGAAGAGTGACAGACATACAAATTTCAAGCTGTCTGCACAGTTTCAACCTAGCAAAAATCTATAGTGAAGAGAATCTGTTTCCTCAAGACTTCAGTCCCTTGTCCATCTAGAAGTTAAACCAAAAAACAAATAAATAAATAAGTAAATAAATAAAATAAATAAAACAATTAGGCAGGAAAAATAGAAACAGCCCAATTGGGTGTATAGTTTGAGCTATAGCCAGAGAAATTTCAGCGAATGCCATCTTTCCTGTTAAAACCCAGAGTCATTTCTCCTTGCCCCTGACACCCACCTTAACTGTCTTTTTCAGGTAAGTTAAGTCTTCTGACAGGGCCACCCCCCACACCCTGGTTAGTGAAACTAGGTGTTTTCTAAGGAATTGCTTTTTAAGAGTGTGTGGAGCAAATAAAAATGCACCACTTTTCCTCTCTCTTTCTTTGTATGTTTAAATAAACACTTTTCTTTTTGAGCATTTTATTATGAAACACTGTGGAAAAACAGCCAGGGAGTAACAAAAGTAACTGCACTGGCAAAGTTAATCTTCAAGAAATCTTCAAATTTTTATAGTCTTTGTCCTTGTTCTAAAGTTAGAAGCAGGGGGAGCTAGCCAGCTTTGGGCCATTAGAATCATGCTAAGTTTTGCTTTAAGAATTAGTTCCATTAAAGCCTACCTACTAGACAGATGATTCCCGTGCAGTGTTCTGCACCATTACAACTACTGATTAGATTCCAGGTCCACTAGCAAAGTGGCCTTACCTGTTGTTTGTTAGCTGTATGGGAACTTCTGCTTTGCCAGTTGCAGGGCAAGGATCCAGGCATGTTCTGGGGTAGATTTGAAGGTTAGAGCACCATCTGGAATGTGAAGACAGCCCAAGGGAGGAAGTGGGAAGCGAATCTGTTCATTCATGGAAGAAGAAAGTCTAAATACAGAAGACACACTGACTCTGTGTGTGTGTGTGCATAGTAAAAGGACAGAAAAGAAACCGTAGTTTTTCCATTTTTCTTCCTTTGGACTTTCTCTCAGTCTGAGGTCACTCTTGGGGCCACTGCAAGTGTCTATGAATATCTCATCCTACGTTCCACAAACTCTGACCTGTGCATGACTCCAACTTATATTTCCTTTGGATTCTTAATAATGTTAACCCTACAGCGGTTTTAGTTACATGGTAAATGACTTATTGGTGCTGTGAATTTTGACCTTCCCTACTGTGAGAAAGTTTGTGTAGATTCACAAATGACTGAGCCATTAACCATAACTAGCACATACTGAGCTCTTACGGCCTACCAGGAAATCTGCCAAGCATCTTATCTTTCATAATCCAATGAGGTAGGTTTTGTTATTATCTCCACGAGGTATCTAATAATGGCCCCAAACAAGATTTCGATATAGGAAGCCTGAACCCACAGCTGTGTTCTTCAACACTACATGCATGCCTCTCCCCCAATTATATAGTTTCCTCTCTTGAGTTTCGGTTTGCCCCCAAACAGTCCAGAAATTCCCTCCCCCACCTCTCAGGACCTACTGACTCCAGCCCTGGCTCTGTTTGCTTCATTCTTTTTATTTTTACTGTAACATATTCACACTTGGCTATTTTTCTTGGCTTACACTTCTATTGTTCTAAGTCAATATCTCAGTTAAATATAACACATTGCAACATTTTAAAAGTGACTACATAGCGATAGTGTCAGTTTTTCCATCTGTAAAGTGAGATTAGGATAGTATCTGTCTCCTGTAGATATTATGAGGATTACAAGACAAACTATATGTAATAGCACAGTGCCTGGCATAATATCTTAGTTTGTTATTTGCTTACTAAAATAGCCCAGAGGTAATATTATATTCATTTTGTGGATGTGAAAAATGGAGCATAGTGGCTCAGTAACTTGGCATAAGAAAATAATACTAGTAACTAGCAGAGCTGGTGGAACCTGTATCTTGATATTCATCTTCAGCTCCTTGCCGAGCAGCTCAGACCTCTACCAACTTCCCATATTGTTGGGTGCCCCATTGCCTTTCTGTTCATGGTTTGGAGGTCACTTTGTAGTCTTAGTTAAGTTGAAGAGCAGGGATCATTTGTATTCCCTTTTAGATGATCAAAGTCTCAGGTCATTCTGCGATCACTCAGGGCTGTCAGACTTGGGAGTGGGATAGCAGAGAGAGGAGAGTGGTGGGTGAATAGATGCTCACTTTCGGTGTTCCTAGGATGGTGTGTCAGTGTCAATATCAACAGAGGGCAACAGAGAGCCTAACGGCAGAGAATGGCGGAGGATGTTCAGTGGGTTGTGTGGTTCACTTGGATATAGAGGAAGCCAGACACCCTGTTGCACAGGAAGTAAAGCTGTACTGGAGAAACCGGGAAGGCCTTAGGAGCTCGGTGCCACAGCCACAGAGCTGGGGTTTCCTGGAGTTGGGCAGCTTAGCCAGGATCAGATTTACCATATAGAGAATAAGTAGACACCCATTCCAGGATTAGGGACAAACCGTTATTGATGAGAATTATAGGGTCGAAGCATTGTGGATGAGAGAGGAACAGAGCCACATGAAGTGCACTGCTTCTATGCCCTCTGGAAGTGTACCCTGGGCCAAAGCTCTGACTGAATTTAAATATAGTAGTCCTCCCTTATCCATAGTTTCACTTTCTACTGTTTCGGTTACCTGTGGTCAACCATGGTCTGAAGATTTTAAATTGAAAATCCCAGAAGCAAACAATTCCTAAGTTTAAAATCGCATGTCATTCTGAGTAGCCGTCCTGCTCCATCCTGCCCAGGATGTGAATCATCCCTTTGTAAGCTACCTGCCCATTAGTCACTTAGCAGCCTTCTCACTTATCAGATCAATTGTCATGGCATTGTAGTGCTTGTGTTCCAATAACCTTTATTTTACTTAATAATGGTCCCAAAGCACAAGAGTAGTGATACTAGCAATTCAGATATGCCAAAGAGAAGCTATAAAGTGTTTGCTTTAAGTGAAAGTATATGTCTGTATAGGAAAAAAAAACATAGTATATACAGGGTTTAGTACTATCTGCAATTTCAGGCATCCAGTGGGGGTCTTGGAACATATTCCCCGCAGATAAGTGGGGGTTACTATAATGCTTGTTTCTAGAAAGGGCTTGGAATAGTTGGGTTTTGTTCTAGGAGAGCCTTTGTTTTTACCTTAAAAATAACTGACAACATTACCAAGCAAGGAAGAAAAAGTGATATTGCTTCATATAAGATTCTCTAAGGCTTAGAGATTTTTTAAAAAGATGAAGCAAAGCAAATTACTTTTGTATTTACATTTATGCTGCCACCCATACACCCGTTAGTAGCTTAAATATAAGAGGAACTCAGAATAACAGAGTAAAAACCTGATGCAATGCCTGATTAAAAATGCAAATTTGTATTCTGTACACCTGAAATCTATGTAATTTTACTAACAATTGTCACCCCAATAAATTTTTTTAAAAATGCAAATTTGAATTTGCCAGAAATCATCTAGCTATGCAGAGTAAACATAGGAATGGAGAAAAGGCCACTTGAGGTTGGTTAGATAATTGAAATGATCATGTGTGCTGAAAGAAGTAAGGAGCATGGAGTCTGACCTCTGAAGAATAAAGGGAGACTGGGTAAGCCCTGGTGAATAAGGGGAGGAAATAGGGGGTCACGAAAATCTTTTGGGAAAGGGTGGTGTTTATACGGAGTAGGATAGAAATAAAGGATGGGAAAGATCATGGCTGAGGTGAGAAACAATCGCTTTTGTAGAATCAGAACATTATACGGACAACTTTAGTAGAAACAACAGTATCAGAGAGCTCTGTTGTGTCACTTGTTAGTTTAAATCCACTTATTTTGCCCACCCTAAGCCTTCGCCATCTGGGTCTACCAATGGAGGAGGGGCGCTGGCTGAGGGAGAGAGGCATGCATGCTACTTAGGGTGCATGAAGCTGGAGGGGCTTCCCTGAGTAGGTCTGACACTGCACAGCTGGGGTGGAGGGGCAGCCCCTAGTGACGGGGAGCCATTTATCCTCTCTGTGGGCAACCACTGAAGAGAGACTGCAAAATACCTAATGAGGTGAACGTCTGAAGAAGTCCAGAGATGTGGGGTCAGGTCTGAGATCAAGGTCCAGGGGGGAGGTTCAGGAACTGCTTGCTCTGTAAAGTGCAGGTGTATACTTCTAAGTGGTGTCAGCTGGGGACAACTCCTTAGAAGAGATTCCAAAATTATCGACAACTTATAAATATGTCATTTAGTATTTCCCACAATGTGACCCAGCTTGCATTTTACAATCTAACCAAGGAGCTCTTAATATTCATTGGAGTCATGAGGGAAGGTTATTAAAAGTATGAGTAATCAGGATCACTCTCAGAGATTCTTACATAGATGGACTGGAATGGGACACAACAAACCATATTTCTTGATATTCTTCCAGCTATGACTAGGACCCACTGGTTTAGCCAAACTGGGATTCTCTCTCTCTCTCTCTCTCTCTCTCTCTCTCAATATGCTCCAAAGCTTCCCTCCTCTAAGCTGGTTCTTATGGTTTTCATTCTGTTAGCAATGAAATTTTGTTAGGGATGTTCTCCTCCATTATCTCTGTTGAAATCCGTATTTAAAACAATACCGATAAAGATAATAGATGCCTAGTTCATTGTTCTAGTTTGATCTACTTCCTAGGGCTCTTCGATCATTCAGGCTCTGTGATGACCTGGAATTGGTTTTGGTGCTCTTAGGGTTGATGTGAGCACAGTGCTAAAGGACGCCAGGAGAGGGCAGCAGAGAGCTGGGAAGCCCTTTGATATAGGCCAAAGGAAGCAGGCTGGGTGGGAGAATCCAGAACAGGTGGAGGAGGAAATACTTGGTCCTTTATGAGGCTCAGGGTATGTCAGTTGTCTGCACTCCATAAATTAAGCAAAGACAAGACTCATTACTCAGACCAGAAACTGAAATCAATAGGGGATGCAATAGGGAGTGGCAGTTTTAAAACAGGAAGAGATGAAAATAGGCTCTGAGGTATTCCTGGGAGGCTGCAAAGGCAAGCCAGCTTATGTCGTGATGGCGGATCCATGACTCCTCCTGAGACCCAAGGCTCTAGTGAGCCTCGGCCCTTATAAACTCAAATAAAGAGAAAAAAAAAACAAACAAAAATCTTTAAGGGCTGAACAAGTCTTAACCCAGGAATGCATTGTGACCAGGACAGAAGAAAATTTTAGAATGAGATTCCAGGGTACTGAAGGCATCGTGACATTTAGGAAGGGCATGAGAGATTGCTGCCAGGTCAGAGCCTATGCCACCAGGAAACACTCTTTAGAAGGCTAGGATAGGACCTGGGGGTGTTATGTGGATGGACGCATACAGGAAGTACTTAACATACAAGCCAGGACCAGGAAGGTTGAGCTAGACTGCCATTTCTCGAGAAAGTATTTCAAAGCAAGTTCGGGAAAGGTTTCAAAATTTCCCAAGATTTTGTTACTGGTAGAGCCAATCTGAATCTACTTTAGGCCAAAATGTGCACAATGCGGTGTAGCACCTTGTTACTTAAAGTGTGGTGTGCAGACCAGCAGCATTGTCATCATTTGGGAACTTATTAGAATTTAGAATTTCAGGTCCCACCTCAGACCTACAGAATCAGAATTTGCATTTTAACAAGATCCCCAGGTGATTTCTATGCATATTAAAGTTTGAGAAATACCAGTCTAGGAGCAAGTCTAGCCCGAGCTGGGTCGCATCGATGCCTATAGAACATTAATAAGGGCATCCCGTAATAAGGAAGCGAGGGAGATTAGCTGCACTGCACGAGAATAGGTGCACCGTTACCAATACGTAAACTTGGTGCTTTCTATTGGCTTGCTTTTGTTAAATACTGTTAGATTTCTTAGAGTTACATGCAAAGTCAACTAACCAATGTCTTTTTCAGAGGCATGATAGTAGGAAAACTGTGTCCTGCTGCAGTCTGAACGAGGGTATGAATCAAAGTTGAAAGCATTACCTGAGGTGAGCAGGAGCTTTTTTAGAATATTTTTGCTATGTATGGTCCAGGACCCATATGTTCAGAAACTATATTTTTATTTTAAAATTTTTTTAGGCTAGCTAAAAGCAATTAGATTCTTAGATAAGGAATCATTCGGACTAACAAGAGAAGGGAGTTTATATTTGTATTCCTTTCTTATTGCTGCTGTAACAAATTACCCCACATTCAGTGGCTTAAAACAACACAAATGTATTCTCCTACAGTTCCGGAGGCCAGAAGTCCAAAATCAATTTCACCAAGCCAAAGTCAAGGTTTTTGCAGGGCCCCTTTCTGTAGTATCCAAGGGAGAATCTTTCCTTGTCTCTTCCAGATTCTGGAGGCTGCCACTAGCATTCACTGCCTTCTCTGGCTCCTGGCCCTGTCCTACATCTTTGAAACAAGCAGCATAGCCTTGTGTTTCTGTCATCACATTGTCTTCTTCGACGTCAGATCTCTCTGTGCCTCCCTCTTGTATGTACACTCGTGATTACATTTAGGTCCCACCTGGATAATGAAGGATAATCTCCCTATCTCAATACCCTTAGCTGAGGGTATTGAGCTACTTTCTCCATAGAAGGTAACTTTCACAGGTTCCAGGGATCAGGGCCTGGAGAACTCTGGGGGCCATTCTTCAGCCTGCCACAGTGTTAAATCAGAATGTTAATTAATTGAGAGATAATATAAAATATGCTTTTCCATTGATTACAGCGTATTCTTTCTGGGTATTCGGAATTCAAAGTAGTATCAGAAAATGACTTGGAAAATAGAAAATGAATGCACAAGGAAGTGGCTGTTTTGTGTAAGCCAGAGTGAGCGTGGAGGAAGCACCCCTGACCCATAGCACGCCCTCATGGATGGACCGCTTATGTGTGCAAGAGCCTCTCTCTGTTCTGGCCTATCTTAACTGTTATAATTTGCTCTTATTGCTTTCGTGTTCTGCATTGCTCTGCTCCTTCAGTTGGTAAACTTTTCCTTTGGATGTATAATATTATAGATGAAGCTCCAGGTCTGGGGCTTCGTGAACCATTTAAGAGTACCTTCTGCATCTGGGAAGCAACAGAGTAGCAATAAGCCAGTCCCCTCCACTCCCATGGGCATCCTATGTACTAGAATGGATGGATGTGCTTGTTATAGCCATGTAGATCAGGGTAGAGGGAGATCTTTCCTCGCGCGGAGCACCAATGTGCCTAAGCTGGAAGGAGAACTGAACAGACTGTTCCCCAGGGGTTTGGGGCTGAGCAAATGATGCCATTGACTCTCTCCATACACACCCATACATATCTTTTACCACATGTCTCACAGTCCGGTGTTTGTTATTAGTGTGTGTCAAACACATTCAAAATCTTTGTTTGCAGCTCTCAGAATAATAAGCTTGGGTACAATGTGATCATGGTGGCAAAAACTGTGACGTTCTGAGTCATCTTTCTTATGTTAATTAAAATCATAATCCAGTGATTTTAGGTTTGAGTAAGGAATATACATGTATTTCAAAATATATCAGAGATAAAGGATTCCCTAGGACTTTTTTGCCCCCACTGAGGAACTCAAAGAAGACTAAAGTCTTCTCAGAGTACCAATAAGGACATCCAGGTAGACTAACAGAAACCACAACCAAATCTGAAAATGTAAGTTATTCATCCTTGTCTGGGAATTGAAAATACAGGCTTCACGTGTTTCCTTTTGGGGACACTGTTGCTAGCTAGCCTGGTTTCTGCTATGATTGGAAGGCCCCCTGAAGGCTCAGAAGTACTGCAGACCTGGCCCAGCTTCTCAGAGGTGCCAGGACAGGCCGGCTCTCAGCAGTCCCTTGATTCTCACATGACTGCCCTATACTTAATCCTTCCAGTCTAGTCATCTGCTCACCACCCCACTCCACCCACTTGTACCAATTCATGTCGGTCCCATGCTTGAGTAACCCTCCGTCTTCCAAGGGTAGACGACTCTGCTCTATTCTCTCCCCAATCTATTACCATGTCATCAACTCTATGGCTGGCTCCTCTCAGCGTCTTCTGCTTTATAGGTCAAGCAGACTAAAGTTTGCTAGTTTACTGCGTCTTTGCCTTCCAACTATAAGAACCCCAATTCTCCTAGGGGCCATGTGGATTTCCCTGACTAAGAGAAGCCTCAAAAGTCAGTAAGCACAGAAAAGGAAAGCTCAAGATATTATCAATTTGCATAAAGGCAAAGAAAATAGAACTGGAGGGCCATATATAAAAATATTAACAATAGTTATTGCTGAGTATTGATTTTTTCTATGTGAATCTATGTATTTTCAAATTTATTTTTATCACAAACAATGAATGAGAAGGAAAATAATACATGTTGTCAGTGAGTCTAATTGTGCTTCTCTTTGTAACTAGAAGGTAGACTGTATAGAGAGAAACCACACGGACCTCTCGGACATTGCAATAATCCAGAATCAGGTTTGGTAAGTAAAGGAAAGAAATTGCTCAGATGCCATTTTGAACAAAGCATAAAATCAAACTGAATTTGATATGGTAAATAAGATGCCCTAAGGCCAAGCCTGCTTAGGTTTCTTTATATATTACTTCACATAGCCATGGCTAAATGGATCCTCCATCACCCTCCAGACTAATTACATTTGATTAAGGGCTTCCTTAAAAGCTCTTCTTTTACAGTGAATTGAAAATGCCTACTAACCTCCATTGACTGGTGGTGTGGGGTCACCCATGAATTGATTAGGTAGTCCTGCATTATGCCTTTGGGATGCTAGCTCTGTGGGGCTCCTGGAGCCCTGCTCCATAAATCAATGGTCAGGGATGCTAATTACAATATTCTGCTACTATTTCTGTGCTATAATCCCTTTGTGTGATGTAGTCACTATTGTATCTCATTCCAAATCGGCATATTCTCCACTCATCTGTTTTTTCTTTACACTTCTGAAAGGTATCTTGCTCATAGCTATTTGCTCAACCTGAGGCCATTATCTCTTCTGTGTTTTATGTCAGAGAGTTTTATTATATAGTTTTATGCCTACAGGATGGGATAGCACAATAGGGTGGGAATGTCTAAAAGGCAGATTGGTTGAACTATTAGAAGTGTCAATTGAAAAGAGAGAAATAAATGCCAAGTGAAGTCTGTGACTGACTACCCAGAATTCATTTGGAACAATATTGAAAACATAATGTGTATTGTAAACAGAATAGTGTTGACTTCAGAATGTTTTTTTTTACAAATGAGTAGTACGTGTATATATTATTATGTTGAATTATAATATGCATTTTATGTTGGATATATTTGAGTATAATATCGAATATATATATATTTCAAACTAACAGTTGAAATATATATATATTTCAACTAACAGGCTTTGAAATAAAGATGGTCACTTTCTTCGTAGATAGATTTTAATCTAGATTTAGCCTTCCCTCTCCCGTAGGCCCCTCACTCTATCTGTGACTCACACACAGCCCAGGAAGAGAGAATGGAAGATGAGGAAGGAAACCGAGGGTCACTCCAGTAAGGCTTATAGAAATAGAAGTTTTAGCTAGAGAACCCCAAAGGAAAACAGGTTATAGGAAAGACTAGCTACCCAATAAATGTGGCCTTCTGGGAAAAGGAAGAAATTTAAGTTTACTTCATTAGAAAAACAATTCTCTTAGAGGGCTAGGCTGTTAAATAAGCAGGCTCTTTATCCTCATGCCTGTGTTTGGATCCTGGCTCCTCCACAAACTAGTTGTATGACCTTGGGTAAGTTATTTAACTGCTCTACTTTCCATCGGTAAACTGGATTGGTTATAGTAGTACCTGACTCACATTTTTAGGAGTCAATAATATAATAAATGTGAAAAGCTTAGAACATTTCCTGGTTCCTAGTAAGTATTGAATAAATGCTAGATTTTATTATTTTTTGCCCTTTATCTTTAACTGACATTTTGTCAAAACTTTCTTAAGAAAGGTTAGGTATTGGCATTAGAAATTTTGTCTGAAGATTGAGATTTTTTTCCATTTGTTCTAGGTTTATAGCTGCTACCCAGATGCTGCACTGCATTTTGAATTCTTTTACGAATTCAAGATGACTGTCTTTTCTAAACATCCAGCCTTGCTATTAGAATAATATCAGTGACAGCAAATACTCACTGAACACATTTTATGTGCTAGGCAGGGTTCTAAGTGCCTTACATAGATTAATGCATTTGTTTCTCATCACAACCCTATAGCATTATCCCCATTTGACAGGTAAAGGATTTCAAGTACATGAAAGATGAAGTATTTTGCCAGAGATCTTCCAGCTGGGAAATGGCAGAGCCAGTAACCAAGGTTGGCAAGCTGGCTCTAGAGGCACAGCTTCACACTCTCTGTTGTTACCACAACTAAATGCCATCAAGTTGACTGCCTTTGGCTTTCATTTGGCCAATGTAAGAGCTCCAGACTTATTGGAGGATTGATAACTAACCAGAATTTTTGAGTCATTGATTCATCAATAACTCTAAGAGATTTATTACAAAAATTAATCAAAACTGTGTTCCTTTCCAATAGTCAAATTTAAGGAGACACAAATGTTTCTCTGCTACTGGCTCTTGCTGACCCATCTCCATGTGATTTATCTGTGAGCTGTTCTTTTTCAGTATTCATTGCTTGACACGTAAGGAGGGAACATATCTCACATTCCTTAATACCCCTTGGTGCCTACGATAGCCTTTGATGAAAACTTGTAACATTGGGGCCTTCTTTGTTTCCCCACACTCAATCAGTTGCTGAACATTCTTAATTCATCTCCCTATTTTGTGCAGGAGAGACTTTGCTAATAACTTGCAGGAAGAAAAATTGGCTGGAGTTGTGCCATTGGCACTGTTTGTCAAATATGTAAAGCAGCCCAGGTGTTGGAAAAAACAACAACAAAAAAAAAACACCTTTTTCCTAAAGGACAAATCTTCCAAGTTCCTCACCTAAGTGCATTTGCCAGGGGCCTCACACTCTTGGTGGTGGACCCTCTGGCATGAAGCCCAGCCTCAGAAGGAAGATATGTGGCAGGGTGACTGCTGGAAATAGATAGCTCAATTTGTCCCAAGAGTTAACGCTGAGTTCTGTAGGGCTTCTTTATTTTTCTATTCTTCTTTAAAGGATGTTCTTTTAGCTGAATTCTTCAACCTTAAATAGTTTATATTCTTAGTATACTCTTTTAGTCAATATTTACTTAAAACTTCTTTAATCATTTTGTTTTATTGTCTTATCTTTTTTATTGTACCTTGTCTGGTCTGAATTTTTAGTTTGTTATTTTACCTTGTTTATTTTATATTGTTATCTCATTTTATTTAAATTTTATGCATTTGCTTTATACATGTGTTTTCAACTTTACACTTTGCTTTATCTTTAATGGCAAGAGAAAGTGCCTATACTAGGTGACCAGCTGGAGGACAGTCCCTAACGTAATGGAGGGTGAGAGTGATTGGATTCCTTTGTCCTTCTAAATATCTCACTGAAAATCCCTTTAATTTTTCTGCTGTGTGTTCTTCTTTCTTTCCAATAATGAAATTTTAACATAAAATATGTCAATCAAGCTAATTATGCAGATTCACCTGTCAATTTTATTTTCTCTTATGTTTACCCTATCTTACCAGGATAATAATATTTATTTTTCGCGGCAGTGGCTTTGAGTTAGAATTATGCCATCTGTTCATAGTATTAACCCAAACTTTCTAATGCTTGCTGATCTAAATGTACAGTTTCTATGTTTAACAAATGCTGGATATTGACTAGGCCTTGCAGATAAATCACGAGTTATTGTGAAAAATAGGTGGGAGGGTATTTTAGAATACCCTCCCACTTCATGTTTAATCTTCCTCTAACATTTTAACTGTTCCCTCCCTTTTTTCCCATGGTCTCAATCCCATTAAAAGCTTCCTACTCGTCCTGGACCTCTGATTGCTAGATAACTGGTCTCGGCAACTTGAGTCTCCTTCCCCGTGTTTCTTCCTCATGAAACCACTTCCCAGTGTTCTTCTTGAAATACACCCCTCTTCTCCAATGCCTCCACTAGTTCCCCATGGCCCATGAATGAAGTCTAAACTTTTTATCCCTGCATTCAATGCCTCCAGGTTGTCCCCAGTCCCCTTTTCCAAATGTATCTCTAATATTTTCCATCATATTAGACAAAAAAGCCAAATTAATGGTTTGCTAGTCTTCATTTATGGCTCAAACATTTCCAGAGTTATTTCTGTGCTAACACTTTTGTCAAGATTACACCCTTTTTAAAGCCCCTTTCCCACTTCTTGACTTCTTTAGGAAATAATCAAACTTTCTATGATGTTCCCCAGAGAAATACTATTTTATATCAGTAATTCACATGGATTTTGGCCTTAGATGGACCTCAGTTCAAATTCTGGCTGTGCTATATATTATTTGACCTAAGGAGAGTTATTTAACTTTTTGAGCTTTGTTTCTATATCTATAAAATGAGGCTAATACAACTCATCTCATAAGATGTTATAAAGAAAAAAAACAAGATGAAGTGTGAAGTTCTGTCCTGAAGTGTGAGGTCTTTTCATATTAAAAAAGTCTGAGACTCTGATTCAATATTTGAGGATGAGGGAAAGAAGGAAAGGGGTCTTTGTTAAGACTTATATTGTTAAGACTTATAACCCAGTCATGGGTTATGGAGTATGGGGGTATGAGAACTACACACACACACACACACACACACACACACACACACACACACACTCAAGGAGCTTCAACTCCGAAAGCTGAAATTCTCTTTTGATATAGTCAGCTTTTCTAGCTTTTCTGATTCTCTCTGGATTTAAGAGGCTTTTTATGTATGGAAATACACCTCTCTTTGAGAAATGTCAAAGTGATCCTAGATAGACCACCCTGAAAACAAGTCAATTTGCATAAACATCTTTTTATTATGAGGTCTATTTGTATCTGGAGTAATTTTAAACTGCAAGTATATTGATACCCAGTATATTAAGTATCTAAAATAAGTTTTAAAATATCAAAATATTCAACTAAGAACACCTTGGGAGTGATGTTAGTTGGGCAGGAAATTCCAACATGTGCAGGGAAATTGAGGGGCCAAAGGGCTTCTTACGGAAGATGAAGAGCAGGTGACAATTAACAACACCCTTGTGAAATAAACACATCCACAGTGCAAGGGAAGCAGGGTAACTTTTACCTGACCATTCTAATCTTATGCCTGGGCTATGTCATCAAAGGAATTATGTCAATGGGGCACACACTGATTTGACTACAGTCATCCCTGGGACAGCACAATCTGCTTAAAGCTATAAGGGCAGACAGAATGAAGTTAGAAACACAACTAGAAAGAAAGAGACAGTAGTATTTCAAGAGATGACTAGTCAGGGGTGAAAACTGGTTTTACGTGAAAAGACACCTCTTTCTGATCTTCCAAAATTAATGCCACTTTAGGTTGAATACAAACAGACTGGAAGGGACAGTACATATTCTGAAACATATTTATTCTTCACAGGATATATTAAAGAGTGTGGAGATTTTCCTATTTCCCTCTCTTCCTTCATAGGAATCAAGGGACCAAATAGCTTTCAGCTTCCCTAGCAAAGGAGATACAGAGGATATTATTATGAGCTGAGAGGAGATGGAGGAAGTCAGGCCAAGTGCCAGAATGTCAGAGACTGTGGCCTTGTGTGGCCATTGTTATATTTGAAATATTTCTTTAATATTACCAATTATAATACTTATATAATATATATATATACATAGATAATCAGAGTAATTATAAGAATGTTACATATATGCATACTTACATATATGGTATACTATAGTAATTTTAGTTTTATAACAATGAATATATTACTGAGTGCCTAGTGTTTGCTAGTTTATTAATGTTATTTTAAGTACTTAAAGCAACTCTGCAAAGTAGATTTTATTTCAGTTTGAGGTGTAGAAACTGTAGCTGAGGGTGTTTAAGCAACTTAATCAAGCCAGCTTTAAGTGGCAGAGTCGTAAGGCAGGCTCACTATTCTGCAATCTCTTTGATTAAAGGAAACTAACCACAAAATCAAAACCATGCACTCTGCATAACACCAAATCATCCAGAAAAGTTTAAATAGTGTAAGCTTTATAAATGGCATGTATACCAGGCAATTTTGTGATTCTTATTACTCAATATTTTAAGTTTAATTATCTTCATGTGGATAAGGATATTGTTGGTTTGGAAATTGTCTAACTTTTGTTTGTTGACTGAAATTACTCTGTTTAATTGGTGTTTTGCTTGTGAATCTAGTTTGTGCAAATGCTGATGTCACTGAGCTGCTCTATTTCTGCTCCTGAAGCACTGGGCTCCTACTAGTACCTGGTGATGGCATCACACAGGGGGTCAGGTATTGTTTTCAGTTTGGCTTCCGAAAATTTAGAAAACAATAAGCATAAACATGGTCGAAACCACAATAACTGATGTAGTAGTTGGCTTTTGTGGTAAGCAGTGCTGAATGTTAACAACTGAGATTGAAGGCCAGGGAGTCTCGCGGGCATATGTATCGTGCTAGCTCAGCAGTCTCAGGCTGAGGCTGGAAGAAAATGTCCATAAATCTAGAGCCAGACACGTGGTGAAAAGGGCCAGAAAGGGGAGGGCTGGCATCAGGGAAAGAAAGCTGAATGACGTAAAGGAGCTAGAAGAAAGCAAAGACTCCAGGGAAAATAACTAACTGTGACGTAGGGCTCAAGAGGATGGCATTGCTGTCTGCAAACTGTCACGGACATACCACAGCTCCTTCCTGTGCTCAGATTGGCAGTGCAATGCCATGCAATTCTGAATGATCTGTAGGTTTTCCTGGCTCGGTCTTCCTCATCCAGTCAAGTTATGTTGCGAGGAGAGACACAACCTTTATATACATACGTATGACATGAATATATGCTACATACTCTAAATTGAGTCATTTGTCATTTTCAGAATTGGTATGATTAATTTTAATGTTTGTTTTTGATCAAACAAACATCCTTCATCTTCATTATACTGAAATGCAACCTCTCTCAAAAACACGTTTTCATTTATGTTTTCAATTTACTTTGTGTTATTTTTCAAAAAGTCAGGTCAAGACCTAATTTCTAAAGCAATCTTCACAGTGCTTTATTGTTCACCAGTGACTTATATGATTAAGGAATCCATCAAGATTTTTTTGTTGTTGTTGTTCTTTCTATGGCATCTCCTTTGCCAATATCTCATTCTTTGTGGTTTGCAGTTCAACATCTTGAATAAAAATTCATATAAGAAATAGATGTTATACTTTAGAAAATGGCAGCTCCATTTCAGTGGCCATATAATTTTTTAGAATTTGTGCTTTCTTATTGTGAAGCTCAATCATCTAAATATAAAAAGACATTTAAACACTTAAATACAACATCTACCTGAGATTAATAAGGCACCATGATTTCTATCAGCCACAACAATGGTATCCAAACATTCATTCCGGGAAAAAAAAATCCTAATAATTCATCAAAAAGTAAATAGGACTGAAAGGTTGATACTCAAATTATTAGATTACTGAATAAGCCACTGTGGTGGGAACATTACTAAGATGTGAGGAAAGAAGACAAAGAGTGTGACACTGCCAAAGATCCCATCTGCTTTCAGAATGCCAATAAAGAACAATGTAGTTCCAGGTATATGAAGTAAAAATCTTTTTAAGTCTTCAATTTATTGGTTTCCCACATACCTTACAGCAGGTTTAGGAAGGAAAATAAGCACTTAAAAGGGCAGTAAATGAACAGAGAAAATGGACTTCTTATTAAGTTAAATGGTATTCATTTAGCATGAGTGCTAATGGCACTAGGACACATGAAATCAGGAATGATGGTGAATCTCTCTTGTTATATCTTATGAGCTAAAGTAACACTGATGGGCAAAACATGAGAATATTCTCACAGGGGAACAGACAAGCACCATGATGTATAGATTAAAATAAACTGACTATAAGACCTAACTACATATTAATATTTTCCTCAATTTCATACATTGTCTTAAACTGTATTACGTGATAAGCCAAAACTGAGTAATATCTAAAAATGGAAATATATTAAATTTGCTGTAAATGAGGTAAAGCTTACAGTGCTATAATTGTCAGTGCCTAGAATGGTCCTTCATAAAGAGAATCTATTAGTTGAAATAATTATGTTCCTATGAGAAAGAAACATAGACTATTGACATAGTAAAAGGCTGAGTTTTAAATATATATGTACCATCAAATATAATTTTTATCATGCCTTTATAATATATTGTTCTAAGTAAAATAGTTTAGATAAAATGGTCTCAAATGACTAAGATTCTTTACTAATAATAAATGAAGTGAGCAGGTATATATTTAGTATTAATAACTATAAATCCAGTCATTTATTTTGGAATATTCAGTTGGGAAAGTGTCTATTAAATTTGTTTGCTTTTCATTCATTTATTCATGTGTTACTTTCTTTTTAAATTTTTTAAAATAAATACTTCTGGTAGCTTTTAAGACTATATATCATAATTCAGAAAAATATAATGCATTGTCCATAAAAAGACCAGGAAAATAAAAACAGGGAAAAATGTTTCTAAAATTAAGTTTTAAAAAGTGACTTAAAGCTTCCAAGTGGCCAGAGGAAAAGATATGGAGATATGTTTGATTATATAATTTTTATTCTTTTTTTTTTTTTCTTTTTTTTTTTTTAATTAATTTTATTGGGGTGACAATTGTTAGTAAATTTACATAGATTTCAGGTGTACAATTCTGTATTACATCGTCTATAAATCCCATTGTGTGTTCACCACCCAGAGTCAGTTCTCCTTCCATCACCATATATTTGATCCCCTTTACCCTCATCACCCACCCCCCACCCCCTTACCCTCTGGTAACCAATAAATTATTGTCTGTGTCTATGAGTTTTTGTTTCTCATTTGTTTGTCTTGTTCTTTTTGGTTTATATACCACATATCAGTGAAATCATAGGGTTCTCTGCTTTTTCTGTCTGACTTATTTCACTTAGCATTATTCTCTCGAGATCCATCCATGTTGTCACAAATGCTCCTATATCATCTTTCCTTAACGCCGAATAGTATTCCATTGTGTATATGTACCACAACTTCTTTATCCATTCATCTATCGAAGGACATTTTGGTTGTTTCCATGTCTTGGCCACCGTAAACAAAGCTGCAATGAACATTGGAGTACACGTGTCTCTGTAGAGAAATGCTTTTATATTTTTGGGGTAGATACCCAGGAGAGCGATTGCTGGGTCATATGGTAATTCTATTCGTAATTTCTTGAGGAACCTCCACACTGCCTTCCATAGCGGCTGCACCAGTCTGCATTCCCACCAACAGTGTATGAGAGTTCCTTTTTCTCCACAGCCTCTCCAACACTTGTTACTATTTGTTTTGTTGATGAAAGCCATTCTGACTGGGGTGAGGTGATATCTCATTGTGGTTTTCATTTGCATTTCTCTGATGATTAGCGATGTTGAGCATTTTTTCATATGTCTATTTGCCATTTGTATATCCTCTTTGGAGAAATGTCTCTTCAGGTCCTCTGTCCATTTTTCAATTGGGTTGTTTGTTTTTTTGTTGTTGAGTTTCATGAGTTCCTTGTATATTTTGGATATTAGCCCCTTATCAGAGGAACTGTTTGCGAAAATCTTCTCCCATTCAGTTGGTTGCCTCATTATTTTGTCAATAGTTTCTTTTGCTGTGCAGAAGCTTTTCAGTTTCATATAATCCCATTTGTTTATTTTAGTTTTTACTTCCATTGCCTTTGGAGTCAAATTCATAAAATGCTCTTTGAACCCAAGGGCCATAAGTTTAGTACCTATGTTTTCTTCAATGCAGTTTATTGTGTCAGGTCTTATGCTTAAGTCTTTGATCCATTTTGAATTAATTTTGGTACATGGTGACAGATAGCAGTCCAGTTTCATTCTTTTGCACGTGGCTATCCAATTCTGCCAGCACCATTTATTGAAGAGGCTGTCTTTTCTTCATTGTATGTTTTTAGCTTCTTTGTCAAAAATTATCTGTCCATATTTATGTGGTTTTATTTCTGGGTTCTCAATTCTATTCCATTGGTCTATGAGTCTGTTTTTCTGCCAATACCAAGCTGTTTTGATTATTGTAGCCCTGTAGTACAAGGAAAAATCAGGGAGTGTGATACCTCCAGTATTGTTCTTTTTTTTTTAATATTGCTTTGGCTATTCGGGGTCTTTTGTGGTTCCAAACAAATCTGATGATTTTTTGTTCTATTTCTTTAAAAAATGCCATTGGGATTTTAATGGGGATTGCATTAAATCTGTATATGGCTTTGGGTAATATGGCCATTTTAACGATGTTGATTCTTCCAATCCATGAGCACGGAATGTCTTTCCATTTCTTTGTGTCTTCTTCAATTTCTTTCAAAAATGTCTTATAGTTTTCAGCATATAAATCCTTCACATCCTTGGTTAAGTTTATTCCTAGGTATTTTATTCTTTTTGCTGCAATTGCAAAAGGAATTGTTTTTTCTATCTCTTTTTCTGAGATTTCATTGTTGGTATATAGGAAAGCAATGGACTTTTGTACGTTGATTTTGTAGCCAGCAACTTTACTATATTCATTGATTGTTTCTAATAGCTTTTTGGTGGAGTCTTTAGGGTTTTCTATGTATAGCATCATGTCATCTGCAAAGAGTGACAATTTAACTTCTTCATTCCCAATTTGGATGCCTTTTATTTCTTTCTCTTGCCTGATAGCTCTGGCAAGGACTTCCAACACTATGTTGAAAAGCAGAGGTGATAGGGGACAACCTTGTCGTGTTCCTGAACGTAGAGCAAAGGGCTTCAGCTTTTCACCATTAATTATGAGGTTAGCTGAGGGCTTGTCGTATATGGCCTTTATTATGTTGAGGTATTTTCCTTCTATACCAATTTTAGTAAGTGTTTTAATCATAAATGGATGTTGTATCTTATCAAATGCTTTTTCTGCATCAATTGATAGAATCATATGGTTTTTGTCCTTTATTTTGTTTATGTGATGTATCACATTGATGGATTTGCGAATGTTGAACCATCCTTGTGCCCCGGGGATGAACCCCACTTGATCGTGATGAATAATCTTTTTAATGCATTGTTGTATTCGATTTGCTAGAATTTTGTTTAGGATTTTAGCATCTGTATTCATCAGAGATATAGGTCTGTAGTTTTCTTTTTTTGTGTTGTCCTTACCAGGTTTTGGTATCAGGGTAATGTTGGCCTCATAAAATGAGTTAGGGAGTACTGACTCTTCTTCAATTTTTTGGAAGAGTTTGAGCAGGATTGGTATTAGATCCTCTTTGAAGGTTTGGTAGAATTCACTGGTGAAGCCATCTGGTCCAGGAGTTTTGCTTTTGGGAAGGTTTTTGATGACTGATTCAATTTCGTTACTGGTGATCGGCCTGTTTAGATTTTCCACTTCTTCTTGGTTCAGCCTTGGAAGGCTATATGTTTCTAAGAACTTGTCCATTTCTTCTAAGTTATTAAATTTGGTGGCATATAGTCCTTCATAGTATTCTTGGATAATCCTTTGTATTTCTGTGGTGTCCGTGATAACTTCCCCTTTTTCATTTCTGATTTTGTTAATTAGTGTCTTCTCTCTTTTTATCTTAGTGAGTCTAGCCAAGGGTTTGTCGATTTTGTTAATCTTTTCAAAGAACCAGCTTTTTGTCACATTAATTTTTTCTATTGTCTTTTTGTTCTCTATTTCATTTAGTTCTGCTCTGATTTTTGTTATTTCCTTTCTTCTGCTGACCTTGGGTTTCGCTTGTTCTTCTTTTTCTAGTTTTTTAAGGTGTAACATGAGGTTATTTATTTGGGATTTTTCTTGTTTCTTGAGATAGGCCTGTAATGATATAAACTTCCCTTTTAAAACTGCTTTCGCGGCATCCCAAAAATTTTGGTAGGATGTATTTTCATTGTCATTTGTTTCTATGTATCTTTTGAGCTCTCCTCTAATTTCTTCTTTGACCCAGTCGTTCTTTAAAAGTATGTTGTTTAATCTCCATGTATTTGTGTTTTTTCCTGCTTTCTTTTTGCAGTTGATATCCAATTTCAAAGCTTTGTGATCAGAGAATATGCTTGGTATGATTTCAATCTTCTTAAATTTGCTGAGGCTGATTTTGTGTCCCAATATATGGTCTATCCTTGAGAATGTTCCATGTACACTAGAAAAGAATGTATAGTCTGATGTTTTAGGATGAAGTGCTCTATATATGTCAATTATGTCCAATTCATCTAATGTGTCATTTAGGGCTGCGATTTCGTTATTTATCTTCTGTTTGGATGATCTGTCCATAGCTGTCAATGATGTATTTAAGTCCCCTAGTATAATTGTGTTTTGGTCAATTTCTCCCTTTAGTTCTGTTAGTAGTTGCTTGGTATATTTCGGTGCTCCCTGATTGGGGGCATAAATATTGATGACTGTTATGTCTTCTTGTTGTATAGTCCCCTTTACCATTATGAAATGTCCATCTTTGTCTCTTGTTATCTTTTTCACCCTGAAGTCTGTTTCATCGGAAATCATTATGGCTACACCTGATTTTTTCTGGGTACCATTTGCTTGAAGTGTCAATTTCCACCCTTTCACTTTGAGTCTATGCTTGTCCTTGTAGCTGAGATGTGTCTCTTGTAGGCAGCATATGGTTGGGTTTAGTTTTTTGATCCAATCTGCTACTCTATGTCTCTTTATTGGTGAGTTCAGTCCATTTACATTTAGGGTGATTATTGATATGTGAGGATTTCCTGTCATTCTGTCTTTAGTTTTCTGGTAAGGCTGTGTCTCCATTGTTTCTTTGCCTTTTTGTTGTTGTCTGTTATTTCTGTGTGGTAGTATTCTATGATGTTTCCCTCTGTTTCTTCTTTTATTACAGTATATATTTCAGATTTGTTTTTTTTTTGAGTGGTTACCCTTGAGTTTATGTAAAAAAAAGTTTGATATTTAGAGTATTCCAGTTTCTTCAGTCCGCTTACTTTCTCTATTCCCATATTCCAGTTCAGGCCTTTACACTCCCCCTTTTTATGTTTTGGTTGCCACAAGTTGTCCCTGTTGATGGTGGTCTAATAGCCTCCTTTAGTATTTCTTGTAGTGCAGGTCGTGTATTAGAAAATTCCCTCAGCTTCTGGATGTCTGGAAAGGTCTTTATTCCTCCTTCATATCTAAAGGAGATCTTTGCTGGATATATTATTCTTGGCTCATGATTTCTCTCTTTCAATAGTTTGAATATTTGGTTCCATTCCCTCCTAGCTTGTAGAGTTTCTGCTGAAAAATCTGATGATAATCTAATGGGCTTTCCTTTGTAAGTTACCGTCTTCTTTTCCCTGGCTGCCTTGAGGATTCTTTCTTTATCATTGATTTTAGACAGCTTCAATACAATGTGCCTTGGTGAAGGCCTGTTGGGATTGAGGTAATTAGGTGTTCTATTTGCTTCTTGGATTCGAGGATCCAGTTCTGTCCACAAGTTTGGGAAGTTCTCATCAACGATTTGTTTGAATATATTCTCTGTTCCCTTCCCTCTTTCTTCTCCTTCTGGTATGCCCATTATTCTTATATTGCTCTTTCTGATGGAGTCAGAAAGTTCTTGTAGAGTTCTTTCATTTCTTTTAAGTCTCAAGTCTCTTTCTTCTTCCCTCTGTGTAAATTCCAGGTTCCTATCTTCGATGTCACTGATTCTTTCCTCCATCTGGTCAACTCTACTACCTAAGCTGGATATTTTATTGTTAATTTCTTCTATTGAGTTCTTAATCTCCAGAAATTCTATTTGGTTCTTTTTCAAGATTTCAATCTCTTTTGTAAAATGCTCATGGTGTTCTTTGATTGTGTTTCTGAGTTCATTAAACTGCCTTTCTGTGTTTTCTTGCATCTCGTTCAGTTTTTTCAGAATTGCGATCTTGAATTCTCTGTCATTTAAATCACAAAGGTCCATATCTCTAAGTTCCTTTTCTGGAGACTTTTCACTTTCTTTCTGAGCTATCTTGTTGCCTTGGTTATTCATGGCAATCACTGATTTACTATTTCTCTTCCTAGACATCTACAGGAGTGTCTTCTGCAACAGGTTGATAGGTATGCGAAGAGCTTTTGGAGTTCCAAAGCTCTTTCTGCACCAGATTCAGAGCCCGTTTGTTTCAGCAGTTCTGTTTACTCCTGCAGGGATCCGCCCAGATAGGTGGGGCCAGGGGCAGGGTGAGTTGTGAGAGGTGGCCCAGAGCAATGGCGGCGACCACCACCACAGCCAGTCCTGCTTCCACAGCTCCCTCCCCTTTGCCGGAACTAGTTGAGCTGCGAATCTGTGTCTGCGGTCCACAGTTCTCAGAGCAGCAAATATTCTGTCCTTTGATCCGACACTGCTACTTTATCGCTTCTAGCACGGGGCAGGTGGGGGCGGGGCGAGCTCTGGGAGGGTAGGGAGGGGGCGGCTAGTCTCCGTGCCTAGGGCTTCCGTTCTCCGCTTGGCAGTGAGGGCTTAAACCACCGATTTCAGCACTCTTCCCTCAGTCTTTGCTCCGAGGTCTGCCGTGAGCGAGCGTTGGGTTCAGCGGTTTTGTATGCTGCGCCCTCAGCCCTGCGGGCCGTGAGCGGAGCCCTAGCAGTCCGAGTCCTTCCCTCTCCCACAGCGGCGGTAGTTCCGGGAGCAGAGGGCTCCGAGCACTGAGCTAGGTCTGTGTCCTGCGCCCGCGCGGCTCCGTCTCCGCACTTCTCCTCTCCCTCCTCCCCCGCTCGCGCGATTCACCCATCTGGAGGTGAATTCAGTAGTCGGCCTCTTCGTCTTGCCTGTCTGCTGTGCAAGGAGTCCTTTGTGGAGTTATTGTTGTCCGATTCGTTGTAAATTCCAGGGGAGCGTTACAGAGGCTCACCTCACGCCGCCATTTTTTTCCCTCCGATCTTCACTCCTATAATTTTTATTCTTAAGGAAAAAATTTGTATCAGTTTCTGAGGAGAATCATTTTTTCCTTTGTACTTTCATCTTAATTGTATTTCTTGCGTGCATCTTCTCAAATAGTCACTGAGTCATGCATTGGTAAATGCCATTAGCTATATAGACGTGGCAAATATAATACCAATTTATATAGCATCTAGTGATTTAATTTCTGTGTGTTTCACAGATATCACTGCGGTGACTCCTCCCTTGTCCTATGTCTCCCATCCTTAGAGCATGACATCAGCACTGTCCCACATTCTCTCTTTCCTCTAACTTTTCTTAGAAAAATGTGTTCTTTATCGAAAGGTTATATTGCAGCATATGAAGTGCACGCTAACTTTTCAAGTGAAAAATGACAGCAGACAGTTTGAAATCTCTTCCTGGCTATAAAAAGGTGCTTTCACTAGATAATCAAATTTTTACATTATTAATAGCAGGTTCGTAGAGAAAAAGAAGTATGCTGATCGTAGAGGGAAGCTTTAGGTCAGTAAGGTTGGTGGTTAGGAAGGAACGCTGGATGGGAAGTGGAGGAAGTGAAGAGAAGCAGGAGCCCATGAGGACAAACTGGAATCCACTACTGTTTGTCCTCATTTCCAGCCTTAGTGATGCTGGTCACCAATAGGAGAAGGTTGTGTCATGACACAGCGTTACACATGTGCCTGGACCAGGACTTGGGGAAGCTAAGGGATAAGATCTGCGAAGACAGGTGCTGCAGGTTTGGGTGCTGCCCACATCAACAAATGAGCCAGTAGATAAATAAAAATGTGCATGAGTGGCCATGAGCCTAGAGTTCTGTACTAGCCTTCAGAACATAAAAATTACTGCAATTTCATTTCTGCTTTCTAAATCTTGTAGAGATTATACAAGGTTAAAAGCCAATTCTTGTGTACGTTTTTTACAAAAGATTTTTACACAAGGTAAGTGGCCAATCCTAACCCAGAATTATATAAGGAAGAAATGTCCAGGACCTTAATTTCAGCTTCGCCATATTGATACAGCTCAAAGCCCTCACAGTCCACTCCTTGTCAATATGGCATCTATCTGCACCTCTTTTATTCACACTTAATACTTTTTTTTTATTAGCCTTCTTACAAAATAATATATAAAGTCCCTCTGCCTATATTTGGAGGATGTTCATTCTTCTTCTAGTTGAACATACTTGCCTTTAATTACTGAAATATAAGGTTAATTACTTTTTTTTTACACTTCATTTTGACATTCAGTATTATTTTATATTAGTTTAAGGTGTACAGCATAGTGGCTAGACATATATGTAGTTTAAAAAGTGATTCCCCTGATGAGTCTAGTACCTAGCTGGCATTCTACATAGTTATTGCCACATCATTGACTATATTCCCTATGCTGTACTTTATATCCCCATGACTACTTTGTAACTACCAATTTTTACTTCTTAATCCCTTCACCTTTTTCAACCTGCTCCCCATACCCCCTCCCATCTATCACCCTGATAAATATAGTACCCATATGACACCATACATAGTTATTACAATATTATTGACTGTATTCCTTATGCTATACCCTACATCCCCACCAATCTAGATTTCCCCTTCCCCTTTTTCACTCACCCTCAATCTCCCTCTCATCTGGCAACCATCAAAATGTTCTCTGTCTTTATGAGTTTCTTTCTGTTTTATTTGTTTATTTTGTTCTTTTGATTCCACATATAAGAGAAATCACATTGTGTCTGTCTTTCTCTGTCTGACATATTCCACTAAGCGCAATACCCTCCAGGTCCATCCATGCCACAGCAGATAGCAAGAACCCATTTCCCTCTATGACCCAGCAGTATTCTATTGTATATATGTACCACCTACTCTTTATCCATTCATCCACCGATGGACACCCAGGCTGCCTCCACATCTTGGCCATTATAAACAATGCTGCCATGAACATATGGATACATTCATACCCTGTAAGTAGCATTTGAGTTTCTTCAATTTAATATCCAGGAGTAGGATTACTGGGTCCTTCTTTGTTTCTTGTTACAGCCTTTGTTTTAAAGTCTATTTTGTCTGGTATAACTATTGGCTACTTTGGATTTTTTTCCATTTGCATGAAATATCTTTTCCCATCCCTTTACCTTCAGTCTGTGTGTGCCTTTTGATTGGAAGTGAGTCTCTCGTAAGCAGCAAATGAAAGGGTGTTGTTTTCTTATCCACTCAGCTATAAGGTTAACTAATTTTAAAATATCTTAAAAGAAATGGTAAAATGAAAGATAATGAATATTTCCACACATTTGTTCATGTCAAAATAAGGAAGACATTAATAATGATTACAGCTCTTGTTTCTATCACTGGTCACATGGTCATAGCTGGTATTTCAAATTATCTTCTTCACTGTCTGTTCTTTATTTCCCTTTGTTCTCAGCAAGCACCTGGCTGATAGTGTTTCCTTGCCTGGTAGGGTGACCCAAGACTTAATTCCAGAATGGTATGAGCCAGTAGCAGTCCAACTTTTATTGGATTGTAGTTTTACATTAACTTTTATCATAGAACATAGAATTATTAAGATGTTCCTCAGGGTATTTGGTGTATTCCAAACATACTCATTCATATTCCCATTGTGGAATAGCAGCCCATTTTGACCCCTTGGAAGCCAACATCAATCATTCCAGGTGACAAGATAACTCTATTCTTGACTCTTGATTTATTGGCCTGAGAAACCCAAACTGGCTTGGTGGCAGTATCAATTTCTAGTTTTAATAGAACCATGGCTGTGTCCTTTGGGGGAAGCATTCTTCCCTTAGGAATAAAGTCTTCTGGACTAGCAGATCCAAAGTTGTGAGTTGTGGGTGAAAATATTTTGCTATCTCAATACTAGGGATAATGAGAGCAGCTACTTCATTTTTAGAGATAGAATAAGATATATATATATCGATCTGTAAGACGTATATTTATTTATTTATTTATTTATTTAATTTTATAGAGGTAAAATTTGTATACAATAAAAAGCATAGATATTAACTGCATGTTTTTTAAATTTTTTAAAATTTTATTGGGGAATATTGGGGAACAATGTGTTTCTCCAGGAGCCCATCAGCTCCAAGTCATCGTCTTTCAATCCAGTTGTGGAGGGCACAGCTCAGCTCCAAGTCCAGTTGCCATTTTCAATCTTTAGTTGCAGGGGGCGCAGCCCACCATCCCATGCGGGAATTGAACCGGCCAACCTGTTGAGAGTTCGCTGTCTAACCAACTGAGCCATTCGGCCGACCCCGTAACTGCATATTTTGATGTGTTTTCACAAATTTATGCACTGTGTATCAACTTCTAAAATCAAGATATGGAACACTTTTTATAACTTTTCATTTCCTTAAAGTTCTTTTATGTCCTTCCTCTGCTGGTTTCCCCAATCCCAGCCCCCAGGCAACTACTGATTTATTTTATATCAATATAGATTATTTTTATATTTTCTATATACTTTCATAAATATGGATTATAGGGTATTTGCCCTTTGAAATCTGGACTTTTTCACTCAGGAAAACATGTTTTTTCCCTCTTAAAAAATTCATCCATCTATCTTGTTTTACATATCAGAAGTTCATTTTTCTTTTGAGTATTATTCTG
Organism: Rhinolophus hipposideros; assembly: GCF_964194185.1. Lineage (NCBI taxonomy): Eukaryota > Metazoa > Chordata > Mammalia > Chiroptera > Rhinolophidae > Rhinolophus > Rhinolophus hipposideros. The sequence goes on from NC_138051.1 coordinate 41,974,021, forward strand.
TTGTATAAATATATCACAACTTGTTTATCCTTCCCTCAGTTTACTGACATTTATTTCTCTTCTAGGTTTTGGCTATTATAAAAAAAGTTGCTAGGAATATTCTTATATGTATGTTTGTATAGACACATTTTCATTTCTCTTTAGTAAATACATAGGAGTAGATTTTCTGGGTCACATAGTAAGTGGACATTTAACTTTATAAGAAATTGCCAAACTTTATTTTAAAAGTAGCTTATTATTTTACATTCCTTCCAGGATTATATGAGTATTCTAGTTGCTCCCTATGTTTACCAACACTTGGTATCATCACTCTTTTTAGTTTTATCCATTTTAATAGGTTGACAGTGGTCTTTCATTGTGGTTTCGATTTGCATTCTCTTATCACCAGTGATGAGCATTTTCCTCAGTTTAATGGTCATTTGAATATTTTGTGAAGTGTCTGTTCAAGTATTTTTACCCATTTTCAATTTTTGTTTTCTTATTGGGTTGAAAGAATTCATTATATACTTGGATACCAGTCCATCATATATACCATGTTACCCTGAAAAAAGACCTAGTTGGATGATAAGCTGTAATGCGTCTTTTGGAACAAAAATTAATATAAGACCCAATCTTATTTTACTATAATGTAAGACCAGGTCTTATATTATATAATATATAATATAATATAAGACCTGGTCTTATATTAATTTTTGCTCCAGAAGATGCATTAGAGCTGATTGTCTGGCTAGGACTTATTTTCGGGGAAACAATGTGTGTGTGTGTGTGTGTGTGTGTGTGTGTGTGTGTGTGTATGCATATATATACACATGTATATATACACACATATATGTATACATAACTACATAACTATTTGTACATTTACAAATGTATATAAATATAAATATTTATTTGTTTTGTATATCATTATCATGTATATATAATTCAATATATGTATTGATTTATTTTTCAAATTTTCCATTGCCTTTAAATTTCTTAACTACAAGAGCAAGTTTTAATTTTGATGAAGTTGAATTTATCAAGTTTATGGTTCATGATTTTTTTATCTAAATAATCTGCTTATTATTAACTCACAGATTTTCCTCTATAATTTCTTCTAGAAGTGTTAGTTTTGGTTTTACATTTAGTTCTACTTTTAGATAATTTTTGTTTATGGTATGAAGGATAGATGTTAATTTTTTCCCATAAAGATATCCAGTTGTTCTGACACCATTTATTAAAAAGATTCTCCTTTCCTTATTTTGTCTAATATTAACATTGCACCTCAATATTCTTATCTTAACAGTACTTGCTTGTTTTATTCCTTTTATTTTCAACTTATTGTGTTTTTGTACTTAAAGTATATTTCTTATAGACAGAATATGTTTGGTCTTGCCTTTTAAGCTCGTCTGACAATATCTGCCTTTTGACTGAAATATTTAGTCTAACAGAAATTTTAAAATAACACATACAATAGCATCAAAAATATAAAATATTTGGGAATAAATTTAACAAAATATGTATAAAATCTATGCAATAAGAAGTATAAAACCACGCTGAGAGAAAATGGAAGTACTGAAACGAATTGAAAAATATACCATATACATGTATGTGTTCAACTGGTGTGTATGTAAGGCAAATACTTCCAAAAAGAAAATTTCTTAACTCATATAAGCAAATTTTCCACTGTTTCTCAAAACAATAAAATAGTAGATTTGAAATCTAAATCCAGGTTTTTCAGACTCCCAAACCCATATTATTTCTAACACATGATATTACTTTTGTCTATTTATCATGATTAAATATTGTCTAATTTTCCAAGAATTTCTGGCTTGTTTAGCTAAGGGAGAATGATGCATTGGTCATATAACCTGGATCAAGTTGTGCTGATCCAATGTATTGACCTTGGCCTTGTTGTTTCCTAATACCATGTGCTCCCAGATAGGTAGGGATGGGTAAGGATCATCTCAAATCTACCTTGGATTCCACTTTAACCTGCTTATATCAGATTTTAGAAGGATCTCAGGAAGTTTTCCTTGAATCATCTAGTAAGAAAATTAAGAATTATAAGGTAGGATACATGAGAACTTTGGAAACTTCAGGGATATCTATAACTTCATCACATTCGTTATATCCATTATACCCAGTCTATTTCCACATAGAGTTAGTGTGCAGCATTTCCCATGAGATGTTCCAGCAGATTTGTTTAAAGGATCAAATAGGCAGAGGAGCTGAGAAAATGGTCTCCTACTGTAAAGCTAACCTTGGAGGGAAATAACCTAAACAACATTACAAACAATAGCTTTAAAAAGCAGAAGAAAACTAGCTTCAGAAAAAAGAAGAAAGGGGTACAATGTAAACCAAGATAGGATAGAAGAGACACTTCTGGTTTGGCAAAGACTCTTATCTAAAGGCAACTTATGATTATGTGGCAGCTATAAAAAACTTCTGACTTACAAAACTGTAGTAGGATTGCAAATTCCTTAGGCTAAACTCTACCATTAAAAGATGGAAGTAAAAAGAAGGGTCAAGTGGAGAATATTATCATATTTTTTATGGAAATAAATATTATTCACTTTTCATTCATTTATTCTACAAATACTATTTGACAGCCTACTAAAAACTATTTTGGAAAAATACTGAGGGTAAATAAATGATTCAGACATGGCGCCTGCACTCAAGGGATACGCTGTTTATGGGAAAAAATACATAATAAGATATTTATAAAGTGAGGACTATATCAGATTATGCTAAGTTATAGAGTGGTAAAAGAACAACCCCAAAATCTATACATAGGGTTTTACACACTTTTTAATTTCTTCCACGCGTTGCCTCCAGAAGGCAGGTATCCTCCATATATTAGTTTATTGTTCCAGCTACTTCAATCTTGTGACAATCTCACATCAACGGGTAATTTTTAGGATCATCATGACAAAGGAGAGAGCTAGAGATTTTGATAATTTAAACTAAATAGTCTGCTAGGAAGTGACATTTGTTACTTCCATTCATATTTCATTGCCCAAGTAAGTCATATGGTGATTTCCTGGCAGGGAAATACAACTACTTCATGTGCCTGTAAGTAGAGAAATGGGTATTAGTAAAAAGTGCTGATTCCTACAGTGTGCTATATGACAGAGGTATAGTTGAAGGATTCTGAGGCACTAATCAGTTAGTAACAAAGAGTAAAGTGGCCACTTGTTATATTTTCCTCTAATGGAATGGAAAATAAGTTGGTAAGTCCTGACATATATAGTAAAGGTAAAAGATAGGAGTCATTAAAATAAGGGTCTCCTTGTGCACTCTAATCTCTAATCCAGATAGTAAAAAAGATGGAATTCACACCCATTTATGTAAAGTCCTCTGTGAAATGCAAAATAAATAGGAGATATGATTCTGGATCTTAAATCTTACAATATAATGGGGATGTAAGGCAAACCTAAAGAAATGCAGTAAAAGCTGATCAATCTGATAACCTATATACTAGAAATCTTGATTACTTCCCTACACATATAGGGCGATGAAAATGATAACCCTGAGACTTTGCAAAACCTTAAAGTGCTTTCAGAATTATTAAAAGAAGATTAAAGTATTTTCAATATAGTTTAGGTTTAAGGGTATTATTGAATTTTAATACTAGAAAACTGGCCATTTGTGCACAGTATACATTATACATATCCAGTAACTTGAACCTGTGATGAACTATAGTACTCCATTCTCTGATCATTAATAAAAAAAAATAGAGAAATAGATAAACATTTGCTTCTAGCCACATCTGTACAGAATTGCTTATGCATATTGAGCAATCATGATGATTTATAACGGGAGGGAGATGGAGGTGGGTTAAGTAGGCATTTATATAAAAAAGCTATCTGAAGAAGATGAGCATATTTTGCAGCAGAGACAAGAGATATTTTAGTGCACAGGGAAATAAATATGGAGGGAAATATCAAAAAAAAAGAAATGAGGTAGTTTAGAAACCAATGTGAAGTTTGGTCACATTAATTGTGTTTGTGTGCCTAGAGAGAAGTATGTAATGGGAAGTAGCAGGGGGGAAATTTCTGTAATGATCAGTAGAGGCTTAAAGCTTATGACCAGGAGTTTTTGTATGGTTCAAAGCGAAAATTCAAATCCATTAATGTTCTAAGAAGGCAGGTTTGGAGATACAGTTCCTGGATTTGTTTATAAGGTAGGTAGGATAAGGAGAAGCTGTAAGTATGGTTGGTGTTGAAGTACAGACCTGGAAGCGCAGGAACTGCCAGAATAGAAGGTGAATCCTAAATCCTACAGGAGAGAATTGATAGGTTGGGTGCCTATTCCCCAGGTTTCAGTCTGAAGTACTTTTCTTTCACTATTTCAGTAATCATATCCATTGCAGTGATGTCAATTACCATCTACATCCTTATAATTCTTATCTATAAATAGAAAAGGCATCCCATAGTGGTAAAGTGTGTACGCAAATGTTAGCTATTATTGTATGTCTACTAAGATCTATTTATTCTGAACCAAAATTTGTATATCCATCTGCATATTGGCTATCTCTGTTTGAGTACCCCAAAGAAACCTCAAGCTCAACAGGTCTAGAAGTATCCTCTCTCTACCTTGACCCACTCTTGTGCTGTGTTCCCTTTTTATTCTGCCCACTGAATATATTTCCATGTTCTTCATTGTATCTCCATGTTGTTTGCTACATAGTGCATGTCTAACTATATTAGTGTGTGAATATTTCATATTAATAAAGACTAGATAAGAGCAATGAAGAAGCTGAATTTTGACTATGACTCCAAGATCATAAACCCAGGTAGAAATGTGATTTGGAATGGTAGGAAAAAGAATGTGGGCATGAGATTCAGGTGTAAATTGTGGACATTACATGAGAGCTGCTTTACCTAATAAATGATTTATATTAATAAAGCACAAATCATCAAGAAGGCTTTAGTAAAGATAATTTTTTTAAACAAGCAGTCCTTCATTGCTTTAGAACATTTCCACACCTCTCCTCTGCCTCCAAAAACAGCACAACACTGAGGCAAAGAAAGAAGACAAAACTCTCATGGAAACCTAGTGTCCTCTTGGCTTATATTACTCTTAAAAATAAGAGGTGACAGTCTCTGGAAAGATTCCTGAAGGACACAAGTCAGCATCATTTTATAAGAGAAAAAAAGGACATACTTTGATAGATGGATAATAAAAGCATGGGGAAAGAAGGAGATATTTCAGATGAAAGAAATGACAGATAAAGAGGATTAGTGAAGGGTCAAAACAATATATGAAGATATCAACATTTCTTGCACAATCATTCAATAAAAATGTCAACAAGCAAAAGGCTGGCTGGCAATAATACAACCAAAATGGGTAATTTCAGTGAAGAAAGTAGTCTAACTGAGCTCAACATAGCTATTAACACTTATTTACTGGTCTCAATGGAATAAAATACAGAAAGACAAGAGCTTGAAGTGAATAAAATTGTATCCAATTTACAATCAAATGAAAAGATAGTGGGCTCAGAGCCCCAAAATATTCCTCAATTAAGCTTCTTGACAACGGCTTTAGTTTAACCAGCTGGATTTTTATTTAAAGTTTTAAAAAACTACTCTCATTCAACCTTTTGAAGAGCAGGATTTTCCTTTTAATGAGTAATCTGTTTCTTTTTATAAAGTGGAAGTCAGCAATAATGTGTTCTGTACACGTGGAAACATAATAAAAATTGACACAGAGAAATGGAAGGTGCAGTCCCTATTCTCAGAGACATGACATTCTATGAAGAAATATATGAGAAATAAGAACATATAGGTCATGGACAGCAGCTCAATGGAGTTGTCTCGGTTTTCAATTCAAAGGAACATTATTGTTTGCTGGTCAACTTAGGAGATAAGTGATTATTGAGGTCTTATGCTTAATATAAAATCATGATTTTGAGGATGATACCCCAATAAAAGTGCAGCTTAAGGTCAAAATATTCCGATTAAATAGTCCTCTTGCCATATATAGTATATGCAATATAACTTACTAAAATTTCCATTCCTAAATCTATAAAAATAATTCTGGAACTGGAAGAGGTAAGCTTTATCAACTGGAAAATTCTCTTTCATTATGATGTTGAATTAATTGGATGTTACTATACTAGGAAACATATTTCATTTTTCAATGTGCTTTTAAGATAAAAATCACAATATAAATATAAATATATATGATGTTCCTGTGTTAGGACATTCAATATGAAGGTATAGTTTAATAGATTAAACTTCTGATCTTTTTACATGTCAAGTAATCAAATGTAATGTTTTATCTCTACACATGCAAATGAAGTTGAAAAACTGTGAAACCTGCAGATAGTCCAATCAAATCAACAAATATTTGAGTCCCAACCACTAGCAAGTTTAAATGTTAAACTTAGAGTGGAGTGATTTATAGTCTTTGTTCTTACAGATTCACTCAGTGGATAGCCACAGAGATGGGCCTAAATGGAGAGAATAGAAACGTATAGGTAACTAATACAAACCAGAGTAAACTTAGAAACAAAACAGGGGGAGAGTTACCTTTAATTAGAGAAAATTAGCAATGACTCTATAGAGAAGATGATGTTTAAGAAGAGCTTTGAAAGACAGGTAGCATCAGCCTCGAAGGAGATAGGTAATGGGACATTTTAGGGACTGTGAAATTACAAGCAGATGGTAAAGAGTGAGGCAGATTTGGGGGAAATGTTGAGTAACACAGTTTAAACAAAGGATATTGAATAGGAAAACTGGTAGATAAGCTTGGGTTAGACTGACATAACATTGTAAGGCTCTGAATGCCAGACTAAGGCTTTTGAATACCTTTCATGTATAACAATGCTTGTTTCACCATGCAACTTGCCCTAAACCAGAGACTATCTCAAAGTCACTTTTGAATACAAATAACCTAGATCTCACAGTCTTCAGCAAAATGCTTGGGGATTTGTCTGACCAGGTTTCCTTGAGTACTTAGTCTTCTTAATGCATGTGAGAAAATTACTTTCTTCCTTGATGATTTATGCCTTGTGTAACAGTTGCTCCAGTGAAACTCTTTACAACTGTTTATGAATGCAAACCTTTTTATAACAGACCTATTAAAATACAATTCATATACCATAAAATTCACCCTTTTAAACTAATAATCCAGTGGTTCTTAGTACATTTACAGAATTGTGCTACCATTATCTAATTTTAGTACATTTTTATCGCAGCAAAAAGAAACCCCATACCTATTAACTATTATTTCCCCATTCTTCCTACCCCAGCCCCTGAAAACCACTAATCTACATTCTGTCTCTATTTCTTTACTACTTTTGGACATTTCATATAAACAGAATTATAAAACATGTGGCTATGTTTGTCAGGGTTCTCCAGAGAAACAGAACCAATAGGATGTATATATAGTTATATATAAAAGAGAAAAATTATTATAGGAATTGACTCACATGTTTATGGAGGCTGAGAAGTCCTATAATTGGCTGTCTGCAAGATGGAGAACCAGGAAAGCCAGTGGTATAATTCAGTCCAAGTCTGAAGGCCCGAGGTCCAGGGAAGTTGATGGTATCAGGAGCACTGATGTCTAAGGGCAGAAGAAATGAATGTCACAGCTCAAAAAGAGAGAAAATTCACCCTTCCTTTGCTTTTTTCTATTAGTCCCCAGTAGATTGGATGATGCCCACCCACATTGGTGAGGGCAGATCTCTTCATTCAGTCTACTGAATCAAAACAAATGCTAATCTCTTCCAGAAACAATGTCACAGACACACCCAGAAATAATGTTTTACCACCTCTCTGGTCAGCCCTTAGGCCATTCAAGTTGACACATAAAATAAACCATCACAGTGACATTTTGTGTCTGCCTTTTTTCACTTAACATAATATTTTCAAGGTTCATCCACGTTGTATCATTTATCAGTGCTTCATTCGTTTTTATGGTCAAATATTTCATTGACTGGATATACCATATTTTGCTTATCCACTAATCAGTTGATGGACATTTGGGTTGATTTCACTTTTTGCCTATTATAAATAATGCTGTTGGGACTATTCATGTACACTTTTTTTGGACTTATGTTTCATTTCTCTTGTCATAGTAAAACTGTCTTTAACATTTTGAAGAACTTTCCACTGTTTTCCAAAGTGGCTGCACTGTTATATAATCCCACCAACAATGTATGATATACGAGGGCTGAATTTTCTTCATATCTTTACCAACACTTGTTATTGTTGGTTGTTTTTTGTTTTAGTCATCCTAGTTTGTGTAAAGTTGTGTGCCTTGTAGTTTGATTTGCATTTCTCTGACGATAGTGAATATCTTTTTATGTGCTTATTTTTACCGTTTGTATATTCTTTCAGTAAATGTCTTTTCAAATTACTTGTTCATTTTAAAAACTGGGTTATTTGTCTTCTTATTTTTGAGTTGTATGAGTCCTTTATGTGTTCTGAATGTAAGTCCCTTATCAGATATACAATTTGCAAATATTTCCTTCTATTCTATGTTCATATTTTCACTCTCTTTATGGTGTCCTTTGAAGCACAAAAGTTTTACATTTTCATGAAGCCCAATTTATTTATTTATTTATTTATTTATTTATTTATTTATTTGTTTATTTATTTGCCACTTGTGAATGTGGTTCTGTATCTAAGAAACCATTGCCTAACCTAAGGTAACAAAGATTTACTCTTATGTTTTCTTCTGAGAATTAGAGCTGATTGTCCAGCTAGGTCTTATTTTCGGGGAAACAGGGTAGTAAGATCAGAATTACAATGCTAACAGTCACCTGTATGGAAATTAATAAATTAATTAAATAAAAATAAAATAAAAGATAGAGAAAAAAACCCTGTACCAAATACATCTGGCAAGATGTCAAGCTGTGTGCAGATCTGAATTCTTCCCTCTCCACCTCTCCACCTGGTCTTTGCAAGTTATTCAGTGAGGAGAATCTGATACTCAGGTTGTTTACTTACAGCTTTAAGTGAGGGTTTACCACGTACACACTATAATTGCTTCTTTATTGCAATGCCTTTTATACGGTAAGGTGATGAATTTTTCACTTCCTTTCACCTAAAGGCCAATTGACTCATGAGCTTACTCAAGCAAAGAACAGCTTTGTTGGGAAACTTTTCTTTCTTTTTTTAACCACTGTAGGCAAAAATACCATTATTGCTGGCGTTTTGGTCTAACTATACTCTAAATTTTGGATGGAATTTATTGATGGTGATTATATTTTGGGACAAGAATTCGTTTTTAGGCCCTACAAAATGACATTTTTGGCTCTACTTCAATATGGATCGAAAGGGAACTGTTCATTAACATTTACAAGCTGTTTCTTTATAGTCATGGTCTGATATAAATGACTTGGGAGCCAGCAAATATGAATTGAATTTCCATTTCTACCATTGACTCCATTTGTGACCTTGAACAGGACTCTTAATTTCCCTGAACCTATTTTCTCCATCTGTAAAATGGCGATAACAACAATAGTAGATATTTGCTTCATTGCTTAGTTCCCCATACATCATTTTGAAAAAGTCTCTTTCACTAATGAGAAGGATACAATTAAATGTCTCATATGAATAAAAGTTGGAAAATAGAAATTTCATCTAAATGCAATTTTCAATGGTATGACTCACTTTAAGGAACATACACATTTCTGAAAAATTGGTATAAAGTGTAACACATCATATTCTCTTCCATTTTCAAAATGACACTGTATCCACATTAAGAACTGTTGACTTTAGAATGTAATAGCAGTCACTAAATTATGTTTTTGGTAACACAATTTTCTCATAAAGCATGTGTCCATTTTTCCAAAATTTCAGTAGAATCAGTTTTGTATATGGTTTTGTGTTTCAGTGGACAGCATAATACCCAAGTCTACATGATCACAAGCTAGTTATTAGACAGTTCTATACTATAAACCCTAGATAAAACAGACACATTTTAGAAACTCTAAATACATTTTAATGCAAAAAAAATTTATTTCGTATTTTCTTTAAATAGCAAGCTCATCATTTCAACTCCTTGAAAAATTCCAAGTTTGCATAACTTTTAGGGAACACATCTGTCACAAGAACAAGGCACATTCTGCTCTCACATCATGAAATGAAAACAACATTTCAGAATTCTGCTGGGTCCTGGGAGCAGGAAGTTCTCTTTAGATGCTGCATGTGGCTTTTACTTCTCCCAAATAAACTTTTATTAGGAAGATGCCCAGTGTGGAAAAGAAAGGCTCTTGGTTATTGCCTAGATCATACTGTAGCATGCAAAGATATTTCTTTCAGCTTCATGTTCATTTTGTGATATTCAGAGATTGAACATATAATTGAGTGCTATCATTCTGAATATTACTTCAGTTGTGTCAGTAGGTAGATGTTTAGGTTAACCTTGGTTTTGCTAAAATAATGGCTACTTCCAGGGACTGCATTCGTCTCACAATGTGGCTCACAATGTGGCTCAATGAGTAGGTGAAGGTCAAGTGGAGGCTAAGTTGCCTGTTCAGTAGTCGTTATTACATAGAAAGACAGATTCATGGCCACCCTCCCTGGATATTTTTATTTATCTGGTGGGTCATGACTTAGGAATTTCAATTGGAAAAAAAAAAAAACAGCTTTCTGGGTGATTCTAACATCACACCACGCGTGAGAATTACTGTCTTACAGTTTGTTGAAGGCCTCCATGAATTCAGGGTAATGTTACTTACGTGATTGTCACCCTGTAGTTCCAGCACTAACATTTGATCCTCAGTCCAGACTTTCTGTAGGCTTATTTCTTACTCACGGTTCTTGTACGCAGCTGGTGCTTGGCCTCTTGACTTCTATTTCATATGTGCTATAAACACCATGTTTTTCCTAACTTGGAATAATTTGAGAATTAGGCCTGTCGTCAAGAACTTAGGATATTTATTAGTTTATTCTTTCAAAATCGATTGAGTATATAATATGTGCCCAGAGGTACATTTATTATAGACATGAGAGCACAAAGGAGGGGACCCGAACCACAGCAAACCTCTCTAAGGAAGGGAACATCAAATGGAGATGTGAAAGTGGGTGAGGTGGAAGGACAAAACCAAAACAAAACAAAAAAATGCCAGATTAAAAAAAAAAGGGAAGTTTTATTGCCTCTTTATCCCTTTAACCTGTCACACACTTTGGTACCGTTTTAGGTTGCACAGATTTAGCAGTTAGTATTGTGTTTCTTATTTTTAAAAAAATATAGAATATTACCGTGATCATCGGGGATTACTTCACATTCCTAATTCAAAGCTCTTAGGAAAGATTAATACCTAGCAGACTGTTTGAAAGGCAACACTTGAAAATCCTATCAGATTGGAAAGCTCTGACTCTACTGTTCTGCTCTGCTGCACCCTATATATAATAAAAACATAGGACATTAACTAAAGATTATTTTCAATCTGGGTCATTATTTCCTGTCTTCAAAATGGCAGGGTCATATAATAATCTTATTCTATAATGTTGTTTCTTTCACAATCGGTCACTGTTCCTCTTAATCATGTCACTGACTATAATACCAAGTGAAATGTAATCGCCTGCCCTCTGAATTGGAACTGGATTCTTGTTAGGTTAAATTAGCTAATACAGTGACAAAGCTACCCACAAGCTGTACTTTTTGGTAGAGTTTTCATCAGCCACAGGGCTGAAGCTGCGCCATCTGGTCAGCAGGTGGCTCTGAGGGAGGTCTTAGAGTCTTGCCTTCTGTAGTTGTGCCCTAGCTGAGGGGAACGGCACTCGCATTTTTCTATGGATAATGAGATGAGCTGTACTTATCACAGCAATTTATTGAAAACAAAAAAGGCGCACATTAGCAAGCTAAAATTATAATTAAAGGAAAAAGAGAAGAATGGTTTCGCATAAATAGTGCCCAAATTTCAAGGGACCAATCCTTAGAGGACGGAGACATCAGGATTCAAATTTGATGAGTAATTTTCCTGGGCCACACAGCACCAAATACATCATCTGACACAGATCCTCTTTTGATTTCCACTTAGGTTTAATGGTTGAATAATCATGGCTCATAAGTTTATCTTTAATAACAGTCACAGCAGACAGTTTATTAGCAGATTCTGCAGACTGCAGGGTTGTCATTTGCTGTTATAGTGATTGTCTGTTTTAAATATCACAGCTGTTGGTATTTTTATTTATTTATTCATGATTTGATTCCTGCCTCTTCCACATCTCTGACGCTCAAAGGCAGGCTATTTTCCTTTTCTCTTTGAATTGTGAAAGGCTGCTGTGACAGCCCCTCGCCCAGGCCGTGGAGTGTCACACAGGGTCCTATGGTGCTCAACAAAAAGCCACGTCTTCCTGAATCTGGCAGAGCTCTTTATGAGAGCTGAGCCTTCTTGTGGGGGGCTTTCTCTGTCCGTGAGTGGCTGGCATGAATGGAATCCTATGAGGGTCCTGGGCCAGTGAAGACCCTTCTTCATGTGTTTCTTGGCCAGGAGAGTGGAACCACTAAGAGAAATGCAAATGCCCAGGCCTCCATTGTCCTGTGCAAGATTAGATACCACTGTGAATAAACATAAGAGGCACTATAAGCTGCAGTTTCTAAATTCAGCTGAAGAGAAAGCTGGGTCATAATACATAGCATCTTTCACTGAGTTGTGGGGGTGCAGGCTTGGATTTAACAGATGACATTATTTCATTTGTCTTCAGAAAGGCCTTGTGAGCAGAGTGTATATAGAGCGATACAATTTTGTAAAGAGAAAAATTGAGGCTTTACATTCTCAGCATGACCTGGAATTAGGCATGAAATTAGAGGAGGCTGCTGCAGCTAGACAGCTGACTGGGGAAGACTCAACACGATCCAAATATCTATCTACATCTTCCCCTCTCCCCTGAGAAAGTATGCCATGCTCCCTATATCCCCTGAATGAATAAAACAGTGTCCCCACCTGATGGCCAGGAGGTGGAGAAAGTCTGATACTCTACAACTTAAGCCCAGTAAGTGACATAATGTGCGTCCCTGAACAAAGGGCACATGAAGTGTATGTAACTCATCGCAGTTGATTTCCTATGAGCAGGCTTGTTTCCCGGGGAGGCCCATGAAAGCAGAGAGAAGATGTAAGAAAAGAAGAATGAAGAACACAGGAAGCCCATCTCACTCATTTCTTGATCATTGGAGGGACATGTTCTGCCCCCCCACATACTCTGGAAGGTATCTACTCTTTCTTGCCAAGTTCAGCAAACAGGAGCCTCAGAAGACCTCTGTGGCCCCTGTTGCTTTGGGGAAGGGGATGCCACAATCTGCAGAGGCCAATTGTCCTCTTCTTTACAACCAGCATCAGATTTTTTTTTTTTTTTGCTTCCATACCTTTCAGTAAGTGCTTTTGTAAAGTAATAGTAAAAACTAATGTGCAATAATATTTCAGAAGTTAATGGTGGGTGCTGAGGATTATGGAGCACTTTAATTTTTACTGTTGTTTTGCTAATATCTTTACCAAAATAATAAGAACCAGAAAGGGGTATTGACTGGTAAGCAGAACAGCACTGTGAGCCTTTCCACCTGTCTGCCTCCATATGCTCTCCCTAATGTCAGGTTGTAATCAGACGACGATGTTTCTCTTAACAGGTGAGATGCCTCTCTTAGCATCCGTGAAAAAGCAATTGCAATATCAGCATCATCATTCCTCACATTTGTGCAGCTTAGTACCATGTTTCCTTGAAAATAAGACAGGGTCTTATATTAAATTGTGCTCCAAAAGATGCATTAGGGCTTATGTTCAGGGGATGTCATCCTGAAAAATCGTGCTAGGGCTTATTTTCTGCTTAGGTTTTATTTTGGGGGAAACATGGCAATTCTCAAACTGTCCCTAAAAACCCTGTGAGTCTCCTGGCTGGGTGCCAATATTCCAAGGCTGAAGCCCAACAATTAGTCATTATCAATATCATAGAAATGTAATAGATATAATGTTAATGTAGCAGACACGGGTTTTGTTTTATTTTTAGCTTCTTTGCCCATAAATCTTTAGTGAGTCTTTGGCACTTGCTGGTGTTTGCCTACTAATGAACGTTGGCCAATATTCATCCATTTAAACTATTTCTTGAATGCATCATAAAATTCTGTTGACTCTACTTTGATATTTCCAGCATTCAACAAATTTTCTTTGTGAACATATCTACTTTGGTCTGAGCCACCAAAAATTATGGCAATCACCTTCTAACAGGTCTTTTTGCTTCTGGGTTTACTACCACACGGTCTATTCTCCACACAGCAGAGTGAGCCTTCAAAAATGTAGGTCAGATGGAGTGACTCTTGCTCAGAACTCAGCAGTGGCTCCCCATGTCACTAGAGGAAAGTACATGTCTTTGTAATGTCCTACAAGGCCCTATGTGGCCTGGCCATCCCTGACTTTGCCCACCCTCTTCCTTTTATTCACACAGTGCCAGGTACTTTGGCTTTCTGGCTGCTCTTTGCACATGCCAGGCAAACATGCAGCTTAGGCCCACTGCCCTATTTTCTGCCTGGAATGCTTTGCCCCTAGGTATCTGCTTGCCTGAAATCTTTACCTTTTCAAGGCTTCTCTTGGTTGTGACATTTTCTCAGACTTTCCTTGTGTTTGGTGATCTTGGCAGTTTTAAGGAATATTAGTCAGGTATTTTGAAGAATGTCCCTCAACTGGGATTTGCATGATGTTTTCCTCATGATTATACTGAAATTATGCGTTTGGGGAAAGAAGACCAAAAAGGTCAAGTGCCACTCTCACCATATAATATCAAGTGTACATGCTATTATCATGACTTATCACTATTGACATTGATCTTGACCACCTAACTGAGGTAGTGTTTGTCAGGTTTCTCCACTGTAATCCGTATGATTTTTATGTACCCTTTACCCTGACCAAATCAGGATTGTGCAGAAGCACCATTAGAGTTTCTGTTTTAGGTCTAGCCTCTTCAACCCCTGAATCAGCTCACCTTTCTCACATTTCCAAGATATTCTATAGATCTTTTTGTCTTTTATTTGCAAGCCAGATACTTGTTTAATGTCACCCATGGAGAAACCTCAATTTGTGACATGAAGGGTGCTTTTGCTTTGTTTATTGTTTTCAATTAATGACTTAGAGCGATCAGGCTAAGGAATGCAAACAAACAAACAAAAAGACTAATGATTAATTTTATGGATTCATAAATTCTGAAATAAAAGTAGCTTGATTTTATGTTAGAGATGTAATGCACGTGCATTGTTAAAAAAAATGGAAAACAGAATTTTAGAAAATAACAAAAACCACCTGTAATAATCAAGAAATATTGCTACCCACTGATTATCTTCAGTCATTTTTCTATATTTCTATGTTTATGTTTATCCATGTTTCACATATCTTCATAATCCTTTGATATTTTGGATGGCCTTATAGGTATAATTTTGTAGTTTTTTTTCACACTGAATTGTTTTTTTCTCACTAAAATTTGTTTTACTGTGTCTCAAAATTCTGTGAAAGATTTTTGGTCAAATTATTTCCATTAAAAATACTGATTTTTAAAAACGAATAACAAACCTCTCCCAGAAAAAAACCCAAAAGATCCACAAAACATCTTTTTGTCCCCTCTGAAGGTTTTACCTGACATTGTTATCATTAACCACTAAAACTAATAACTTAAAACTGTCCCAGAAAAAATACCAAAAGATCCACAAAACATCCTTTTTTCCCTCTGAAGGTTTTACCTTCGATTGTTATCAGTAGCCACACTTTTTCTATTAAAGTTAAATGGCCAACTGAGACAAACAGTTCTGAGATCTTCCACCACTGATTAAAACAGGCATTAGGGATAATATTCATTCAGCCTATTGAGTTTTATGGGCAGACTTGGTGACCTTACCAGCTCCTGCAATCTGCTTGTCCACTGATTTGAAGACACCCACAGCCACTATCTGTCTCCTGTCACCAACAGCCAAATGGTCCAGAGAAGGACAGCGAGAGAAGCTCTCAACACGCAGGCTTTCGAAGAACCATATCAACTATGGCAGCATTACCGGGTTTCAAGAATTTGGGGCTATCTTTCAGGTTCTTACCAGAACAACGATCAATCTTCTCCTTCAGCTTAGCAAACTTGCAAGCGATGTGAGATGGTTGACCACCCAGCACAGGTTTATAGCCTGCACTGATTTGGCATGAGTGGTTCGGGGTAATTACCTGAGCTATGAAGCCAGCAGCTTCCATTGGTGGGCCATTTTTGCTGTCACCAGCCACATTGCCATGATGAACATCTTTGACAGACACATTCTTGACATCGGAGCCCACATTGTCCCCAGGAACAGCTTCACTTAAAGATTCATGGGGCATTTCCACAGACTTTACATCAGTGGTCATGCTGACTGGAGAAAACCATCATGCCCGGTTTGAGAACACCAGTCTCCACTAGTCCCACAGTGATAGTACCAATACCACCAATTTTGTAGATGTCCTAGAAGAACAAATCCAAGGGGTTGTCTGTTGGATTAACTGGTGGCAGGATGAAATCCAGAGCTTCAGGCAGCGTGGTTCCATTGGCATTGCCATCTTTATAAGTGACTTCCCATCCCTTGAACCAAGGCATGTTTGTCCTTGGCTCCAAAATGTTTTCACCATTCTAGCCAGAAATTGGCATGGATGCTAGTGTGTCTGGATTGTAGCCAATTTTCTTAATGTAGGTGCTGATTTCCTCATTATCTCTCTGATTGAAGGGTGGCTCAGGAGAATCGGTTTGGTTAACATCAACGATTAGTTGTTTTACAATCAGTGTGTATGCCAGATGGGCATGCTCCCAGTTTTGCCCAATCTTGGAGATACGTTCTTGAAATTCACAAACACCAGCAGCAACAATCAGGACAGCAGAGTCAGCCTGATGTGTGCCTATAATCAGGTTTTTAATAAAGTCCCTGTGTCCTGGGGGCATCGATGATGGTCATATAATACTTACTGCTCTCAAATTTCCATATGGAAACAATAGTTATACCATGTTCACATTTAGCTTTTAGTTTATCCAAGACCTAGGCATACTTGAAGGAGCTCTCTCTCATTTTAGCAGACACCGTCTCAAATTTTTTGGTGATCCTTTTGTCAATCCTGCCACATTTGTCGATCAGATGGCCTGTTTCTCGAAAATAAGACTTAGCTGGACAATCATCTGTAATGCGTCTTTTGGAGCAAAAATTAATATAAGACCCAGTATTATATTATATTACATTATTTTATAGACCAGTCTTATAGTAAAATAAGACCAGGTCTCATATTAATTTTTGCTCCAAAAGACGCATGAGAGCTGATTGTCTGATTAGGTTTTATTTTTGGGGAAACATGGTAATTAATGGTGGACTTGCCTGAATCTACATGTCCAATTATGTAGATGTTAATGTGAATTTTTCTCTCCCCATTTTGGCTTAAATTTAGCAATGGTTTTCATGGCACTTGTGTTCTGTTGGCAAACCTGTTACAAAAATACTACAATAAAATTATTTATGGAGACTTTCCCCCTATTAATTAAGTTTTAAAATGGCCAACTCCAGTATAAGCATTTGATCATATTCTTATTTGGGGGAATTTTAGTTAGGGGATTTGTAATTATTTCTTCTATCATCAATTCCATAATAAATACCTTTGAATAATCTTTGACTGCATTTTCGATTATTTCCTTATTATAGCAACTATGTGGAGTTCATTAGAATTCATTCTTTGAGGTGAACTGGATTTTATACTCCAAGATCACAGAATTTACATCTTCCTATTTTCAAAACCAGGGTAATTAGGCTGGTGCCTCTGAAGGAATAGAATCTGACATAGTGTTCTTCCACCTCTAAAATTTCATGATGCTATCTATGATTGTTGAATACTACTTGGAAGTTTTTCTAAATTATATATATATATATATATATGTGTGTGTGTGTGTGTATATATGTATATATACATATGTGTATATGTATATATGTATATATATGTCTCTCTCTATATATAATCCACATATATTTCACATATATGTTTATATATGTATATACATATACACACATATATATGTATTAATGTGGATAATACAACTTAGACTAGACTAGGATCCTACAGAAATTAATTAAAATTTAAATATCCTTAGAAGGGATAAATTATTAAGCTTGATATTTCATATGTTCAGTATAATTCGCACAGGAAAAAATAAGGAAAAAGAGTTTTGGGGCAAAACTTGAATATGAGCTGGTATGGTTCTTTCAGTCAGATTCTATAAACATATTTGAATAAGGCCTATATTACAAGGTAATGATGTCAGTAACACATGTACATCATTTCAAATCCAGCTCTAAAAGGCAGGTATTGGAAGTATGAAGTGATTCTCCCAGTTCAGTATAGTTCATGTGGTTCCAATGTTAACTGCTATTGTGGTGAGATTGATTTTAATCTTATTATTGATCTAAGAAATAGAGAATTTGGATAGGGTCCAGAGGAAATGACACTCAAAAAAAGTGATTAGAAGGTTGACTGGGAACTACTGATCTCATTGGTGTTACTAAGTTTGGAGCAGAATAATGATGTCAGTTTGTGATGGTATAGGTGAGACTATGATATAATTAACCGTGTGTGACTGATTTTAGCTTCCACCAAGGAAAAAGCTTATTAACACTAGTATAGATTTGCTTTGGCCATTGAGAAGATATAATAGGCTAGGAAACAGCTGCAATTTGTTATCTACTCTAGGTTGCATTGTAGCTGGGGGAAGGAAGGCTCATAGCTTCCTAGGAGAGGCCCCATGAAATGGGTGGAATTGCAGAGAACAGTATACATACAGGAAGTGATATCTGCCTCCTGGTCACAGAAGTTTTAATTGGTACCACAAATAATGATGAGGAAACCATCCTCCCACGAAAAGCAAAACTCCAAATATTGAGACCCACCACAACCTGTTCAGTCCTTTATAATTGGTTTGTGGGCTGTTAAATATGGGCCATTGTCTGCTCTGTTATTCTGTGCTTATTGGATATTAGCAGGAATTGACCGGCATCAATTCTCTTTTATTATGTAGATAGCATCTGTCAACTACAGCATGATACTTTCAGCTCATCTACTCTAAATGCGAATATGTACGTCTCTAAGTCACACTGATTTAGAAAGATGTTTTATTTTCCTGCAGTATAACAGATTACTTCTTTGGAATATTTTAAGCACTTTTGGGAACTTCCTTTGGTCATTGGATCAGTAATTCACTATTTGGAATCTCTGAAGAGCAGATAGAAAAGCTGCACAATACATAGTAAATTAGGACAGTAATATTATTGGGTTAAATCATAACTTAATTATTCAGTTACTTGAGGCTACATAATCATTGAGCCATATCTTTTGATAATGTTCCTTTAGACTCTCTGGGAATAACCAAATATAGAATGATGTGCTGTCATGCTACTTCTTAGAAACATTTTCTGTGCTGTCCTTGGTGATTGGTTAGCAATGCCTCAGAGAATACTGTTTGTGCAAATTGTATTAATTATTTTACTTGAAACATGATGAAAGTGTTTTTTCTTTTTTTTAAATTGGGTAAAATCTAAAACAAAACCAGACATAATTTGGGATTCAGAGCCATGAAGGATTTGTTTCAGGAGCAAAACTGTTTCCGTGGTTACAAAGTATATTTGAAGTTTATAATTTAGGTAAAATTATCAAGTATTTGTAAAATTACTATGATGAAAAGATAGTTCAACATTTCTGTAGCGACTCTCAAATATTTGATATCAGAGAAAGTGCAGTTTAAAAACAGCCAAATGTTGACAATGGAAGTGCTAGTCTTTCCATAGCTGCCACTCCAAGTCGCACTGCGTAATTATACTAAATTTGTTATACACTCCCTAGAGGATTTGATTCAGCAATGTCCATCTCACCTCTAGATTTATTTACCGCAGTCCTATGAGTCATGTGGACCTTGGGTAATAAACTGCTTATTTATGTTATTATGCTGGACATCCAGTCATAGCATTTGTATTACATTATTAAGAACAACTGATATTTCCTCATAGTTTGGGGTTTTCCAAACAAATAAATATAATTATATTTTTCTCTTTCCATGAGCTATGTGTGTAATATAGATAAATTATCAACAGGTGCATAGTGATACCTGATAACTTCGTGGTTCAAATGAACAGATACGGTTGGTTATAGCTATAGTTCACTGAGACTGGTGTTAGAACCTACACTTCCTCTGATTTACAATTTTTATAAATACAACAAAAAAAATTGCATGTTAAAACAACAAATGGTAACCATGAACCAATATGTAACGAATAGTGATAGTGTTTTAAGGACAAGACTAGAAAAAATGAAGACACCAAAGTGTAATTGTATACTTATTAATTATCAACATTAATAATCAATGATAAAAATAATTCTGGTTTTATCTCTGAGGTTGGATAATATAATTAACCCTCAGAATTTTATTAGAGTGAAAAAATCATTTTGTAAAAATGTAGCTGTGATACTTTAGAGTTCTGCATGGTTTTCTTCCTCTTTTAAATCATCTCACTATGCAAATTGGTACTCAGTCCTCTTATCTTCTTGTTTCTCAGGAGAAAAGATCCCTGTAGACTTCCCAACTTGCATCATCTAATTATGGCAAAGTATAAAGTGAGAGGAAACTTTAGGAACATCTGTTTTCCAAACAGGATATCTTCAGTTCCAAGTCATTCATCTTGCCCCAGGTGCCCATGCTTAAGAATCAATATTTTTGTAAATGAGGTAGTTAAGTGTCCAAATTCAGATCTTTATTACTAGTATTAGATTTCATTTTCCATTTCTAGACAAAGATTGCAGGAAGGTACATTTCTTTCTCTCCATAGTACACTTTTATCAAGACATGAAATGTGTGTTTGAATCACATTTCACGGCCTACTTCAAGTTCCACCTATTTTTTGAAGAGTTCCCTGATAACTCTAGTGTGGCGCACTCCCTTTTCTGAAATTTAATGATTTTTATTACTGTCATTTTGCATTTGGGATGCTGACTACTAGTAGTACTCTAATTTCTTTGTGAATCCTTAAATATGCACATGAAAGTTAAATATTGAAAAGTGACTTTTATGTTGAAACAATGAGATGTGGTTTTGTTCCCAGAGTGCTAAATACATTATAAAATCTCTTTACATCTTGTATTTTAGTTATAATTTCAACGATATTTATTCAGACTTCCTTGTCCTTTTAAATTCTTTCTTTTCATGAATAATTAAATATATAACTGATAAGCTGAGGCTCACTAAGTATCTGATTGAGCCATGGTATACCTATTGTCATTTATATTATCTCAATTGTATTAAAATTATGATAAGACTGGTAACAGTATTTTCACTTATATTGAGAAACTAGTTTTATGTCATCTTAGTAGATGCCCAAGATGTAATTATTCATTCTTGACTTATTAGGGCCTAATAGAAATTAGTGTTTTTATCCCAAACATGATACTGCTTGATCCTCAGGACCTTTAAGCTCTGCTTATTCCCTCTTGCCTTTTGAGTAATTTTTGTTTAGTGTTTTAGTTTTAAACGTGATTTAACTAAAAAAGACATTAATTATAATTTTGTATAGTCAATATTCCTTCAAAATGACCCAATAAATTATTTCTTTCTCTTCTGCCTTGTCAAATTTTCAACTGGAATGAATTTCCATTTGTCTGAAGAATTCCCTTTAGATTTTTTTTTAGTGTAGAACTTCTAGCAAAAAGACAAAAACAAAAACAAAACAAAAAGAAAACCCCTCAAATTTTCATCTGACATGGCTTTATTTTACCTTTACTTTTGAAATAAATTTTTATTGCATATAGAAATTTAAGTTGGCAGTTTTTTTTTTTTTTTTTTTTTTTTTTAGCAATTAGAAATGCTATTCTTTTGTTTCTGGCTTGATTCAGTTTAGTTGAGAATTCAGCTGCCAGTCTTACAGTTACTATTTTAAAGGTAATATAATTTTATCCCTGTCATTTTTTAGGATTTCCTTTCTGTCTTTGATATTCTGCCGTGTTACTATGATGTGCCTAGATGTGGCTTTCTTTATGTTTTTCTTCTTTTGAATTGAGCTTTTCCTCATTGAAATTCTTTGGGTTGATGTTTTTTATCAGTTTTAGAAAATATTCAGCCACTGTCTCCTCAAATATTTTTTTTCTATCTCGTTCTCTCTTTTCTCCATTTGGGACTCCACCTATATAGGCCTTTGGGATGTTCCCATGTGTCTATTTCATTTGTCCAGTGTTTTCCATTTCACTAATCACATATCTTCAATCTGATTTAAACCCATCTAATATGGTATACATACGCCAATTTTATGATCATTTCATTTATTTTGTGCTTCTTGTCCTCTTTTTTTGAACATTTGAATCATAGCCATTTTAAAGTCATTGTATGTTAACCTCAATATGTAGATCATAGGTGGGTCTGTCAATATTGCTATTAATGTTGTTTCTGTTCTTTTTCTATGACATTTCCCTGTATCTTCTCATTTATAATTTTTAAAAATTGTAGCCTGGACATTCCCTACTAAAGAGCCTTAGAGAATCCCAGTGATTTTATATTCCACCACCGAGTTTCCCCTTTCCTATGTTAAGCAGGTAGGATGAGGGGCATATCAGTTTCAATTCAATAAGAAACAGACCTGCGTCAAAGCATAGTTGCAAGTTTAGAAAGATTCAATCTAACTCCTGTTCATCCTCTTCTCTAGGTATGTCCCTCATGGGATATATATTAAGAGCCTTTCAGATACACGTCTTCTTAGTCCAGAAGACCTTCAAAAATGCAGGCCTACTCTTCAGAGATTCTCAGCCAAGCTTTTTAGCTTACTGCTCAATAAACCTTCAAATAGAGTAAATTTCTTAAGAGATGGACCTTTGGAATTTTTCAGGAAAGAAAAGTACCCTGTGACTATAGCAGATTTCACTCTCCCTTTTAGTAGATTTGGTCCAGCCAACCAGACTTCCACTTAGCACAGGGATTCAGCAAATATCCTTTTGGGTAAACTGGATGCCTGTCAAGGTTTTAGTTCTTCAACTAAAGAAAATTTAAAATAATGTTTGATCAAATATCTGGGCACTTTGTGGCCTAGTCAACTTGACACATACAATTAATCATCATACTATTATTAAATACATAGCATATATTATGATTAATGATGTTTTATAATATATACATGCATATGGGATATAATTTATTAAACATTATAATTTATTATGTGAACTATTTAACTTGGCATCTAAGACCACCCAATATATGTGTTTGATTTCTATTTGTTAATTATAAAATATGTCATATTAAAATATTAACTATTTTATGTAGAAACATAGTTAAGCACTCACATTTTGGAACTTTTCTGCCTGTGTTAAAATCCTAGCTCTATCACTACTGGCTGCTTTTATCAATTGCCTTATCTATAAAATGATGAAAATAATAACTATCTCATTAGATTGCTGTGAAGATCAAATAAAACTAACCTGTGACTGGCACCCGATACACACTCAACAGTATGTGTAAAATATCGTCATCATCATCATCATTATCATTGTAGTAGTTATTTTTAATTTTGAGCCTTATTTCCCATTTCAGTGAGATGTGCTCTGCTACTTTCAAAGATTTTAAACTCTATCCATACACTTCTCTAATGACTTTAACATAACCTAAAATGGTAGCTCGTGGGATATATGATTCATTGCTGAACAATTTAATGTTAAGATTTTTTTAATGTGCTTGATTAGGGATTGGGCAGTATTCATCATTATCATCATCATCATCATCATCATCACCATTATATTATCATCATCATTTGAAGTAGCTAACACATAGCAAACAATAGTTTTTGAGTAAATGAATGCATGAATGAATGAGAAGTGAAATCTTATTTTTATATCTGCTAAGAGAGTAAAATAATAAGATATACTGCACAGTATATTCAGCATCTGAGTTTATGTTTATTTTAGTTTTGTTCAGATTGATCTTATTATATGAACTAGTGAAGACCAATAAGTGAGAAAAAAGGTTGACTTAATACTGAACTGTGTTCATGCGAATGAAAGTCAAATGCCTTCATAGCATGTAACAGGAAGGTCAGTGTGACATTAGTTCAAATAAAGAAGAGGGATGGAGACTTGAATCACCACAAGGCATGCCAAACTCAACAGAATCTGTGTCATAGTAGGAATACCCCATCTGGGTTTTCAGTGGAGATTCGTTTTCAACAAAACAGTACCATCCATCACATTCAATGTCATTAATTTGCATTTCATTGATTCATTGTATTTATTTTATAAACTGCTTTGTTTTTTTTTTTTTAATTTTACAAGAGTTAATAAGCGTACGGATATAAAAGTTCATAGCTTTCACATGTACCAATATTTAAGTAACATAATAAAATAATTTCAGACTTGGAGTTCGGAAGACTTACTTTCCTTTAAAGGGATTTCTCAAATTTGTGTAAGCACCGTATGAGCAAAGTACTTATTCAGTAAAACTCCATCTGAGCACAGCTTGTTAGCCTGTGGATTTGGATATATGTGCCCTCCAAAACATCCCAGCAACATATCAAAGCCCGATATATCAGAGTTAATCTGTGATGCAGGCATCAGTCCAGCTGGTACATTCTACCACTGTGAGTACTTCACTCTATTTTTAGTAGTAATTTATTTGGCATTCAGATTGAGATCTTGCGTGGGAATAGCAAAGTCGACTCAAGTCCTAAGCTGCCCAATTTTCTTCCTAGGAGCCACCATGGGAAGATGCACATTCTTGGGCCTGAGACAGTTGGCAATTATTTGGTCCTCATCCCTTTTCCACATTTGTATGAATTCTCTTGAATAAATAATTAATAACTTCTTTTTTACTCCAATAACTAAGTCTCATAATGAGAATTTGCTACTTCTTTTAATACATTCAATTATCTGCTGATTCAAGCATCTTCAGTTCAGGTCAAATGCATTAGAAAACAGCTAATTATGCCCTTTCCCATGGGAAGAAAAATCTTTAAATTTAATTAAAAGACCTTAACTCAACTCCTTCACAGTAGGGTCTACTTACCAATGGATTTTCTACAGGGTGACTTAAAGAACTAAGCTCAATATTAAAATTAGTAACATCTATTACTTGTTATTTCTTCTACTATAACACTATTTTTGGTCGAAGTATACTTTGATCATTAATTTCATTCTCTCAATTATGCCCCTGCATTCACTCTTAAAAGCACAGATTAATTGCACAAGCTTGCTTGCCAGTTTTAAAGTTTTTTACTTTCTATATCCTGTGCCAGTAAAACACCTTAAAAGCAGACTACCATTTCTCAGCCTCAATATTCTCTTTGACATACTAATCAACACATAAGCAAAGGTGGCAGAAAGGAAATCTTAAGAGATGAAGGGAAAAATACTAAGCACCACATCTGAGCCTTGCAGGGTTCAAATATATAGGATGTTCTGATTTTTATGAGACAAAGCCACAAACATATTTTCCTATTTCCCATTTCTAAATTGGGAGATATTTTGGTTTGACATCTTCTGGGAGAGCATAAAAATCAAGGCAAATCATGTGTTTTTTTTTTTTACTTTTATGAATTTTACCTTTTTTTAAAAAAACTTAGAATAAACTTGTTTTTTTAATTAAAAATTGGCCTTATATGAAAAGGGAAATCCAGATGTTGAAAGGAAGAAAGCAATCTGGAAAAAAAGGAATTACGTGCTATCCTTAGGTGAGTTTCTTCCTCTCATCCATTCTCTCTCTGCCCCCTTCTTCTTCCCATTTCACCTCCCTCCCTTCCTTATCTTCTTTTCCCTCCTTCTCTTCCTTCTGCCTCCGATACTTTTTAAAATTTTATTTTTGTTTGGCCAAATACTTCTTGAAGGTGGTTAATTATGTGAGCAGCATATTGATACCACAAAGTGCCTGTAATGAGCCAAACCCACTGCCACTCCCATTCCTTGCTTGTTGGAATCTAGTCCTAGGAGAGTAATTAATGATACTAATTGTTTTTAGTGATTCAATAAATAGGCATTGGGGAGCCATTAAAGATTTTTGAACAGGAAAATGACATTAGGAAAGTGATCTTTTAGGAAGACAACTGTGAATGAAGGGCAGGAAAAATTAGAGGGTGGTAGACTCAGTAGAGGGTTTATAATTCTCAGGCAGAAGTTGTCAAGGGTTTTGAATAGCCCATCACACTGGAACTGAAAAAATCTATATACATGTCAGAGGGATAGTAGACTGGGGGGGAGGAGTGTTATCACTTTGTGAGGGGTGTAAATGTTTAACTATTACATTGTTCTGTATACCTGAAACTAACAAAAAAAATTAAAAAAAGAAAATGAAAAGAAAGGACTTCATATTGAGAGACATTTAGGAAGAAGAATTAACCAATGATAGACTAGATTAAGAAAATAATAAAGGAGAGCCAAAGACTGTTTTCAGATTTCGAGAGTGAACGACTAAGGAAAACACAATTATTAAAACAGAGACAAAAACGATAAATTGTCTGAAGAGGTAGGATTAGATAACAGAGAATATGAAATCTGAGCTGGGTATAGAAATATAGGCAAAAGTTTATCAGGCATTTCAAGAATCAGTAGAGCAAATTGTGATAGTGTGAAATAGTATAGTATGTTCAAATAATATCAAGGAGCTCAGAAAAGAACCAATCAATTATGTGCATAGAGAGAAATAGCAGAGGAGGAGGCTGGAAATGCAGTTTGGAGCCAGATGATGAAGGTCCTTGGATGCTATCCTAAGGATTAAATAATAACTGTGCTTTGGGGGATATGTTTTTAAATTAAAGTTATTGGAGTGACAATTGTTAGTAAAGTTACATAGGTTTCAGGTGTACAATTCTATAATACATCATCTATATCTCATGTTGTGTGTTCACCACCCAGAGTCAGTTCTCTACCATCACCATATATTTGATCCCCTTTACACTTATCTACCACGCCCCCTCCTCCCTTATCCTCTGGTAACCACTAAACTATTATCTGTGCTTATGAGTTTTTGTTTCTTCATTTGTCTTGTTCTTTTGTTGTTTTCAGTTTTATATACCAGATATCAGTGAAATCATATAGTTCTCTACTTTTTCTGTCTGACTTATTTTGCCTAGCATTATAATTTCAAGATCCATCTCTGTTGTCACAAATGGTGCTGTTTCATCTTTTTAAATGGTAGAATAGTATTCTGGGGGATTTTTTAAGTAAAATTTATTTTCTTTCTAGCATTCACCCTCAGGTGAATGTATGAAAAAAACTGTAGATTTTAATTTGCCTGGGTCCCTTGGCTGCAGAGCAATCTCTTGTCCATACTGCAGGAAGAGCCAGAGAGAAGTTCTGTCCTCTCAGTCTTCTAATAGATTTAATTTTGCTGATCTTTAAACCTGAGATGAGTACTTAGGACTTGAACTCCTGGTGTGGGGACAGAGCCCCAGAAAGCAGTTTCCAGGCTCTCGGCCTCACATAGAAAGGTGCTGGCTTGGGTAGTAAATGGCCATCAACTGTGATCAGATGGCCATCAGCTGTGGCTAGTTGGCCGTCAGCTGTAACCCGTAAGCCATTGGCCACTAATATAACTGCTGTGTCTACGCTAGCAGAAAAAAATGAGGGGCTAGCAAGAAGATGGTGGCTGGCAAGCTCAGACTGCTGTTAGGACAGCGGGTTGCAGATTATGTAGATCCAGCTTCCTGTGTCTCCAGCCCAGCCGCCAGCGAGAATATAGTGGTATGACTCCCCTACTTATGGCTCCATGGGTGTTCCTTTTTGGCCTCACCATGTCCTGCGTTCTTATATGGGGAGCAGGAGCTGAGACCCCGCAGGCCGCCCCGCATGACACCTAGGTTTTCTGGGAGGAATAAAACAGATTAAACCATGAGTTTCAAGAAGGGGAATTTTGCTTTTAAAAAACCTTGTTCCAGCAGGGATTGTCAAGATGAATTGAAAAGGGACCTTTCTCCCTTTTCCTTATGTAAATTTTTAATCCAGTCATAATTTTCTCTTCATTGTACTCCAATACAACATGCCAATTCCTGACTCCAGCCTCGTCCTTTTCTCATGTTCTTCATTCTGCTTTCTTAGGGACAGAGTGTTTTCCCTCTTCCAAATCCAATACTATCTCTCCTTCAGGCAGAAGAAAGTCCTGACTGCTCAATAGAGTGTATTAAGTCAGATTCTTCAGAAGCAAACTCTGTGACAAGGATTCCTGAACAAGTAATTTATTACGAAGTGCTCTCAGGAAAATGGCAAAGACAGGAAAGAGAAAAAAGCGAAACAAGGGCTCATATCTTAGCTTGATCCTATGGGAAGCTCTGGAGTACAGATTATACCTCAAATTTTTCTTGCCTCCATGCAAGGAAGCTAGAATTTCATACGCCCACACCAGTCAATCATTAGCTCTTGGCTTCTCCCAGGTGGGGGCTGTTGACAGTGTAAACTACTAGGAGCTTCTGATTCTCCGCACTTGCAGATAAAGCTGCTCCACTAGCCCAGGACCAGTCCTCTGAAGTCAGTTACCAATGGAAACCATTAGAAGCAAACCACACAGAAGTTGGGGGTTGGATGCATAAAATGGGTAGAAGAGATTCTAGGGGATCTGGATGGAGCAATGGCAGGTTGGAGTAGAATAAGGAAGCATTCCTCCCCTGCTCTAGCCAAACTGGTGTTTTCCTGAAAATTCTCTGGGCTTTATTTTATCTGCCACTCAGATAATGAATCTTTGCTTCTGTTGTGTGTTCATTGGTGCCTGGTCTACTAATATGAACATAGAATGAAAGCGTCTTTTTCCAAGTAATCTTGGATCTCTAGGAAAAATTCAAACTGATTCACCTCCTTCAGATTGCTTCAAAGCTGAGGAACAAAACCAAAGTCCAGAGAAGATCCTTACAGTCTGAGTATTTATTCAAGTAGGCTCTGGGGGCCATTTCACTTCTAATGTGAACTCTATACTAGTCCTCAGAGTATATAACAACTCCTTGAGTTCAAGGGTGTGAATCCAAGTGTAAAACAATAGGAATGCAGACTAATTTAGTCAGCTGATGGCAAAGCATCAAGGACCCTTGGTGACTCCAAAATGGAGTTTGGCAGCATAGAACCCATTCAAATGTAATAGCTCTCTCAACTTAGTGCATTGGAAACTGGCTCAATGAAAACATTTTAAAATGAAAAGTATAGTAGAAAATTGACCGTCAGCCATGTAATAAGACAGTAGTCCTTTTCCTTCTTTTACTTCTCAATTTTTAATAGATGGCATAGATAGCGATCTAAGACATTTATATGTAGAACAAGGCCTGGAAGATTGCTTAACTAAAGCATCTTTCAGCCTACCCTGGTAGGAAAAAAGCGATGCCCATTAACTTTTTTTTAAGCCAAGTACAAAATGAATACATTGTATTTATACATGTATTTTCTCCCTTATATTACATTACCTTTTTTGGGGATAAAAGAAAAAAGCTTGGAGAAAAGTGTGTTGGTTGCTTACATGTATAATTTTCCCTTTTGTCTGTTGTCAAGATGAAAACAATAACAAGATCCTTTTTGTGAAACAAAGAGCCAATCAAGGGGCATCTAGACATTTGTTATTGGCTGCAGTGCAAAAGAACAGGTCAGCATTGTATCCTATAGCCCAACTCTATTCATATTTCTTTCTAACCTTGTCTTCTTACTTTGGCCTTTTTAGGTCTAGAGCTCTGACAGTCTGGCTTCTTAATGTTTGTCCAAACTTTTCTGGTTGGAATACTGAGAGAGGGCTGCTAGATCCATCAGTATCTTGGATTAAATCTGCTTAATTATCAATCATTAATCTTGAAAAAAAAAGGAAATACTGCGTGTAAATATTAACTCTCAGTAACCTATAAATAATCTCTACTTTCTTCTTGTTATCTGTACTGTCATGAATCGCACCTCTCCCCCTTTGCTACAGTTTTGTTTTTTGTTTTTTTCTTTTTTCACCTCTCTGAAAATATCAGAACCAAGGTTGAAGTATTCAGGGTTTTAGATTACCGCTATATTTTGAACAGAATACTATACACTTCGGAGTGAGTCACTGTTCTTTAGATGATGGAGGTTAGGGTCAGAATAATTAGTAAAAATTACAAATGTTGGCAGCAGGAAATGTCAGGGAGCTGAGAGCATAATTAAGGTATTTATGACAAACATCTTAGCACAAGGCAGAAAAAAACATAAAATAGAAACCAAGTTGTCTTTTCTTAATACAAGTCTCACGTGAAATATTTATCTCAGATAAAATGATAGTATTCCCTGTCATTTCTACAAGAGCTTACTATCGTGTAGAAATATTTCAAAAATTATTGTTTATTATAATATTTATTATTAGGGTCATATTAGTGTCTTCATGCTATTCTAGTTATAACGTCTTAGTTATTTTAATGACTTGGACCTCATTCCTTTAAGAGCAAATATGTTTCCCGCAGTCACCTCATCTCTTCATTTAGTCACAAAACAAGCATTTATTGAGCACTTCCTGCTGTCCAGGTGCAAGCGTATGCACTTTAGATTCAGTGATAAGAGGCATAGTCCTTCTTCTTGAGTTATTCACAGTCTAGTCAACTGTGACAGTCAAGGCTCTTAGTTGCAATCTATGGATGCTATACTGTTAAACAGGAAAATAAATTCATTAAACTATATGAAGAAGCTCAAAGAATCATCCAGAAAGCAGGAGAATCAGAGTCAAGTCTAACCAGCTAGAAACAATAACCA
The DNA here is from genome assembly GCF_964194185.1 of Rhinolophus hipposideros. Classification (NCBI taxonomy): domain Eukaryota; kingdom Metazoa; phylum Chordata; class Mammalia; order Chiroptera; family Rhinolophidae; genus Rhinolophus; species Rhinolophus hipposideros. Next base: position 42,004,664 of record NC_138051.1, read on the forward strand.
AAATGACACCATTACAGAAACAGTGAGGGCATCCGTGCCGCGGACACAAGCACTAGACCCTGCAGTTTGCCCTGGAAACACATCTGGTACCAAACACCAGAGCTGCCACTTTTACCTCTGCCCCTGCTGCCTGCCCTAAGTGACCTCATCTTGCTGCAATTGCTGTCTTTATCCCCTGACTGGGTTTCTCCCAGTTTATGCTTTTTTGCATTACTAGTCTTGGTTTAAAAGTTCCCGTGGGTCTGTCAACTGATGAGCCTAGGTACTATGCCTGGGACTAAGTAAAAGAGAAACCAGGAAAGTAAATATGTGACATTTTCAGTATCTGTAGTGGGACTCTCCAAATTTAAGAATGGTATTGGCATACAGGACAACTCAGTGACAAATGTCTCCTACAGTCTCTGGGTAACTGTACCTTTCTTTCCCTATTTATGAAGCCTACTCCAAAAATATGTGTGTCTATAAAGAAATGAGCTTACATGATTCCTTGGTAAGGTAATGTCAATATCACATAGAAGTTGCGTTGTTCCATTTATGACTTTTCTCAGCTTGTAAATGCTTTGTGTCATCAAGTAACAACCAGGGAGTGCTTACACAGCTGACCACAGCAGGCCGTGGAGGAGCACAGTATACCGTGCCCAACCCTGTTTTACATACAACCCACTTAAAAAGCAAGAAAGTCTAAGATATTCAGTAGTGTTTATTAAGAATTATAACATCTTAAAAAAAAAACTGGGCTAGGAGAGTCATCGTACGTCTTATGGGTCTGGTTACAAAACTGCATAGGTTTTGAATGTTTGCCCCAATCGATTTTTTTTTCCTGATAAACACTGTAATTACTTGTAAATGATTTTTAGGGCATGAGGTTTCCAGGAACATGTAGATCTGTTAGAATAGAAACACTTGAACTTCCAAAAGTGCCTTCACTAACATGATACAGAAATTTCTCATACTACCACAAACACTCATACCCCTTTCCCAAGAGGAGTAAAATTCATAATTTTGAGTGCCAGCAACAAGTGAAGATCGCTGGGTGATGTCTATGTTCCTTTTAGTTCCATCACAAGTCTAGCTATAATGTATGGACTAGATTGGAAGTTTCACCACCAGCAGCACATACATACGAAATAGTGGGTGAAAGGAGAGGAACGAAGAAGAAAATTTATAATTACATACGACACAGAACAAGAAAATAAATATGGGAAAGAGCCAGTTTTCATCTTTGAAGGTGATTTAGAGGCAATAATTTGATTTCCTTCTTTTATTAACAATTCTGTGTGCCCTTTGCTTTCAGCTACCACCTCTCTTGGTTCAAGTTCCCTTACCAAGATATTATTAAGGAAGAATCGAAGTGCTGTATGGTACTTGTATACAGATTTGCTCTTATCATCCATTAAATTTTACCACTGGAAAGAGAATTGTGGAGGATTCAATAGGTTGTGTCCATTCTCCCTTGTTTTCCATTTTGCAGCAGCAAACCTATTAATAAGCGCTCCATGGGCTGATGGGAACATTCCTTCGTTAGGAATTGAGAACTCTAATGCAATTTATAGGGCAAGGGAAGCAAAATTTTTCAAAGGAATCATTAGATCATTATGTCTAAAACTAAGAGGAGACTCTCTCACTTTCAGCCTTTGGTTCCAAGACCCATATATTCTGGTGATGGGAAAAATAACATTATATCTTAGGTAACAGTTTAGGGAATTTGCTACTGGGGCAGTCCCCTAGTTTTTAATAGGCCATCTTATCATCGTTTTACATGTCCAACTGTTTTTAGAGAATGCAGTTCTAAGTCCATTGCCTTTTTTCCTATAAAGTGAGTGTTCCTTGTTAGTAGCACGTTTGTGGTGCACTGCAATGTTAAATACGGCATTCTGTGATTCCTCAGATGGTGATGCTGAGAACAGCCTGGAGAGCAAGGAAATCTAAATAACCACCAGATAAAAATATCATTTGCCATCCCTTCAATGATGACAAGAATTCAGCATAATTGATGGTTGGCTTCCCTGAAACAGTATCCCATACTGAGGGGAGGAGTCACTCAAAGTTGGTTCCTGCTGCTAAGTGATTGATCATTCATCAGTGGAAGTAAATAGGTCAGCCCTGTGGCTGTGAGGTCCATAATGTTGAACACTTGCATAACCCTTATCCTTGACACCAAGACCACTTTGCTTTTGAGCCTATTTAGCAGGAGTCGGAGTGACTGTAGAAAGAGGCTGACTGACATTCACAAAGACAGTGATCTTGTCCAGCTGATTATTGAAAGCGTTTTCCACCAAGGAGGCCTTTTGATGAACATTTACATTGGAACCAAGGTTCTCCCACTTTTGATTCCATTACAAAAGGGTCATTCATACGTCATCATGCCTCCTTGACACCAATCTTCCAATTTTGTTATCTCAGGATGAAGAACCTTCAATCAGGTCATATATCCTTCAAAAGTGAACAAATAACCACTCAAAGTCTGTTTCACCAGTAGGATTCTTTTGTAATCCTTTAAGGAAGGACTAGTTGCCTCATTTGTCATCAGACAGGCTCCAGTTGTCAGCTCCTTCAGGACTTTCTTCAGTAGTAAAAGCCACTTTGCCCAAGGGCATAACTTTCCAGTGCAGCACACACTCAGTGGCTGATTGAGGCAGAAGTATAAAGACATGGCCATTTTGGCTCAATGCAGGACATTGCCGATGAATATACTGTAGAGTTACCCACAAGGCTTTTCCAGTTTTTTGGTCCTCTATCACCATTTGATATATTCCTCTGCTCAGACCTGCTTTCCCTCCCTTCATTTCTCAGGTGCTTATTTCTAATAATTTTCTGCATTTCAAATTCCATCTCAGTATCTATTTCTGGAGAACCTAATCTGTGATACCATGTGTAAATCAGGCTGGAATGTCTTCCTTCTCAGTCAACTAATCTGAGAACTGATCCATAGCTAGGGGCTGAAGGAAGTTTGGTTATGTGTCAAAATTGACTGCACTGGAGTGAAAGATTCATGCTTGTGTTAAAGAATTGTGCTTTCAGGACTTGTGTAAGCAAGAACTTCTATGTACCACTCACACTTGACAATGGAGTGATTAAGGGCCTGTCTGATTTTATGGCTAGTGTATTAGGTAAAACCCAGTTCACAATGAATTGCTCAGATCATATGGTCACCAATTAATCAATGATCAAGCATTTAATTACATGATTAAAAGCTAAAAAAGTCCACTAATTTTCCAAAATAGGTGTGATTTCATTCCCAAACTCTGTAGACCTTCCCTGAAATTTTCTTTTAAGGAAAACTTTCTCCAGGAACATCTAAATATTTCTATGAGCACAGCTGATCTACTGCATGACAGAGAATGAGCTCTAGTTTCCAAGTCTCATAAGGTGAAGCACTTCCTAAAATCAAAAGGGATTTCCTAAAATCAAAAGATGGAGGTGAGAAATGACCACTACTAGACATTCTTAGTATTACATTTCACAAAAGTATGATAGGCTTTGTAATAGAGCCCCTTTTTAATGCTTGGGGATTTGCCCTGGAAGGAGGTTTATGCATGCATATATCACTTTACAATATGTCATGATGGTTAATCATGCAGGCTCTGGGTTCAGAACTCCCTAAATTATTGGCTATGAAACTCCAAGCAAATTACTTAACCTTTCCAAACTTCAGTTTCTTTATATGTAAAATGGAGAGGGTAAGTCTCTCACTAATGAAGTTATTGTGAGGATTAAGTGAGATTAGGCCAAGTACTCAACAAAGTGCTAGAATATGAAAAATGCTCCAAAATTTGCTATGATTTCATTATTATTACTTGAGAGACTTGCATGATACCCTCCAAATATCATAGAGTTTAGCTAAGCATAATAGATGGTGAGTTTGCTTTGGTTTTCTCTTTAGACCTCTTTACCATGATCTTGACTCTTTTGCTTCTTTCCCATGATTCAGGATGGCTGCAGACCAAGTTTTAAGTTCATGTTCATGATTATGGAGATAATAGAAAATCCATTCTCTAATGCCATTAATTCATTATATTTATGTATGTATTTAACACTGCCAAATTCTGAATGAAGGTTAATGTCCATGGCAGAGAACAACCATTTGCAAATTTATGAACTTGAATTCCACTTAGCTTTATTGACAACAATAATCACTAAAAATGCAAGTAATTAACTTATACTAATGTTAGGGATACCAGGTACATTTGTGAAATCTGGATTAAGCAGACAGACATGTGTCCTTCTTAACCTGTACCCTCTGTTTCCTACTGAAAATCATGAAGAATGCTATGTAGAAAAAGAGGACCAAAATTTCTCATATATCACACCTCATACAGCATTTTCCAAAGTGGGTTATGAAAACTACTAGTTGTTGGAGAATATGATTAGTTCTTATGTGAAAATGGGTTCCATATTCAGAGATTCAGTAAACATTTCAGCTTTATTAAGATAAAATTGACATATACCACTATGTATGTTTAAGGTGTACAATGTGATGATTTGATGCACATATGTATTGTGAAATGATTACCATAATAAAGTTATTTAACATCCAGCACCTCACATAATTACATGTGTGTGTTAACATTTAGGATCTATTTTCTTAGCAATTTAGCACATCTCAGTTGGGACTCACTGCATTTCAAGAGCTGAACAGCCATGTGTATGAGTGGCTATGACATGTGACAGTGCAGGGCTAGACTGCAGTATTTCTCAAACCTGTTTTTCCATGATTTACTTTTCACGGGACATGCTGAAATACTACATGAAATATTGAAATATGAAATAAGAAATATGAAATACTACATGAAATATTACATGAAATACTTTTTGAGAAACACTCATTAATGGAGGAGGCTAATGGAGATATCAGCAGGTGGAAGAGAAGAGTTAAGAGATGGAAAATGCCATCAAGATGAGGTTTGAACACACATGAAGCTACGTGGCTGTTGTGATTATTAGTATCACACAGGCATCATACCTTGGTGTATTGACCTATACATGCAGAAGCTGACTGGCATTTGATTGGATTACCCTGATGAGCAGACAGAAGAAAAAAATGAAAATGCAACATATCAGCAAATATAAGAGAGTGAAGAGTGCTCAGAGCAAGTGCCTGGTGAGCACAGCAAGCAGAGCCTCATCGCGGAGACGCTGGTGTTCAAACAAGGACTCTGGGACTCATAGGCTCTAGGACGTAATGATTCCCTCTCAATGTAGTCATTTTTTTCAATCGAAAGGAATTTTAGAAAAGAAAGTGTTCAGCTCTTAGTACTCCTTATACATTCTAAATTGCCCCTAGACATTTTAGGCGAAATCCAATAAATGAGGGTTGCTAGAAAGGAATGCTGAGTTTTTCATCCCAAACGAGGCTTGACTTGAACCCAAAGGATTTCCTTTTTTCATCTTAAAGTGTCATAGCCCCAGTTGTTTTGCCTGTACCCTATAGGGATTACAAGATAACCTTATTCAGAGACCAGTCCTGAGCCTTTCTTTATTGAAATCAGGAAGATTTAGCAGGGCAAAAGAAAACAAAACTCTTCTCACAACATTTGCTCAACATTTGCTTCTTGAATTTAAACCTAAAGAGGAGAGGAAGACGGGGCAAGGTGAGGAAACAAGTAATTTGTATAATTGTAGTTCTATGGATAGGAACACCAAGATCCACCGCCAGATTTAATTATTCCTTTCATCTTGCCTTACTTCACTCTTGAAGATCAATAATCTTGTTCTCTTCTTAAGCAGCAACGATTTCCACAATCTAAACATAAACTTAATCATGTGCTGCCATCCCAGTGTTTATAGACTTTGTCAAAGACATAGCCCATTGTAATTATTTTCTCAATCATTTGCCACAAGAAAAACACTTCAGGCAACATTAAAACTTAACTTAATCACTAGAAAGAATATGAATTCAACAAATGCATCTTATCAGATGGCCATTTAAAAGAGGGAGTAAAGCACATTTCCCAATACTTTAATTTTCTGCTAAATTTCAAATTGTTTACATACAGAAATTGAACTATTGCCATATATTAGATGAACCATAAATGGAATAGTGTCATGAAAATTGCTATTCAAATTGATTTCTAGTGCAGCATACGCAAATTTCTAAGTCATAAATCATTGAGGGTAGTTTATTTACTTCCGCTCTAAAAAGAAACCACATGTTAATGCTAAAAATGAGTACTAAGTGTAGATTATAGCAATAGCTAAAAAAAAATAAATTTAACTATTAGGAAACAAAACACTTATCAGAAAAGTGTCAGCTCAGATGACCTCCAAAACTCTGATCCAAGAGATTTCAGATTCAATATATATTACACAAACAAATGTAGAATTGTAAAAGAAGCCGATGGTGTTTAACTGTGAGTACATGATCCAACAATACCAGAGACATATTTCATCTCTGTCTTACAACATGATTCTGTAGCATAAATACAAGGAAACTCAGATAAATATGTATCAATCAAAATAGTCACACAACTCAACACCAAAAAATCCAAATAAACCAATTAAAAAATGGGCAGAGGACACGAAGAGACATGTCTCTAAAGAGGACATACAGATGACCAATAGATATATGAAAAGATGCTCAACATCACTAATCATTAGAGAAATGCAGATAAAAACCACAATGAGGTGCACCTCACTCCTGGCAGAATAGCTGTCATCAATAAATCAACAAACAACAAGTGTTGGCGAGGATGTAGAAAAAGGGAACCCTTGTGCACTGTTGGTGGGATTGCAAATTGGTGCAGCTACTAACAGTATGGAGTTTCCTCAAAAAATTAAAAATAAAACTACCTTATGACTCAGCGATTCCACTCCCAGGTATTTATTCAATGAAATACAAAACAAAAAGAAATACAAATCAAAATACAAATCAAAAAGAATACAAATCAAAAAGAAAATATGCACCCCTATGTTTATTGCAGTGCTATTCATAATAGTCAAGATATAGAAACAACCAAAATGCCCATTAACAGGTGATTGGATAAAGAAATTCTGGTACATTTATACAATGGAGTACTACTCTGCTATAAAAAAGAATGAAATCTTACCATTTGCAACAACATGGATGGACCTAGAGAATATTATGCTAAGTGAAATAAATCAGACTGAGAATGACAAATACCATATGATCTCACTTATATGTGGAATCTAAAGAACAGAATAAATGAACAAACAAAACAGAAATAGACTCAGAGACACAGAGAAAATACTGATGGTTGCTAGATGGGGGTGGGGGTTGAGGGTTGGAGAAAAGGTGAAGGGATTAGAAAGCACAAATTTGTAGTCACAAAATAGTCAGGGGATGTGAAATACAGTATGGAGAACATAATCAATAATGTAAGGATCATGTATGGTGCCAGATGGGTACTGGAATTATCAGGGGGATCACTTTATAGATTGTGTAGATACCTGACCACTGTGCTATTCACCTGAAGCTGAAATAGAATGATATTGAATGTAGATTATAAATAAATAAATACACACACACACACACACACACACAAGTGCCAAAAAATGTATACACATTTTAGGAAAGGAAAACTGTATTAAAATTGTAATACTCAATATATACTGATAACAAAAGATGAATACAAGTCACGTTTGACTTTTGCAATTACAAGAGGTGCTCAAAGTGGTTACCATCAGCATCCAGACACTTCTGATTACGATGAACTACTGCTTGAGCAACATTGATCAAAGTGTCTACTTGATACATTTTTTTTGGCACCCCAACCTATATGTATATATGTATATTCACAGAATGTAAAGTACAGCATAGGGAATATGAGCAATGGTATTATAATAGCTATGTACAGTGTCAGGTGGGTAGTAGACTTGTTGGGGATATCACTTTATGAGGGGTGTAAATGTCTAATCATTATGTTGTTTTGTACAACTGAAACTAATATTTAAAAGGCCTAATAAATACAGTGCATTTAATCACTATGTTGTACACCTGAAAGTAAAATAATATTGTATGTCAACTGTAATTGGAAAATAAATAAATAAATAAAATGGACTCAAATTTTATCCTGAAATCATAAAACTCCTAGAAGAAAACATAAGAAAAAAACTTCTTCACATTGGTCTTGAAACAATTTTTTTGATATGACACCACAAGAACAAGGAACAAAAGCAAAAGTAAATAAGTGAGACTACATCAAACAAAAAGCTTCTGCACAGCAAAAGAAATAATCAACAAATGAAAAGGCAGTCTAATGAATGGGAGAATATATTTTGCAAATCATGTATCTGATAAGGGATTAATGTCAAAAAATACATAAAGAACTAAAATAAGTCAATAGCAAAAAAAAAAAAAATCCAATTTAAAAATAAGCAGAGGACCTGAAAAGACAAATTTTCAAGGAAGACACACAATTGGCCAACAGGTACATTAAGAGATGCTCAATGTCACAATCATCAGGGAAATGGAAATAAAAACCACAACAAAATATCAACTTACACCTGTTAGAATGGCTGTCATCAAGAAGACAAGAGATAACAAGTGTTGATGAGAATGCGGAGAAAAGGGAAACTTTGAGCACTGGTGGTGGGAATGTCAATTGATATAGTATGGAAACAGTATGAAGTTTCCTTAAAAATTAAAAATATCAAATCATCATATTGTATTCTTTAAACTTACACAATATTCTATATCAACTATACCTCAATAAAGCTGTAAAAAATTAAAAATACATAAAAACATGATAGTTATTCAATCTTATTAAAATCATGGCAGTAATACACATTACTATGGGAAATTAGAAGTATCTGTGTGCATGTGAATGAACATGTGTATGAGCACGTGTATGTGTTTATATGTACATGTGTGTTTGTATGTGTTCATATATATCTATTTTGTTTATATAGATGTGAGCCTGTATGTACATATATGTATTTGCTTTCAAATGTGCTCTTACTCTGTAAATAAAATAGGTAAATATATTTCTCTGGGAAAAAAGGCAACTTGCTTAAAGTTGTTTTAAGGACAAAAGTAGGATTGGTTATAACATCAAACATTCTGTTTTAAAAATAGGAAATTAACAATATATAGAAATTCATGACAAAGTCAGGTAAAATTCTCTCAATTTTTCTTCCAAGTAGTAAGGAGATATTTCTGATTAAAATGACTTTGGAAGCCATAAAGAGTGCGTTTTATTATTTTGTTAATTATTTTATTATGACCTATTTAAAACTCACAAAATGTCTACAGAAAAATAAAACAAATACCCTGTAGCTACTACCAGATTTAGTTAAGTCTATCATTTGGTCATATTAACTTTTTAAAAAAATAATGGTACATTTTTAGTTGAAGGTCCTGTATACTCTTCCAAACTCGTTTCCATCCTTGCCTCCCCACAAGTAATCACTGTCCTGAAATCATGTATTCTTTTTGTTCATGACTTTGTACTTTTAATATTTAATCAAGTTAAACATATCATACATTACCTGCATGTTTTATACTTTATGGAAATAAGATCCTACGGTAAATATCACTCTGTATTTATCTTTCTTTGCTTAAAATTACATTTTTGAGATTTACTTATATTGATACATACTTATATGGGTAGCTTTAGTGAATTCATTAACTGCTACATAGGAATCATTGTAAAAGCATGACACATTATTTTTGTCTGCTTTCCAATTAATGGACATTTATTTCCAAATTTGTTTGTTGTTCTTTTCATCATTTAAGCAATGATTATTTTTGTACACGACCCCTTGAGCACATAAGCAAGAAATGTGCTGTGGAACCTGACTAGAGGTAGAATTGTTGAGTTGCTGGGAAGGGCATCTTTGACTTTATTAGATCACCAAATTGCTTTTCATTTTGTTTGTGCAATTGAAATTGTGGTATATGAAATTTCATATCCCACATCCTCACCAAAACTTGTTATTATCAGGATTTTTAATTTTGTCTGTTTAAAAGATGTAAAGTAGTCGCTTGTTATTATTATTTTTTTGTTCTAATTTGCACTTTGCTGATTGGCAATAAGCCCATTGTTCAATAGACATGAGTTCCAAATATTTTTCCAGTTTATCATTTTCCTTTATATTTTGGTGATGATGTCTTTCCAAATTTTTTCCCCCGCTAATTTTTGCTTTTCTATTTGTAATGTTTTGTTATGTGTTTTCTTTGTGTTTAGCCTTTTGTACTTTTTCTCCATATTCTTAAGATGAATTTTTAACTCATTTTTTCCCAGTCTTCCTTTATTTTTTCTTTAAATAGGCATTTAAAACTTTGCTTTCATTCTCAAGACTTTCCTCTGGAGACAATGATTCATCCAATGTGGTAATATAAGCAGTGGTAATTTTAAAAATAATAGGCTGAAGTATATAACAATTTTTTAAAGCTAGGGGATTCTCGTGGGTTCCTTGCAATCACATAGTATGGGTGGCTACCAAGGCTACCTAGATTGTTGGGGCAGGTTTTGCATACAGGGTACTAATTTAATTGTGTTTAAACTGGCATACCCAGTAATCATGAACAAGTGCTTTTTCTAATAAAGAATTTTCAGCTCTGTTCCCTTTAGGTATTTTATAAATAAAGAAATTAGAATTATGTTTAATAAGGAGATCAAAGAGCCTTAGTCAGCGAACAACTTCTAGAAGCATGACGGTGTGACCAGGAAGTTATCCTTAGGTACTATCAGCTTAATCCAGTATCCTCTAATTGTGCCTCTCAGCACTTTATTGTCCTTAGAGAGCAATCAAATGCCTTAACTAGAAACCTCCCTTTTGTGTGTGTCAAAGGCCAGAATGTTTTAAAATATATGTTAGTGTATGTAACGTTTCCCTCTTAAAACAAATTACTTAGTGGCAGGGAATTGCAAGCTGATTCTGTGGGGAAGAAACAAAGTGCCTCCATTGACCAAACAGTTTTTCCTCACACTAAAAATAATGTTGAAACCTGAGGTGATTCAGTAAGACAATTTACCTTATGTAGTTTTGATTTACTGATTTTTCTGGCAAGTTTTTAGGCACATGGTTTTGTTGTTTTTAAAAAATATTTTATGCCACCAAACCTTTACACAATAGACCATTAGAAATCTCCTCATCCCTTGCAGATGTGACAGCCGTGCTTTACAACATCTCACAAAGTGCTGTCTTTGCAGATTTCATTCATTTTGTTATTCCATTCAGATTGGTTTCCAGTATTAGTTTCCTGGGTTTCAAATCATTTTAATCTTGGGGGTCTTTGTCTATTATTGTGTTTCAGAAAATATGAAAAAAATAACTTTACTGTGAATAGAAAACCATTTATTTTTCTCTCTTTTTAAGTCTACAAACATGGATAACACGGAGAATAAATCCATCTACAGAATCTCCATTCTGTAGAACCCCCCATACACAAAGTCTAAAGAAGAGATTATGAATATAGAATCACAATTCCTACAGAAAGATGGAAATATTTTGCCTTTCACTTACTCGTTTTTGATTTCTATGTTTCTTTTTTTTAAAGAACCTGAATGGGCACGTTTGATAAATGATATTTGGAAATACAGTTTCTAGGATCAACCAAGGGAATGATTGGCCAATTATTTATCACTAGATATTTTATTGGTCATCTTTTATGGCAAAAGTCATGAGGTTTTCTTCCTCTTAAAAGGCTATGAATTGCAAATTTCATACAATTATGCTAATAATGTGAGTTGAGTCTGGTGATATACTCATAATTGTTTATAAATTGGCTTTATGGAAGAAAAAAAGCCCCAATTTTAGCCTTTGCCGATTCTGTGTTGTAAATATTCCCACCAAGGCAGACTTCAAACTACCAACGTGATGTCATTAACCATGGAGTTTGGAAGACAGTCACAGCAGTGCACCATTACATATATTTCCACCATACAGATTCATTAGGTATAAGTAACCTCAAGAGCATAGGTAATGTTAAGTTACTTAGGAAGAGTTTTGAATGTATGTTACCTTTGTTTTAATTCATTTACCTGTAAGTTTATATAATTACTTTTTAATTAATTGACTGTCTTCAACAGCTGATTCTAAAAATTCCTGAAATTTTTGTGATTGGCTCTCCTGAGCCACTAGGAATATCTGCGGCACATCTGGTTGGGTCTTTCTGTACCTCTTTGGTTTTATGACTTGACTTTATAAACAGTTTCTAAGTGAAACATAATACTTGGGGTTTTCAGGGAAATTATTCCTTTAAATGGTAAATAAACTTCCTATTTCTTTTGGAAAAATAGATGTATAGAAGTACATATTTTTTTGCTATCATTTCATTCATTATCCACACTTTCTGATCTATTTATATTATATTTTCACCAGAAATTAATTCATTTTAATTTTACTAGTACTTAAAGAGAAAATTTTTCCTGTGTCTGAATTTAGAGTCATATTAAATCTCTGCTTGAAGGAAGCAGATTTTATCATAATTAAATAGAAAAGTTAAAATTGAGATCTTTTGTTGTTCAAATTTACTTCATTTTTGTAAAGTTACTAAAATAGTTTTATTATTCCATTTTGGGTTTTGAAAGGAAAATGACAAAGTAAAAATAAAGACTTAGAATTCAAATTGTCTTGGATTCAGATTCTGGTTCTGCTATTCATTAGCAGTGTGCACTTGAACAATTTAGTTAATTCTCAGTTTCAGTTCCTTTTCCTTAAAATGGGAATAATAACACCTATTTTTGAGATTATATAAATATGACATATATGTGTGTATATATATATGTATATACATATATACATATACATATATATATGTATATATCATGTTTCCTCCAAAATAAGACCTAGCCAGACAATCAGTTCTAATGCATCTTTTGGAGCAAAAATTAATGTAAGATTTGGTCTTATTTTACTATAATATAAGACCTGGTCTTTAATATAACATAATATAATATAATATAATATAATATAATATAATATAATATAATATAATATAATATACCAGGTCTTATATTAATTTTTGCTGCAAAAGGCATATTAGAGCTGATTGTCTGGCTAGGTCTTATTTTTGGGGAAACACGTTATGTATGCATGTATATATATATATATATATATATATATACATACATATATACATACATATATACATATATATATATGTATATATCTTTGAAACATTTGATTTCTGAGCAAATTTTGAGAGAGCTCATCAGGCCCTCTCTCTAAAATTCTGCACTTAATTTTGCATTTATGTTCAAATTGGAAAAAGTATTATAAACATAGTTAAAAGAAAGAGTAAAACAACAGTAAGTCTCCCTCCTGCACCAAGCTCCCCCTTCTGCCCTCTCCAGAGGTACATATTCCTACTAAATTTTCCAATTTCTTATTCTCTTTACAACAATAATCAACGCACACTCATACACATCTACCGTGTTTCGCAGAAAATAAGACCAGGTTTTATACCGTATTTCTCCTAAAATAAGACTGGCTCTTATATTAATTTTTGCTCCAAACGCATGAGGGTGTATTTTCAGGGGATATCTTATTTTTCCATGTACAACAATCTACATTTATTCAAATACAATCATGTCATCTTCTGGAACATCGCCATAACATACTAAATGCATCTATCTGGCTGACGATCTTAACTGGGGCTTATTTTCAGTGTAGGTCTGACTTTTCTGGGAAACACGGTATATATATATGACTGTTAAGCACCCCGTTTTTGTTGTTGGTGCTGTTGTTTTACCTAATAATATACCTTAGCCACTGTCCTATTAAAGTGCACATAGAGATGCCTCATGCTTCTGCCTGGCTGCACAGGACTCTAGGGACGCGCCAACATTTATTTGACCAGAGCCTTGTTGATGAAAATTTAAGTTTTCAGCAGTTGTTCAAAAAACACATTTACAGTAAACATCTTTGTACACACATCATAGCATCATAGTATATATGTATGGTAATACCAATATAACAACTTCAGAAAAGGGATATTATCAAGTCAATAAATAATTTCACTTATACCATGAAGTTATGGCAAGAATTTAATGGGATAATTCAGATAAGGTACCTAATACATGGCCCAACATATAGGAAGCACTCAGTAAACAGTAGGTATTATTAGTAGGCCACCTATGGATCCAATGCCTGCAGGCAAAGCAGGATCCAGCAGCCTCAGGGCAACTCTCAAACAGAGAGAGGCAAGTATGGGTTGTTGGGAGCAGGGACATTCTGGGGGGCAGGTGTACCTGAGAATAGCACAGAGGGCATGTGGGCAGAGCACTCATGGTACCTGCTCTCAAAACATTCATTATATGGTCTCATTTCCCTTAAAGCATAAAGGGATATCATTGGAAATGGTCTTTCTGGACTTAGTGATTAAGTTTTAGGCTTCATTGGGAGATCATTCAGTATAACGGTCAATTTTGTTCTGCATGATATGAAATAACCTGGTAAGACTTAACTTTTCGTTTTTCAGTTGAAAACTTTGGCAAGTTTTTGGGTAAGCATTTAAGGCAAAAGAAGTTTAGGCCTGTTACTTAAGTTTATTCTGTAATATTTATTGCTGAGATCAGAAAATTAAACTACCTTCTATGATGAGAAAGCCAACAGACTAGAAACTGGTTTATAATTTCCTATATTAGGTGTCCACCCCTTTGGCATCAGTGCTGATGTACGGATGACCATGCAGTTCATGCCAAAGCAGAGGCCTCCCAAACTGTGGTTTCTAATTGGCTCTCCCCACCCCCTTTTATTGTAACAGACAACTCTCTGTCTCTATATTAGGAAAATGCTTCTTCCCTACTGAGTGTTTAAAGGTCCAGCATTCAGGAAAGGAGGCAGATTGATTCTGGCTTTTTATTTTCACATATTAGATTACTTTCTTAATATTTACTGAGCATTCAAAATGTGAAAGGTTCTGAAAACTAAGTAAGTTACCTTGCTTCCCGGAGCTAATTATGAGAGGGAAAGAAATCAGTAGAACTACTTAGATATTTATTTATATTTAAAGGAAGGCAACTGTGTGTCTTTTTCTCAGAAAAAAAAATCTAGGTATTTAACCTCCTTACCCACCATAATATCCATACAGAAGTTCTGCAATCACTTGTGAGCCTTGCTTGGAGCTGTGCATATTTCTGCTTGTTCTGCTGTGAGGTGTATAAAGTATGTCTATTATCCTACCTATTTAGGGAGATTATCTGAATCTCAGAACCCAAATCCTGTTTATGGCCCTGACTGCTGAGCTACTTCTGCTACTAGACTGTTTAAAACATTTCACGAACAGTTATTGTTTCTAATGGCTTGGGTGCTTGTCAGTAAACAACAATGGAAACCAATACCGGAAGGCTGGAGGGGCTTGAGGAGGAGGAAGGGGTGTATACTTGGGGGAGAGGCAGGTCTGAACTGCACTGACCCATTCCTTCCCTTCTTGACCTTCCCAGCTCTTCTTAAATCCTGATTCCCTCTGCCATGGCTTCCATATTCATAACCATTACCAAGTATTGTGGACTGAACGTATCCTCCCCAAATTCTTATGTTGACAACCTCTCCCCCAAAGTGGTGGCATTAGGAGGTGAGGCCATTGGAAGGTGATTCAATTAGATGACGTCATGAGAGTGGAACCCACATGAGTGGGGTTAATGACCTCCTAAGGAGTCACTCCTGAGAGAGCTATGCTTCCCCTCTCTGCTTTCCACCTTGTGAGGATGCAAAGAGAAGGTGGCCATATGTAACCTAGAAGAGGGTCCTCAGCAGAACTTGACCATGCGGGTACCCTGTTCTCATATTTCCAGTCTTCTGAACTGTGAGAAATAAATTTCTGCTTTTTATAAGCTACTCAGGCTATTTAATATTCTGTCATAATAGCCCAAACAGAGTTAAGACACCAAGATAATTTCTTTCATCAAAGCTGATATTATTTACATGAAAAGTAAATGTCTCAGAGCACAGGGACTTTAATCCTTCATGGGGACAACTGCATTCTCAAGGGAGTATTTGCTAATGCCTTTCCAGATGATACACTGGGCTGGCATGGGTTAGGCTTGTCTCTTTCAATGCTGCAGCACAGTGCTGTTTGCTCTTCCAGACCCTTCTGGTTTTCCTCCCACTTCTCTGGCACCACTTTCCCAACCTTCATTGTTTTCTCCTCTTCTTTCACCTACCCCTTAGATACTGATATTATCCAAGGGCTTATTTTAGGCCCTTTCCTGTTTTTTTCCCCTGGGAGTGTGTCTAGTAAGCTTGTGCTACTCTGAGGTTCTACTTTTCATTTATATGGTAATGACTTCCAAATTCATATCCCTAGACTGGACCTCTCTCATACACATCAAATATATTTGACTGCCTACCAGACATCTCCCTTTAGATATAATCTCAAATTTAACATCGCAAGACTGGGCCTCTTCCTTCCCCTCATCAAATCAAACCACGCATGTGTGCATGCACGCGTGTACACACACACACACACACACACACACACACACACACACACTCACACAATCCCCAGCTACTTTTATGTTTTTTACTTAGTGAATGGTAACAACAATCACCTGGTAGCCAAGAAAAAAGGAGGTATTTCTCCTGACTCTGCTTTCCCACTCCTCCACCCCCATCAAAGCAAAGACCAAGTCTCCTGTCTCTACCTTTTGAGTCCATTCACATTTCTCAGTCCACAAGGATACTATTGAGGAACAGGCCTTCTGAATCTCACTGCCCTGTTTTCCGTCTCTTCTCTATTCCTGCCAGAGCAATTTCTATAAAATTCAAACCTGATAGTTCCTCAGTTTAAAACCCATTAGCTGCTTCCTATGACTCTTGAATAGAGTCCAAACTCTTGAATGTGACCATCAAAGCTCAGAATAATTGACCTTATCTTTCTAGCCTCCTCTCTTTATTATTCTCCATGTGTGTTTTCTGCTCCAGTGTGCCTTGCTCTCAGCCTAAACTGGACTTTCACACTACATGGCAATGCTCGTCCTGATTGCCTGTCTCACATTTCCTGCTACTTAGAGGTCACTTCCTGCTGGGGTCCCTCCCTAAACCCCCAAGTCTTGGTAAGGTGTTTTGGAACTTTTCCTGATGCTAGTTATTTCTTCCTTCCCAGTCTGTTTACCTGTTATTTTCTTTTGTTGTCTTATTGCATTAGCTAGGACTTCTAGACAGTTTTGAAAAGCAGTGATGATTGTTTTTCTTTTTTAAGGCTGAATTACATATATAGCACGTTTCTTTGTCCATTCATCTGTTTTGTACTTTAGGTTGTTTCCAAATCTTGGCTATTGTGAATAATGCTATAATGGATGTGGGGTTGCAGATATCCCTTCAAGGTCCTGATTTCAACCCCTTTGGGTATATATCTAGAAGTGGGATTGCTGGGTCCTATGGCAGTTCTATATTTAATTTTTTGAGTAACCTCCATACTGTTTTCCACAGTGGCTGCACCATTGTATGTTCCCACCAACAGTGTATAAGAATCCCAGTTTCTCCACATCCTTACCAACACTTGCTGTTTTTTGTTTTTGATAATAATCGTCCTAACAGGTATGAGGTGCTATCTCATGTGGTTTTGACCTTCATTTCCCTGATGATTAGTAACATTGAGCACCTTTTCATGGACCTGGTGGTCATGTGTATGTCTCCTTTGGAGAAGTGTCTGCAAAGGGTGATGCTAGTACACCCTTTGCTTCCTCCTTTCCTTCACAGCAGTTATCACCTTGAGGAGGACTGGTGTGTTCACTTGTCTGTATTCCTCACTGGACTGTAAACTCTCTGAGATACCAGAAGCCATTGACCTTGTTTATCTCTGTAACCCTAGTACCTCACACATGCCCAGCGCATAGTAGATTCCCCATAACAATCTGCTAAATCAATGATTCCTAACTCTATGTTGTAGCCTTGGCCTACTTCCTATAATTTTGTTGCCTACTAAGCATTTCTAACTCAGTGTCTAGCCAGTACCTTCACTTTAATACACCCCAAACTAAACTCCACTCCTTCTAAAACTCCAGACTTTCCTTCCTCTCCATGGCAACACTGTTATTTCAATCCCTTGGGCTCCAAACCCTGGCATCATCTCTGACTCTTCTCTTTTCCTTGCCAACCATATCAGTTAGTAGTCAAGCTTGCAGATTCTACTGTTTCAAAGTCTCTCCAATCTCTCTTTTACTATTCCCATTTCCACAATCCTAATATAAAGATTTGTTACATTTTGATTAGATGACTAGAATAGTCTCCTGGGTTCCCGTCTCTAATCTTCTGCCAATATATCCCATTATCAGATGAATTTCTGTAAAGTGTAGTGCTAATTATATCACTTCCTCATTTAAAGTCTTCAGATTCCCTATTCTTTATTTAGTTAAAAACCAAATACTCAGACAAACTTTAAGGCCTTTATTAATATGGTCCCAATCTGGCTGTTCATCCTTATTTCTTAATATATTTCTATAAGAATGTGAAGCTTTAGTCAAACCACACTATTCTATCAGCAAGTCCTGTACTTTTCTACCTAGGAACTTTTGTTCACCCTTTCCTTCATTAGTGGAATGCCCTTCTTTTCATCCTTTTTCTTTATATGTTGGAAGCTTCTTCATGCATCGAAGTTTATGATAGAGGCTGCCTCCACCATATAAATCTTCCTGATTTCACTTGATGAAATATGATTTCTCCCACTTTTAAATCCCCAGAGTTCTTTGTTTCTCTCACATGGTACATACAAATCAGTACTATATCAGTACTTGTCCTTTATTATAATCATATGATTCCTAGTTATACTTTTTTTCTCTTCCTGTAAATTCATTGATGGAAGGGATGATGACACACTTATTTTTGTTATAAACCGACCCAGCACCAACTATAACTCCCTTATACATGGCTATCTATCTATCTATCTATCTATCTATCTATCTATCTATCTATCTATCTATCTACCTATCTATCTATTGATCGATTGATTGATACATGGTCATCCATATATCTAGATAGACAGATAGATACCAGAATACACAGTGTCTTACACATTTTCTGCCTCCATGCAGAGAAGAATAAAGAAACATCCATCACTCTGCTCTCCTTTGCATACATTCATCAGGAAAATATACAATAATACACTAGTCATAGCTATACTTTTATATTACCATGGCATCTAAGACATGTCTCACTCCTTCAGCTCACAGCCTTTTTGTAAACTAATTAAGACTATAAACAGTGTTGGATCAGCTCCATGCTCTCCTGAATGTCAGACAGTCTCCCTTTATGGAGGTATACACCTATTAAGGGTACCTTTCCCAGGAGTCACCTGCATCTCTGTGTGTCCTGGGGCTTCAGACAGATCTCAACTTCTGGGTAACTAAGCCTAGGTGGGATTCATATTCACATTTCTAGATTAAGTGGCCAGCCCCTCTGGCCTTTGGGAATGAAGGGAGGTTGTTCTTAGTCTGAACAAAAGGGACTTCATGCCTGAATTGTTCCCCAGGGAGAACAAACATGGCCATGTTTGCTCTCACCAAGGCACATTTGCAAGCTGAAAAAGATGGGCATCCTTTTCCTGTTTGGAGTAATGGGAAACACAGCTGGGGTAGTTACTGGGTTGACAAAGAAACAGGCAAAATTTTGGCAAAACTTCAGGAGGCCTAGCAACAAAACCCACTTCCCTACCCCCTACCTCATCCATTTGAAATAGATGCTTCAAAGCAGTATGAAATCCCTGGGAACTTCTTGTGTCCTTTCAACAAATCAACTCTATGACAGAGATTACTCAGTCTCCTTTGTCCCCCAAAGCCAGAGCCAACTCTGGTTACTATAGCCTTGGTTTCACAAAAGAACAATTTACCCCAGGTCCCCTCCCTGACTCCAATCAGTCTCCTTGCTGCTTCAAATGGCCTCAAAGAGGGTGTGTGTGCTGTAATTATCACTGCTTTTCTGGAAATACCTATTTGATGGTCTGTATGTGGAAATGTGTCCATTTACAAATGGACACCTCTACGTGCCAAGTAGAAGAGGCCCATGCAAATGCAAGAACTGTTCTCCCTTTACACTGAGTGAATTTTTTTTTTTTTTGCAACTGGGGCAGATCGGCTCTGGCCAATTATAAACTGGTTCTGCTGACTCTCAGCAATTTTTGTGTTAATTAAATTGGGAACTGCTTACTTTCTGTGGTTCAGAGGAAAGGATTTAAAAGTTGATTACATGTGTATATAAAGTTTATATATAAAATTAAAAAACAATAAAATGTCTCTGCTGACTCTTTGTATTTGGTCTGTAAAACAGTCCTGAGTTGGCCTGGCGTAAGAGTGCTGATAGAAAATTGAGACCCAGACACATTTCATTGCCTAATGGATGGGAGAAGTCACCCAGCCATGTTACCTCAATTTTCTTAGAAGGAGTAGGGGATGTACCTTCACTCAGAGGAAATAAATCACAAGGTCAGAGGTCAGAGGTCATTAGTCTATAAAGCTTTATGACTTGTAGACAGTTATTTCTCATGGATGGAGAAAAAGGAGAGAGAAGACTGCTTATTCTCTTTCTTATGTCCTCTCCCCGAATTTAATTTCATTGTTGTTACATTCAATCCCCAAACATTGCTTTCTCAGTGTTTCTATTATTTATTCTTCTCTATCTCAGTCTTTTTTTACTACTGTTTGCCCCAGCATCCTATTTACCTTTTCTCAGTTGTGTTATTACTGTTTTATTTGTTTCAGCCAGCTCTTCATCTTTCTCCAGGAACTTACTGTTAGTGGCACCTTAGTTATTGACAAATTCCTGCCTCCTTGAAGAAAGCTGATGAAATTATAGAGATAAATACTTTGTGCTCTTGTAATTTTATCTATTATTGGTTTATTTTCTTAATTTTATATTTATATTTTTATTTCTACACTTTAATTTGGCTTAGATGAAGGGATACAGACAGAAGGGGAATAAAAGCTATACTATCTTTCTTTTTTTCACATTTATTGCCAATTCTTGCTTTCTATTTTATTCAACAATGTAAAAGGTTTAGATGAAAATTACGCTGGAAAATAAAAGCATAGATTTCTCAGCAAATTTAAGAATAAAATGAACCTCAGTATATGCAACTGTGTAATTTATTTTGAAGGACATATTTCTGTATATTAACAGAAAGTTGTCTATTTTGGTTGTTTAAACAATAAAAGAAATAAGAATGAAATAATGCGTAGAGCTACAGAATGTAACAGACCTCACACAAACTTCAAGAAAATAAAAATTTAAAAAATGAGTCTGGAAGAGAAATAAAGGAGATTAAAGGCAGCCAGAATGTTACAGAATGAATTTGGGATAATCATGTACCCCTCCACATCTATCACAAACCTCATAAACTGTCGATTTACTGCTGTGAGTTCTTAGCTAGATTGAAAGCCCCTCTGAGGCAGCCCTGTGCCTTGTGTGGAGTTCTGTGTCTAGCCTCCAGCACAACTCCTGACACACAATGAGTGCTTGTGAAGTGTGTGCCCAATGAGTTAATGACTGCATGGATTATTGAAGACTTATGAAAATGGGGCTCAGATCACAGGTTGTTCTGTCAGTTATCTTTTCTCCTCTATCAAGCAGTAGCCCATGTCACACTTCTTGTTGTCCTCCACATGTGCCATGTTTTCTCATTTCAGGTTTCTTTCTGACGGAAGAAAGTCCACGTTCTCCACCCACCTTTACCTGCTTGTTCCATTTAGTGTTCGTTTAGGTGATCTTCCTCAGGGAACAGGGTGAGGTGTTGCAACACATAACATACATCAAACTCTATTGGAGTTGTGTGTTTGACTTGTCTATACTTCTCTCTAGACTAAAAGATTCTTGAGGGTAAAAAGAGTCTTACATATCTCCATAGTCCCAGTGTCTGACCCATAACATGAGGCAGAGTAGAAGCTCAATAACACGTTTGTTCAATTAATAAGGAATGGAGGAGCATCAACAATGGAAAGAAATGGAAATGAGAAGCAAATAATGGTAAGAAGGGATGTACTATTGGAGAGAGTTCATCTGCAGTTACCTTAAGGCTGCAAAGCACAATCTTATCAGAAATTGCATTCATTTTGATTCTAATGTCATCCTATGTGGACCATCTAATTGGATATGTCTGCTATTCTGGGAAAATGAAGGTAAGTCATGAGGTTGGTGAAGATAAGGTGTTTAGTTGGACTGCAAATTACTAGAAGGCACATGAAAAGCATTGTGTGTGGGCATTATCCTAGCCATGAATGGAAGACAATCGGGTGGGTTGTTCCACTCTACCTGCTGGAACTTATTCCTGACTACTCTCTAACACATTCCTTTTCCTCTGGTAAGACCTACATTTTTATTGACTCCATGAAAATATCCTACTAATTTCTACTTCACTGTCTTTTCTCACAATGTCCTTCTTTATTGTTTTTTTCTTTTTCCCTTCCTATTCATCTATAAAATTTGATCCTTCAAGGGTCTATTCAAGGTTTTCTGCCTCTAGACTAATCTAAGACTTCCAAACTAAACCAAGCCTGTCTTCTGCAAGAACACTTGCAATATTACCACCTTCACTGCACAACCAATAAGGGACGTAATTGTGAATAACATTTTATTGTCCACTGCTTTATCTACTCATTTTGTCTCCCAATCAGACTACATGCATAAACTATTTCAGCGCAGGGATTCCTATTTAGATTTTTTGTAATCCTTCAAAGCACTTAACCTGATAACATGCTATTTACTCAATGAATACCCACTGATTGAGGAAAATGGGTTTGTAGATAACTTTAAAATATATATATTTATAAAATAACATGGTTCTCAAACAGCTTTCTGATTGTCGTCCCCCAATATTTGCCTTTGTCGTAAAATTTGGGGTATCTTGGTTCTATAATTTTATATGTAATATATATATATATATATATATATAGTTTTAAATATAAAAATAGAAATTTAGAAATGACTGTTTCACTGTTTTATCGAAAACTTCATATTCAAGAAGTTCTTATAGTTGCATGTTTTTTTTTCCTATTCTTTATTACTAAGAGGGTACAACAAACAGTTGTTTACTGCCCTTTGAATAATAGACTGTCACAAATGCTACTTCTGGTTTTCTCCTTTCTCAGCTAAGCAACCTTAGCCCCTTTAGACTTTTAAATGCCTTGAACAGATGCTCAATAATATTACTTGGTGGCTGGGCATAATTTATAATGCTTATTTATAGAAGTAGATGAAAATAGAAGGATTATGTATTTTTAAAGCTTTTGTTTCACATATGGCATACTTCATAGGAAGTGAGAACTTGGATGAATGGATAGATGAATACAGCTAATATTCTCATTTCAGTCTCATCAAAAAAGAGGAGAAACATAGGAAACATCAGAATGGAAACTAAAATGTGTAAGATGCTATTTTACTATTAACTCAGACCTTTCTTATGCCAGATGGTGTTGGAGGAAAGCTTTTGTTTTCTCGATGATGGGCATCTCTGAATTTTGCTAGCCAGACACATTTCCTTTCTTCTTCACATTCGTAGACACTGTGGCCTTCTTTCATGCACCTTTTAGATGCAGTATCTGCCTTGGTATTTCCAGGCATTGTGTGCCCTTCTGATTGGTTTTTGAGAAGGAAAATTATGCTTCTTGATCTATTAAAATCTTCAAGGAAGCAATTACCATACACCCTACCATAACATCCTGTAATGGCATTCACCACACTAAAATGTCATGTATTTTCTTGTCTTTCTGAAACCCATATTATGTACTCCTAGTTATCAGGAACTCTTTCTGACTTACATTTCTACTTTAGTCTGGCACATAGCAGATGCCCATTAAACATTTCTTGAGTACATAAACAAATGAAGACCAGCAAATTTATATCTACTAAGATATTTAAAGGAAGTCTTTATACTTCCTTGAACTACATGGGACAGAGACAGCATTTATTATAAATAGATATTTATGCTGTATCTGGAGCATAGCAAATGTTACCTGAAAAATCCTTTCAAGAAATCCATGAGCTATTCTCTTATTCGTTACCATTTGTTGGTTATTTACCTATGTGACATATACTATGTTCTGTCTTTTAAAATATTTTCTCACTTAATATTTTTCTATGAAGCAGATGTTACTATTCCCCTTTTTAAAATAAGGAAGTTGAGGCTCAAAGAGAAAACAAAGTGTTTGAGTCTATATCTGCCTAACTCCAAAACACAAATATTTTCTACTACACCATCATGACTAGGAGAAAAAGTGGTTGGGACAAAAGGTTATTTATGTGACTTTGCTCCCTTCTTTGTTTTTCCTCTAATATTTGTATCTACCACCTTCTCTCTGTGTATCTTGAATTAACTCTCTTCTAGACAGAAGATCTTATTATTCACTAACAAATATGGAGAAATCTTTTTGGCTATCTTGTAGGCTGCTAGTCCAATGTTAAGTCTATAAATATATTCCTTTGAGTGACAATCCTTGGTCTAATCATTTCTGACTGGAATCTTAAAGTTATATTTCAGAAAGCTTAACTACCTTTGTGTAAGGACCTGCTTTGGCAGCATTTCCCAGAAGGGGCCTGTGGATCTGGCAATTGCTCAGAATTTCATGAATGGTCCAGTCATATATAGAAGATGATCCCAGCAGTATGAGACCTTCATCAATAGAGTAAATTTAAGCACAGCTTTACTAAAGTAGCATCAAATTCTAATTGGATCCACTACACTTAATTTAAGGAGCCATCATGGACTAATTCCAATATGCTGTTACATCCAATACAGCAGCACAATATTATATGTCATGCAACCGTGTGTGTATGTGTGTGTGTGTGTGTGTGTGTGTGAAGTGGGAGAAGGCATGGAGATGTGGGAGCAGGGTGTTGGACTGAAAATATTATTTTAACCTTGTTTTGGTATCATAATAAACATGCCTTGGTACTGCTGCTCAAGAAAGACATAAGAGTAAAGAAAGGGAAGATAACTAAATAAGCAAAAGAGAAAGAGGTTTCCAGGCTGGTAAAACTAGATCCTGAGATGGAAGGAAACTTAGAGGTCAGCTAATTTAACTCCCTAATCCATGGGAAATACCATTTCCATTGTCATCAGTGAGTATCAACTATCTTTAAAAAGCTGGATTAGGAGATTATCATTCTTTATTTTGCAAAGATGAAGATTGAGAGAGAAGGCATCCAAACTATTAACATGGGAAGGGGATGGATAAGATATCCTCAGATGCACTCACCTAACAGCAGAATACCAGAATTAAAGCACCTCTTGAACCAAAGAGATGGGTGTATGTTCGTGGCATTTACCCTGGCAGGGATGGAATGTAAATTGGACTTCTTGTCATGAGATCTGGATTTTAGTCCATGCTCCATCATTAACTAGCTATATTACACTGAACTGTACACATAACTTTTCATCTGTCAAATGAAGCCTAAATCCTACGTTCTTTTCCAGCAATACATTATATGATCCTAAAGAACGTAGATACTTCTGACAGTGGATCAACTGTAGAACATGTTACCCTAAGGTTGTATTGACTAAAAATAAAAATAATTTTCAGAGATGTGGATTTTAAGCTCTCTATTGTTCTCCTCCACTAAAAGTTATGTCATTATTGTGTCTTCCCTATAGGACTGCTCCACATCTTCTCTGAGCCCTACACTTTTTTTTGTAAGATCAACTCACAAAGGTAATGCCAAGGCTTATGTACATTGTACAGGTTGTGCACTGCACAAGAAAACTCAACTGCAAAAGCAGATGTGGCCTGCAAGCAGTGGCCTTTGTGGGGGTGCATCCATTGGAAGGCAGGCATACCTTTTAAAATTCACTCTAAGGTATACCGTGGGCTTGGGGTGTTCTGGGAGGATTTGCCCATTTGTTCCATGATCTGAAAAGTTCTGAACTATATACCAACACGGTGAACATCCATTCCTCCGTGCCAAACATACATCACAAGAAACGTTTTTTGTGGAGCTAAAAAAGGAATGATACATATCAGTTCTACTTAAGGGACAAAACATTCCAGGCAACTCAGATCAAACGTTTGAATCAGCTTATATTGTTAGAAAAGCAATACATTATCATGGGAGGACACATTTTTTTAAACTTTTTTCTTTTTTTTTTTTTTTGGTCAAAATGTCCTCAGGGCTAAATTGCATTGAATTCCTGCTGAATGATCTCAATGGAATAAAACAAATGACATACACTGCATTAAGCCTTAGCATGCACAGTCCTGTCTAAAGCAGATTCAAACACTCTCCATCGGTGCTATGCCTGGCAGAGAAAGAAAAATCTCCTAAAGCACTTGTTGATATTCCCTCTCTCTCATGAAGCCTTTGGTGGACTTTTCTGTAGGTACTCTGCAACCTATTTGTGGTTCGGAGTACAATGTGATGTGTAAGGCTGCCCTAGAATTTCATGGAAAATGTAAATTATCCAAGCTCCTTTCCAAATCAAATCAGACTGAAAATGGCTCCCCTAGCTCTCTCTTCAACCATAAGATGTTCCCATTAGTGCCAATTAAGACTGAGGTTTTGGCAGTCTGTATGCATGAATCATTAATGAAAAGCCTCATTTACAGCAAAGAAAGCGATGCAATGGAGCAGCTGCAATAATTTCTCCTCTCCTCTACAAAGACCCATGACCTGCAAAATACTGACCTCTCACTACAGATAAGCTTCCCTCCATCTGGCCTATGGCAGTGTGTACTCAGGGAACAGTGGACAGTGACAATGACAATAGTGAAATCCTGCCTAATATCTCAAGTTCAATGCTTACTTGAAACCAAATGTGACCGTGACTCTAAACCTCCCTTTTCAAATGAATTCCTAATTCAATTAAAAATGGTACAGAGAAGCCAAAACTGTATTATCTGCAGTACATTTCTTTGCTACAAGGTACCCACTTCATTGACAGCCTTCTAAATCTATAGAATATCCTGCTAGTCTCATTCCCAACATGACTCTGGTAATCAAACTGGCTCAACTAATTTATAACCCTGGTCTGTGTCAGAGATGTTGATTTTTACAATCTTTATATACATGTATTTAATTTTGCCTGAATATTTCATTGCTATGTCTCCAGATTCCAGTTATTATTCAATGATAATGGCTAAGACACTTTTTTTTTTCTTATCCAGCAACTTCCTTCCTATTCTCCAACCTAAACAGGAATACAAACAAGAAGTGACTGGGATGCTGGATTCCAGCCAGTCTCCCAAATCACCACAGTCAAAAGAGTAAGGAGAAGGTACCCCCATTATAAGAAGTCAAGTTACAGTAATGCTTTTCAAAATGAGAAAGGGGCTCTCTTTGCCTTTGAGGGGAAAAAAATATCTCAAGGGCCAACAATCTCTTTTATCCATGAACATGGCAGTTATCTTTCTCCCCACTCTCATCCTTCCTGCTCCCAGAGGTGAGCATGAGATACGCATCAGCAGAATTGTTTTAAGCTCTGCTTTGCTTAAAGCAGCATCAATTTCTAAATAAAAGTCTGTAGGTTTTAATTTTCATTTATTTCAAGTGGGAACTGGCTTGAAATATAATTTTATACTTTCTATAAACAATAGTATAAGTGATACTGAAAAGAAAGTGTGTCTACTACTTAAGAGAATCAATTGTTTTCCAAGCACCATTAAGCCTTTTAGAAATAGTACATTTGATCAATATCTCAACTGAGCTATTAACAAGCATGTGACTGACCTTACACAAGTCCTTAAACCTCTACAGGCCTCAATCTGCTCATCTGTAAAATGAGAGCATTAGATTAGATTTTCTCTATGGATCCTTATAGCTCTAAGAGGCTATGATTCTATATGTTAATTGCAAATGACTCTTACCTAAGTGAAAAAAATCAGTGGTCCAAAACACTCGTGGAATGAAGGCTATTTCCAGCTTTTTTTTTTTTTTTCCTCCTGGATAAAGATGGAAACAGCAACCATCACCTGGGGACTTGGAAGCTACTTGCTTGTACTCAGGCTTTCTGAATAGTTGAGATGCGTTAATTGGCTATTTTCTGGAGCTAGATCTGCCTCTAAATTGATTGGGGATTTTATATTTTCCCTATGAGATCTGGTGATGGCTATGTACTCAAAGGAAGTTAAAGTTAAACAAGGAGACTGTTCTGCCTCCTGGAGGGCTTTAACTAGAACAAACCTCAGCCCTGCTCAAGCCTCTGGTAATTTTCTAGTGGATGAAGGGACCAAAAATTACTCAGGCAAGTTATGCATCTCTGATACATTTAAAGAAACAGAGGCAGAATGTTAGATACCTCATAGAGTCAAAATGATGCCAAGTAAACTGTATTAACTATTAAGATTTGTTATTAACCATCCACATCCAACACTGCAAAGGTTATTCATGAGGTTATTTATCCTTTTGATGTTGTGACTTGTCATTATTTTGAATATTATATCTTAATACCTGGAAGGATTCAGTGGCTATAATGCTATTTATTTTCATAGACTATTTAGTCAGATTAAGCAAAAGTTAATAAGACCAGTTCTTTTCAGAGAAAAGCAAAAGCCCATGGATTTATGCACAGAGGTTTTACAGGGCTCTGTCCTTACAAACCTCTATTGCAAACGATGATAGCAATGGGCTTTGTTCCCTCAATGGCTATATCAGTGGGATAAGTGCAATAATTTAATTTCTTGTGAAATTATTCAGATAACCTTTGAGACAGAAATATAATGTCTACTAAAAATGTGTATTCTGTCCCAAAGCCTTTTTCCTCTCTTGTTTTAATATAAAACAATTGAGAGTTATATCAGCACATAGTGAAAGAATTAGTATTATTCTTGTCAGTATCTTTAGGGGACCTGATTAATATAAAAACCACTTCCTCCTGATTAATAATAGTACAGGCTGCGGGAGGCTTCCCCAAACAATTGTATAATTCAAGTCTTTTGTATTGAGTGTGTTTTTGACAGACTGGTCAATAGAGCCTACTAAAGAAAAGTATTCCTCTCAATTTCAATCACAAAGCAACCTCTAAGGAAATTCTCAAGTCTGATAAGTAGGCTAGACTTAAAACATCAGACTCACCTGTGACACTCCTTCCTCAATAGAGATGTTGAATACAAAAGAGGAGGTTATACAAGAGAATCTGGAGTATGAATGACAGCAAAAGGTCATGCACTATAGTACAGAGGAAGAAAAGCAGGTGAACAGAAAAATATATCTTAAAAATATAGGAATCTTAATTTCTTCTTTTATATGATAATACAAGAAATAACAAAAGTTATGTGTTAAACACCTAATGTTACAAAATCTTCTGTTACATATATTCAAAACTTTAATCCTCATATAAACCTAATAAGACAGCTAATAGGACTATAATATGTAAATAGTTTTGTCTCATATTTAGTTTACTTCATATTGTTTGTTTTCATTTTCCTATGTTATTTTAAATTAACCATTTCCCTAAGTTATTATTTTAGATTTGATTTTTAAAACCTATTAACATTACATAGTTTAGATAATCTATGAGTTTATCCATTCATTCCAATATTGCAACGTTGTCTTGGAAATTATCCCTTTGACAAAAAAGGGCAGAGAAGATTCAGAAGATAGATCAGGGGACAGGGAAGCAATGAGTATAAATTTTATTGTTTCTCAATGTTCCCTTTTAATTTTTTATTGTGTCTCAATGTTTTTCAATTGTGTAAGAGCCTTTTCTCTGAAAGACCTTTAGTTTTGTTACTGTGCCAAAATGGCTAGTGAGAAACTTGGCACCTGTTAAGGACTATATTGGGTGTGTCCCCTCCACACACACACCCCATTCATACATTGAAGTCATAACCTTACTACCTTAGAATGTGACATTATTTGTAGATAGGGCCTTCAAAGATGTGATTAAATTAAACTGAGGCCTGAGGGTGGGCCCTAATCCAATCTGACAGATGTCCTTATAAGACAGGAAATTTGAACAGGAAGACAGTCACCAAGGCACATGCACGTGCACAGAGGGACAACCATATGCAGAGGCAGCAAGTGAGTGACCATCTGCAAGCTAAAGAGAGTGGCCTCAGAAGAAACCACCCCTCCTGGCCCTTTCATCTTGGATTTCTGGCCTCCAGTATTGTGAGAAAATAGGTTTTAGTTGTTTAAGCCACCCAGTCTTTGGTATTGTGTTACAGCAACATGAGCAGGCCCATAGAGCAAAAATACAGGTATTAACTATCTTCAGTTTAGCCATTTCCCTTTTAATTAGCTCAAATAAATTTGTATTGAGGAAAAAAGTAGTTCTTCCTAAGCCCTTAGGACACATGTCCTGAAAGTGGTCAAAATCACAGACCAGACTCTGTTTCCGTAGTAATTTAACTGTGATTATTTAGTAAAAAGACTGAAAGCTTACAGAGAGTGTCTAGCAGAAAAAGTGATTTTTACAGACCTGCCTAGGCAGCACTCAGTCTTCTTCAGTCCTAGGAGCTACCGGACATTGTGGCATCCCACGGCCATGGGCACCATTAGGCCCATCCACAGCACGACTCAGTGCAGTAACAACACAGAGAATACCGTTTTGATAGCCCTGCTTTTCTACAGCACAGTTGGGTTGTAAAGCAAGTTCTCCCAATGCTCAGTCTTTACTTTTTCACTGCTTCAGCTTAAACAATTTTAGAACATTCTGGCATTTAAGTATTTATTAACTACTAATTAAATGACTAGTAAGTACTGTGCATTGCGTAGTGAGAGAATGATCTGAAATAGTATAGACAGTTAAACTTGTCCTTGTTTTGAAGGGAGCCAAAGCCCCAAATAACTGAAATATGTGATCTTGCCACATTGTTATGCTGGGTGCTCCTTATGCATTCTGGAAAGTAAGGTCTAGTTTTAAAATGGTATCTTTTAAATATTTGTCACAACCCTTTACGGCAGTGCCTTAGTGAAAAACTCACAAAAAAATAAAGGCACATGCTATCATTTTTTAAACAGAGAAGAGATACAGTCAATCAAATGTTCACACACAAAAACCATTCCCTCAGATGCTGCTATTGGTTACCAGTTGAGGAGTTTAATCAATTTCAACATTGAGAAATGTTTTCTTACATAGCTGATCTTAATCTCCAAAGCAACAGTTTATCTATTTCTTCCCTTTATGTCCTCAGTACAGAGAGGGAATAGCTGGTCCCAGTTTTTATGTCAGTTTTTCACATACTGGGGGACTTAAAGTGGTGAAATAGGTCATGCCTGTCGATTATAGCAGCAGATTTGAATTTTATATAACCTTGATTCTTTTAACTCCTTACAACTGGGAAATGGAGGGGAGGAATAACTGACATTTGGCAAAATTTCATACTTTGCGGATAGTCTTTTTTTTTTTTTCAACAAAAATTTGTCCTTATCAGATTTGTCCTAGTTATTCAGTAAAATCTCTGGGGGAAATACACAGAATAATCAATACAATTCCTTCTATTTGTGATTGAAGAAAATTCATGAAAAAGAGACAACCAAGTCCCATGGACTCTTCCTGTGTCGTTCATGTTTTCTTAAACATGTGTTAAAAACTTGCTAAACACACTTTGTTCAGCACTGGTGACCCTTGTGATTCTTGAATTGTTAGGCTTTACATTAATAATAAATGTTTTGGGGGTATGGCTTCTATAAAATAGCTTAGTGAGACCAATGCTCCCACTAGTAATAATTATCAAACCTAAACAAAATTTATAAAACAACCAACTATTTGAATTCACTGAAGGGTGAATAAAAACAGGCAGAAACTGAAGAGAAGACTACTTTTACAAGGTGAGCTGAAATAGGTGAGACCTGACATTTTGTGGTTTTTTGACTAAAAAAAATATCAAGCATAGCAGAAAGACACAATGTTACATGCTTGTGGTGTCAGAGAATATAGTTTTGTATTATCAGAACAGTTAGGATGTTTGAGGGGAAATCTTGAAAGGGGAGAGGTGAGTCAGAAGTGAATCGGTAGCCTGGGCTTGCATCTGGCATTTGAAGTGTATATGGTGGTGGGGCGGGGGCAGGGGGAGCAGTCTTGTAAGACTGAGCCCTTAATCTGTGGAAAGTGATACTATCTCTAGGTAGGTAGTGTTAGAATTGAGTCGAATTCTTGTACACCCTGTTGGTGTTGGACGATTGTTTGTTGGTGTAGAGCAACTCCCCCCGACTCGCACCATGGTAGAATTGGGTCTGGAAACCCAATTCAGTAGTTTTTTCAAGTGTACCTGGAATGTTCACCAAGATAGGCATATGTTGGCTATAAAACAAATATTATATTTCAAAGACTGACATCATAGCACAACGGTTATTTGACCATAATAAAATCAAATTATAAATCACTAAATATTTGAAAATTAAACAGCACACTTTAACTAATGAGTTAAAGAAGGAATTGTAGAAAAAATATAAAGTATTCTGTACTAAATTATAATAAACAAAATATATCAAAATATGTTTGATGAAGCTTGAAGAGTATTTAGAATGACTTTTTTGTTGTATTTTGCTTTAAATACTTACATTGGAAAGATTTAAAGCCTTAAGGTAAATTGTCAAAGTTGCCACTTTATGAAGGCAAGCCAATTGAATTTTAAATAAGTAGAAGAAAAAAGGAAGAGAACAGATATCAAAAATAGAAAACAAAAATAGAGAAAATTAACCAAAGAACTAGTTCTTTGAATGTATAATTAAAATTTATAAACACCTGGCAAAATTGATCACATAATCAAAAGAAAAAACCTAAATTACCTACTCAGAAATAAAAGAGGGAATATCGGTGCATATATTAAGAAATTTAAGGGATAATAAGGAAATATTATAAACTATATTATGCCAATAAATTTGTCAACTTATGTGATGGACAAGTTCTTTATAAAATGCAATTCTCTAGAAAAAGGACACAAGATCAAATACCATGTTTTCCCAAAAATAAGACCGGGTCTTATATTAAGGTTTGCTCCAAAAGACGTCTTAGGGCTTGTGTTTGGGGGATGTCATCCTGAAAAATCAAGCTAGGGCTTATTTACCGCTAAGGTCTTATTTTCAGGGAAACACGGTATAATACTGAGTAGACTTATATCTATCAAAGAAAATATATTTGCTATTTAAAAAATATCCCCTAAAGAAAACTCCAGGCTTAGATAATTTCATTACTGAACTCCAGCAATGATTTAATGAAAAATAAGACCAATATTAAACAAATTATTTCAGATAACAGAAGAACATAACATATTTCCAAACTCATTTGACAAGGCCAAGACAATCCTGACATGAAAATCTTGCAAAGACATTACAAGAAAATTATAGAGCAACAGCCTTCATAAGCACAGTGCAAAAATCCTTAACAAAACATTAACAAATCAAATGCAATAAAGTCTAAAAAATGATAATTCATTGAAGCTGTCTTATTCAGGGTTCTCCGAGAAATAGAACCAATAGAAGATACACACACACACACACACACACACACAAACTTTATATATTATATATATAATACCAGGGGTGCGAAAAATGTATATATATGGCTTGTATTCATCTTTTGTTATTGGTATATATTGCTTATTACAATTTTAATAAGGTTTTTCCTGTCTTAAAATGTATATGCATTTTTGGGGGCACCCTCTGTATATATGTATTACATATATATTATTACTTATATATTTATTACATATATATATGTAACATGGAATTGACTCAGGCTATTATGGAGGCTGGCATATCCTGACACCTTCAGGGTCAATTGTCAAGCTGGAAAATCAGGAGAGCTAATGGTTTAGTTCCAGTCTAAGTCAAAGGCCTGAAAACAAGGAGAGTAGATGAAGTAGTTCCTTTTTAAAGGGCAGCAGGTTCAAGACACAAGCAAAGCTGGTGTTTCAGTAAAAGTGCAAACACAAAACTATAGCTACTGTCTCAGTGTAAAGGCAGTCAGGCAGGAAGAATTCTCTTAGGGGAGAGTCAGCCTTTTATGTTCTATTCAATCCTTCAGCTGATTGGATGAGGCCCACTTACATTAGCAATCCTCTTTACTCATTCTACAGATTTCAATACTAACCTCATCCAAAAACACTCTCAAAGAAACATCCAAGATACTGTTTGACCAAGTATCTAGGTACTCTATGGCCCAGTCAAGTTGGCCATAAAATTAATCATCACAAATCCACCCCTTGCCAATTTGGCAGCCTTATGCATCCTCTTGAGCCATATTAAATCTCCAAATATACACAATACCAAGGTCATAATTCTGCCTAACATGATACCACTACCCTGAATATAACTGAAAAATGCATTAACCCTTTCCCCACTTGGGGGCAGCCCCAGCAAATTGTGCAGAATCGTCTGTAAACCAGGCCCAAGTCTTCCCTGCCTCTGTTAGTTGATCAGAGGGAATGCTCCATGAGCCATGGGTATCGACAAAGAGAAAATAATGTAGTAGGAGTGGAGGCTATGGGCATTTGGCCACTTGTTTGTATAACTTACTTGTGCTTTCAGGGCCTACTTGGGCTTGATGATGTAAATACTACTTCCATTTGATGATGGAGAATACTGCTTGATGATGGAATACTGCTGTGCACTGAGTTTATGACTTGGTGAGTCAAACAATGCCCAGTTCATGGTGTGCAGCTTAGGTTCAATGATAATTGGGTGGCCAATGTTTAAGAGTTAAATCTCTACTAAGGCCTAGTGGCAAGCCAAGAGCTGTTTCTTAAAATGGAAGTATTTATCCACAGAGAATGGCTGGACTTTGCTCCAAAATCTTAGGAGCCTGCATTGCAATTCATCTATAGGGGCCTGCCAAAGAAGCCAAAGAGCATCTCTCTCTGCCACTGATACTTTAGGTCCCACCCAAGTGGCAGAGCAGCTTGCACAGCAGGCTGGACCTGTTGCAGAGCCTTTTCTTGATCTGGGCCCCACTCAAAAGTAGCAGTAACTCATTAAATGAACTGGGGTAACACTCAGATGAGGAATATGTTGCCTTCGAAATCCAAAAAAGCCTAATAGGCATTGTGCTTCTGGTTTTGTTTGGTTTTGTTTTGGTTTTTGGTTGTAGGACGAGCCAGATGCAACAAATTATCTTTCATTTTAGAGGGGATATCTTGACATGCCCCACACCAAGAAATTCACTGAGGTATATAAATAAGGCCCTTGAATTACTGTTGGTTTTATGTCCCACCCTCTGATATGAAAATATCTTACTAATAAGTCTAAGGTCATTGCTACATCTTGCTCACTAAGTCAAATCAACATAATATAATCACTGCAATGGACCAGTGTGGTATCTGTGGAAGGGAAAGGCAATCAATACCCTTGTGAACTGAATTATGATATAGAGCTAGAGACTTGTTATAGCCCTGAGGTAGGACAGTGAATGTGTTTGATGGATTTCCCATCTGAAAGCGAACTGCTTCTGGTGGGCCTTATTTATAGGTATGAGGGGGGAAAAGCATTTGCTAGATCATTAGTTGCATATCAGGTCCTAGGCAATGTGTTAATTTGTTCAAAAAATAAAACCACATCTGGTTTTATTGGAATCACCATCTGATTAAGCTTTTTGGAGAATGATTTACAGTTATTCTCCAGGTATTATAATTTACAGTTATTCTCCAAAATGCATCTGCACAGGCCAAACAGGCAAGTTGAATGAGGACATGGCTTGAATCACCCAGCATTCCTGTGTTAATGGTGTTACTAATCTCTGCAGCTCTTCTAGGAGTAAAGTACAGCTTTTGGTTTACTATTTTCCTAGTTAGAGGCAATTCTAATGGTTTCCAGTTGGTCTTTCCTACCATAATAGCCCTCATCCCACATGTTAGGGAACCAATGTGAGGATTTTGCCATTTTTTGAGTATCTATATTTTCCAGTTATGCATTTTGGAACTGGAAAAGTAACTGCAAGATGGGTTCAAGATCCCACTAGGCACACTGTGAAATGGACCTGAGCTGAAACTGCATTGATCACCTGACCTCCATAAGCTCTTGCCCTGACTAGTAGGCACAGTGATGATTTGGGTCTCTTGGAATTAATGTTAGTTCAGAGCCAGCATCCAACAGTCCCTGAAAGGTCTGAATAGTTCCTTTTCTTCATTGTACAGTTAGCCTGGTAAGAGATCATATGTCCCTTCGGGGAAGGCTGGGAAAAAGATTAACAGTATACATTTTTTTGACAGTGTACCTGAGTTCTTCCTTAAGGGACCTGGCCTCTCCTTCCTTCAAAGGGTGCTGGGTCTGTACAGTGGCTCAAGTCTGAGAATTGATTCAGGGACCATGGCTGTCTGTTTTTACGATTTAGATTAGATTTTTGTTCACCTGACTGAGAACTTTTCTATTATACAGTTCAACTAGGAATTTAGTAGGTTTCTTATCTATTTCACTTCTAGGAACACTACGATCAATTGGCCAACCCAATAAGTCTGCATGAGTCAGACTATTCTGATTGCTGCTTTGACTCCGCTGTCCATTATGGCAAGCATTTCCACCTTGCTACTCAAGGCTCCGATTATTCCCATTGTATTTAAGTTTCCCAATTCAGTAACTGACATTCCATCATAAGGTCTCTCCTACAGAGAAGAGTAATCAAAGAACTAACTATTCAAGGATGCTGGGACTCCTTTCATAAATTTATTCCTCATAGTTGTGCTGAAAGGTTTG
The DNA here is from genome assembly GCF_964194185.1 of Rhinolophus hipposideros. Taxonomy (NCBI): domain Eukaryota; kingdom Metazoa; phylum Chordata; class Mammalia; order Chiroptera; family Rhinolophidae; genus Rhinolophus; species Rhinolophus hipposideros. The sequence continues at coordinate 42,041,117 of NC_138051.1, forward strand.
TCTTTTATACCCTCCCAGGGTAGATGAGTAGGTCTTAAATAACAAATCCATTCTAACATTCCGATCTTCCCAAGCTTGTTGCATCCTCATCCCTACATCCAACTAAGACAGGTCTGGCATTTCTATGTATCAGCCAACCAACCAACCAACCAACCAAACAACCAACCAACCAAACAAACAACCAACCAACCAAACAAACAAACTGTTAGAGCCCCTTCTAACTCCCTGAAATGCAACCTTAGAGGCATAATCTCTGCTTAGTGAGATATCAATAAATTCCACCTGATCCAACTTTATGTTTCTTCTACCATTATCCCATACCCTCAGTATCCATTTTTATTACATATGTTCCCCAATTTGTGTCTGTTTAAATTGGAAAACTCAAGTATTTCTTTTGGAATATAGTATACTTCCTCACAGGTCACATTTTTTTACCTACTTTTGAAGGCCTGCTGGGACTAGAGTCTAGTTAGATCTAGAAGAAAGGAAAGATGGCAGAGGTGTATCCTGAGAAGATCAGCATTGTTTTGCATTCGCCACTGCCTCAGGGGAGGCCATTATTATTTCCTTAGGTAATGCAGAGTCAACCTGCTCAGATTAGATGATGGTGGGGACGTGGGGAGGGAGGCTTCCACTGAGGGTAGAGAGGCTGCTTCCACTGGCAAAGAAGATTCACCAGAATTTAGGGACTCAGTGTCTCCACCTTCATCAGGCTCTTCCCACACATCCCATTCCAACTTTCAGGATCCCACTCCTCCTCAACCAATGCCCTCATTTTGACAGTAAAGACCCTTACATTGTAATCCAGCCATGTTACAGAATGAGATTTTTGGGTTTGATTTTCAGCAATTTCAGCCCTCAGCTGCAGGAAATAAGGATTTTCTTCAGGGGACACATAGAAGCTTTCAGGTCATTTGTGCAGCACTTGAACTGGGAATTGAATTCCTGAGGTCATCCTTTTCTTTCTCCACTTTGTCCAACAACATTAAAAGCAACCTGACAATCTCATTATGTTTGTTAGTTTGGCCCAAATGTTTGAAAGTATCATATACAATTACCCAGATACTTGCTTCTTTTAAGACGGAGATTAGGAATATCTGATAATCGTATTTTGTGTATGTTTATTGCCAGATCACACCAAGGACTATCAGTGTTTTCTTCACTATTGGAAATAGAGTCATTAACGTCATTAATCTAGAGTCATTAAATAAAGTTACTAGTCTAATCAGAATAGAGAACTAATCCTAGAAACCCCAGAACCAATTTAGAAACCTCATCCTTAACATTCTATTCCTCTAGAGCTATTCTCTGTACCGAGATTTCACTAATGAATTCTATGCAACATTTAGTGAAAAATAATACCCATCTTAAATTATTTCAGATAATAGAGAAGAGGGAAATATTTCCAAACTATTTTGGTGAGTCCAGCAGAATCTTGATAGGAAAACCTTACAAAGACATTACAAAGCAATTATAGAACAATAACCCTCATAAATATACTGCAAAAAATCCTTAACACAATGTTAGCAAAGCAAGTACAACAGTTTCTAAAAATGATAATGCTCCATGGCCAAGTGGTATTTATCTGAGTAATTTAGGATTGTTCTAACATTTAAAAATCAATAAATGAAATCCCCTGTAGTGCCAAAGTAAAGGAGAAAAACCTTTGCTATGTTAAATATCATTACTTTAATATATAAAGGCAAAACATATGACCAAATATAAAACCCATTCATGGTATAGAAAAAGAAACTCTCACCAAGCCTGAAATAAAAGAGAACTTCCTCATTTTGATAAATGGTATCTATGAAAAATCTACAATTTACACCTAATATTTTCCCTAAGATTTGGATTTATACATGGCCAACTGCTCTTACCACTTCTGTTCAACATTTTATTGGAAGATGATGCCATTGTAATAAGTAAAGAAAAAAGAAATAAAGCGCATGTGGATTGGAATGGAATAAGTAAAATCATCCCTATTCAGAGACAGCATGATTGCTTTATGTAGGAAAAAAAAATCCAAAAGAATTAAAAACAATAAAAAGAGATTCTCAAACTAATAAGTGAGGTTCATAAAACATGAGGTTATAAGATCAATATACAAAAATCAATTATATGTCTATGAACTAGGAGCAAACAATTGGAAAATAAATTGATTCCTTTTTACAAATGTATAAATATATTCATTAAGTGCACAGGAACATATTTTTTTTTTGTCATGCAAAACCTCTACTTCTAAAACCACTGAACATTGCTGAAAGAAATGGAGAGACATATTCATAGTTTAGAAAACCCAATATGTTAAAGATGTCCATTTCTTAAAAATTAATCTATCGATGGCATATAATCTCAATCAGAATCCCAGCAGAAATTTTATAGAAATTGAAAAGCTTATACTAAAATATACATGAATATACAGAGGACCTAGAATTTTCAAAACAATCTTGGGGAAAAAAATAGCTGGAAGGCTTGTACTGCCTGACTTCAAGACTTTCCATAAGTTATATTAACCAAGACAGCACTGCACTGTCATAAACTGAGGTGAATTGATTGACGGAATAAAATAGGGTCCATGTAAACCCATATTAATATAGAAAACTGACTTTCGATAAAGGTGCCAAGTGAACTCAATGTGGAAAGGACAGTCTTCTGAACAAATGATACTGGGACAACTGACTATCCATACGGAAACAAAAAAATTCATTCCCCCTACCCTTCCTCACATCATACACAGAAATTAATTTGTGATGGATCAAAGACCTAAACATAAAAACTAAATCTATAAATCTTTTAGAAGACTACATACAATAATATTTTTATAATTATTAAAGATATGAGTAAGCAAGCCATAGTATGGGAGAAAAGTATTCAAAAATATGTAGTTACAAATCATATTTGACAGAGGATTTGTATCCAGAATATACCCAGAATTCCCATGATTCAATAATAAAAGTTAACCCAATAAAAATATGGGCAAAAGATGTGAACAGATTCATCACAAATTAAGTTACACAAATGGTTATTAAGTACATGAAAATGTACTTAGCATAATTAATCATCAGGGACATGGAAATTAAAATGACATATCATTAAATACCCAATAAAATAGCTAAAATGTAAAAACTAACAACATTGATATTGGAAGGATCCAGAGCAACTGGAACTCTCATGCATTGCTGGTAGAAATGTAAAATGGTATAACCACATTGAAAAATATTTTGGCACTTTCTTTTAAATTGCGTACTCTTTGACCCAGCATTTCTACTCAGTATTTATCTAAGAAAAATAAAAACAGTCCACACAAAGACTTGTACCAAAATGTTCATAACAGCTTTAAACTGAGTACTACTTAACAATAATAATAAATGGCACATCATTTCACCAAACAACATGAATAACTCTCCCAAATAATGTGCAAAATGAAAGAAGCCAGACACAAACAGTACATGTGGAATGATTCCATTTATGTTAAGTTTTAGAACAGGCGAAACTTCTAAAGTGAGAAGAAAATCAGAACTTTGTTTGCCTGGGTTGGGATTAGGGGAGTATGACTAGAATAGGACACAATAAAACTTTCTGGGGTGACAAGCATGCCCCATGTTATGATAGAGGTGTGGATTGTAGGTTCCTCAGTTGTATCCATTTTTCAGAATTGTACATCTAATATTTGTATATTTTGGTATGCGGATTTTACCTCAACAAAAAGAAATTAAAACACTACTACTACTAACTCTACTACTGCTGCTACTAGTCAAGTGGTAGATAGAAAACGGATTAAAGTATAGAGAAAATAAGAATGGCAAAATGTTGATAATTGTAGAAGTCAAATACTAGTAGGTCCATGGGGTTTCTGTATACTATTTTGTTTACTTTTTATAAGTTTTACATTTTCTAGAAAATGTAAAACATAATTTGATATGCAATACAAATAAGAACAACAATGCTTGGAAAATGGTGTTAGCCAGTAATCATTTCAGACTCAAATCCTTACTATATTTCATCTAAAAAAATCTAATTGCTCAAGTGTACAAATGAAAGATTTAAAAAATCAATTAGAAGAAATCAATAATAAAAAGACAATGCAGTTAAGTAGTAGCAAAAAATTTTAACAGATACTTCACTTAAATAAACAGCGGGCCAATATGAGCTTATGAAAGATGCTCGCCATCATTAATCATTAGGGAAATGCAAATTCAAATCACAGTGAGGAGTCACTACACGCCTGTTAAAATAGCTCAAATAAAAAAGACTGACAATACCACGTGTTGACAAGGATGTGGAATGACTTGTGGGATGCAATGTGAAACATACATTTTTCAAATTACCTAGCAATTTTGAAAACTCCTAGATAGTGACACAAGGAAAATAAAAACATATGCCCACACAAAGACTTGTAAAGGGATATTCATAGCACTTTTATTCGTAACAATAAAACACTTGAAACAACCCAAATGTTTATCAGCTAGAGAATGAATAAACAGATTTTGGAATATCCATACCATGGACTTCATTTCAGCAACAAAAAAGAAGAAACTACTGATTTGTACATCATGCTGAACCTCAATAGCAAAGCGTTAAGTAGAGGGAACCAGAAACAAAAATATTACACATTCCAGAATTCCATGTATATGAAATTCTATGAAAGGAAAAGAATAGAGTGAAGAAAAGCTACAAGGGTTGCCAGGGTTCAGCAGGGTTCAGCAGGTGGGAGGAGGGAATTGACTGCAAAGTGAGAACTTGTTGAGGTGAAGAACATATTTCCTATCATGATTGTAATAGTTATACCATAGCTGCATAGATTTGACGAAACTCATGAAATCAGATACTTTAAAAGGGTAGATTTTGAAATTAAAAAAATGTATTGAGAATTTGTTTTTACATATTCAGAATCTATCTTCTGTGAATTAATTTACTTCCTAATACATACTTATTTTTGTTTCTGACAAAACGACAATCATGATCACAGGAACTGCTATGGTACAAAATCCGTTAAACATGAAGATGTAGAATGGAAACCGGGCTTATACTTTGGCAGAGGCACTAAGATCTACTTTGACTCAGTCCTATGTCTTAGTCCTAATAGAAGGTCCTCCCACTGAAATTGCTAGTGGACTGACTGTGTGACTTTAAAGACACAGTTCCCGAATCAGTTCTAAGTAAAGGCCAACTTCTTGTATGATATTCGACTTGCCGACTGTACCTTATGGTCACAAAGTGCTTCTGCAAGAAGTTGTTTCAGAGTGTTATTTCAGTCTCTGTCTTCCTTCTGATCAGAGAAGGAGAAAGAGATCAGAAAATAACTTACCTATATTGAGAGACAAACAGAGGTAAAAAGGCAATCATTTACTAGTGGTGGTACAAACCTTACCCACAGATTCTGTTTTTTTCTCTCTTCCATTGTTTAAAGGATGAAAAAATTCAAAATACAGACCATGCTAAGAAAGTGCCAAAAAAATGGATACACATTTTAAGAAAGGAGAAAAACTGTATTACAATTGTAATACTCAATATATACCAATAACAAAAGATAAATACAAGTCATATGTGTACGTTATTGTTATTATTTTTTTGGCACCCCCGGTACGTCTTTGTAGCATCCCTGGAAATGCAGAATGTGAATAATCTTCCTGACATCTTTAAACTCCTTGTGGCCATTTGTGGTACCAGAGGCCACGGAATGCGAGGGGAAAATGGACATTCTTGGTTTTTTCGTTCAGCCTCACTTAGGGAAAGCTGGCAGTTCTAAGCTGCTGACAGTTTTCTGACAGTGTTTACAGTCAGTGAGAGTAGTTTGGCAGCAGCACGGGAAAGATCTGACCGAGAGGATCTAGGTTGTGCCTGCTGCTCAACTCAATACCAAAAGTCACCGTTTCTTTTTGGGGTCCTTCTCAAAGCGGTGTCCTAGCAATAGGTATTTCTAGAAATAAGAATGGGGGTGGAGGTGTTGAAGGGAGGGAAAAAGGAAACAGGGATACAGTGCCTTCATGTTTTCTACATAGTACTTGGCTGGATACATTACTATATTTATTAAGTCTGACTCTTGGCCATATGTCAGAATATAGTTGGGACATCTCTCTCTCCCCTCTTGAATTCCAGTGTTCTCCCCACTTGCACCATTCTATCTCCAGCTGAGAAGGGTGCTATGTTGAGAGTGGATTTGCAAGGGAAAAGATAGACCAAAGGCAAGAAGACCTCCTGGCTGTTGTAATAAACCAAGCAAGCAGATGTGAGTATGTGATTGTGCTGATGTGAAAAAGTTTGAAGATACAAGAAACACTTAAAAGGAAGAACTGAAAGGTCTTAGTGACTGAATCAAGTGGGGGAATTAAGCAGACAAATTCTTGCTCCAGTAATTGGGTGGAGTGCAGCAGCCTTCATGAAACTACGAAAACAGAAAAAGTTGCTATGTGGGTTGGGGCTAATTGAGAAATATATAAGGGATACATGTGAAATTCAATAGGAATCTTAAACTGTGGAGCAAATCCTATGACATCATTGTTTTTGTTTGTTTAATATTCTATGTGACTCTTCCTCTGGCCTTAGTTATTTTTCTGGGTCGGTGTGGCAAAGGGGGTTGGGGATGGCTGGTGGCAGCTAGAATCTTTATTCTGTTGTTAAGGAACAAAATACCAGCCTGGCAGTGCCACAGTCTGGAGGCCTTGGTTCTGCCTGCCCCACTTCCTTCTTTTTATGCACTTTAATGCCTACTTGCTTTGCTTCCTCAAATTCCTGAATACAAACTTAACTTCTTTTCCTTCCTTGAATGTTCCTTGCCCTATCTCACCTCTGTGACTTTGACAACGGCTTTCATTTCTGAGTGCTCTTCTCCTTCCCTCTAGACCTCTTCCCTTGGCTCACTGTTCTTCACCCTTCAGTTTTCCACTTAGCCATCATGTCCCCTAGAAGCCTGCGTTTACCTCGTTCCCAACCTCCCCAGGTCCACCTTAGGTAACTCCTTGATATACTTCTATATCCTCGATCACAGTGCTTATCACTAGGACTGAAATTGGACACTTAATCATCTGTCTTCACCTCTATATTGTAAGCTCCATTAAGACAGATAAATGTTTGCCTTGTCTATAATTAAGCCCAGAGAATCACAACAAAACTAGTAAAATTGAATATTTCTAAAATTACCTAGCAAGGTTGGCCTGTTAGCTCAGTCGGTTACAGTGCAGTGCTCTTAACAAGGTTGCTAGTTCGATCCCCATGGGCCACTGTAAGCTGTGCCCTTCACAACTAGATTGAAACAACTACTTGACTTGGAGCTGATGGGTCCTGGAAAAACACACTTAAAATAAATAAAAGTTTAAAAAAATAAAGTAAAATAAAATTACCGAGCAAACATAAACTATAAACATACAAAGAGGCTCATATTCTCAATCTTTGTATTTATTATGACATATCTTTGTTTACATTAATTTATATATCAATTATATTTTATAATAATGTAAGTAATTGTATGTAATATGTATAAGATATAATTATGAGTATACACATATATGCATATAATTATATGTATATTATAATATACACATATATAGAGAAATATATATATATAGAAATACATATATATTCTATATATTATAGAATATATATTATTCTATATAATTATTCTATATAATATATATATTATATAGAATATGTATATATAATATATATTATTCTATATAATTATTCTATATAATATATAATATAGAATATTACATATTCTATATAAATATATATATATATTCTACGTATATATTCTGTATATTTCTCTCTCTCTATATATATATATATAGAAAGAGAGAGAGAGAGAGAGAGAGAGAGAGAGAGAGAGAGACAGAGAGAGACAGAGAGAGAGAGGTGTAGGTAATGGACTAAGAACCAGAAAACAGAGTTCTGTATGAAATTATGTCCTTAAAAAGTGGCCTTATATATGACAGTGGCCTTATATATGAGCATGCCTTATATATGACATTTAAATTCTTTGGGCTTATATTTTATCATCTGTACAAATAAGACGTAGGATGAAGAAAATTTTGTGTTTCTTCAGATTTAAGATAATGTGACTCTATGACTATAAACAACAAAGAGGACTCGAAGGGTTATCAATTACCAAATGTTGTAAATAGAGATTTTAAAAATAAGGTAAGAATTTGGGTGATGTCCAATAATAGGGGAGTAGAAGTGAATTTCAAATTTCTTCAAAAAACAATATTAGAAGTACTATGAGTTGCTTGTTTTTTTTAAAAGGAATAATTTTATGGCTGGATTCTTTAAGTTTGGCGCTTTGTATACTATATTTAGTTAAGCCTAGCAGTAGACTTACTGCTCATAATACAGATTTAAAACATCATAATACAGAATAAATCAAGTGAAGCTAGTTAGCACTGGTAAAGACCATGTACTAACATTTAATATTAATGAGGGGCAAGAAGAAGACTGTACACAAAGTATTTAGATAAATTACTGATATAATAGTACATCATTTGCAAAAACATGTAAGATGCGTAACCAATACCAGAGAAAGTGGAAATTCACCTTTCACTTGCTCTGGAAGCAAGGAAGGACAGGTTGGGAAAGACCCCAAAGATCATTTAATCCTATCTCATAGGAGTCTTTGATCTTGAAACACTCCAGCTAAGGGTTGTCTCACTTACTCTTGAGTATCTCTGAGGAGACAGCCTTATTGGACGCAACCCATTCCATCTTTGAACAACTCTATCTAATGCAGAGTGTTTTCTTTTATTATACTCCCTGACATTTCCATTCGTTGGTCTTAGTTCTGCCCCTGGGATCAAGCAAAACACATCAAATATCTCTTTCATATGACAGCCTTGAATTATTACTGCAGATATGGAATGAATTCCTAATTTTGTATTTCCATGCAACATAAAAATATGACAGTCAAAACCTCTTTGAAGTAGATGTAAATAAAAGTTTCTTTTTTATTCATCAAATTACAGAAATTACAGTTTAGCTTAAATTCTGAGTCACATTGTTTTAAAAATAAAAGCCATCCTCCTTTCACCACCTCTTGCCTCTTTTCTTTAGTCTGACATCAGGCACCACAGTCTAATTGCTCTTGTTCTTCTTTTTTTGGTATGTGAGATGTGGGTGGTCAGTTTGTATGACATCTGGCATTAAATGCTTGCTGAGTTCCCAATTATATAGAAATAGCTTGTTGTATTGCATTACAATATGCTACTAGCTAAGGTACATTGGGGAGTGGAGTGGAGAGGCCTGAGGATGGTGTGAGCTGACGCCACTTCTGCTTTCAGACAAAAGTGTGTTGTAAGACAAGAGCAAGAAAATAACAACTATAAAACAATGAATTCATTGGAATAAGACCAGACCTCAGTTTGTAACTTGGCCTAGAAAGTTACTATCTATATAATCTTCACTAAATGCAATAATTTTACTCAGCCTGAGGGTCTTCATTTATAAAATGGGAATAATATTGACTTTGCAGGCATGTTGTGATAATTAAATGAGGTACTTTAGCAGACTTCATCGAGTAAAATGCCTGGCGGTTGCTTCTCCTGTTTCAGAACTAGTGTAGAGTCAGATGTGCTATCACTTAGCTCTTGAGCACTTCCCCAGGCCTCTATACTCTCCCACACAGTATTGCTACTCAGGACACTCTCCTGTCCCACATTCAGGCCAGGCAGAATCTTCTGCTTAGAGCTCTTACCTTATCCAATTGGACAAGTCTAAAATGCGAATTCCTCAGCAGTGGTGAAAGCATCAGATGTGAAAGGTGCCAGAAACGCACAGACGGATGAGGAGTTGGAAGCTTCTGTCACCTAGTTTGGCCTTTCCCTGAGTAACTAGGGCTGCTATCTTTGCCTCTAAAAGTCTTCCTGGTCATCTTCTTGGGATGACTTTGAATGAAAGAGGCCTGATGCTATTGCCCAGTGTACTAAGGAGAAGGAAATATGTGCAGAACACTGATCATGTACCAAGAACTGTCCCAGGTCTCTGACTCAAAAACAATCATTGAGATATTCATGCATTCACTCATGCATTCATTCATTTGGTCATCAAAAACTATTGCAAGGCACCTCTGGGCCAACTTGGGTGTGACAGCCTCAGAGAAGTTGTAGTATAGTATAGTAAAAAATACAGTAAAATGTATAAATATAGAGAAATTATACAGGAATTTCTCTCTGCGGTTGGAAGATCTTGGAGGAAAAGACATAGGAACTGAGGTTTGAAAGAGAATTGACTTTCAAAGGGAAAAATAGTTCAGGCATGGGAGACACACATGCAAAAATAAAGGAGGTCTAACCTAGCATAGTGTGTCATGGAAATGTCCATACGTTGATATTACAGAAGCTTGGCATGCAAAAGAGGACTATGAAAATAGCCCAAGCTAGAAAGAGGGTGTTGTGCAAAATAAGACCAACGACATAGAATTTAATCTAAAATTATGTTGTTTATCAAGGAAGGAAGGAGGGAATACTCACCAGCTCATGTCTGGGCTGCTATCATATTTCAATTCCTTTGCACATCAAAATCACAGACTTTCTGGTCAAAAGGTAGGAAATTGTAGTTATAAGATAAATAAGAACAAGGGATGTAATGTACAACATGATGACTATAGTTAACGCTGCTGTGTGGTATATAGGAAAGTTGTTAAGAGTAAATCCTAAGAATTCTCACCACAGGGGGAAAACATGTGTTCTTTTTTTTTGCTTTTTTTAATAGTATCTGTATGAGATGATGGATGTTAACTAAACTTATTGTAGTAACGTAGTGATCATTTCACAATATAACCATTTCCCATTATGCTGTATACCTTAAACTTATAGTGATGTGTGTCAGCTGTATCACAATAAAATTGGGGGAAAAGAAATCACAGATTTTCTTTTATACATGAGTACAACCTAAGCTCCATTCGAGAATTGAATTTTGTCACCAGCGGGGTGAGGATTTTGTGATACACAGGTGATGGGGGTAAACTTGTAACGAGTGGGCAGTAGACTTTTGGGAAAAATAAAGGTGATAAATCTTATAAAAAGCCCTCCTCAGAAGGCTAATTGTGAAGGGTATTTAGATTTTAAAGGGGCACAGGGCTTGCCTGGTAAATATTAAGGTATTCTCATTTTGCTGAGAATATGTATTCTTCTAACTAACAGGAAGTTATGTAAGATGAGGTTCTGTTTAATATAGGAGAAGTGACTTTTTTTTCCATCAGAAACCTGGATTGTGTGTTTTGTATATTTTGCAGGATGAAAGAAGAATTTTAAGCATGTAGAGTCATGATCAGATTTGCATTTCATAAATATTACCTTGATCACAATGCAGCAGATGAATTTGTGGGGGATGAGGCTGGAGACAAATAAATTAGTTAGGAGGCTATTGCAACATTCCTAGGGAGAGATAATTAGGAATTAAACTAAGAAGAGCCACTGGGAATAGAAAGGAGATAATGAGGTTATCTAATAAAAACCTGCAGAAAATAGCAAACATAATGGAGAAAATTTAGATGCATTCTGTTTAAAGTTGGAATAAGCTATGTGTAGCTGCTATAAATGTTACTTTTGAAGATAGCACACAGGTTGTGGTCAATTAAGTAATTTTAGAAAAAATAATTTTATACACACACACTATGTACATATATACATATATATACACTATATATACATATATAGTATATTATGTATATTATATATGTATATATATACACACACACATATATATATGAAGGATGAGACAGTGTGTGATTATTTACAGATGATGTAATGAGATAAGTATACATGGGCACTCTCACACACACACATAAGAAAATCCACAAACTATTACACCTAAAAATAGAGTCCATCTATATGCTGGATGCAAGATCACATTAAAATACTTGTGCCAAAGATCACATATCCACTGAGATATTCTCCTGACACAGTTTTCTCCCTTTTTCCCCTTCATATCTGAGAGTGGCAAACCTCCCTGCCCCTTCATGGGCACCCCATAATTAGACCCAGGGAACCATATTATCCCTGTGATTTCCTTGCACTTTAGCCATACATAAGCCAATGTCCTTTATTAAACTCTTCTGTTAGAACCCTGACAAATATCATCCCTTCTCAAGATGATTAGTATTAGCCACCACTGAAATTCTGTCCTTCTTGTCTGTTCCTGGTCCAACAAATGTTTGTTGACATATGACCCAGTTTGGGCCAATTAAATGAGACAGGAAACCTGCTAACTAGTTTCTAGGGGAAAGTTTATCTACGCATTATAATGAAATCACAGGAAAAGATGGCTCTCTTTTTCCTCTGAACTTTGTCTTAACTTAATGTGGAACTTGAAATTTCTGAATCATCTTCCTATCAGAATGTGGATGAAATTACCCCAAAGAATTTGTTCAGCATTGAATGAATTGAGAGAAGAAGGAAGCAAAGAACCAGACTCTAGCTAACTTTGACACTGCTAGGTGGTGTGAAAGAGGAGTCCTAGAAGTGATTGAGAAATAGCAAAGAGTCAGGAAATGAAGCAAAAGAAAGGACAATGAATAGAAATTGAGAAAGAGAGAGCTTCAGGAAAAAGGGCATGCCAATATTATCATTCTGATGAAGGAGATAGTCAGGTAAGGTCTAAGAAGAGACTATACAATTTGAAGCAAAAGCAGTTGTTAAGATTTGAGAAGTGGAAGAAGAGTTAGAACATAGATGTAGAACATTTATAGAAACTGAGCACATTTTTACCCAATTTCCCAGGGAAACAGAGCATTTAAAGGAAAGAAGCAAAGTTGTTAGTCTTGTTTTTTTTGTTTGTTTGCTGTTTTTGATAGTGTTTTTTGTTGTTGTTAGTGTAGGAGATAATTCAGGATGAAATAAACCTGTGAACAGAGAGTGAGAAATTAAAACCGCAAAAGAAAACATATTGATCATCTATTTGAACAGTTAGGGTATTTTTGAATAGCTCATTGATTTTAATCACGTCTACCCCATGAACTCGTATTTGAACATCTCTCTCTCTCTCTCTCTCTCTCTCTCTCTCTCTCTCTCTCTCTCTCTCTCTCTCTCTCTCTCTCGTTGTCGTTGTCTCTTACTCTTCTGCCCCATTCCTGGCTCTTCCTTGAGTTATAAGTGACTAGTAAAATAAGAACTGTGGAAAAAAACCAGGAGGAGTGCTGATCAGAGACAGAACACTTGGAGCAAGGGATTGGCGCTTGGGCAGAAGCACGTTAGAAAAAGAATTTCCTTGGGGAGGATGCTCAGAGGAAAGTCTAGAAAAAGTACTGCCACACTGGGAAACAGTAACTACTTCCCTCCCTCCCTCCCTCCATCCCTGTCTCCCTCCTTCCTTTCCTTCCTCCCTCCCTCCCTCCCTCCCTCCCTCCCTCCCTTCCTTCTTTCCCTCCCTACTTCCTTCCTTCCCTACTTCATTTTTTTTAAAGATTACTAGTATCTTTATAATAGTTACAGACATTCAGAAAGGAATTTAGCTTTCCTAATTTATTTTGTACTTCTTGGGTTTGTTTCCTCCCCACAACCTCACCTTCTGTATTTCTTTCCTAGTTAATATTAATGTGATTCCCATCCTGCTTGTCTTCCACTCTGCCTACTTTCCATTTCAGCTTCGGTGATGAGCCTCTGGCATTCAGGTTAATTTTCCCTTTATTTTAATCATTTCTGCTTTCTCATCTTGACCTTTTCTTCATTTCTAATTGACAGCCCCACACTGCTGTGAGAAAATTAAGTCACCCCCATCCATGTTATAGGCCCAAAGTGTGCATTGCTCCAAAGTGTACAAATTCTCCATCTCATTTTCTTCCATAACAGAGGCCCATCGAGATTAGTCAAAAGGAGCAAGAAATGGGTGACCTATTTGTCTATGGTAATTCAAATTTAGCACACAGCAACAGCACATTTACCTCGTTTCCTTAAGGGTATGAGGTATTCCACAAAACTGAATTTTAAAGATAACAGGAATTTACTGCTTCTCGAGCTCTGATATTTAAAAGAGATACATTTTTCATTTTAAATGGAATCTTTATGAAGACTGATTATTGTGTAATGCATTTGGCTAAATAGCAGCCTCAATACGTAATACATCTAGAAAAGGGAGGCAGTGTGATGAGCACTCTGGCTATCTGTATATTTCCTTAGCTCTGACACCTCTGCAGGTGAAACCCTACAACTTTGGGCAGTTACTTAACTTCTTTAAGACTAAGTGGTTTCATCCAAAAAATAAGAGCTTTAACTCAATAGTGCATTTCTAAGATCTCTTCTACTTCTGATATTCTGTGATTCAAGTTTGACTTTTTTGTTTAAATGGTTCATAGTCATTTTGAACTTCATTAACTATTACAGTGATTGATTTAGGCATAGAGTTTATGGAATAAATAAAACTTTTCAATAAAGTAGTAAATATCTTTCCACAATATAAAACCGGCATTCTACCCTTTGTAAAATACTTGTATCTATCTTATTATTTTTTTCACTTTTTCATTCAGCAATCATTTGTATCTTTATGTGATTGTCAGTCCACCTTTAATAGTTCTTTCCTCTATTTTCCAATTTGAGGTTTTTAACCTGTGGTGAGTTGGGAAGTCAAACATCACTATACTTGCTAAAAGTTTACAAAAAGTATCAATGAATTCTGGATAAGGAACTGACTTACTGTCTTACAAGGCATATGTCTTTGTTCATTCATTTTGTACCATTTTTTTTTCAAATTCATTTGTTCTTAAAAATATTTCAGATAATTGAAGTTGCCAAATAAGTATATTATCATATTAAAATACTGCGACATTCCTGTGCATAAGCAGACTAGTACAACATGACTAATTTCATTTGAAATAGAAGCTACAAATAAATTCCAAAGCTATTGCAAGATTCAAAGAACATGTATATTTATTTTTGAAAATAGACATTATAGCCACAAAAATGTCCTATCTGTTAATGAGAAAATAAATCCTCACCCCCTAATGGTAGAAGAACATGGGTTTAGGAATCCAGAAAGATTATGTTGAGTCCCAGACATAGGTCTACAAAGGGGATTATCCTGGGCAGTTACTGAAGGGCTCTGGGCTTTTAAGATCAGCTGTGGGGTGGGGATGACAGTCCCCTTCACCCAGTGTTGCTGGGTGGATACATTAATTACCTCATTTAACTACACATAAAAGGTTATCAGAAATCATTAGTTTTCCCTCATTTTTCTATTACAATCTTTCAAAGATATTTTGGTTGCCTTGACATTGCTTGCAGAAAGCAATTCAAAGTATTTTTGAGGGTCATAAAGAAGTTTATGAAAATGAACATACTACCAACAAAGGGAAATCTATTTAATAGAGTTGAAAGTGAGAGGTTATCCAGCCAAGGCATACATAATCAAACCATCAGAAAAATCTAAACAAGCTTATAAGCCAATGTTAGTTTAGCTATTAAACAGTGCAGTATTGTGGGGAAGACTCGGATATGGAAACAGAGACTTGGAGTTGAACCTCAGTCAGACACCATTTTACTAGCTGTGTGATTTTGGACAAACTATTTGATTTTTTTGTATCTTAGCTTCCTCATTTGCACAATAGATATTAATATCTTGTATCTATTTTGCCAGCATATTGTAAGGGTGGCATCAATAGAAATAAGTCACAGTTTTCATAAACTGGAAAAACTATGAAAATGTGGCAAGTTGTTGTTACCACAATTACAATCTGCCTCAATCAGCCAAGTATATTTTCTGAATACTGAGTCTTAATAGTATTTTTTTTTTGCTTTACTTTTACAATACTCTGAATAACTTACATAGAGTGTTCACATCTTATTTTAACGTATGTGACTTCTCTGTGATATATGCTCAGTTCTATATTACACATAGTGGATGATTCAAAATAATACAGGATACAGAAGGTGTTCGTGGAACTTAACACATAGGTGGAAAAACAAAATTAACTTGGAAACAAAAGAAAAGTTAGTCCCACAGTTTGAATTTATGGTCTCTCCTCACTTCACTCCAATACAAGGAGTTCTGATTTGGGCAAAGACCACCTGGGACGCTACAAGATGCACTATTTTGTTTTGTAACACTTATGTACTGACTTTTAAAGAGGGAGCCAGGAAAAGTTTAAAGTTTTCTTCCTCTTTATGGTTCATTTTTTTGTTCTCTATGGACAATATATATATAGTATGCCCAGATATTAGAGAACTTTCTTCTTAGGATATTGCCCAACTTCTGGAAGGACAGGGTTTGTCAGTTGAGGCAAAGAAGCAAGGGGCACATGGTGAATGGGTTAGGTCAGTTCTGCTTTTAGAGGGCCGTATAGGATGATGGTTAAAAAAGCATGGCTTTATCGACCTATGTGAAATCTTGAGCAAACGCCATAACAGCTCTTAGCTGTGGCTCCCTAAATGAGGATAAGACTGCTGGGAATATGAATCATGCACTGCTGAATAGCAGGGATACTTTCTGAGAAATGCACCCTCAGGCGATTTCATTGTGTGCGAACATCACAGAGTGCACCAACACAGACTTAGATGGTACAACTTACTACACACCGAGGCTCTACGTACAGCCTGCTGCTGCCAGGCTACAAGCATGTACAGTATGTTACTGTACAGATCAACACGAGATTAAATCAAGAGCAAGAGAAAATAATGCAATCAAGGTAGGAGGTAAACATAAGATGTATGAGCCACAACATGGCCTGCTGTTAAACAGCAAACTTTTATTTTTATGTAAATACAAAGAGTGCATTCTAAAATAATGATAAAAAGTATAGCATAGCAAATACATAAACCAGTAACATAGGCATTTATCATTACCAAGTGGTAGGCACTGCACGTAATCATATGTGCTGTACTTTTATATGACTGGCAGCTCAGTAGGTTTGTCTGCACCAGCATCACCACAAACCCGTGAGTAATGCATTGCACTATAACGTTATGAGGCTACGACGTTATTAGGTGATAGGAACGTTTCGGCTCCATTATAATCTAATGGGACCATTGTTGTGATTCTGCCATTGCCTGAAATGTCATTATGCAGCACATGACTGTATTAAATGAGATAACCCACATAAAACTCTTGAACAGCACACTGGTAAACATCCAATAAATTACATCTGTTAATAATTGCTGAACTTGGGAGAAAATGACCCTTTCTTCCTTTTCTAATCATTACCCAGGCAAAATCTGGAGATCAGCAGTACTTGGGTGGAACGAATGAAAAAGGGGACATGGACTAGGTCATTGAGTTAGTTCCTACCTGGACTTTACACTAAAAAAAAGTTTAGACATTTAGACTCTTAGAAGCCCACACATTGTACAGTAGTTTTAATAAAACACTTGGCATTACAGCATTCTTTATTTTTGCCAGAGTATTTTCAGACATACCTCATAATACACGGCTATTTTTGTTTTACGGTAGATCATCAATTATGTTTTCAAGAAATTAAAAATGTATTTTCCCCTCTAGCAATTATTTTTTCATATCTTACATTTCTTTCTTTATTAATTTCATGTCATTGTTGAGCTTGTGGACCATATTTAGAATCTCTATTCCAATGTTCTTTTCTACTAATTCCATTGTCTTTAACTTTTAAGGGGCTTTTCTATCGATTACTTTTCCTGCTTTTGATCCACATATTCTGCTTTTTTGCCTGCTTTGTAATTTTTTTAGGGGATATCCCACATTTTTGAACTTTACTTTGCCAGGTGCTAGATTTCGTTGTGTTTTTTTAGATGGTATTTGTGTTCTGGAACACTTGAAATCATTTGGGTCATTTCTTGATTTACTTTTGAGCTCTGTTAGGGCATGTACAGTGCAACCTTTCTCTCCTGGTTAATTTAGTTTCACTACTAAACTGATGCTTTCTGAACCTTCTATCTGATGTCCCTTGTATTGTGGGTACCTATCCTGCTGGCTTGTCATCTGAACTCAAAGAATCATTTAGCTGCTGCTTTTTGGTGGTCTTTCCCAGCCTCAGGTAGTTTCCTCCTGTGAATATGCTGATTGGTACTCAAAAACTCAAAGGGTCATCACTGTTGATTCTTTAGAGCTTGCTGCTTTCTGTGCATCTCCCTCCTCTCCAGCACACTGCCCCTCAAATTGAGCCCCCTTGGTCTCCCCAAACTCCAATCTCTGTCTCTCAAGACAGAATATTGCCAGGCTCTGTTTGGGCCGACCCCTTTCTGCACTGTGGCCTAGAAACTGCCTCTAACCAGAACATTGTGGTTGTTGGGCTCCTCTCCTTGGCTTCCCTTCTCTCAAGCAGCCCTCTGCTGCCTCTTGTGCAATGTCTGTGAACCACCGTTTCATCTATTTTGTCTAGCTCGCTGACTGTTTAAGTTAGGAGGATCAACCCATTCCCTGTTACACTATTATGGCTAGACGCAGAAGTCTACAGCTCTGTCTTCACTCTTCAATGATCAATTAGCTGTTTTCTTTCAGCACGTTTGCACATTTCATTTTATGCACTTATTGCAGTTGAGACATTTTCTGACAGTGTATTTGTCATTTGTTTATAGGTAATCCCCCCCCCCCCCCCGTCTGTCTCTCTCTCTCTACCTCTCCCCACCTGGAAGCAGGAGGGTTAGGGAGCTCATTGATATAGTCCATAAGGTAGGGGGATAAGCAGCCCTGTTTTTCTGAGAATGTTCTCCCCATTTTAGCACTGAAAGTCCTGTGTCCAGTAAAACCCCTCACTTCCAGGAGAACTGGAATGGTTGGTTACCTACAATACAGTTCAGCATCTCAGGCAAGGAACAGGGTGGAAAAGGGTATGAAGTGGATGTAGAAGGGCAAACAGAAGGCATCTAACACACGTGGTCTTGGTAATGTTTTCCTATCTGTTTTCCTAATTGTAACTAATATTCCTAATTTTCACTAATTCTCTTTTCAGTTGTGTGTAATCTGCCATTAGTTATTTTCTTTGAGTGTTTTTTTCCATGACCACATTTTCCCTTTTATAAAATTCCCATTTAATTGATTTGGAAACTGGCTGTTTTGTGTCTGTTTGTTTTCATGATTCCATGTTATCTCAGATTGGGTTCCTCAAGAAGCAGCCTTTAAAATGTAGGTGAGCAAGCAGGGCACTTGTTAAGTAGTGCTTGGGGTCAACATCAGGAAAAGGGAGAGGGACGAAGCAGGGTTGAACAGAGCAAGATGAAGTGCTTGGCTATCACAATGAAGGATTTAGCTGATTTTATGGGAAACTGGAGATGGGGTGGCCTTTCAGATATGTGCTGCTTTGGGCCAAGGGTCAGGCCTTTATAATCTGCCTGGTCAGTCACTGGATGTGGAGTGCCCCTCGAAGGTGGTGTGACCTTGGGTGAAGCTGTTTTCTTTAGCTGAGGCAACCTACAAAGAGGGTTTAGCGTTGAGGACTCTATCCTGGAAGCCCTCCCAACAGCTGGGAAATAAATACTTCATTTCCGAAGAATCTGTAGCACCTTTCAGTGACCACCACACATCATCTTAAGTTTTCTTCTCTTTCTTGCACATCTTTATTCATTTTAATTATGTAGTTTATATGCTTTATCTTAGTTTAATTTTCTGAATTTCTTGGAGGTCTAATTGTATGGTTTATTGAGTCTGAGGACTCTTGTTATGTTAATAACATCAAGAAATTTTTTTCCTGGTGTATTTTGTAATTATGTACAAAGAGTTTAATTTCATGGGAATTTAACTGTAGAAATTATCTGTAGCTTGTGTGAAAGTCTTGTCTTCCTAGAGAGTGTGTATATTTTCCTCTCTCTATTGCTGAAGGTTTTCATAGGTTTTAATTTGATGTTAATTTTAACTTGGATATTTCTGTTTCATATGGTTAGTACACATTTGAACTCCAAACCCATGTGAAGTTCAGATCCAGGATATTACATTCTTGAGAAAGTCTTTGATGTTGTTATTCATCTTTTTCCTCCAGCCAGAGCCCAAGTGGAGGAAAATAAGCTTCTTTGTTGTTTCCTTGTGCTGGACTTGTAGTCTTTACATTTTCTAGTTTATGTGAATGTTATTTGTGGGTCCTAGCTTTCCATCACTTTCTCACACAGTCCCATGGGTTCATTTCCTATTTTTGCTGGAAAATTAAATTGTAAGTTTAGGTAAACTTGTACATCAGCAATTAAAGCCAGCTGCTATACTAAATGATTCCAATATCTTAGAAGTTTAACAAAACACAAGTTTACTGTTCATGCGTAATCCAAAAAAGATTGAACACCTCTCCTGGGAGTTCTCCTCTAAGCAGTGAGTTGGGGATCCAGATGTCTTCTATCACATGGTTTATCCATTTTTCTTTTCTTCCAGATACATGGATGGAGGATAGAGAGCTTGTAGAAAAGTGTGTAGTATATATTTAGGAGCAATCACTCCCACCCACAGCCTATTGTTTAGAACTCAGCCACATGGTCAGCTGAACTATTATAAGGGAGGCTGAGAAATATAGCAGAACATATGAATATTGATGTTCACTAATAGTCTTTGTCATATCTTGACAGCAAATCGGCATAGGGTAATCCCAGTTACTCACTGGCTGAATGCTCTGGTTTCCAGTCCCCTTTTCTTTGTGTTCTTATGAGCTCAGCTAAGCATTTTAATGACTATTAGCTTGTATTTCTAGGTGCTTTGTTCTTGGAAGGCTTTCAGGTTGTCTGGTTCACCTTACCTCAGACAAGAGAAGTCCCAACCTGCAAACCTAAATGCAGCTGTCTACACAGGATATCACCTGTACAATAATTTAAAATTTTCAGAATCTAACACAGTACCTGATATATAGGAAGTGATCAGTAAATTTTCAATAAATTGGAAAATGATAAACCTAGAGCTCTGCAGAAATCTCTACGCAGATCGAAAATCTGTGATTTGCAAAGCCTTATAAAGGAATGCTCCTGAGCCATGATAGAAATAACTTGCAATGCAGATATCCCCTCCCTCATTTTATGAAAGGTAGGCCTCTGCTACCATAATGTCATCAGTGCTAGAGAAATCTTACCTTTCTTTAATGTTCGTAGTTTCATAACGTGATTATTATGAGTAAGGAGGCTTTGTATTATTCATCTTGCCTAGCATAACAGGAATATGGTTTTAGTGCTTATGTGTCTTCACTTCTCCTCCTGGACTTGCCATATATGTAAGGGTTAAAGCACATGGAGCTTGATGTTCTATGTCCAGATTGAAAGGAGCTAGGATTCCCTTCTCATTTGCCAATATCTCTTTCAGCAGGCAAATGCCATATTTTCCTATTAGTCTATCCCTATATTTTATTGCATATAGAGATTTATACAGAGTGTAAGGTGAGGGGTCTGTAAGGGCTAACGTGGAGGCTCAGTTTGCACCCCTGCACCACTGTTGCATTTGCAGACTTGTTCAGTCAGCGTTTATGTGCCCTGGAGAACCAGGTTGGACGACAACACCTGGAGAACACTTTTGTCTTTCATTTCAGTTTCATTTCCTAGTGCCATGGCA
Source organism: Rhinolophus hipposideros (assembly GCF_964194185.1). Lineage (NCBI taxonomy): Eukaryota > Metazoa > Chordata > Mammalia > Chiroptera > Rhinolophidae > Rhinolophus > Rhinolophus hipposideros. The sequence continues at coordinate 42,062,516 of NC_138051.1, forward strand.
GATGAGTGCATGTTCCCTTTGGGGTTGGCAGGTGTCATTAACCACATTCAACTGTTTTCCCTGTAATTTACTTCTTCTGTTCTTCTTAAAGTAAATGTCACTCATGTTTTCTTGTAGCTCCCACTGGTCTAAAGTGTATAAAATACAAGCCTGAGTCCTGAATTGCTGACAGATCTGAGGTTATTGAAGCAGGAGATCAAGGGGACCATGGCATAGAACTGGGGGCAAAACTTGGGAATAACCTTGTACAAATCCATTAACCTGTTTTGGCCTCAGCTTCTTTACTGGTACAATGCACATGTTAACCTATATCATCTCTTCATCTGTGACATTCGAAGATTATAGCTTTTGCTGATGTTTCTATTAATTGTTAGTTTCTGCATTTCTTTGTGAATTCAGAGATTTTCCTTACATATTTAATTAATTACTGAACTGGTCCATTAATTACCATTTCATGTATCTATATATTAGATTGTAAAATGTGGATGGATCATTATAAGCCCATATAATCCAATTTCAGAAAGATGGTGTTGCATTAAGAAGAACAGTCAAGCTTCCAAAATGAATTTAAAAGTAATCCAAATATTGACATCTTCAAGTCTAGAAGATTCCCTGAACAAATAGTTCACAGAAATATTTCTTAACATCCGTCCTCTCTTTAATTCTTTGTCTTCATAATTCTCTGGAAACTCTTCTCCCCAAAAATGCAGGAGACCCTATAATTCCTCACCTCCTTCTTCCTTCCAACATTTCCTTTAAGTTATCTCGTGTCTTACACAGGTTCTTCCTGACTTTCTCAGACTCCTTGGAAGTACAGTTTATCTTCTGTTCTCAGTGTTTTTTTATCCTTGTCCTTGAGTGAATTTTCACCTCATTGCCACATTCACCTCTAACTGATAATTTTTCCAAATGACTGTGAAAGGGCGGGAATGACAATTCAAGGAAATTATGGTGAGAAACATGAAACATGAATACTGTAGTCTGGGTGAGACACAGTGGAAACAGAATAATTGACTTCCCAGGAGCAACCCCTTGTCTTCTCTCATACTGAGTTCATCAAAATGGAGGGGTCACACATTTTTTCAAATATCAAGCTGGGCAAACTGCCCATTGTTTCTCCTCCCAAATACTAGAAAACTGTGAGTACTTAGTGAGCTAATTCCAAAATAATGGAATATTTAAGTGCCTACCTTAGGCAACAATTGCCGTTAAGAGCCCATTCTAAGACAAGTTATTTATGAGGTAGAGAATTCTAAACAGGTAATCCAATCTTTCCTTTCACTTATTTAAATTCCAACTTTTTGAGAGGGTCTTGAGTTGGCCAGTTTCTGATCAAGTTTATTCCTATCCATCTTGGGTGTCCACTAATGGATATATATTACTGAATTAGTATCTGGACTGGTCTCCTAACTGCTTAACCATTTTAAACAGAAGGCATCCTGTATCATTTAGGGACCACTTGGCCACTAACATTAAATAATGAAGGCAGTTTCTACATGCAAATTGTCTCGAGGGATGCAGCTGATTGCATTGTTGTGGTGTCTTAGGACATCAAAGCTGGGATCTCTGTGATTAATCTGGCCACCCCTCAGTGTTTTCACATCATGACCACAAGATGGCTGCTGTAGTATTTGTCTACATTCAAGGAGAAAGAAGTAAGAGAAAAAAGGGTCATATCAGGAACTTTGTCCCCTTTAGTTAGGAAAGCGTAAGCAAAAGCTTTCCCTGAACACTGTCCCACTTCCACCTCAGCAGACATGTCACTGAATAGAACTATATCCCGTGGTCATCCTTAATGGTGATGGAGGCTAGAAAGGATGAGAAGGTAATTGGGTAATTGATTCAGGGGCCATTGGGTGTTGCTGTGACTGTCACTTCTCTGAATGAATCAGGGTACATCTCTCAAGGAAAATGGGGTAATGCCTCTGGAGAAGCAAACCCCCACTGGATCTGCTACATCTCTCAAGGACGTCTAGCATCATTTTTGAAAATGTTTGCTTAAAATGAAAAGGACTATTAAGCTTTTGTAGAGATTTATTAGTAAGTGTTGCTCAAATAGCTTCTTCAAAGTTTGGGAGCAGGAAGGAGAAAGAGGAAAGGGATAAGAAAGCAAGTTATTTGTGGAAAAAGTGATGGAACTGAGACATTATTGCTGGTGGACCTAGAGTTCAAATTTATATTTCTCCATAGAATTCATCAACTGTGGTCCTGTCCTCTCTTCCCAGTGCTAGGTTTTCTGGTCACACTATTAGAATTACTTGGGGAAGGACTACACTATTAAGGAACAAGTCATACCACTTGGAGGAGGCCAGAAAGTGTCTCATTGACTGAAATGATCTATTATGCCAGCCCCAGTGAGTCAGTGAAATGAGTAAGAAGGAAAGAGAGAAAATAAGAAAATCTAAAAGGTACCAGCTATGTCACTGATAGCATATTTATTTATAATCAACACCAAAATCACAAAAAGAATTTGTTTCTGTTTAACTTGTTGGAATATTATGAGAAATCTGTTTGGGAAACATTGAAATGAGTACTTGTCTGCAAAGATATAGTTCTAAACCCCCAAAGGCAGGCCTGTGTGGACAAGTGGCAGAAGTGATTTCTGGGATCCTAGGATACAGCATGGGTGGCTGATATATGGAGAGAATGGTTACTGAATCACAGCAAAGTGACCCTGTCCTTCCAGTGTGGTTTCCCACTGCTAATAAAGAAGCAGCCTGTCTCTCTATGAATGGCTTTAACACCCACTTCCTGGCTGTGAATGTGAAGCAGAAATAACTAGGAAGAATCTAAGAAATGTGGGTTCTAACCAAGGCATGCCAAAAGCCTGTGGGAATAACACAAGATCAGGAGCCTAACCAAGCAGAAAGCAACAATCTTTATTATAAAGCAAGAAGCAACTGCAAATTGAAAGGCATGAGCTGTATCAACCAGTTATAGATACAGCAGGAAAGGAAGCCACAGAGAAGGATGCCATGTGGAAAATGTTCTGTGAGCTTCTTAAGGAAACACAGAGCAGAGAGCAGCATGCAGAACTAACATCCCACAGGCTAATTCTTGCTGTCAGTTTACAATGCCTTGATTTGCAGAGTTCGTGAAAGACATGAGAGTCACTGGCGTTCACTCACACCCCACACTTCAAATACAGCTATCCCAGTAACTTCACTGACAGCACATAGGGCACGTCTGCTGCCAAGCTCTGAGTCCACACCCCTGGGAGAGAGCTCTGCCACCCAGTGACTGGGGGTCTGAAGCTTTGCCTTTGAATTTGGTGGCTTATCAGATGTCCTTTGCTTTTTCTGAAATAGTATATGCTCAAGCACAAGCAAGCATAAAGTATCTGGGGAAAGGACAGGGGCACTAAAGAAAGCCTTTAATTACTGGATAATTTTGCATGTGGCCAGTGTTGTAGTCACGGAGGAGAGCAGAACAGGTTATTTGGCTACCGCTAAACATTTTATCTCAGTGTCAAGAACAAAACAAAAACTCTAGACATCAGATGAGTGAGCAGCTGTGCTTTCCTAAAGAAACCATATCTGTTATGAACAGTGGGTGAAGGTTTGTGTCCCTCCAAAATCCATATATTGAAACCCTTTCCTAATGAGCTATTAAAAGGTGGGCTTTTGGGAGGTAATTAGGATTTGATGAGGTCCTGAAGATGGGGCCATTAGGATGGGATTAGTGGCCTCACAAGAGTCACCAGAGAGCTTGCTTCCCCTTTTTGCTCTCCACATTGTAAGGCTACAAGGACAAGTCAGCAGTCTGCAACCTGAAGGAGGGTTCTCACCAGAACCTGACCATGCTTGCACCCTAATCTTGGACTTACAGCCTCCAGAAGTGTGAGAAATACGTTTCTGTTGTTTATAAGCTATAGTATTGTTGTTATAGCAGGCAAAACAAACTAAAACCATATCTGAAAACAAACAGCCTCAAACATATTCTTCTATTTATAAACCACATATTTGGGGTCAGGGAAGGGGAAAAACAAAACAAAACACACATCTGGTGTCAAAAGTGTTCTAAAAACAATCCAACTGTCTACCTAGGAATGCTTTTTGTTTTCAGTTTGGTGGGACTTGTCATTTTCCTGGTTGTAGTTCTGTAGGTATTAACTAGGCAGAAAGGAAGCCAGGCCCCTTGTACTAAGCAGTGTTCTGCCTGGTATTTCCAATGTTCTAGCTACAGCAGCTTAGGGCATGAGGCAAATGTTTTACTCTTGCATGCCCTTCTCTCTTACAAAGGGTACACTGAGGATTTGTGGAGCCTGAAGCTAACACAATTTGGTGAGGCCTATTGAGGAAATGTAATACAAAAACATCTTACATTTGCACAACATGAACACATGGCTAAGGCTTCTTCTGGGTCGTAGAAAGAGGCCTGTGCAAAAGCTTAAACTTCAGTCACTTCATGGTGTAGACAACCTTACCTTCTCTTGGGTAATGTTTTTCTTCTGAGGTGATAAGCAGAGATAACATGGCACAGGTATGACATCTGCTTCAGAACCATAGGAAACTTGAGAATTCCCCAGAGTACTGGGAGGGAGAGGTCAAAGGGAAGGGCATAGGAAGCCCCTGGGGAGATAATACTCAGGCTCCAGTAAGGTGCCTGGCATTTAGCAGGAAACTTGATAAATGTTTATTCACTGAATAAATGGGCACAGACAACTTCCTTGGCAGGTCTCAAGGGTTGAGTCATTTGATCTAATGAGCAATTAACTAATTCTGCTTTGGTGAATTACATAGATTTTAAAATGAATCATTTTTTTAGAAACTCCGTATTTCTCTATTTTAAACATGGGACTAGGACTTTGTGATTATTCTCTATATCCATGATGCCACATTGGTTGTCCTTGCTACTCCAGAACAGTCAAGTTCATGATAGAGACGTACAAATCCATATCCACATATAGTCAGACAATCATGATATGCAGAAGGACATGGGGAAGTCCATCTGTCCCAGGAAAAATGCAAGCCCAGAAAAAGTGGATTATGTCCGAGCTTTAAGATACTGTGGTGTCCAATTTATTTGTAATAGAATATCAAGGCAAAAATCCAGGATGTGTATATGGAAAGAAGGGGAGGACTAAAAGTAACATTTGAAACTCAACAAACTCCAGATCATTTTAATCAAAATTATTTCCAGAATGTCACTCCTACTGAGCAGCATTTTCTGCCATGAGGCACCAGGCCAACACAGTCAGGTTACTGACAGTTTTCTCCATCAATCCAGGAAATATATAGTGGGCCATTTGCACCATCTGCCACCCAGGTGTCAGTCATTGGAAGGCAGCTAGGAACCCGGGAAAGTGCGTTGGAATGCCATTTGGGAAAAAACCCTGAAACCTGCTCTAAGAGACTGGGAGCATATTGAGCATGAGGAAGAAAGAGACTCCATAAAAAGAGCTCAGAGAAAGCAAAGATATACGTTAAAGCTCTGACACATCAGAAGAAATTCTTCTATCGCCTCTCAGCCTGTTTGATGTGATTCCAGCTTTTGGAAATCATGAAAAGTACAGTATTTCCCAGCCATTTTGGAATGGTTGATATTACACTCTTCATGTATATAAATATCTCCTTGTAATGACATTTGGGCATCCCTCTTTTTATAGAGTGGGAACATATGGGAAGAAATCCCTGTTACAGGGTATCCCGATCCTGATCTCATCTCAGTGTAATAAAAAAATCTTCACTGTGGTTATCCTCCTGAAATAATTGTGATCTTTATTTAGAGGCTGATTGAAGTGTAACCTTTACACAGTTGATGTTCGAAACGCTAGCATTAGAAATGTTAGAAACGCTGGTCACCAGTGATGCAGCCATTTCATCTGCCACAAAATGATATTGTCTTACTTCTCAGTTAGGAATGCTTAATACAGGCCTTTGAGAAGTTTTCAGGCAAGGTGGACCTATGATAGCATTGTGCTCCAGGGTTGTAGTTTTGTCTGTCTTCGTGTACTGTTCAAGTACCCACATAACTGATGTAGTCGTAGGATTCCGTGATCATTGTATCTTCAGCATTGAAACATACAAAAGTAGAGCGTTGGTAAAATTGTCCGTTAGTATCATCTCACTTTTTTGTGTGCTATTTCTGCTTTCAGTAGGGCTCCTCCCCTCCCTAACCCTGACTTGCTTCTCCCTTGTATACAAGTTGCCAAGTTGCTTATTTGTTGGTTTATTCCAAGGAAACCTGACTTGTGGCTTGGAAGAGTTCCATAAGGATCTAGGCTGTGTTTCTCCAACTTGTGTAATGTATGCCCCTTTCAAAGAATAAAAAACAACAACAACAAACAAACAAACAAAAAACACTTGTGGGGTTTGAGTATTAACTTAAATGTTACTTAAGTATTTAGTATGAATATGAAGCTAGGTATAAGCTCCATCTGCTTATAGCTATCAGACAAGAATACGACCAAGACAAACTTACATACTAACTACGAAGGAAACTACAAAACCAGTAAGTCAAATTAACAACATTAATTTAATGTGACAGACAAACCTGTTTTGCTAAAATCGAACTGACTTTTACAATGTGACAATTTTCCTCAGTGCTATGGCTCAAGTCCTCTTGAGCTTGATATATAAACCCCGTGACAGTGACTACACAGATGTACAGTGGGGGGGATGCAGGCATTTAGACAGCAGGACATGCCAGCATTGGGGAGCCAAATATGCTTGCCAGATTCATTTATATTTAAAGCCCTTCTTTATTAATTTTTAAAATAAAAAGAACCACAACTCTATCAGTGGTTACTGATAACAGGTAGCCCCACTATTTCCCACACTATTATTATTACTATTAAAGAAAAATTCTTTTCTGAGTATGTATCTCCTCTGATTCATGTCTCTTTTTATATAAACTGTTCTGCATGTATTTAATTATTAAAACAATGTAATAAATACCAAAGCTAAGACTTGTTATAAACATCTGCAATTTTTTGCAACTCAGTAGTAAATTTTGCTCAATTCATAATTTATTCAAGCTTCTTTCCAAACCTCAGCAATATTTTCTGAGTCTTCTTCTCAAGATCTTTGCTGATAGAAGGACACATTTTAGTTTATTTCCATATTGCTTTGCATGTATTATTTCAGCCATTTTTATACTATGTCAGGAATAACAGGTATTTACTCACTGGTACATAGTTTTTTGTTTCGTTTTTGTTTTTTACTATGAAGTAGGAAAACTTAAAATCAACTTCCAAACAGTCATCATAAAGATTAAAAAAATAACTTTAAAATAATTATAGACATAGGAATTTAAAAAAATAGTCAAGAGAGATCCCATGGACTCTTCACTCAGTTTCCTTCATAGATAAGAACTTATATAACTCTAATCTAACATCAAATATAAGACCTGGGCATTGGCATCAGTACAATCTGCAGGTCTTATTCATTATTAATGTTTACTGAAACTTTGTAAATGCTGGCTTGAGTACAGAATGGTCTCAACAATACTGAAGAAATAATGAAAGTGTGTATCCTTATCTGGCGGCTTAGTTTGTGAATGTTTTGCTGCCTATCATGATACCTTCATGTAGTACCCATTACTAATCAACTGAGGGAAAATCTGTTGCTTGGGGCAAGGTTCTCTACTTGTAATAGTGGATAGACATCATGTTTCACGTAATCATATTAATAATTTTCGTTTCTAGGCTAATATTTTGTGTAATATGATTGCATAACTTTTTAAAAAAATTTGATATGTGGATGACAGTTTCCTTAGATTAGAAAATGTGTCAGTTCTCCTTTTATTGTTTTCTACTAGTGCATGCACTAATGTATTATCTTTAACCTAGTTTCTTTTTTTAGTGACACTTGTTTTGAGTATTTAATAAAGCTATATATTTATGCTGTGGATCTACTTAATTTGGTATGTGTAAGCTACATAAATTGCTTAATATAAAAGAATGATTAAGATTCCTATTTATTTCACCCCACTTTTATGTTGAGGAACTGTCTTCACTCAAGATTACTTCATATATTTCATGTGACATCTGACCTATGGCCTTTTTGTGAATAGATTTTAAAAATATAGGACTTGAAGTTTAAACACTCAATGGATGATCTCACATTCCTATTGGAAGTTGTCAATTCCACTTACACTGACCCACAAGATAAAAAGTCCACAGTGTTTCTTCTGTCCTTTCTAGTCTTGTCACCTTGTGTTTACAAGCTCACTATACCAAACTACTGTAAACTCATCACATCCGTCTTGTTATTTCACAGCTTGGTAAATGTTTTCCCATCCATCAGGAGTCTCTTTCTTCCTTTACTTATCTGGAGAACTCCTTGTCACGTGGGGTACCCTGCTCGCTGCGCCATTTGTTGTGCAGGGTCTCAGCTCCCACTCCCCGCCCAAGAAAGCAGGACACGGTAAGGCCAAACAGGAACACCCACGGAGCCATAGACAGGGGAGTCAAACCAATATATTCTCACTGGTGGCTGGGCTGGAGACACAGGAAGCAGGATCTACATAATCTGCCTAACAGCAGTCCGCGCTTGCCAGCCACCATCTTCTTGCTAGCCCCCATTCCTTCTGCTAGCATAGCCACAGCCGTTATATTAGTGGCCAATGGCCTACGGGTTACAGCTGACGGCCAACTAGCCACAGCTGCTGGCCATCTGATCACAGTTGATGGCCATTTACTACCCGAGCCAGCACCTTTCTATGTGAGGCCGAGAGCCTGGAAACTGCTTTTTGGGGTTTTGTCCCCACACTCCTATTCATTCTTCAAAAGCCCAGCTCAGATGTCTCTTCTTTCAGCAAGCTTTCCCTTTTCCTTTTTCTGTATGACATGCTTGTTCCATTAGTTCACTGGTGTACTAATCTCACCAGGATGTAATTGGTTTCATTACATCCCTACTCAGTAGAGAGTAGGAGCTATGTCTTATTCTTCTCCTTCAATAACTGGTATCTTGGATCATATTGATTTTATTTTATTATTATTTTATTTGTTTATTTATTTTAACATCTGTATTAGTTTCAGGTGCACTAAACAATATAATAGTTAGACATTTATCATTTATATTCCCCACACAGTGACAACCCCCCCCTCCCCATCCACTAACCCTTTGACATCACACACAGCCATTATATTTCCACTGTTTCTATTCATAATGCTGTACTATGCTTCTTGTAACTATAATATATAATATATAATATATAATATATAATATATAATATATAATATATAATATATAATATATAATATATAATATATATATATAAAATTGTAGTTGACATTCATTATTGTTCAGCTTCAGCTTCAGATGTACAGTGCAGTGATCAGGCATCTACATCATCCCTGACGTGGTCTCCCTAATGAGACAAAAGTCCATTGGATACCCTACAAAATCTTTACAACATTATTGATTACATTCCCAAATTGACTTTCATATCCCCGTGGCCATCTTGTGATTACTGACTGTGCTTTCTAATCCCCTCACCTTCGCCCTTATACCCACCCCCCTCCCATCTAGCAACCCTCAGTTTTTCCTCTATGTCTCCGAAACTGTTTCTGATTAGTTCATTGATTTATTCTTTTCTTTAGATTTCACATATAAGTGATATCATATGGTATTTGTCTTTCTCTGTCTGACTTATTTCACTTAACATAATGTTTTCTGGGTCCATCCATATTGTTGCAAATGGTAAGATTTCGTGCTTCTTTATGGCTCATAATACTCCATTGTATAAATATACCACAGTTTCATTTTTCTTTCAATTTTAATTTTAATTTTTAAATTTATTTTTTAATTAAAGTTTGTTGGAGTGACAATTGTTAGTAAAGTTACATAGATTTCAGGTGTACAATTCTGTATTATGTCATCTATAAATCACATTGTTTGTTCAACACTCAGAGTCAGTTCTCCTTCCATCACCATATATTTGATCCCCTTTACCTTCATCTACCACCCTTCTCCCCCCTTACCCTCTGGTAAGCACTAAACTATTGTCTGTGTCTATGAGTTTTTGTTTCTCATTTGAATGGATAAAGAAGTAGTGGTATATATATATACAATGGAATACTATTTGGCGATAAGAAAAGATGAAATAGGACCATTTGTGACAACATGGATGGATCTTGAGATTATAATGCTAAGCGAAATAAGTCAGACAGAAAAATCAGAGAACCATATGATTTTACTGATATGTGGTGTATAAACCAAAAACAACAAAAGAACAAGACAAACAAATGTACCACAATTTCTTAATCCAGTCATCTACTGATGGGCGTTTGGGTTGTTTCCATGTTTTGGCTATTGTGTATAGTACAGCAATAAACATAGGGGTGCATAAATTTTTTTGAATTAGAGTTTTGGGTTTCTCCAGATAGATACCTAGGAGTGGAATTGCTGGGTCATAAAGTAGTTCCATTTTCATTTTTTTGAGATACCTCCGTACTGTTTTCCATGGTGGCTGCACCAACCTGCAATCCCATCAACAGTGCACAAGGGTTCCCTTTTCTCCACATCCTCGCCAGCACTTGTTGTTTTTTGATTTATTGATGATAGCCATTTTGACCGCAGTGAGGTGATATCTCATTGTGGTTTTTATTTGCATTTCTCTAATGATTAGTTAGGTTGAGCATTTTTTCATGTCTGTTTGCCATCTGTATGTCCTTTTTAGAAAAATGTCTCTTCATGTTCTCTGCCCATTATTTAATTGGGTTGTTTGTTTTTTTGGAGTTGAGTTTTTTAATAAAATTTGGATATTAACCCTTTATTGGATATATCATTGACAAATATCTTCTCCTATTCAGTAGGATCCCTTTTTGTTTTATTGATGGTTTCCTTTGCTGTGAAAAAAATTTTAGTTTGATATAATCCCACATGTTTATTTTTTCTCTTACTTCCCTTGCCCAAGGGGATATATCAGTAAAAATCTTACTCCGAGTAATGTCTGTAAAGTTTCTTCCTATATTTTCTTCTAGGAATTTTATGGTTTCAGATCTTACTCCAGGAAAATTTAATATATTTAAAATGTCCATACTGCCTAAGGCAATATACAGATTCAATGCAATTCCTATCAAACTATCAAGGAAATTTTTCACAGAAATAGAACATATAATCCTATAATTTATATGGAACCATAAAAGACCCTGGATGGCCTCAGCAATCTTGAGAAATAAGAACAAAGTGGGAGGTATAACGATACCTGACATCAAATTATACTACAAGGCTACAGTAATCAAAACAGCATGGTACTGGCATAAAAACAGACACATAGATCAATGGAAGAGAATAGACAGCCCAGAAATGGATCACATCGATTTTAGACTTGATCTTTTCCGAACAATGGCTTGCCTTTATAGAATCCTAACCACGTAAACTACACAGAAACCACCAGGAAAAGTACAATGATGGTGTGGATCAGAGTATTTGCCATTACAATTTTTAACCAAGAGGATAGTCAAAACTGATACAACTGGAGAAAAAAATTAACTTGTAAAAGAAAAAGAAATTCTCTAGGATGGGTGCAGTTATGTTACTATTATGAAAGGATTCTGAGGATGATAAACATTTCTCCATAACATTCAGGATCACTGTCTTCATTGGGATTAAATAGCCTATTATTTTTTTACTCATAAGGGTACAATGAATATCTCTTAGGCATTTTATGACCCTACCTCCAAAATGCATCAGAGATCCTAAGCTGTATTGCAGCCTCCAGGACCAGAAAGTACAGTAAGTTGTCACTTAACATTATCAGTAGGTTCTTGAAAACTGCAACGTTAAGCAAAACGACATATAATGAAACCAGTTTTACCATAGGGTAATGGATGTAAACAAGAGTTAAGTTCCTAAGGCATACTTGTGGTCATAAAAACATCACCAAACTTCTAAATAAAGACCTAAAATACTTCTAATATTAAACATTGAAATAAATGTGAACTCAACATACATTTAAGAAAGATTACTAAAAACAAGTAAAATAATTATTTACCAGTTTGCTGATTCCAGTTCAGGGTTATGGGTATCAGGAATCTGTGCTGGCAGCTCAGGGAGCCAGGTGGGAAAAATCCTGGACAGGACGCCCGTTCACTGTAGGGCACACTCACACACACCCACACTCGCTCAACACTGGGACATTTCACATGCACATCTTTGGGACGTGGGAGGAAATGAGTACACAGAGAAAACCCAAGTAAACATGGCAGAACATACAAATCACACAGACCGTGGTTCCAGCTGGGAATTCATTCTTTTTTTCATCAAAGTCATAATGAAATGTTGTTGAATAAAACCACATTACCTGAGGGCCTGCTGTATATTTATGGGGGAAAGGGAAGTGTTGGGGGAAGGAAGTGTCTCAAATTAGACTTTAAAAACCAGGCTTTATGCTCTCATGTCCTTTGGAAAATGAATTCCAGGGTATATACTTGTCATTTTTCTGTCAGGGGGATTCCAAACTCTTGCTCAGGCAAAGCGCAGAGAAGCTGCTTGGGGCTCTACTTTTCTTCTCCTCTGAGATTGGCTTCATGAAGGAACTATTATTGGCCTACAGCTAAAATCCCCCCATGGCACGTGCCTGTAATACCCACTTGTTGTAACCTCCCTCCAGTGAAAAACCACTTGCCAAGTTTTATGGTTAATTGTTACACTTTCACTAGTTTTGATTTATAAAGTGTTTGTCTCTGGTGCCCACAGGACAGATAATATCTCAGATGTCCCAGTGACCAAAAGAGTATAGTCAGAGGAAGTAGGGAATTGGGCAAGAGAGGAACTCATAGCTTAGTTCACTAGATACGTGGGAAGTTATGGTAGATGAAGTCTTGATTTGTTTGTCCTCAGATAATCTGGCCCAGACTTGGAGAAAAACAAACAAACAACAACAACAACAACAACAAAACACAAGAAGATAAAACAGGGAAGACAGAATTGTTTTCTTCTTAAGAGCGGGTTGTTTAACATTTTGCCTGCTTACCATTGGGAATAGATTGAATTAAGATGATAAATGATATAGCCAGCACCAAGGAGTCCGTAAGAACGATTGTTTCTCTCATGCTATTGAACCTGCTTTCCATACTCTTTCTTACCACGAGCAAGACAGTTTGTGCCTTTACCACACTTTGTACCAGTATCAGCCTAGCACTTGGCAGGGAAAAAATAATTCACTCAAAAAGGATATTTTGATCAGAGTTTAGGGCACGGTGAGTAGAAACTAAAAGGCACAATGCAAATAATAGTGGAGAGCTCTTACTATTTTTAGCCTAAAATAGATAGAGAAGGGATCCACTATTAGAACTTGGAGACAGAGCAGCTATGGAAAGAGGAGCACTTGGGAGCTATGACCTCTGGAAGAGGGATACAATCAGCCTAAGGGAACTCCTGAGAGGGAGTCAGGATGCTATGATGTCACTCTTCTCCTTTTGACAACCTGCTCATTCTCGCCAATGCCCAAACCCAATTGTTAAGTCAGAGGGCACTGGAGCCCATTGATGAAGTTGCTACAGGTCAGACTCATAAGACTAAAAGCAGGTGGAGTGACTTTGGAGGGGTAAATGAGAGATTTCCAGAGCAGAACCCCTAGATGTTGATTTTATATGTTTCTTTCTGGTTGGGCGTGTGTGCATGTATGTGTGCAGCATGCAAGATGCTAGGCCATGGAGAATTGCTCTTGTTGATTTATTACAAATTACTAACCAACAATAAGCTACAGGTTGTCCCATCAAGGCCCTCACCAAACATTAATAGTAGGGCTGCTCTGGGTCCAAAATTTCATGTCACCATTTTTGCTGTTTCTTGTGATTCATCAGGATAATTGGCTATAACTGGGCAAAAGGAATTAATGGTTTCTTCTTCAAAGACCCATCCACAATTAGTGGTTGATGGGAAGAATGGATGCAGTTTTTCAAGCGGGCTTTCTTGTGCCTAGTCCCCATGTCACTGAGTCCTCTGCCCGGTAGTGTACTGGGGTCAGTTTGTACTGATTCACAAGAGCCAACTGCATACATCTATTCCCCACTTCAGTTCAGTGACATCATGTTGATGGCTACAAATTGGCCATGGTGTGAGAATATATACCATAGAAATCAGCAAACTCAATAAATCATTGTATTTGCTTTCCCCATTGAGTCTGTTTTTAAACACTGAGCAGCACACCACTGCCTCCGCTTATGGGAATTCTCTGAATAAATTACCAAGCAGAGTTCTAGGAGACAGAACTTTCTGCTATGTCTCATATGTGAGGATCTACCCTCCTTGTTTTATCATTCTTTTCTCAAAATTTGACTTCCAGTTTCCCTAAAAGTTCTCAATTTTGAGTTCTCCTCCTTCTACCCACAGAAATAACAGCCTACCAGGATATCAGAAAAGTTATCACTTTCATGTTAGTTTGTGAAAAGTCATGAATCAGTGTATATATGTTCTTTTTTGTATCATTTTGGTATATACATATATATACATATATGTATATATACATATATGTATATATACATATACGTATGTGTATATATATATATATATATATATATATATATAAAGTATCAACCCAGATGAGTTACTCCATGTCAATTAGGATGGGGATTTTTGTTTGTTATTGCTATATCAGTTTTTCTATTCAATTAAAATGAGGGTCTGTGATGTATAGGACAATGCTGCATATTGGGTATGAGGGGCATTGAGAGAGGTGGGGTACAGCAGATAACCAGAGGTGTTTAGAAAGGCATTAGTATTTATAGCCTTCCTTCTTGGATAATTGATGTTTAAAAGAGGAGACGGTATGGCCATGGTGCCATGGATGTTTCTGAGCCTATTGTTTTCAGATGTGGAATCAGTGATGGAGGGCATTAGAGCTGAGACTTGACTCAGAGAGCTTATTAGCAATGATCAAAGCCAAAATTTATTTGCCCTTCCAGATCCACTTCCCTCTTTGTCCTGCACTGCTCTGAGCCCCGAGAGGCAGACCTCTGTGGATCGCATATGGAGGCTTCTTTGCCTTCTACTTTCCTACTGGGTTTACTCAATGGAGGCACCAATAGGAGATCAAAGGGAGAAGAGATAAATCAGGTCAGCAACGATTGTTTTTCTTCCAATAGCTACATTATTGCTGTGTCCAATTCCCATAATACACTCCCTTCTCCACCACCCCCATCTCTTCATGTTAGAAGTGTAAAAGCTCCATTCTTTTAGAAGAGTAACAGCCTTCGAGTACATAAGCAAACCATGTTGGCTCCCTTAACTATGCTCACCCTCTTATGAAAAACAAACAAGCAACAACAAAAAAATCCTTTACTTAACACTTTTTAATCACCTCATTTGATTGGACCATCTATCTCCTGTCAAGATCCTAACTAATATAGTACTATAATGATGTTTTAAATATGGATTTTTTTTTAAATATGGATTTTTAGTGAACGAAAAATAGAGAGAGATGTTTTTCATTGCTGTGGGGCTTTCGTGCACACCCAGCCCCAAACCAAATTGTAGCCCTTTCTTGGTTCCCAGATTTTCCCAAGAAGGTGGGTTGGGGAGGCTCAGTCTTCCAAAGAGTAATGCTACTACTTTTGGCCTCACCAAGTTATTCTGATTTCTCATTTTCCATTTTTTTTTAACTGCAAAAGGCACTTGGCTGGTGACTTCCTTTCTCTTTCTGTTGCACCCCAACCTAATGCCTATCCTTTTCTCTGTTGCCCTTAAATACAGCAGTTACTCCTCATACCCCATTAAGTGTAGCAATTTCTTCTAGTCAAGGAGTATTTCTGAAATTGCAAATAATCATGTGAGTGTACTAGATTTATTAAAGCATTTGGAAATATCACTAGTGCTGTAAATGTCTCTAGTATTTCAAGAATGTAGAAAGAAAGGCTACCAGCAAATCTGGCAGCAAATAGTCTATTAGCAATCCAAACACTAGCACTTTCACATCTGTTATGCTTAAAAATTTTAAGCTAATGTATTCATTCCAGGAACAGCAGAACAAAAAGGTATCCAGCTAGGACATCTATTCTCATATCAATATTTAAAATGTTTTCAGTACTCACCATTTCACACTCACTAAATCTCCCATGACTTTTTGCTTTCAGGAAATCCATCAATTATGAACCAAAGTAACCTCTGAAAGGACCTATAAAATGCAATGCACATTGGCAGGGAAGGAGTCCGAAGCTGACCAGAGTCTGCAATTAGCAAAATGTCCCCAAATTCATGCAAATGAATAAATTGTGTCACCATCTTGAAAATCCATATTTATTATTAGAATTATTATTAGACAGAGTCAATCAGAATCTAATTTTACAATCTAGCCTCTAGAGGAAAGTATTTTATAAAGTGATGAATATGAATAGAAAATTCACACACAAAAAAATATAAAACAAATAACCATATTAAAAAACTAACTTTACTAATGAAATTATGAAAAATAAAACAAGAGCTTTTTTTGATCTTTCAAATTGGAAAGTATTTTAAAAAAGAATATTGATGAATGCTATGGGAAAATAATACTATATTGAAGTTAACGCATGACTTTTGAAACCACACTGCCTGGGTTTGAGTCCCTACTTCATTTCTAACTGAGTAATTTTGGACATTTAATTTAATCTGTTTGTGCCACAGTATTTAAATGTGTAAAATGGGGGATAAGGATAATATATTTTACGAGGTATTTAGCAGATTTGAAAATACAGCATCTATAAAATAGAACAGGACTTGCTACATCATAAGTGCTTAGTAATTACCAGCAATTGTTACAACTATGGTAAATATAATGACCTGTGCTGAGAAGGGCAGTGGATTGGTTGTTAAACAAACCCTTCTTTACACTGCAATAAGAGTGCAAATTGGCATAAACATTCTGCATATAGAGCTTTAAAAAGTAGTTTTATTTAATACAGTAAAACCATTTCTAAACATTTATCCTAAGGGAATTGTCACAGAGATTTCTTTCCAAGGATGTTCATTTTGGCATTATTTATAGACAACCATTTCTAATGACTGTCTAAAAGTGGCAATATGAAAATTATGTAATGGAATATTATGTAATAACATTTTTGAATATTACTTAATGTCTTAGAAAATATGTAATATGTGAAAAAGCAGAATATAAAATGTTTATGTGGTTGGACTCTAATTTTTCTTTAAAATGTAAATTTCATAAATTGTATAAATGCACAAAAGTATATATATAAAATTTTTATATATACATGAAAATCTGAAAAGAAATTCATCAAACTTATTGACTTCAAATGGCATTACAGGAGATTTGACTTTTTTATATATTCATGTTTTCTAAGATTTTTATTATGAGCATTAATTAGTTTCAAAATCAGAAATAAAATCTGATCAAACTCCCTTAAGTCCTTTAGGTGTAATTCACCAATGTTCAAGCTAGAGCACTCCTGGTAGTCTCCTATTCATCTTTCTTTTCCTGACAGTTGCACGGTCAATTGGATGCATTTACAACTTCATGCACAATTGATAGATAACCTTTTGCAATAAGGGTGACTACAATTACCTGCTCAGCAATCTTCACACCAATTTAATAGCCAAACATAACCATAACTCATCTTTGTTTTCAAGGTACTTAAAAACTAACATTTAATTATCATTTATTGAGAGCATACTATATGACAGACATTATTGATTATTTTGCATGCATTATCTACTTCCATATTTATAATTATCTCTTGAATTAGGTACAATATTTTCTATTTTATGGAAGAGAAGGGATTCAAGTCCTATTGAAATTAATGTGTCCACAGTTGCACAAGTCCCAAGGCTGGAATTTGATGCCATAACAGTCTGACTGAGAGACTAAGCTTTAACCTCTGTGTATGTGTCCTCTCAATAAGTGCTTCACGCATACCTAGCTTCTTTTCTTTGTTTTCTATATTGAGAAGAAGTGGGGAAAAAAACAAAACAAACAACAATAAAAAACCCAAAAAACCTTTTTCAAAGTATAATCTAAGATTTATTGGTATCTGGAAATTAGGATAAAGTAACTTGGAATTTAACAACTGTAGCTAATACACAAACTAGACAACCATACCTAATTGGAGATAAGTTGGAGACATTTTGCTAAAGAGAATATATCTACAAAAAATTAATTAAAAAAGGATTAATTATACATAGAAAATGTTTGGCAAACCATAGTATTACAGTGTTATTTTTTATAAGAAAAATATCTTCTAAAAATATCTGTTTCACTAATTTCCTAACAATGGAAATGTTTCCTGTTTTGTTTTGTCTTCAGGGTGATGATTTTGATGGATGAAGCATCCCCCTCCCCTTATTTTTTCATAATTATGCTCATATGATACTTTGTAGCTATTCTCAGGGCTTTTCTTATGTATGTCTTAGTTTCCTAACTGGACAATGAAGGCTGGAGAAGTGATATATTTTTCATATAGAAATATTGAGCTAAAGAAGAAATTGATTCTGTTCCTGTTTCTACCACTAATTTCCTATGGTTGCCTACCCAGAGAGGATGAGGGTTAGACACCATTTCCTCATTTGTGTAATGAAAGGATCCTTTATAATCTCAAACATTCCTTTTAACTGTATCAGTCTATGATTCTGTTAATACTAGAACATCATTAGGTATACAGTAAATATTTATAGGATGAATACATATCATTAAGTTACTTCGTACTCCTATCTATTCTTCAAAGCCTAGCTGAAGCCTCACCTCCTTCATAAAGACTCTTAAGTAATCAAACGGCCTGAACTCATAAATAGTCAGGACCATAATTACATGTTATCTTTAAACATTGCTTAATAATTTTACATATGGAAGTCCTCATTTTCAAACAAGTTGTAAATCAACTTGACAGATACAGGTTTTTGACCCATAATTTTACACACTCCTTGGGTTCAGTCACAGCATTGGTCTCACAGTTTATGCTTAGCAAATTCTTGATAAATGCATAGTAAAATTTGAATCAGCAACTAGATTCAGAATTGTCAATGTCAGGACATTTCTTTTATCAAAATGGGCTTCCGTAGATTTTAGTCCAGGTCTTCTCTATGCCTGATGCTATTTGATCGTCATCATGAGCACAATCGCCATCACCTTCATGATCGAGAACCATTTTTTTGGTCCTTCTGGACTGAATGGTGGCAGCCCAAGTTCTGTGTTTGGGTGAGATGGACAACAGCTGGCTATCGTTCTCTATATAATAACCTTTCATATGCTTAAAGACTATTTCCAGAGTCTAAGATCCTTAACTTTAAAAGAGCCTTGGACATAGGACAAAGTCAATCACTACAAGAGAGGAAATGAAGGAATGAAGGAGAACATGTTATGGGGTGCGTGTTCCTAGCTTGCTACACATCTCTCCACCCTGTGTAATGCAGCAGGCAAGTGCAGGAGAAGATGAGCTGCCAGTCTCTTACTGCACATCATTTATCATGGGTCCTCTTATTTCTTCAAAGGCAGAGGCACCCCTGTTAGTATGCAGAGCTTGTCATGGGACCAGTAGTATCTATGCACAGTGAGTGCACCTTTGTACTTGGCAGTTAATGTAGCTGAGAACAGCTGTACTGCAGGATTGCAATTTCAACAATGCTCTTGGCAGTTGAAATTAAAATCAAATCCCTGAATATAGACTTAAAGAGACAGATGTTTTTTCTCACTCTGCAAAGAGGTGTGGGATAAATTTAGAGCACTCTTTTGGCAGTCATTGTTTACAGTTAAAAACTCACCTAAAATCCATAGTATAGCTCTGAAACAGTACTAAGTTTTGACAAATTAAATAAAGGATTAGAAACCACCCTGAAAAATATGCATGTGATTTCCACATTGAACTGTTTCTAGGATTACTTCTAGGATTAATCATTTTGTATCAATACACATTTATTTACAAAGTGGTAGCTATTTTGGGAATGCAGCACCAAAAAGTAAAGACCAGTTTTGAATGAAAATACAAATTGGTCAGCATCCTTCTCTAAATAGAAGGGAAATCACATAACTTCAGCTTTCAAAATAGTCTCTCTTTTCTAGTTTTTTTTTTGGCCGAAGTCTGAGTTACATATTTCTTGACTGTATTGCATTTTCAGTTCTTTCTATGTCTCCTTATCATCTGATTCAAGACATCTCTCTCTATATATGATATCTTTCTTGACTTTGACTTTTTAGCCCAAGGAATTCAATTAAATTCATCTGATAAATGGAAAGCTGAGGCCCATAAGGGCAATAACAAAGACTAAAAATAATGAGAAGGATGTAAAAATATCCTGATTTGGGGGTAAGGGATTTAATAGTACTCAGAGGTTTTAATTAATATTTTTTTTCCTTGAAAGTTATTCCTCTTCTTTTTCCAATTCCCTTTGTTCAGGCACTGAAAAATATCCTTTGGCCAGACTACTGAAGCTGAAACAAACAGGCGGATACCCCAAACCACTATGCTTTCTCTAGTAATTGTCCACTGCTCCATCTGACAGAACTGGTGTCAATGAACAATGTTCCTGAGGGCCTGATTTCCTGGGGCAATTCCAATTTCAAAGAGGTTCTCTCTCTGTCATAGTATATAATGTAAACGTAACTTGATTTAGGGATTGGAAAAATAAGGTCACTCTACATGGTATCAGTCAATTAATTAGTCAATATGTATATATGTATGCATACATATGTAGATATGTATGTTACATGTGTGTTTAAAATAAACTACATGCATGCACATGTGTGTATGTTTACACACATGCAGATGATTTTCTTCCTCATGAGTTCCATTCTATGAAGTTGTTTAGCAAACACTGAATGATTGCTCCTGGGGGAAATACAGGATTAGGTTCCTGCAAGCCTCTCATCACAACATTCTTATCACCTGAGCAATACATAGCTTTGTTTTATATGTGTTTCTGTTTAAAGACACCTTATTTAATATATATTGCTGAATCATTAACATTGAACTTGAGACCAACACTAGTATAACTTATGCTTGAATGAAGATTACCTAATACCTGTGTATCTCTCTCAGACACATCACAGCCTTCCTGCACTTAGTAATACTAGACAACACTTCAGTTCTACCCTGGGGGTTCATTTTAAAAAGCAAAATCAACAAAAAGTGCAACAAATAAAAAATGTGGCACTTAATAGACTATGAAAACCTAACAAATCTAAAAGCCTCAGCTGGGACTATTAGTAATTTCCTGGCCACTCCTACGATGAGTGTAGACTCAGACTTGCCATTTCCCTACTCTGTCTCCATTTATCATTGCTGAATAAAGACACTGGTCCTCAGGAGTATGACACTGAGACCCTCAGTTCCAGGCAAGCAATTTCTGCATTTTCTATTCTATTACACTGATCTATTTGTCTATCTGTATGCCAATACCAAATTGCTTTAATACTATATCTATGTAATAAGTAGTGTAAGTGTTCCAAATGTCTTCTTTATTTTTGAAGTTATCAATTTTTATAAAATACCTGCTGGGACTTTGAATTCATTACATTTAATCTATATTATCAGTGTGGAAGAAGTAACTATGAATGGTATTAAGACTTCTAATTCACAAATGAGGTATGACTCTGAACTTGTTTAGAGCTTTAATTCCTTTCATAAATGTTTTGTAGTTTACAATGAATAGGTCTTGCACATATTCTATTAGAATTATCCCTAATTTTTCATATTTTTGCTGTTATTTTAAGTGGTATTTTTATTTCAATATCTAATTGTTTGTTACTGGTATTTATAAATACAATTGGTTTTTATGTTGATGCTGTACCCTGAACTTTTTCTAAACTTACATATTGGTGCTGAGTAGCTTTTTTGTAGATTCCATGAGATTTTCTCTACAGACAATTATGCCATACATGATTAAAGAAAGTTTTACTTTTTCTTTTCCAATCTGGATGACTTGATTTCTGTTTCTCATGTTCGCTAGAACCTTCACTATCTTGAATAGAAGTAGTAATAACAGACATTCTTGCCTGGCTCCTTATCTTAGGAGGATAGCAGTCAAATTTTACCATTATTATTTGTTTAATTTTTAAGTATTTTTTTATAAATAAATTTTTTTTGAAGTGACTACTGAAATATTTGAAATCAAATGGTGGCTTGAATTCACACATACTCATATTTATCTTTATTATGGTGTAATTTGCATGCCATGTAATTTCCCCATTTAACTATATAAATCATTAGTTTTATTAGCTTCTCAGAGTTGTTCTCATCTCCACTATCAAATTTAGAAAATTTTCATCACCTCCAGAAGAAAGCATGTACCCATTAGCAGTCACTCCACATTTTCCCATAACCCTCCCATCCCTACGACACCCCAATATACCTTCTCCACTTATATACTTGTCTATTCTGAATATTTCATAGAAATGGAATTATACAATATGTGGTCTTTGTCATTAGCTTCTTTCACTTAGCATATTTTCAAGGTTTATCCATGTCATAGCTTGTATCAGTAATTTATTCATTTTTATGGATGAATAACATCTTATTGAATGGATATACAACGTTTTGCTTATCCATTTTTCAGCTGATGGGCACTTGGGTTGTTTCTATTTTGGGGCTATTATGAATAATGCTGCTATAAATATTTGTGGACAAATTTTTGTGTGAACATATGTTCACATTTCCCTTGAGTATATATCTAGGAATAAATTTGCTGGGCCATAGAAAAACTGGGTTTGACTTTCTGAAGAACTCTCACTTCCACGGTGACTGTTTCACTTTTCATTCCCATCAGCAATACACGAGGATTCTGTTTCCCCCTGTTCTTGCAACACTTCTTATTGTCCATCTTCTTTACCCATCCTAATTATTATGAAGTAGCATCTCATTGTGGTTTTGATTTGCATTCTCTAATGACTAATGATGTTGAACATCTTTTTATGTATTTACTGGTATTTTGCATATTCTTTTTGGAGAATTATCCATTCAGATTTGTGGCTCATTTTTTAAATTGGGATTATCTTTTTGTTGTTGACTCTTAAGAATTATTTATATTTGTTTATAAGTCTCTTTTCAGATACATAATTTGAAAATATTTTCTCCTATTTTGTGGGTTGTCTTTTTACTTTCTTGATGGTATACTTTGTAGCACAAAAGTTTTTAATTTTTATGAAGTCCAATGTATCTATTTTTCCTTTGGTTGCTTGTGCTTTGGTGTCATAACTAAAAAAGAAGAAACAATTGCCTCATGCAGAATCATTAAGATCTACACCTATGTTTTCTTCTAAGAGTTTTGTCTCTTACATTTAGGTCTTTGATCCATTTGAGGTAATTTTTATATGGTGTGAGGTGGGGATCTAAATTCATGCTTTCACATCATGATATCCATTTGTACCTGAGTAATCCTTTTTATATGTTTCTGGAATCAATGATAGTATTTTATTCAATATTTTTAAATCTAGATTCATAATAGGTACACTGCATTGTTCTGTAGTTTTATTTTAATTTTTTTTTATTTTTGTTTTTTTATTTGGTTAGTATCATCATTATCCTATGGTCTTATAGAAGTAGTTGGTAAGTAATCCCTTTTCTTCTGTATTTTGGAAGAATTTTTAAAGGATTTGTATTATTTCTTCTTTAAACGCTTCCTAGAATTCATTGGTGAAGGCCATTTGGGCTTGTGTGTGTGTGTGTGTGTGTGTGTGTGTGTGTGTGTGTGTGTGTAGTTTTCCAAATTACTAATTCAATTTTTTTTGGGTATTAATTGATACCTATACTTTAATAGGTATCAATTAATAAGGTACCTATACCTTATTATAGGTATTCTGGTTTTCTATTTTTCCTAAGTCAATTCAAGTACCTATGTCTTTCTAGGAGCTTTAAAATTTCATCCACATAATTTAATTTATTGGCATACAATGTAAGTATTTTCTTATAATCTTTTTGATTTCTTCAAGGTTGGCAGTAATGTCCCCTCTTCCATTTGTCATTTTTGTCTTCCCTTTTTGGTCTTGGTCAGTCTAGCTAAAGATGTTTCAATTTTGTTGATCTTTTCACAGAATCAATTTTGGCTTCCCTGATTTTCTCTATTTTTTTTTCCTGCTCTATATTTAATTTACTTTATGAACTATAGAGTAGGAAAAATGTAGAGTAGAAAAAGACATCTGGTTCCTGTGATGTCTACAAGGCTTTCCATTTTCTTATTCCAAATAGTCCTTCTTTCATTTACTGGAAAAAATATATTTCTATCTTTATTTGGCACTTGGAACTGTGCCAGGCTCTGTGAATACAGAGGTGAGCAAAACTGGACACTGTTCCCAATGTATGGATCTTGCATTCTAGACAGAGGATAATCACATCATCAGACCAAAAAATGCTTAGTTAAAACTGATAATAGTCTTATGAAGAAAAGGAATGCACTTCTAAGAGGAGATATAAAAAAGCTACTTGACCTATAGAGACAAAAGAGATTATGTCCCAATGGAAGTAAAGAGGAGAATTAAGGTTAGATCTTAGCAGGTGGAGCAAGAGCATTATAGGGAGAAGATGCACTGTTTGCAAAAGTTTTGCATGTGTAAAGAACTGGAAGGAGGAAAACATGGCTACAATATGGGAAAGAGAAGGAGAGACACAGTTTAGTGTTCACCTCCAAACATTCTGCCTACCACACTGTTGGCTGCTTAATGGATTGGTATCAGAATGTGAGAGAAAAGAGGGTCCCGAATGTCTCCTTAGCTTTGGCTTGTAAAATTGAATGAATGGTGGTGCAATTCATTGAACTAGCTGGTCCTGAAACATTTGTTTAAGAATGTCATAAATTCAACCCTGCTATGTTGAATTTAAGCTACCTCCAAATACAAATACAGTTGTATACAAGTCTGACATTTAAGTTCACGAACTTGTTGCAAAGACGTTGCTAACCTCTTTTGATATCAGAGGGATTATTTATTATGAATTTGTACCAGCTGGACACTTAACCAAGTTTACTATTTGGAAGTGCTGAAAAGGCTACATGAATAAGTTAGATGACCTGAACTTTTCACCAACAATTCATGGCTCTTGTATCATAAAATGCACCAGCTCACACGGTACTGTCTGTGAGGGAGTTTTTAGCCAATAAACAAATAACTGTATTGAAACACACTTCCTACTCACCTGAACTGACCTCCAATGACTTCTTTCTTTACCCGAAGATAAAAGAATTTACCTGAATAGTGAAAGAAAGACATTTTGATGACATTTAGGACATCGAGGGTAATAAGACAACAGCTTTGATGGCCATTTCAGAAAGAGTTCCAAAATTGCTTCGAAGAGTGCACTAGACTCTGGCATCAGTGCATAGCTTCCCAAGGGGAGTACTTCAAAGGTGACCATAATGAGATTCAGCGATGAGGTATGTAGTACTTTTTTTAGGATAAGTTCGTGAACTTCATTGTCTGACCTCGTATAATCATAATAAGTAACACGTAGCTCCTATTTTTTTGCTGGGTATTATTCTAAGAGCTTCACATAACCATTCATTTAATTCTTCCAACAAATCTAGAACAAATCTATTGTTAGTTTCTTTTTACAGAATAGGCACAAAAGTGTGTATGTATGTGTGTGTGTGTTTGTGTGTGTGTGTATGTGTGTGTGTATATGGAGTTCAGTGGCAATATGATGGGGAATAGAGAGAGCTGGCGGACCAACAGGTGTATTATGGGGCACCTGGCCTCTTGGGTGAAGATAGAGAGCAGACAGAGTGGGGTGCATGAAGAATGAGGTTTTGCTCATGTGGTGTGATGAAAAGACAGAAGAGCAAAGGGGTTTATGGTATGGCCAAGAACATTACTGAAATAATGCATGATAAGAAAACGGAAAAAAGTGGAGCTAGGGTTTAGAAGAATTCAAGGATTTCCTTTCAGCCAATCTGGAGCCCCTCAGCCTCCTTGAAGATGCAGAAATATGATTCCTTTATACAATCTAAGCCTTATATCTCCCTTAGCTTAACCTCATAAAAATCAATGTGCTTGAATTCCAGAAGACTGTGCTTGTTTTCAATCACTAACTCCTGACCTAGCTGTTTCTCTTTAAGTGCCAAGGATAATTTCAATGATGTCCAGTCCTCAGAGGTCTGTGCTTTGTAAGCCCAATAAATCTAAATCCAATATATCTGTTCACAATTAAGATACTTTCTTATATTTATTTTCCTTTCGTGTTAATTAAAGCTTTATTTCTGTGTATAGGTTTTAGAAAAAGTGGAGGTTAAAACTATAAATCTAAATCTTAAATAATAAACCTTTTCTTTAGGCTTATATGTTGGCAAAAATCATTGCTGAGATAGCTTAAATAATTAATTACTATTAACAAATCTCTGTGGGCAACACAATCTCAGAGGACACCTCTGTATTTTCAGCATCAGTGGCCTATCACTATTGAGATATCTAGAAAAATGCTTGGGGACAGGTGGGGAAAAGATAAGCTGAGACCTTCAGGCAGAATGGCACTGAAAGAAAAATGTCTCACAATTTTGTGACTGTCTATTCTTCAGATTTTCTTAGGATCGCCAAATCAGTGTGAGGAAGAATGTGCTTCACCTTGCATTATTGTGTAATCACCATTATTTATTTGCACAGTTTAGGGATTGCAAATGATTTCTGACCTTTGCTACAGCATTATGAGCAGAAAGGAAAACTGTCCCTTTAAAACTTGCCTCTTGATATTAATAAATGAGGGACCTCTCACTGTTCTATGCCAGACTCCATTTGTGCAATGTTGAATTGAAGTTTCCAGGTGAAATGAACAGCTGCCAAGCTAGCCTTTCAAGAAGCTGCCTTTGGGAACATAATACTTTATTATCCATGTTGTGCCATTCTATGCTGAGTAGTAGTTAAAATAATGAGAGGTCTGACTAAGTGATCTATTTCAAGGTCTATTTTCTCCTGAGCTAGTGGTGCACCTTCAGACTGTTCCATCCATCTGTTCTTCCTCAGGGCACAAGAAGCAAGTCAGTTGGTTGGAACTAAAGTCTTTCACCTGTTTTATTTCTTTTTAAACACTTGTAAACTGAATTCTGTCTCTAATATGTTTATCTAGAACCAAGCTTTTGGCTTCCCTGGAATCATGTCTTTTTTCACTAGTTAAAAATATTTTCCATTTGTTTTGAGTTTAAAATTTTGCCAGCTTCCTATAGCTACTAAGGGCAGTTAGTTCTTTTTTTTCCTTCCAACTCCTCCAAATTCTAGCACCTGATTGATTACAGAACAAAACTTATTATTAATCACAAGTCTACTTCTATTCCTTTTGGCAGAACATAATTTCCTCTTAAAGGCTTTTTAGGAAACAATGCAATAATCTTTAAAATTTGGCTTGGACATCAAATGGCTTTCATTAAGCACAATTTGAGTTGAGTACAAATGAATCAAAACCATATTTCAAATAACGGGGAATGCCTTTGGAACTCATATATTGGGTCTTTCCCAAAGCAAAATAATTGAAAATTTGTTGTGGTGCTTGGCAAAACTAAAGGCATGCAGGAGTTTGTTGGGAAGAAATAGAAGGAAGTTAATTTTCTGGAAAGAAGACATTGAGTTATCTCTCATCATGAAATAGGATAACCTGTTAATACATTTCTTAGCTCTAGGAATAGCAATGGAGAAAGTTATGTGAACTCACCTCCCTCCACATAGAAGAATTGCATTAATTAACATAGGTGCAACTAGTTTTATAAAAAGTATTTTCTGTAGTGCAATGCAGGACTAAAGGAAATGGAATGATACTAGAATCCAGACACTACTACAGGCACTGAGGGGCCCAGTTTGTGTCAGGGGCCTCATTCAATTCTCCCAGACACAATTAAATACCTGCTATTTCATCTAGGTAGCTGGAAATGGGTGTTTTTCCTTGCCCATTCTGTAAACTGGAAGAGCCATTAGAGGTCCTCTATCATGAGTGTAATTTGCTCTGAGTGGAGGTCAGTTTCTTAGAGGTCTTTTTTCTGAGCCCCTTCATCAAAATTAAGTCTTCCTCTCCACTAGTTTCTTTCCCATAGAACCTGTTTATTTTCCTTTTTAATCTTTATTACAATTGTTAACTTAAAATTTATTTATGCTTGTCTAATATCTGCTATCCCACTAAACCGTTAGCTGTGGCTGAATCTTATACCTCTTTGGCCCTGACTAATATCCTCACAGTCTCACCTCTGACTTCAGCCACTCATCTTATGACTATAACAGTTCCTTGCCTCTATGTGTCTTTTGTTTTTACCCCTTGAGCTTCTTGTGTGCCGCAGTCTTCGTGGGACCCATTCATCAGCCAAACATTTCAAATCTAGAATGCGGGGAGTTCGTGCTATGGGGACAACTTTCATCCAGTGGAGTTTAGAGTTACTGGAGGAGTACTTTGGTCTGTCCTCAGGTAGACAACGCTGAACTATTGGACTCACTCATATACAGAGTGCTAGACTTACTATTGGTTCTACTAAATGCTAGGTAGTTGGGAATGCAGCCCGTTTACTCAGGTGTCATTCACACGCAAACTGGAAAGTTCTGATTTTTCTTCTCAAATGTAATTCATACAGACCTCTGGGTTCATAGAAAGTTAGTTGTATTATTGAATTTTGAATCCTCAGACAGAAGGTGTCAAAACGGTTTACCTAGCATTGCTTCTAGGGTTCTTTTGTCCTTTGTCAACTGATCTTCACACCTCATTACTGCCTTGTACTGGGCTTTGTCTGCAGATTCATGCTCAGAGTTCTCCCTTTCTGACAAATCAGAGCTAGTTCTTGCTTCTCAGACCCAGGTTGGGTCATAGAGACACAGGACTATCCCCCTGGTTTTGGAACTTGGTTCATGTACCAACTCTTTACCATTGAGTTCTGACAGGAACATCAGAGTCTTTCGCACTGATTTGTTCCATAAGCCTCGTTTTAAAGGATCTCTATTTTTTTTTCTCAAAATCTCACTGCAAGCTAGCCTCTAGGTTTACACATCACTCTCTAATATATTGTTGTGTATCCAGAGCTTGGGAATTAAAACCAGCTGACTTTTGAAATCAGTATTTCTAACCCAGGACCTAAAAAGCTTGGAGATTTTCAAAACCAACTTGACCCTTTGAATGCTGACCTGAAGCAGGGATGTCATCAACATGCCTGACTTTAGAACCTAAGTGAGGGTCACTGGCTGCAGCCAGGCAACTCAGAGTTCTGAGGAAAACAATTGACCCTCTGGTGCTCCCAGGAGCAGAGCTTAGCATGGTGGACGTAATGGGAAGCCATGCGAAGACTTGATGTCAAAGTTCAAAGGAAAAACTATTCACCAGGTCATATAGGGGTACATTATAATAAGCCTTGAAGATTACAAGTTATTTTTTGAAAAACTTAAATACTTTTTTCCCTGTCAGGCAGGGACTGATTAGTATACTATCTAATCCCCATTTAAAATACAGGAGGGTGGGAGTTAGCCAAGATATTGAAGCAACCTGGGTGTCCAGTGATAGATGAAAGGATAAGGGGGATGTAATACACACACACACACAAAATGGAGTATTACTAGCATTAAAAAGAATAAAGTCTTGCCATTTGTAGCAACATGGATGGACCTAGAAGGTATTATGCTAAGTGAAATAAGTCAGACAGAGAAAGACAAATATTATATGATTTCACTTATATGTGGAATCTAACAAAACAAAACAAATGACTACACAAAGCAAAATAAAAACAGACCCACAGATATTCAGAACAAGTTGATGGTTGCCAAAGGGGAAGGGAGAGGGGGATAGATGAAATAAAGAAAACAAAAATGATGGGAGAACAACAACAACAAAAAAGGCACTTGATTTTGTTTAAAGAAATAGAGATCAACTAGGAAGCATATAGGTTGTATAATTTAATAAAACACAGCAGGGTGGGGAATTCTATTTAAAATCTAATGAAGTGGGTACCATCTCAATTTTATTCATGAGGAAAGTGAGTCTCTAAAGGAGTAAATACCTTCTCCAAGTCAGACAGTTAAAAGGTGATTGAGGTGGGATTCAACCCAAGGACAATGTAATTTCAGAAGCCTCACTTTTGCTACAATACCATGCAGTATCCCTAGACAAAATAAGCCCCAAACCAAAAAGATTTTGTTCAACTGGATAAATTTTCTTTTTACTTTGAAAGGCAAAATTTTATTTATGAGGAATATCACGTATCTTCCAGGCTGTCAAGGTAATGTCTTATTGGAAAGCAAAAATTGTTTCCAACATCGGAATGGTGGACATTTCTATTTATATCACACACCTAAAAAGTTAAGCACAGACATCTAAAAGTGGAATAGGGAACAAAGTATCATCTGCTATAATTTTGATTTCTTTACTTGTGTTACTTCTCTATCAACTTGGTGGAGAAGTTCTGCTTTCAAATCCCAAACCCCAAAATAGTAATGTAGGATCATGGTAAGGTGAATAGATATGGTACCTGAAATGTGTATTAGTCCCATTCTCTGGTTTCCTCATCTAAGGGAAGCAATTTCTACCACTTATGAAAAATCATAGCATTTGGATGGTAACCATAATGCACTTTTATTTCTATTTCCCATTTTTCTTTTAAAATCTTAGAGAAATACATTTCTCCCCTGCCCCACATTGAAAGCTTGGGCAGGCTCATGATTTTTCTGTTCCCATTCACATTAAAAACTAACAAAAATAGTCATTATTAGTTATAAAAGTCATAATGTAAAAATTCAACAAAATTAGTATGTAGTCCTACATAAGAGTACAAATTCTAAACTTAATGGGAAATCTCTGATTTAATCTACTTCAGGCAGTGGGTGAGGGGTGGAGAAAATGGGTGAAGGTGGTCAAAAGTTATCCGGTTATTCCAGTTATCAGATAAATAAGTTCTGGGGATAAAAGGTACAGCGTGGTAACTATAGTTAACAATACTGTATTGTATATTTGAAAGTTTCTAAGAGAGTAGAGATTAGAAGTTTTCAATACAAGACAAAAACTGTAACTATGTAAGTGATGACTGTTAACTGAATTTAGTGTGGTGGTCATTTTGCAATGTATAAATATGTCGGATCATTATGTTGTACACCCTAAACAAAAAAACACAATGCTATATGTCAATTATCTCTCAATAAAACTGAAGAAAAAAACGTAATATGGTTCAGTTAAGTTAAAAAAAATTAAAGAATTACGTCAATAATGAGTGTCCGTAATGTGTGTGGTGGGAATAAATGAAGACCACGAAAAATAAAAATGTGATTTAACTGATTTCAGGTAGAAAGGCTACATGGTGACAGGTGTGAGGTACTTCTATTCTCTGCTTTTTCCATGCTCATATTCTCCATTTTCCTGTCAGGACAAGGCAGATGAATGCAGAGGCTGGTTCTCATTAGTTTTATAGGCTGGTTCTTATTAGTTGTTAACAGTATGGGCCCGGAATAAGGCTACAGTTAGTAATCCTGAGTGGGCATAGCTCATAATGAAAGCTAGATCTTCCTCTTGTGGGTGCTTTTGTTGCAACTTCAAATGTTGCCTGCTTGGCCCCACTTTCCTGCAGTTGTCATGACCAGTCAGGTGTGTCTACCTCTGGTCTTCTGTAACCTCTAACACAGTCCCTGGGCAGCCAGCACCACAGCCCAGCCTTTCTCCTGAGGTCCTTGTGCCCCTGCATAAGACTATACTAGTCAGGACCAGGACTCTGAACTTATTCTCTCAACCACAAGGTGCAGACCAGGTCAGTGGAGATGCTCCTACAACATTTGGGGGTATCGGTGCTATCACAGGACAATGCACTAGGCTGACTCTACCATGAAGGGAGGAACTCTGCATGCCTATTACCTCCCAGATTTCAGGGATCTGATGAGCTACAGTCCACTTGAGCTTCTTCAGGCAGGAGTCAGACACTGCTCTCTGTCTTTGGACTGCAGGAACCATAACCCAAAACATTGAGTGAGCTCCTCATCAAGGATGTTATGCAAAACTTATAAATAAGGCAGAAAAGATAACCATGTGTCCTTTCAAATTCATATCAGAGCATTGTCTGACTAGCCTGTCCAAAGATCATTTCTCACTCTAGAAAAAGACAACATTTTTGACTTACTATGTAGTAATTAGGTCTCAGACTCAGAAAAGTTACATATTAACTTATAGAATGTTGATTAGTTGCAATTATTTTTGAACAGTAGAGATATAAATTATTTTGTAATAAAGAAGATGACTGAGCTCTATGACTATGATATTTTTTGTCCTATAGAACACTACACAATTTTCTAGCTAACTCTGAAATCTTATCTGGCATTTTTTTACTGTATATATATTTCTTGTTTTGTTTTATATATATTTCTTGTTTTGTCGTCAGGGTGGTTTACTCATTAACAAGTTTAAAAAGTTATTGACACAGACTCACTTTTATTCGTGGGAGATAACTTTTTGAAAATTATATCTGGATGCCCTTGAAGTGTCCTTTGTAAGCTTGAAGTTAGAAGGTGGTGCCTTGCTTCTCATCCCTTGAAAGGAGGGTGGTGAGAGTTCAGCAAACTATAGCTCTCTCTAAAGAACTGTGTTCACCAATCTTTCACAAAATCCTCTCCTGACGCTCTGGCCATATATTATATTCATGACGTGGATGAAAAGATTCAGGATTCTGGGAACAGGTTGTGGATCATATCCTTTGGAAATCTGCATGTGGAGGGTTTGTCTCTCACTTGGGTTGACTCCCTAATACACTATCATACTGACACCTCAGTCAGTCTCAGACCCAAAAGTCATCCTCTAACATCTTGCATCTTCTTTTGCTGCTATTAAAATAAAAAGATCAAATTGATTGAAAGGACAAAGGCAAATGTAACTACCTTTGACCTTTGATTTACTTGTAGGAAACCAAGTTTTCATATTTGCAACACCTGTTTATTTAATAAATCCTTTTTGTTCTCAATGTGGATTCAATTGGCAGTATTCTTTGAATCTCACATTTTCACAATAGTTATGTCTAGAAACTTCCGAAAGAGGTGACTATGAATTGGCCTGGTTTGCATTATCTATGAAGTTGAGAATAATTTGCTATTTATGTAGAGCAGGTGCTGAGCAAGGGTGCAGATTAGAGAAAGTGACCTCATCTCAAATGTTGTCTTCTTATATATGTAACATCATCATTTTGTTTAAAATGAATTTGGAAAACATCAGAGTTCCTACATAAAATCTATATTTAAAAATACCTCTGAGATAGTATATAAATGATCAACTAGAAAATCATTTATCTGATTGGGGTTGTTCATGCCCCCTCACCTTCTTCTAATGTCAATTCTGGAGATGGGCTCCAGTCACATAAGAGGTTCTAGGATATGTGTCTGCATATGACTTGAAAACTTGAAGACAAAATAAAAGCAAGTCATTTCATTTAAAACAGGCTCCGATCAGTGAGGGTACTTGCAATTAATGTCTAAATGGGACCGACAAGAACTACCTTGTTGGGATTTTCCTTGTTTACTGTATTTCACTTTCAGATGATTAAAATGTTGGAAAATGATGAGGGCAGCATAGGCAAGCCCAAAGAGGTTGAGATCTTTATTAATCTTTTAGGGTTACAGATGATGTCAACTCAACAATTAGAAGATTTCTACAAAGTTCAGACTTTTTAAAAAGTAGAAACATTTGTTAATTGCAAACATTAAGATCCCAAGTTATCATTATAGTGCTAAATTTTCTCGGAAAATACTACATATGATTGGTCTCCCATTCTACCATTTTGTGTTGAGGCCTTGAAATCTTTGAAATGCTTAAAATGCAGGTTGTAAAATGCAAGTCTAAAAGAGAATTTATTGTGCCAGAATTGACAGAGGGCAGCAGAAAACTTACAAGCTGTCCTCTAGTTGATTCAAAAAGTAATTAATTGCAGCTGCTGTTTTCCAGCAAGCTGGGGAAATGTCACCAAATACAGAAAACTCCAAAAAGAATGACAAGGCCTTCCTGTAATTTTCCTAGCCTAAACAGAAATGAGATGAATGCATTGTGACTGCTGTAGGTAATGAGACTTTGTAAGATTATTATAAATAGGGTGCATAATTAGTGTTCTACAGTTCAGTAAGCATCTTGTGTTGTTTTTGTGAATTTGGAGTAGGCCCCAATGGCTTGACAAAACATTCACTTTCCCTAAACCAGGCAAACATCTTGGCTTCAGACACTGCTTCCAAATACACTCTGTCAATTACTGTGTAGATAAATTTAGAAAAGAATCAAAACATTAACTACAAGGAGAAGAATTAACAGTGAACGAGTGACTATCATGTGTTGGCAACGTGCCATTCACGCTACTAACTACACATTACATGTATTATCTTATTTAATCTGCAAAAGGCAAGTATTGCTATGCTATTTCAAAGATGAGATTCTGAGGTCTGGAGAGGTAAACTTGACCAATATTCATAGACAACAAATGATACTTGAACCCAGGTCTGTCTAATTTAACATCTTGATTCTCTGAATTATACCAGCTTACTTTCCACAGATTCTGCAATATATGGAAATTTATATTGAGGGTTTTCTATTTTTCCTTTGAGCCGTTCTTTGGAGTGATGTTTGCTATGCATTTTAGTGAAAAATGTTCCAGGGGAGAAAATGCATTTAGTATGGAAAGACTGGTGAAGGCAGCCACTACAAAGGGGAAAAAAAACACACAAACATGTTGAAATTACTAATGGATGAGAGTCAGGCACCATCCATCACTGTACTTATATTCACAAAGGTGAACTCATACATATCCAAAAGTTTTCGTTTATTTTTGGTAAAGTTTAAAAATAGGAGGACTGAAAGGAATATGACTATCTCCGATTTTAAAATGAAAGGAATACATCAGCTTAGATCGTCAGTCAAGAGGAAGGAATAGGTACTCTTTGTACTTAGAGATAAAATGGTACTTGAGCTCTGAAATGGGTCATGACCAAAGACAACTGAAAAACTACGGTGTGAAGTAGGATCTGTGTAACTGGGGACTTGTGGGAAAGGAAATACAAGGAAAGAGAGTCGCCTAGGTTTCTCAGGAATCCACCCCCTTGTTTTAGTTGGGATATAGTCTAACTAATGCAACAAAAGATTCAAGGCACAATGGCTTAAGCATTATAGAAGCTTACTTTTCTTTCACATAATAGTTACAAAGAAGAAGTCCATGGCTGATAGGAGCGCTCTGCCATCCTCATTATACACTTACGTGTCTGGATCTCTGACATTTGCATCTGCCATCACACCTGCATGCCAGACAATAGCGAAGAGGAGAGGAACAGGAGAGAGCAGACTTGTTCCGTTTAAGAGCAAGATCCAGAAGTGCCACACACACCACTGCTGCTTAGCACTTACTTATCTGGCTACAAGAAGGCCTAGGAAATGGAGTCTGTTGTTGATTGGCCGACCATGTGTTCAGCTAAAACTCTTGAAGGACACTATGAATATTGGACAACTACTAATATCTGCTACACACAGCCAGGGAAGGAAGGAACTCAGGTGGCAGGCTCCAGGAAACATCATGGTCCAATGGGTAAGTTCGGGATTTCTCCTCACATTCCCCACCCTTTTTTCTGGTTGGCTCTCTTATCTGCCCTAACTATTGCTGGAGGATTGTAAAGTAGGGGAAAGAAATACATAGTTGTTAAGTATGCAAGGTATGGTTTTGGTGCTGAAATACCATCATGCATCATTCCACATTTCTGGGATTGTTGGCAATTAACAAAACAAACAACAAAACAAACAAAAAACAATAGCTAAATGGGAAATAAAGGGCCAAATTTATTTGTTGCCATTCAAGTATATTATACAAACAAGTGCTTTTCTGGACTTCACTTTTTTTTTTCTTTTGGAAACATAAGTCTTCAAGCCAAAGTGTTATACTATCTTACTCTTTCCATTTTGGGGGTTTGTGGAGTCAATTCTGAATCGTTTTCTCCGATAAGTCACAGGGACAAGAATTGGAAGTATGCTTCATTCATACCCCTCCTTACCCAATCTGAGATGAAGCTGAAAGTCTGAAGAGGCTGGTGGACCCTGCCCTGCGCCTACCTTATGAATCCCAGACACAGGAGAGAGAATGCTTCATTTGCGTAAAAGAACTGGAAGCAAAAGACCTCTAATGGTTTGGTGCCTTTTAAATTACAGTCAACACTTAGCTCTGACCAATCACTTCAGCTTCTGCTTCTTTTGGAGAGGCAGTAATGGGTAGAGAGAAAAAGAAATGGTAAAGGCAGAATTTTCCTCTTCTTTTGGTTGAAGCATAAAATGAGGATGAGAAAATAACACAGTAGTTACTGTGGAAGTAAGTATAACAAAAATGAGCCAGACATCCACTGGTTGATTGGTCCCCTTTCACTAACGTGGCAATTCACAGAGAAATGTTTAAAACGAAAGGACTTCAGGATGTCATAAAATAGGCCCAGCTCTGGTTCTATATGTGGTAGCAATCTAAAGGAAATAAGACACAAAGATGGAAACACACATCTATACCTTCTCTGTTCTTAGACATGTGAGAGAACAAGTTAGATAGGCATGGATAAGAAGAACTTGATGTTTGGGTGTGTTGCTTTTAAAACAGGATGAAGAATTCCCTGCCACCAGCTCTCATAGTGGTCATGGTCCTGAGTTCAAAAGAGGCTGTTGCAGCAGGTGAGCATACGTTACATGCGCTGCTGGTGTGTACCGCACCCTCAGTATTGTTTCTGCGGATCCTCACAGGAGCCTGAGTCTGTCTTTTGTGTAAAGATGCTGCTGCTGGAATTAAAGGAAAGCTAAACTGGACTTTTTAACCTAGACAGGGCTTCTGGTGGCTGATCAAGCCCTGAACACAGAGCCTAAATTTAGTGTGTGTGTAATTGTAAGGCTCAGTTTTCTTATTAGTAAAACAGACATGATAACAAGTATTACCATTGGGTTATTATGAAGATGAACTTAGGAACACGAAGAATTTAACACAATGCCTAATATGATGTAAGAGTTTAATGTATTATTAAGAAGCTGCTGTTATGGATTTGATTTGCCATACAATATGCTAGGTTTTGGGGATAAAACAAGAGTTAACATGTTTTTCCTTCAAAAGGTATACAACCTAATAGAGACAGATGTGAAAAGAAATTGGAACAATGGAGTAATACTTGTTCTGTAATAGACTTATTTACCGGGTATATCACTTGTCAAGAGAGGTTTTATAAAAGAGACCACATGTTTGGTCTAATTTAATTCAACAGGAAAAAAACAATTGTAACTGTTTTACTCTCTAAATCTCCATGCATAAGGAGAGTCCCACCTGCAATTTCACCCATCTCCGGAAATTGGATACTGACAATTTAGGTGGTCTTCCACCACCCCTCACCCCACAGCTATAAACTATATCTCTTGCTTCACATCTTTATGTTTAAAACCTATCTCCAGCCCCATTTGTCTTTTGAAGTGTGAGTGACATTTCCATGTGTAGTGTTTATAAACTGCTTGACATTATGTACATAAAGTAGCTAGTAGGTGTTCAATACATTTTATGATTCACTGAAAGGGACTTAGTCATACTAATAGGATCTGTGAATGACAAAGGAATGTTTCCATGTGGAAAGACATGTCTTGGATAGAAATGTCTGTGCCCCAACAAATGCCTTTCCTGCTTTTCTGTTAAAAGAATGGAGGGCCCAACTGGGGACTGTGAAAACAGAGCGAGTGAAAGCTAGGTTAGGGGCATTAGAAAGGCAGTATAGAGAATCTGGGAACTTTCTCTTCACCATCCTAAAAAAACAATCATTTGAGACAATCATTGAAAAGAATCCTGTTGACATGCCAAGAATTCTCCCTTTTTATAAATATCTGATGAAAGCTCTTGACTACCATGTTTCCCCCAAAATAATACCTAACCGGACCATCAGCTCTAATGCATCTTTTGGAGCAAAAATTAATATAAGACCCAGTCTTATTTTACTATAATATAAGACCAGGTATAATATAATATAATATAATATAATATAATATAATATAATATAATATAATATAATAAATATAATATAATATATTATAATATAATACCAGGTATTATATTAACTTTTGCTCCAAAAGACGCATTGGAGCTGATGGTCTGGATAGGTCTTATTTTCTGAGAAAAACGGTAGCAGTTTTAACTTGCTGGTAAGATTAAGGGGAGACAAAATTTGTGGAAATAAGGCACAGAATAAAATGACAATTACAATGAATTTGTACCTGCATACAGTGAACGGAATGACTTTGATCATAAAAGTCAGTGTGGATAAGTATTGACCTGGTACATAAAAATTTGCCAAATGCATGAGAGCAAGAATGAGCAATTGATGACCTTGTGGTAGTCCCAGGAAATGAATACTTCGCAATTGCTTGAATTTTCATGCCATGTTGTCCATATTTTGCACAGGTTCAAATGCAAAGTATGGATGCTTTTCTAATTTCCGATCCCTCCCGGGACTGGCTTCCTGAGCCAGAGCACCTTTACTGCTCTAAGAAACATGTGTTGAAGTTCACAGTCATTCCTATTTCCTCTGACATTTATGTTTCCTCCAGTGTCCCTTTTCCACATCTTCTGAAATAGGACGTGTTCAGTGATATGAAATGTGTTGTCTGACAATGTAATCAATAGAGCAGAAACCTGCCTCAAGATGCCCTGGGACCTATATCTCATATTCATAAAAGGAGTTATTACTTTGGGTGCTGCTAGGCTGTCGAGTCTCTCCATTTTTATTAATTGTATCTCTCTATTGCCCTGGATAGAAAAGAGCTGCTGCTTTATGAGTTTTCTCATTTTCCCAATCTGCAATGTTTTGGACTCTGAATGGAGCAAAAAAGCAACAAAAGCAACAGTTGTTGTTTGTCTCATACAATTAAATTCTAAGAATCGACTCCAGAGGTGATGTTTTCAGGGGAAGCAGGGTATATTGGTCATAAATGTCTTTGCCATTTGTTGAAATTGGAGTTCGATTTGAAGAGAAAATCTGATAAAGAAAACAGAGAGCTAGACTAGAGTTAGGACACCAAGGCTATTATTGCGTGAGTATTCCTTCTGACTTCCTGGGAAGTTTTATCTAGACACATCATGCTTTTTGGCTTCTTTGTGTGCGAATGTCGGTAGCTGGGCCTATCCTTCTAGACAACGAAAGGCTTTTGTTTGTAATTATATGTATATAGCAAGATACTTGATATAAAAACTCTGAATTATAGCCAAGGCATGCAATCTGTGCACACAGTGCCCTATATTTGGTTTAATGGTCTACTGTCACTTTCTTGAATGTTGTAATACTTTTGAACAAGGGACCTCCCCCCCATACACACACACATTCCTTTTGCACTAGACCCTGCAAATTATGTAGTCAGTCTTGACTATCACACATTCAACTGTAACTAAGAAAACTTGATGGATAAAGATATAGATGTCCACACTGTAAATTTATTTTTTCAATGAAAATAAATTAACAATTCATCTAATGTTTTCAAGAATAATTTGTTTGTAGTTCTTACTTCATAAAAGTACTCAATATTGACTAGTTTATTGGAATATTGACAGGGATAATTGTTGCTAGATTTTATAAGATACAGCCATCATTGTCTTATGGGAAAACTAGGAAAATCCTCTGGGAATAATGAACTTACAAGCTTCTGAAAAATATCCCTCAGTCTAAGTCACTTGTTTGTCTTTAGTACTTTTGAAGAAACTGTAATTTTTAGGTAGAAACTGTCTTTTACCACCTAAAGTCCCTGTGTGGCCGACAGCTGTCAGGCAGAATCCCAGACACATGTCAACTCAGCAACACCTAGCAGAGTGGCAGCCACTGCTGTCTCTGTCATTGTAAGCTGTAATTAATCAATTTTTTTCTGAAAATACCTGATTGGATATGATGCATCATTGACATTAAAAACATACGAGGGAAGGGGGCATACTATGACTAGCCAGCTTAGTTGTGAAATTACATTTCTAATAGAGAAACTGCACTACATTTGTTCTTATCCCTTTTTTTTATCCCTATCATATAGAACTATTTTAAGTTGAAAGTTGTTTCTTAGGAGTCGAGACTTTTTGCTGTTTATTGTATTTTATTTTGGGTGGGGGGAAGTAAAAGGTAGGGGAGGTTGTTATTTGTTGAAGTCTATATACATACAATCTACACATGAATCACTCATAAATGATAGCCTGTTTTATTCCTAGTTTTGAGCTATCAGCCTTTTACTAATTGTCAATCACAAAACTCATGATTTTAAGATGATGAATGGAAGAAAACCCCATTTTCATATTATATGTATGTTGTTATGTTCCTTTTGTCATATACCAAAACATATGTTTGCCTCAGGTAGCTTATAGCTCTGTTAGGAATACAATCATTTGTAAACAGATGATGTGAGAAATATGCATTAAGTGCTATGGCGTTTAGAAATATAGAAGGACCACCTAATTTAGACTGAAAGAGTGAGGAAGGAAACAACATTTAAGCTGATACCTACATGACATTAATAGCTAGGTTGAACACACATTTTGGCCTTAAAGATAACTTGGAAGAAGAAGGTACAAACCAGAGA
The DNA here is from genome assembly GCF_964194185.1 of Rhinolophus hipposideros. Classification (NCBI taxonomy): domain Eukaryota; kingdom Metazoa; phylum Chordata; class Mammalia; order Chiroptera; family Rhinolophidae; genus Rhinolophus; species Rhinolophus hipposideros. Next base: position 42,102,879 of record NC_138051.1, read on the forward strand.
ATAGATAAGTGGAGTATGTATGATAAAAACTACAGTCTGGTCAGATATGAGGAAAATGAAGTAACTGAGGTTAAGGAGAGACCTAACCTTTAAGGAAAAATAACAGACAGAAGATAATTAGAGACGACCTGAATCCAGGATCAATGGGTAACGGGTGTGGAATCTGAAGATGAGAAGTGAAATTTAGAGTACCAAGTACTTTTGGAGAATGTTTTCTTTTCTTTAAGAAAAGTTAGATGCAAGCTCCATGATCACATAGACTCTGTCTTGTTCACTATCATATCACTAAGTATATGGATAATCTTCTCCATAATAAGCACCCTATATCATGTGTTGAGGAACTGAATGAATTGTCTAATTGTTAGTCTGTAAGTAAAGAAGTTGAAAATGAGAAGCCACATTTGTGCAAGTGAGACCAAGATGAAATCTATAACTAAACTGTATACCTGTAAATTGTCTTCTCAGACATATTCCTTATACTTCAGCAAGACACTTTTTGTACTTTTTGCAAATGAGATTGGTGCTTATTTTATCTGAACAGAGAGAAAGCAAAAGGGTACATACTTGCTTATGGATGAAGTGAAAATGTTTTTAGAACTGTTAGACCTCTTACTATACTTTTTAAAGGTTTGAAAAGAAATTTTAGAGTCTGAAATATTTTTAACTCTTTCCTCTGTATGTCATTATTTTAGTATATTAATTTTTCGGTGGCAAAGTTTGTGGTGCACTAAGGGGCCAAAGACTTCTTCTTAATGACAATTTAGAAACATTTGTCCCTTGAATAATGAAAACAAGTTGTGAATAGATAGCTTTTATAACTTTTGTCCAGGTCAATTGAAGGGCATATGGCCAAGTCTAAGAAATGATCAATTTTCTTATAATAGATTTTTTTGGTAAAATTCTGGGCTGTTGATAAATGTCCCATAAATTCCCATTTCCTTTTCTTGTATTTGAGTATTTTTTTTAAAGCCTAATTCTAAACTCTGGAAAAGGTGCATTAATGGATATGATTTTAACTGTAGAGAAACTAACTGTACCGAGGAGAAGCTATTTATTTAGCTGATGACAGAATGTTAATATAAACCAATGGCATGCATCATGTGAGAAACCATTAAAAGTAGATCAATTAAAGCCAATTCCTTGAAGGAATAATGGAATTCAAATGAAAATATTTTTAAATAAAAACATTATAAAAGAAGCTCAACAAATCAGTTTTTAAAATATTCTGAGCATTGATTTTTTTTCAATTTTTAAGGTATTTATTTACCATGGAGAGAAAAGAATAATTAGTGATTGATTCCTCAGGCAGAGTAAAATCTATTGTTACAAAGAATATTTTAAAAATATAATGAAGGAATGTGAGCTGAAATCCTTTATATTAAGGAGATTAAGTGAATCATGCTTCATGTATTTGATCAAATAATACTGTCAGTAGAGTAAAGGACATTATTTTGATTCCTGGGCGTCTTGCTGTGCTTATTCATGGATTTATATTATATAGCCACAGATTATTCTGCCAACTACAGTCTCATAAAGGTTTGGTTTGTCATAGCGGGGCTCAAGAGAGGACATGTGGGTCATTTTCAGAAACACCCAGGAAAACAAGTTTCTCAAATGGCTCGCCAATATTTTATTTTTCTTGTATAAATAGTGCATTTCTCAGTAATGAAGAAAAGCAGTGAAAAACTAACAAATAAAAGCCATCTTTACTATTCTATTTTTCTTTTTCCAATTGTTTTCATGCCTCTCCTCTCCAAAGAAAGACTTGAGATAATATAAAAGGGTGAGTGACAGAGTGTGAGAGATCTATTTAATCATGGTTCCCTGAGCAGAAAAAAAAAAAAAAAAAAAAGATTACGAAAATTTCAAAGTGGGTCAGTGATGAAACGTCTATGTGAACTTTGATAGAATAGGCAAGTCCTGTGTATGGTGAACAGGGCTTGGGTGTCTAAGCACCAGTTGGTCAATGCTGTGTGGATGGAGGCTCTTTAGTCCCTACTGACCACAATGTGATAAACTGAAGAATTTCTGTTTAGAGATTTGGGGGAACTTCTGACATACCTCATTATTCTTAGTTTGGAAAAGGAGTGCATAATTTTAAGATCCCTAAATAACGTGAGCTCTGGGGTCTCTGTTAGGTATTTAAAAGCTTGTCTGTCCCTCCCAGATCCACACTGCCTCAACAATAATGTTGGTTGGGAGTTTAAATTCTTGCTTTGTTGTCCTTTTACTGTTTAGACCTATTTCACCTTTGGATGACAACTGATCTATTTTACATTTCTCTAAGTTAATTTCCATATCCATCTAGGGTAGGTAGATCATTTTCACCCCATAGGATTGCTGAAGATAAGAAAAGCAACCTATGGTAGATTAAAGATGGCTGAAAAGTCTTTGCTACTTCTCCAATTAAAGTGTGAAGAATATTCCCTTTCCTTTCACTGGCTTTATTGATTTATTAACCAATGGAATACAATAAAAAGTTACCTTCTGAAATTCTAAGACTAGATCATAATAAGTCTTGCAGCTTCTACCTGGACCTTTTAGAACATTCCCTCTTGGACCTCTGAGTCACCATGTAAGAAATCTGACTACTCATCTAGAAAGTTGTTGTAGAAGAGACCCTGAGACTAAATGGAGGAGAGGTCCAAGATGAGCTCAGTTTTCTAGACTTCCCACCAAGACACCAACTATATGAGGAATAATCTTGGATCCTTAGTATAAGATGGACACTGGATCTCCCAGGCTGAAAGAAGGAAAAAAAGAAAAGCAATATGATGACCCTACAAAGGATTGGAGATTCTGTTGGAGGCTATAAAGAAAATAGAAATTCAGAAAATAGTTTAACCATAGCAAAACAAGATAATGCAGCAATAGAAAGAGGATTACATAATGGATAGGAAAACTGTGATAGGAAAAGCAGATATAAACATTGATGAATAAGAGTACTGGTTACTGAAGAGTCAAAAGGAGGAGAATTGAAGGTAGCCAAAATAAGGATAAGTCTCAAGATCAGCATATAAATTCACTCCAAATTTTGACTGACCCCTGAACTCTGTCTAATAATCATAGGATAAACAATAGCTTAAAGGCTGATGTATAAGTCAGTTATCTTCCAAGAGCTCTCTTAATAAGCCTACCCAATGACTATTGCTTATATCTTCTTGGCCACATTGAGCACTGATGAGGCTGACAGTACATAGTCTTTTTTTTTTCCCCCACTGAACTTTATTGTTAGCAGAAATAAAATAGAATTTCTGGACATAAAGGAGAAGGGAATTCTAGTTACGTTCCTGGAATCAGATAGGGAACTATAAGTATTTGCCCCCAAAAAAGTCTAAACATTTTTTAAGGATAAGAATGCTGGAATGAATTTATGAGCTGTAACTGTGACCTAATCCTTATCCCCTTACTTTTACTCTGCAGAAGTCATAGATGATGTTCTCTTCACCAAGATGTTGAAAAATATTTGGTGAAAGGAGCAAGAGCAACTTTGGGAAGAACTGTAGTAGCTATTTTCTGTACTAAGAGATGATGGTAAGAGATGATGAAATTAGAATAGTCTCCTGAGTTTCTACAGTGATTATAAGAATGATCTCACCATGGGTATCTTTGGCAATGGCTAAGTGGTTATGAAACCTCTTAGACAGAAATACTTGGAGAAACCATTAATAAATTATTTAATATATATTTCTGAATAGTTTCAGAACTGGTGAGCAGAGTCCTGACTACAGCCAGTATGACAAAAAATCTCTATTTGAGTCAGTTCACAGAATCTTCTCTAAATATAGAGCTTCTGTCAGCTCTACTTATTTTCCCCTTAGTCATATTGTCTCTCAAATTTTTGTATTATTAACTTAAAATGCACAACTTACTATTAACTTATATTAATACTTACCTTTGTATGAATATCTTACCTCCCAAAACAATCTGTAATTTTCTTCAAGGAGGAGCCATGTTTTACGCTTCTTATTTCCTGAAGCTCTAGCTCAATAATGAACTTATGCTATCTGTCTGTAATTACTTTATTAATTGACTGGACACAGTTCCTAGACAAGAAATAGTTATGAATATTTGCCAAAACTGCCTTCCATCAGAAATCCTTTCCCTATCCTTGGACAATATCTTAGGAAGAAAATGGTTTGTATTTTTCTATTCACTTTTGGACTTTCAAGTATTTTCCGAATGTAATTCTATGTTGATGTAGCATAAAAGCAGCCACTTATATTTTAATCTCTCCACACATCCTCCAATAACACATACTAATCAATAAGGAGAGGATACAAAACCTATTACTCATGCCTAGAACATAACAAGGAGACAGTAAATACTATATGCTTCAATTTATATGAAAATGGGGAAATAATTATCTGAAACCAGTAGAACCATCTGCAAATCCCACAAAAGATTGGGGATTCAATTGGATGCTGAAAAAAAAATGACAGTTCAGAAAGCAGCCCAACTATGACAAGACAAGATAATTCAACAATAGAAAGAGAACATAATACTCTGAATAGGGAAACAGGAAATAAGGATAAAAGGTCTGAAAACCGATGGAGAAGAATATGAGGTCATGAAGAGTCAAAAAAGAAAGGGAACTGAAGGTAGCAACAAGTGGAAGGGAGTCTCAAAATCATCATATAGATTCTCCATAAATTCCTGAATGACACCTAAATTCTGCATACACTAGAAGAGACTTCAGTCATCTCAAGGTAAATGATACCTGGAAGATGGAAATACTTATCTGAGATTTCAGCAGGTGCTCAATAAATGAAAACAAAGTGTGAAGTTCAAATTTTGTCATATTAGAAGGGCTTGGTAAAAAGCTTGGACTTTTATGATTTAGAAGTAAATATTATATATGAAGACTAAGGGATCTGTCCTAGGTTTAAGGAGGAAATTTCAAAATTACACATTTTAACAAAGATTAAAATGAAGATTCTATGAGATTGAGATTCTCTGTCACTTACTTATTAGTAAACAAACTTAATATACTTCAGGGGTAACCAAAACAAAACAAAACAAAACAAAAACAAAACAGAACAAACATAGTCCAGAGTCTCTTCAAAACAGTATCCCTGATGTATAGGGTAAAAAAAAAAAAAAAAAAAAAAAAGTAGTAAATAGGAGAAGAAACAAAATTTGATCAATAGTTAAGAGAAAAAATGAGTAATAAAAACAGACACACAGACAACACAGAGGTTCAAATTAGCAGACATTGACTCTAATATTTAGCATACATTTGTTATAATATGTACAAAACGCACACACAGACACACACACACACACACACACACACACACAATAGGTGGAGTAATAGAGAAACTTTAGGATGCAATGGGAAATCCCAGAAAAAAAAAATCTAAAATTCAACAGAAAATCACTGGCTGAGATTAATAGATTAGCACAATCTCAATAACCTTTGAAACAAATTTATACTATCTAGTGTATGTGTAATTATAACCTCAGAAAGTAAGGAGAGGAAGAGGCAGAAAAGATAATTTGGAAAAAAATATTGTCTAACATTATTTCTAAATAAATGAAAATCATCAATTCAAATACGCAGGAGATTCAGCAAACCTTTTCATATCAAGTCTAAATGCTAAAAATTGAAGATAAAGAGAAAAATTTAAATACAACTAGAAGAAAATAGGTACATTACAATTACAATAAGAGGAAAAAAGATAAAAAATAGTAATTAACGTATCCTCAGAAATAATGGGGGCCAAAAAGCAATAGAATCATATCTTGAAAAATGCAGAATTTAGAAAAAAAATATGTCAATCTAAAATTTTATATCTAGCAAAAATGTCATTAAAAAATGAAGTCAAAATAAGAGTATTTTTAGATAAATGAAAGTTGAGAGAATTTATCATTAACAGATCAATACAATAAGAAATGCTAAAGAAAGATTTTGGGGGATCTGAAAGGAATTCTAAGTAATAGAGTTAAGGGTTTATAGGAAAGAATGAACATCGCTGGAAAATTGTCACTATGTAGGTAAATATGAAAGATGATTTTCATGTTCTTAAATACTTTTTAAAAATATTTTAAGATCTACTCTTCTAACAACTTTCAAATATGCAATACAATATTGTTAAATTTAGTCATCATGCTGTACATTACATCCCTGGGACTTATTTATTTGATAACTGGAAGTTTGTATTTTTTGACCATCTTAGCACATTTTGCTCACTCCCTGAGAATATGGTATTCTTTAACAAAAAAGTATCCAGTCTTTTGTTTCCATAGTTCACAAAGCTCTTGAAAGAAATTCAGAACAAACAATGAAACCTGGGAGATGGGTATGTGGAGAATGGGAGAAAGATGTCTCTATTGACTCTTAGCTTTCCCTGTTCATAACTGACATTTATAAAAAGAACTTTACTGTTTTACAGAGCACTTATCATTTGCCTTCTCTTCTTTTCCTCATAAAACACTTGAGAGGTAAATTTTATGATAATCACCGATTAGATTGAACAAATCTGACCAGAGATACTAATTTATCCATGATATACAGAGTAAGCAAGAAGTCACTTCTAGATCACACCCTTTTTAATTAGAAGAGGGTTTAGAAAACATCTAGTTCACAGTGTTTTTTATCTGGGGTCTATGAACCCTGTAACAACCCTTCGTCACAATTAATTGGTCCATAATTTAGATGGGAGAACAATTATATCCTTTTCCATTAACTTGTAACTGCAATTTAGCATTTCCTTCTGTTATAATTGTAAAACACAAACCATTTAAGTGTTTTAAAATATTTTAAGTCAATTGACTATAGCAAAAAAAAAAAGTCAGATAGTGTGGAGTTTATAAAATACATAGAATTAAAATATGGACAAGAATAGCACAAAAGATGGCAAAACTGAATTATAATTTTGCAAGTTTCTTACATGTGAAGTCCTGTAATAATAATTCAATATAGACAACAATAAATTAAGGAAGTATATTTTGATCCTAATAATAACAGTATGTTAAAAACAAAATACCAAATATGAAAGGTATAGCTAAAGGCAATAGAGGAAAAGGAATGGTATACCAAGGCATGGAATACCAAGAAGACAGGAAATGATGCTAAAAGAAGACAGAAACAGAAATTAAATAAAAAATAAATAGCTAGAGAGTAGACAGACTTAATCATATAAACATTTACACTAAATTTAAATATACGAAAGAATCTTATTAAAAAGTAGAAATTGCCATAATGAATATAATAGATCTAAGCATATGCTATTTATAGGAATTTTTTTTAATTTCAAAGGCACACAAGCAGAATTTTGCTTCAGGCCATTCAGAGTAACAGGGACTGGATATACCCTACCACCTAAAAATACTTTAAAAAAACTAAGAAAAATCTATGAAACAATAGTTCAGACACTAGACAACAAGCAGAGCAGAACCGTGATCCCTAAGAAAGAACAAACAAAGCAAATGAGTTAGTAATAAATGCCTAGTTTGCTGAGTTTCTGGCATACAGGTAAATGACAGAAATCCAAATAGAGCTCAACATTCTTGTTGATGGGAATAGACAGAAATTGGGTAGGGGAAGGAAACACTGGCTAGAATTTCTAGCCAGAATGTTGGAGAGATTTGTACTGGGGGAAAAAAAAAGGTGCAACATACTAGTGATACTGGTTAGTGCAACAGGTGAAAAAAAGAAGTAAAAGGATTTAGGTTAAAATAATGTGGTCAGTAGTCACATAGCAAAAACCTGCCACTAGGGAAGCAACCATGAGTCATACTTTCCCACCAATAAGAAATAAGAAAAGGAGAGATTCAAGACGGCAGAGGAGATAAACACTGTGCCTGCACCCTTCTGTGAACACATTAAAATTACAACTAAGTTACAAATAATCATCCTGGAGAACTATTTGAAGTCTAGCTGAACAGGAATCCTCTGACTAAAAATATAAAGAAGAAGCCACAATGATACTGGCAGGAAGGGTGGAGATGAGGAACCGGCCCCAAACTTCAGTGTGGCGTTGAGAGTCAGGAGGGATATCTTGGCCACGGAGGTTTCCCGGGGAGGAGCAAGGAACACTAGCCCCCTACACCAGTCTCCCCAGGCCGGACTACTGGTACCGGGACAAAGGAGCCCCACAACATCAGTCTGCGAAAAAGAGTTGGGTTTCTGACCATCCATGTGGGACCGAAGGCTGCAGGAAAGCCAGGTATCCTGTAAAACGGCCTATACACTGACTCGCTCGCAGGCACTCACCTTGGGCTCCAGTGGCACGACCGTGACTTGGGAAGCATCGGCGACATATGGGGGGAAAAGGGCAGACTGAGGTGTGTAGCTTTAGGGAGAAGACTGGAGGACAGTCAGCATTCTTCCTGTGTGAGGTTCCTCTTCCATGCAGCTGGCAAGAAGGAGCCATCTTTCCTGTGTTGAGCCCGCCCCCCCACAGGCCAAACCTGAATGTGATTGGCCTGGTGAGCTCCATTGCTCTGTTCTGCTGACTCATTGGAACCTTGCTTCACCCAACTCCCCTAATGCCAGAGGCACTTTCTCTGCAAGCAGCCAGCCCCACCTGAATCGCATTATTTCTTGGAAAACTATCAGAGTCTGGCAGGCCCCTAGTGGATGGGAGGCAACTGATCTCTCTATGGTCTGGGAATTTTATGGAGTAACTCCAGGCTCATTACTGGCAACAAGCCATAATTTACATTAACCTGGTGACCACAATGCTTCCCGGTCTAGTGACTCCCTGACACCCTACCTTATCCAACCTGAATACCACATGAGGCTTTATCAATGGCTGAATCTTAAGGGACTCGGCAAGTGGCAGCATGCCTCAGGATATCCTGGGTTTTTGAGGAGCTACCCCAGGTCCAGTACTTGTGGCAGACATCCTCAATTCACAGCGTGGCCTCACCCATGCACTTCCAGGTTTAGCACACGCAGTGAACAACCATGGATTGCTTTGCAGCTCCTATCAGGTAGTCCCTGGCCAACCACAGGCAGTGAGTGACCTGGGTCTGTACTAGATTCCCCTCTCAAAAGGCCCCAGAATGAACATTCTTGGAGGTTGGCTTCAGACCACAGCAGAGCACCACCCAATTAGCCTCACAAACGGCACACTTAAAGGGTGGCTTCAACAGGCACCAGAGCCTGCTAGGGTGAATCCCACTCAGTTGGGTAAGCTCCCCGCACAGCAGCCTGTAAGCTGTGGATGTGGCCAAACCCCACAGCCAGTCAGCTTGGGGGCTGATGTGCCTATAACAATGAAGCTCAACTATAACAAGGCAGCATACACAACCCACATAAGGGACACTCCTGGAGCACCTGGAGCAGGCAACCAGGGAGACTATGCAAGGGCCCCACAGGGCAGCTGCTACATAAGGCCAACTGGCCAAGACTGGGAGTCATAGCAGATCTATCGTGTTTCCCTGAAAATAAGACCTAACCGGAAAATAAGCCCTAGCATGATTTTTCAGGATGACATCCCCTGAACATAAGCCCTAATGCATCTTTTGGAGCAAACCTTAATATAAGACCAGGTCTTATTTTGGGGGAAATATGGTAATACACAGAAACAAACAGAGAGGCAGCCAAAATAAGGTGGGGTGGGGGAGTCCCAAAAGAAAGAACAGGAGGAAACTCCAGAAAAAGAACTAAATGAAATGGGGTCAAACACCTACCAGAGACAGTGTTTAAAACAATGGTTATAAGGAAGCTAAAGGAACTTAGTGAGAACTTCAACAAAGAAATAGCAAGCATAAAAAGGGACACAGAAACCATGCAAAAGAATCAGTCAGAAGTGAAGAATACAATAACTAAAATGAATGCACTAGAAGGAATCAATAGGAAATTAGATGAAGTAGAGGATCGAATCAGTAATTTGGATGACAGCAGAAAACACCCAACTGGAACACCAAAAAAAAAAAAAAAAAAATGAGGCTAGGTTAAAAGACCTCTGGGACGACATCAAGCATAACAACATTCACATCATAGGGGGACCAAAAGAAGAAGAGAGAAAGCTAGGAATTAAGAACCTATTTCAAGAAATAATGACTTCCTAACCTGGTGAAGAACATAAACACACAAGCCCAGGAAGCACAGAGTCCCAAAAAAGATGAACCCAAACAGGCCCACACCAAGATACATTATAATTAAAATGGCAAAGTTTCAGGACAGAGAGAATGCTAAAAGCAGCAAAAAAAAGGGAAGTACCGTGTTTCCCTGAAAATAAGACCTAGCTGGACAATCAGCTCTAATGCATCTTGTGGAGCAAAAATTAATATAACACCTGGTCTTATTTTATTATAATAATATAATATAATATAATTAATATGGTAGTAACTTATAAAGGAATCCCCATAAGATTGTCGGCTGATTTCTCAATAGAAACTTCGCAGGCCAGAAGAGATTGGTACAGAATATTCAATGTGATGAAAAGCAAGGACCTAGGGCACTCTACCCAGCAAGCCTATCATTTAAAATTGAAGAACAAATAAAGAGCTTCTCAGACAAGGAAAAGCTAGAGTTCATCACCACCAAATGAGTATTACAAGGAATGGTAAAGGGACTTCTTTACGATTAAAAAAAAAAAAAAGATCAAACGAAATTATGAATAATAAAAAGGCAATAGCTATATATCTATCAACAATTACTTTCAATGTAAATGGATTAAATGCTCCAAACAAAAGACATAGGAGGGCTGAATGGAGAAAACAAAACCCTTACATGTACAGCCTACAAGAGACTCACTTAAGATTGAAAGACACAGACATATGGAACATAAAGAAATGAAAAAAGTTATTTCATGAAAATGAAAACGATAAAAACAAAAACAAGCTGGGGTAGCAATACATATACCAGATAAAATAGACTTATACAAGAGACAATAGACTATAACAAGAGACAACAAAAGACCCAGTAATCCCACTTCTGGATATTTATCTAAAGAAACTGAAAAAGCTACTTCAAGGGAATGTGTGCATCCACATGTTCACTGCAGCATTTTTTACAATGGTCAAAACATAGAGGCAGCCTGGCATCGATGAAAGAATGGATAAAGAGGAAGTGGTACCTATATACAATGGAATATTGCTTGGCCATAGAAGGGAATGAGTTCTTGCCATCTGTAGTGACATGGATGGACCTGGAGGGTATTGTGTTGAGTGGGATGTCAGACAGTTAAAGGTAGATGCATTGTGATTTTTGCTTTTATGTGGAATCTAAAGAACAAAATGACAAACAAACAACACAGAAACAAACTCATAAATACAGAAAACAATTTTGATGGTTGCCAGATGGGAGGGGTGTTGGGGGGTTCAGGGTAAAAAGGAGGAAGGGATTATAAACTACAAATTGGTAGTTACAAAATAGTCATAGGGATGTAAAATAAAGCACAGGGAATATAGTCAATGATATGGCGATAAGTATGCAAAGTGCCAGGTGGGGACTAGACTAATAAGGGGGGGATCATTTCTTAAATTATGTAAATGTCTAACCACTATGTATACATCTGAAATTAATATAAAATAATACTGAGTGTCAACTGGAACTGAAAAATCTATAAAGGGGGAAAAAGATGAAGGGGGATAAGAGGTCCAAATTTCCAAGTATAAAACCAATAAGTCAGGGATGTAATGTACAGCATAAGAAATATAGTCAGTAATGTTGTGATAGTGTAATCTGGTGTCAGATGGTTGCTAGACTTATCACGGTGATCACATTTTTGGGTATATAAATGTTGAATAACTATGGAGTACACTTGAAACTAACATAATATTGTATGTTAGCTATACTTTTATGTATTTATTAATGTATTTAATTAAAGTTTATTAGGATGACAATGGTTAGTAAAGTTACATAGGGTTCAGGTGTACAATTCTGTAATACCTCATCTACGTATCACATTGTGTGTTCACCACCCAGAGCCAGTTCTCCTTCCATCACCATATATTTAATCCCGTTTACCCTCATCTAACACTGCCCTTTCTCCTTACTATATTTTCAATAAAAATCTTTTAAAAATTAAAATAATAAATAAGTAGAAAATAAAGAGAAAAGCATAGTTTTGGGGAAACATTTTCAAAACATATATATAATAAAATTATGCATTTTAATAAATAGAAGATAGCCCCCCTAAATTGGGAAAGTTTTTTTAACAAAAACACTGCAAAGTTGCACAAATGGCTGATAGGCACATCAATACATGCTCAACCTCATTAGGTAGCAAAACAATGTAACTTACAAACAGAATGAGATACCACTACACACCTAGTAGAATAGCTACAATTAGAGATTGATCATGCCAAATGTCAGTGAGGGTGTGGAGCAACATGGATTCTCAATTACTGCTAGAAATGCAAAATGGCACAAAATGGTACAGCTACATAAAAAAAGTGGGTCAGTTTCATATAAAGATAAAATACATTTGCCATAGGACTCTGCCACTCCACTCGTAGTATTTATACACACAAATACGTATGAATTTATATACATAAAAAGATATATACTTGGGTATTCATAGCAGCTTTATGCATAAGAACCAACATTGGATACAATGTCATCACAAGGTGAATAGATAAACACATTCCGATATACACATTCAAAGTAATATAACTGCAAAAATGTAAAATGGATTACTGATACATGCATGAATTTGAAAAATGCTAAATAAAAGAAGCGAGACACATTAAATACAGACAGTCTGATTGCATTTATATGACAGTCTTAAGAAAACAAGTCTAATCTATAGTAACAAAAAGGCAGAAGAGTCTTAATCCTGGATATAGGAGTAGGGTTGAAGATTGATTGGGAAGGGGTATAAGATAACCTTGTTTGTTCAATGCCGTTGTAATGGCAGTTACATCGGTGTATAGATTTGTCAAAACACTTCAAACTGTATTCTTAAAACTGATGTATTTTTTTCTTTGAAAATTTACCTCTATGGAGTTAAATTAAGGTGTTAAGTTGTTTTTATTTACAAACAAACAAACAAAAAACCTAGAATTAAATTCAACAAAAATTTACAAAACTACAAGAAAATCTATAAAATCTTACTGTGACAATTTTTAAAAAAGTAAATGAATACATATAATAAGCTTATGTTTTATAAATCTTGGAATTATAAAAAGAAACAATCCTCTTCAAAATAAACTGTAGATTTAACTCCATCAAAATGAAAATCCCAACGGAGGTTCTATTGATCTATCTATCATCTATCTATCTATCTATCTATCTATCTATCTATCTATCTATCTAAAATTTACAAGCTGATTCTATAACTTATATAGGAGTTCAAATTGCCAAGAAAAACTAACATAAATCTTGAAGAAAGAGAACAGCCTGCAATATTCATAACACCAACTATTCAGACCTATTATATAGCTATTTCAATTAAAACAGTGCGTTGTGAATTACAGGCAGACCAATAGACCAATGCAATAGAATACAGTCCAGATATATAAATGTTGTAATCTGATTTATGTCCAAACTGACGTTACTGAGTACAAAAAAGATTTTCTGTTTAATAAAAGATTCTGATATTGTTCTATACTCATATAAACAAAGTGAATCTTGAGCTCTACTCACAGCATACACAACATTTCATTTCAAACGGATTGCAGATATAATGTGAAAGATAAAACAATTAAGCATTTAGTGGAAAAAATCGAACATCTTTATGATGTTGAAGTAGGTAAAGACAAAATGTAGTCTAATCGAAAAGAAAAAAAAGATTAGACCATATCACAATTAAGGACTTTTCTTCTCCAAAAAAAACTATTAAAAATGAAAATATAAGGTATAGAATATAAGAAGGAAGATATTTATAATACATACACCCAATGTAGAATTCGTACCCAGATTATGAAAATAATCCTATGAAGCAATAAGGGAAATATAGACAATCCAATAAAAAAATGACGAAAAATTCCAAAAGTACTTCTCAAAAGAGTCTATCCAAATTGCCGATGAACATAAGAGTGATAAACTTCATTAGTCATTACAGAAATGCAAATTAAATCTATAATGCTTATTATTTTGTGTTACCAGAACGCTTGAAGAAAAAAGGACAGACAATATTAAGAGTTGGTGAAAATGTATAGCAACTAAAACTTCCATAACACTGCTGGTGGGAGTGTAAATTGGTACAAACAATTTGGAAAACTGGCAGTGTTTACTAAAGCTGAACATACAGTGTATGGTCCAGCAATTTTACTTCTAGGTACATCCTTGACAAAAATTTATTTGTATTTCACAAAAATAACTTTACTGGGAGTGTCATACCACCACTGTTCAAATAGTCCAACATTCACCTGTATTAGAAGGGATAAATGTGTTGTGAAATATTGGCATACTGGAAAACTATACATCGATTTAGGAAAAACAACAACAACAACAACAACAAGAATCAGAAAAATGTATACTGTGGGATTACACTGATGTTAAGTTAAAATATCCAAATATAATCTCTAGTGTTAGATGTCAAAATAGTGGATACCCTTTGGTGTTGGGTAAAACTAGAAGAAGGCTTGAATGGCTCCTAGGGTGCTGGAAATATTCTTTAGCTGGATGGGTATGTATGAACATACCTATCCAGGTATGCTCAGTTGGTGAAATTCATCAATATGTACATTTGTGGTTTGTATACTTTCTTATGTGTGTGATGTACTTCAATTAAAAGTTTATCAAAATAAAAAAATAGGGAAAAAGTGCAGTACTAACAAAAATCAACATTCATTGTCTTCAGCTTTGTCAACTCAGCTCAAATTCTGAAATAACAGAAAAAGTTCCTGCTACACACTCTATAAATGTACTTTGAATTCCTAATCCTGTCTTCTTATATGCATAAAGTCAACAAATTCTGGCATAGTACCAAGTTAGAATTTAAGCTATTTAAAGTTAGAACAACTCATTGCAATATTTTCCATAAAACTACTTTCAGTGTTCTGGCTCTGTGACTAATTGCAAGAGAATATTATTTACCATCCCATGTGAGAAATGAGGACATTAAGTAATATTAACTCTTCTATGACCAATAGATTATTTTCATTAAGATTTCATAGGGTCAAGGCAAGAAAAAGGGCAATAGGTCTTAAGCAGGATATCAACAGCGTGTTAGTTTGCTGGAACTGCCATAACAAAGTGTCAGCCAATGGTCAGTTTACAACAGAAATTTATTTTCTCACAGTTCTGGAGAATGGTTGTCTAAGATCAAACTGTTAACAGGGTTGATTTCATCTGAGGCCTCTCTCCTTAGCTTGTAGATGTCCATTTTTTCCCTGTGTCATTGTGTGGTCTTCCCTCTATTCTTGCCGTTATTCTAATTCCCTCTTCTTATAAGGATACCAATCATATTGAATTACGGCTCATCCTAAATGATCTCATTTGACTGTAATTGCCTCTTTAAAGGCCCTGTCTCTACATATAGTCACATTCTGAGGTACTAGGGGTTAGGAATTCAACACATTAATTTTGGGAGGACATAATTCAGCCCATAACACCAACTAATTTGAAGACTGGCAGAACTCTTTTTGTTTTTTCATACCCAAGCAGTATTATAAAAACACCTCCCATTTCCAGGCTCACAGCACAAGATTTTGCTAGGTACTGGTTTTTCCTAGGCTTCCCAGCTCCTTCCATGACCTAGGGCTTGAATGATCTGGGACAAACATGAACATTCCACTTCCCTTTCTAATGACGTTTCTAAGCATGGGCATGTGACATAACACTGGCCTATAAGATCTAAGGAGATGTGCATATGGGAAGCTGCCTGATTTGTAGAGACACAGTAGAAGAACTAGCCTAATTCCTGACCTTAGATTTTGCTACATGAAGATGTGAAGCTTCAAGCTAAAGGAGATATTTTGAAGCCCTGAGAGTAACATTTTTAGACTCTATGAAGGGTATAGGAAAATGATGGAAAACCAAGGAAATCAGTAAAAAACCCTACCCACAGTTCTGACAGCAGTGAGTTGAATTAACCTTGTAATTGCCTGCCCTGGACTCCTTACTGATATTATGGATATATTTTCCTCTTTGTAAAATCAATTTGAATTGGATAATCTATTTCTTGTAGCCAAAAGCATCTTAATTGACACCAAAATCATGTAATCTGTATTCTAAGTATTTTTGTGGCCCATTTCACAAGTACTGTGTGGGAAATGAAAGAAGGGAATTCTTTCTCCCTTCTCACATAAGTGTTAAGAATGCCCCGTCACTTAATATAGATGAAAATGAGGCATCACGCCTACATGGTTTAACAGCAATATAATTTTACGTGGAGGAAAAGTTCATGTTTAAGGAATGAAATTTGCCTATAATTTCAACTATGTTTTAGCTTTGTCCCAGTTTATTTCCTGATTGCCTTAGATGTCAGTTTGAGACTCGTCAGAACTGACAAGATGACTTAGAAAAGTACCTGACCCCTGATCTTGTCCAAGGTTATGAAACCAATAAAATGTTCCTGGATTTTCATTTTGCACACTTATGTCAACAAGTCTCATTCAAACAGACATCTCTGCCAAGAGGCTAACCTGCAGTTGCAGTCTAATAAATTTGTGCCCCCTTCAGGTTTAAAGACTTCTCAAAAAGCCCATCCGCCATGAATGCAGTGAGTTCTCTGAGAATCCCTTTGCACCATAATAGTAATCCATTAAATCCTGTGACAAGAAATGCACCGAGTGCCCTTCATTTCTTGGTGAAGTCTTTCTCACATGTAATTTATGTGAAATCACCTCACATGTTAGGTGCTAAATAAAGATTGCTGTGTACTTCAAGAAGTATCCCTATTCCACGGAACTCTGAGTTCTCTCTTGCTGGGTTGAAAGTTCTACTTCTTCATTGCTTCCAAATTTCTTTCCAGCACTTCGCTCATTTTCAATTTCACACTGAAACTTGGCCTCAAGGCAAGAATTTCAAACTTGATTTGCTTCAACCTGTATTTAATCTGATACAGATGACTGGATGACATTTTATGTTTCCTGGGGACTACCAATGTTTTTCCAATTATTTAATCTACCGATTACTCGATCTGATTTTGGAATGAAGGCAAACAGATTTCCACAGAAGGAAGCCACTCTCTCCCTGAACTTTAAATAAAGCAACCAGTACTGTATACTGCATTTCTACTTTCAAAATTGTGTCTAGATATGCAAAGAAAAATGGCACCTAAATAAATTGATGGTTAAGTTGTCAGGTTGTGTATTTTGAGTCACTGGTGCCCAACAGATTTCAGATTGTTGCTATCAGATGGTACTATTATACATGCTCAGCATTGCCCTTGCCCATTTTGACAAATTCTCAGTTATCTTCTGTCTTTATTGCTTCCTATGAACTTTATCACTGACATACTGATTCGACTAGATGGCACATCGAAGCCAAGTTCCTACTGAGATTAATGATTAACCACATAATCTGTGATGGAACCTATAATTTTAGAATGTGTTCCTGGGACAGACTTTAGATAGAGAATTGGGTGAAAGTTTTGGTAGGAATTCTCACAGGATATATGCCTATATGAAAGCCAGGATTGGGAATGGGGAGAAGCAGACCTGCAATGTGGTTGTGCTTAAAAGGTTACCCTGAAGCTAGAGTAGACCTACTGAGTTGTCTTAAATTGAGGGGAGGACTCAGTCCTCTGTATCAACACACAAACTAATCACTGGTTGCCAGCCACTCCCAGGATGGAAAGGAAATGTAACTTGAGGATAAGCCATCCTTTGATGCTGACAGCAATTTCTGGAGAGTGAAAACAGCTGATATTCACAGGAGCTGGGAGATGAGTGCCTCATTCTGAAGAGAAATGTAGACAGAGCACCACTTGCTTCTTAAGGTAATTCTGTCCATCTGGGAACAGCTATTGTAGTTTTTAGCTTGTTCTTATTTCATGGGTTAGTAGTAAATACCATACATAGTCCCTACCACTAATACTGGTCTTGAAATGACAACTGATGCTCATCACTTTATTCCCCTACTATTGTTTTTAGATTGCCCTCACACTCATCCAGCACTTCCCCTGGTTTAACTGATTTGCCTGGTGTGTGCACCAAGATCCTCATCCCTGAGGGGTGTGAGCCATATGTTACCATGCCCTTCTCAGCTGTTGCGCTTACTCATTTATCATTAACTCTAAGCATAGAAGCACCAAGGGGTACCCTGGAATTGCCAAACATATTCTTACATAGCAACTTCTGAGGATAAAAGTACCCTGTCAGCATAGGTACTTTGCTTGCCTCTTAGTGTTTGTTACAGATGACTGAGTGGTTAGTCAGAGGTTAAATTTCAATGGGACATTATCAAATTGCCTTATGGAAGTGACTGCCATCTGGAGCCAGATCCTCTCGATGCTCAAAGCCTAGAATGTCACAGGGATGAAAGCATACCCCAAGTAGAAAAACGGGAGTGATATTAATTGTAGCCTCCCCTACTTGTACATGCTAGTTTCCAGACCCATGCATTCTGCCTACGGAGGACACAATACTTCATTTATGGTGATTAACACATCCTGGAGGGTAGTGCCCCATCGTCTTAGATTATCATTTCTAAACTGATGCCTGAGTAGTGTTTTTAAGAGGCTATTTCCGTGCCTTCTCAGACTGGCAGCTTGTGGGTTGTTGCAGTGTGTGAAGCTTCACTGTACACTCCATAGCCAGTTGGCCACTCTGGCTCTCCTTAATCTGAGATGATACTGTGAGGGATCCTGTGTCTGTGAACCAAATACTCTGTAAGCCCTTGGAAGTTGTGCTGGCTAAGGTCCTGAGGGCAGAAAAGGCAAACCTTTACCCTGTATCCAATCCGTCCCAGTAAAGATGAATCTCTGCCCCTTACAGGGTAGAAAGTGCCTGATCTAGTCAACTTATCATCAAATGGCTGGTTGGTCTCCTCAAAGAATTATGCCATATTGGTGAGGTGGCTTTGGTCTCTGTTGCTGGCAGTCTGAGGCATTTGGCAGTGGCAGTAGCTACATCAGTCTTGGTGAGTTGGAGCCTATGCTATTAAGCCCATGCATAAGCTTCATCCCTGCCTCCATTGCCACTGATGAGCCCATCGTGCCAGCAGCGGGGGTGGGGGCATTCTGTCTACCAGGATGTTTTGTGACTCTCTTGTCGTGGATGCTTTCTAGTGTGAGTTAACAAAGATCTTCACATTGTACATACTCCCATTTGTCAATCCACATGCCTCTTCCCTAGATGCTCTTGACCTTTATTTTCCAACATTTATCTTTCAAAGTTTCTAACCAACTATCCAGGCCATTCACCACTGACCAAGAGATCGTGGACATTCTTATTTTGGACCATTTCTCTTTCCACACAAAGTGAATGACCAGGTGAACTTCCCAGAGCACTGCCAATTGTTAGAATTTTCCCTCATTGCTCTTTCAGGGACCCACCTAAGTGAGGTTTCGTGTAGCAGCCTCAATTTTTGATTCACACTAACAAACCAAGACAGTTTGTCCAGAAACCAAATCTGGACTTCTCCCTTCTCTGTCACTTGGTCATTAAGCTTCCACGTAGGCCACATACGTGAGCTGAGGGAGAAGCACCATGCAACAGTAGTATGAGACCTGGGATCAGACCTATGCGTTTATTTATGCATTTTGGCTCTGCTCATATCCAATCCCAAAAACACGATTTCCAACTCAAGATAGATAGCTGGTGTGCTCCCTTAATCTTATCAGTTGGAGGGTCCCATAGAACTAATCTGTGATGGGCAATTCATGTTCATGGTCAGATGCTCTTGAGAAGCATCTAGAAGCATATTGGAAAAGCTGGCTTTTATATTCTGTGGATGCCTTTTATGTCTTTGCTCCAGAACACCAACAATCTATGTCCTCATTTTCCTATTGCAGTTTGCTGTAAACGCTACGTGGTATTTTTCCCCATCACAGATGCCATTAGTACTGTAAAATCTGCCAGGCTATATGGCCCAATTGGTAGAAATATATGTGCACAGCTTGAACTTGTGGCATAGTCCATCTATGGTCTGGGCTCTAAAGTTAGCAGGCTTCTGTGCCACCCAATAAATAAATCGGAACGATATTTCTTCATGCAGAAGAGGGAATCTGGGCACAGCAACCAGCGTTTACCTGAACGAGCCTCCCCAAAACAATTGTGCCTTGTTACTTGTATCAATATGACCCTAGATTTTAAAAAATTCCGTTTTCATGCTGTATTATAAAATTTCTCTTCAAAATTAAAAGCATTTGTGACAAAGAATAAGAAAAAAAAATGAAAGGTGAAGGCATTAAGAAGTACAAATTGGTAGTTACAAAATAGTCATGGGAATGTACAGTAAAGCACAGAGAATATAATCAATAATATGGTAATAAATGTGTATAGTGCCAGGTGGGTACTAGGCTAGTCAGGGGGTCACTTCTTAAATTATATAAATGTCTAATCACTATGCTGTACATCTGACATTAATATAAAATAAAATTGAATGTCAAAAGAAATAAAGTGTAAAAAAAACAAATGGTGATATTCAGATGCATATGTGGAATGATGAGATATAAGTTTCTTCTTGATAAATGACTAATACTAACACATTCTTGGGAGGGTTAACTCAACACAATAACTTAATCAAGTGTGGTGGCAAATGCATGGAAATTGTGAACCTTAAATCTGCAAATTCAAGGGCTTACCACTGAAGTTCTGTATAGAGTATATACATTTCCTGAGTGAATATCTAGCTCCCATTCCATCAGTCATTTGCCATGTCTCTTACTTTGTTTTCCTTTCTTTGACAAATTAAACAACTGCGAACTTTTGCATTACCACGGGGGCTATTTTGGCTGTTAACAGAAAGCATTTTTTTCTGGGCATCTATTAAAAATTTCCAAAAAGAAACTGCCTAATTTGACTATTATTAATACTGGCTTTGTGCCATATGAATGTTTACACTCCAGGCAAAAATAAAAACAAACAAAAAACCAAATGCAATAAAACAGATTATTCCAATGCTTCGAGATAAGTGATATGATTGAGGACCTGAAATTCTTCATCAAGTCATGGAACCCTGAGAGTACAGTGTGTTTGGGAGAATGAATGTTGGTGTAAGTGGGGTGTAGGAGGGAAGATAGGTCTGATTAGGAAAGGCTTTGATGTATTTCTGAAAAGACCTTTATCATTGTGGGCAAAGAGGAATCATTAATACATTTTACTTATAGTTTATTTTTTTCTTTTTCTTAACTCTGAAAATAAGACTATTTGCTAATGACTTTTTAAAACAGGTGAAATTTAGGTGCATTTAAATTTACCTTGTAGTGTATAATTCTATGACTTTTGATAAATGTATAAAATCAGATATCTACCACGAAAATGAACGGACAGAGCATTTTTATCACCCATAAAATTTCCTCCAGGCCCATTAGCACTTAAGCCCTTCCTTGACCCATAGCCCATGGCAATGACTGGTCTCTTCTGGATCCTTTTAGGTTTGTGTTTTCCAAATGCTACATCAATGAAATCATATAAGGATTTTTTCATGTTATTGTTTGGATAAGTAGTTCATTCTTTTTATTGCTGAGAAGTATTCCATTACACGGGTGTTCCACAGTTTGTTCATCCATTCACCACTTGAAAAGCATTTGAGTTGTTTCCAGTTTTGAGTGATGATAAATAAGGGGCCATAAACATTCACGTGCTCTCATTTCACTCGGATAAATACCTAGGCTTGGAATTACTGGGCTGTTTTAGTGTATATTTAATTTTTAAAGGAACTCCAAACTCTTTTCCAAAGCTGTGGTATTATTTTTGCATTCTCATTTAAAAGAAAAAAAGTATGAAGTTTCAGTTGCTCTGCATCCTCACAAGAATTTAGGGTTGGCAGTTTTCTTTCTTTCCTTCCTTCTTTCTTTCTTTCTTTCTTTCTTTCTTTCTTTCTTTCTTTCTTTCTTTCTTTCTTTCTTTCTTTCTTTCCTCCCTCCCTCCCTCCCTCCCTCCCTCCCTCCCTCCCTCCCTCCCTCCCTCCCTCCCTCCCTCCCTCCTTCCCTCCTTTCCTTTTTTCTCTGTAGCCATTGGGATAAGCAAGTGGTTTGCTAATAATTTTAAGCATATTTTCATGTGTTTGTCATCTGTGTATCTTCTTTTATTAAGTATTGTTCAAATCTTTTGTACATTATTTCAATCCTTCTCTATTATTATTATTATTATTAAGATTTGAGAGGGCTTCATATATATATATATATATATATATATATATATATATATATATATATATATACACAAATCCATTGTGAGACATATGATTTGCAAATATTTTCTCCCTTGTGGCTTTTCTGTTGATTCTTTTACCAGTCTCTCACAAAGAGTGGGAGTCCTCAATTTTGATGCAGTCCAATTCAGTAAGTTTCTCTTTTCTGGTTCTTGCTTTTAGTATCTTTTCTAACAAATCTTTTCCTATCTAAAGTCTTCAAACATTTTCTCCAACATGTTCACCTAGACTTTTCTATTTTTAGATTTTATATTTGTACCTATGCCCTAGCCTCTAGAATTTCTTTAAAAATGTTAACTAATTTCCTTGTATATCACCAAGTACCTCTTCCTTCCTCTGCCGTAGGTAAGACAATGCCCTTGTCTCATCTTCCATTGGAGGGAGTCTTTCTTTCTTTGGATTTCAAGATACTTAGAAGGAGTCTTCCTGTCTCTGGATTTCAAGCTACTTGTTTGCCTGGTGACATCAAGTCTCTTGTAGGATTAAGAAAATATACGATTTTGTAGTTGATTCATCTTTTACTTGGTGCTAAGAATGGAACTCCTTCCAGTTTTCTATGTCTTAGGTATAAGTAGAACTCTACTGATTATTGTTGTTCTTTTAAATAGCTGTGTTGAGATATCATTCAAATACCATAAAATTCATTCATACAGTTTAGTTATCTTTAGTATATTCATAGAGCTGTGTAATCAACAGCACTGTCTAATTTTAGAACATTTTGTTACCCCAAAAAAGAAACTTCATACACGTTAGCAGTCACTTCCCTTTCTCTCCCAGCCTTAAATAACCACTAATCTACTTCTATCTATATAATTTTGCCTATTCTGGCCATTTTACATACATGGAATCATACAATATGTTGTATTTTATGATTGGCTTCTTTCATTTAGGTTTTTTCTTAAGGTTCATCCATGTTGTAGCATGTATCAGAACTTCATTCCTTTATAGTAATGAATAATATTTCATTTTATGGATATACCACATTCATCAGTTTGTGGCTATTTGGATTTTTCCACTTTTTGGTTATTATAAATAACCAAATGTTACTACTAAAATCTGTGTATAAGTTTTTGTATGAACATATTTTTTCATTTCCCTTGGGTATATTATACCCAGGAATGGAATTACTGAGTGTATGGTTACTCTAATCTTAACATTTTAAGAAACTGCCAAACTGCTTTGAAAAGTGGTTCATCATTTTTATTATTTTTCAATGTACCTCAAGTACTTATTTTAAGGTCATTATGTTTATTGGGCTCATGACCTGTAATCATCATTTTACTGATGGATTAGTCTACTGGTGGACTGAAGTAGGTAAGGCTTTTTTGAACAATCATGCACTCATTCAGCCAAGTAATCATGAGAGCCTGACCTAAAACAGCAACAGTGAAAAACTTGTTTAAAAAATAAGTAAATAAAAATCGGGAATTATTAATAAAATTACAACACTTTTATATGCGGGAATAAAAGAGGAAGACGAATCAAGGATGCTGTTTATATAAAGCTCACACACGCACCCATATTGGGGGCAAGTTAGGCCATTACTACAATTGTCACATTCTATTAGATACTTTTGATTTATGTAATCATTTTATTTAAACATTTTTACTTTATTTTTTGTTGTTTGTAAACTAAGGGTGGCAATGAAACATTCTTTAAGAATTTAAATTATGGTTTTAACAAACATATTTACATGTATTTATATAACTTAATTATCAGTTACCACTGAACAAAGTTACCACTCTATTTCTGCTTTAAAGAAAACTACTAATATTATATGCTTATTTTTGATGCTGTCAGTAATAAAAACAAACAAAACACACAAGGCAAACGCTGAACTTGTATTGGTTCCCAAACTCCTAGAACTTTCTGTCCTACCGCTTCTTTTACATCAAGTCTGTATTAACTGCCTTGGTTCTTGCAGAAGGTCACCATGGATTCTGGTGTGTTAACTCTATCATTTATTACAGATGATGTGCTAATTTGCCTCTTGCTCCTAATTCTCAAAGTAACTCAGTGCTTCTTCTACTTGTTGACTTATGTCCCAAATCACCACTTGAGCTTTTCTAGAATATTTACCTCTTATCCAAGCAGGTAAGATAATAACATCAGTCTGTTATCAGACTTCCTGATTCCCCTTTCCATAAAGCCAATAATATTTTTCTTCCAGTAGGAAATGGTGGATTTGGTAGTCACACTCTATCATCATTCAGCCACACTTGTCTCCCAGAAAGTCTAGAACTAAGATATAATAGAGTTATTTTGCTAACTTCTTTGATCTTGATATTTTGTGAATTGCTGTAGGCCTCTTACATACTTTTCATTTTTCTTAAATAAAACAGTGCAGTTAAAAAGTTATGTATTTTTTTTCATCATAACATCTGTTTCAGAAATCATTATAGCTTAAGTTTCTTCAAGGCATAAATTGCTTTATTTTGATTTTATCACTTTTTATGTCATTTCTTTGCCATGTCAATATGATTAAGGCTATATTTAGCAATAGCATTTTCAGACAACCTTTGGATATCTAGCTGCAGTTTTTGTAAACACAATTTTGGGTTACAATTTCCACTCAGATAGAACCTTTTCCTTTGCAGCTTTTCTTCCCCATTCCTTCCCCTTACCTACATGCAAAATCCAGATAGATTTAAATAGCATATTTAAATAAATATAGTGGAACTCTATTTTTCATTGATATTTGCTTTCCTACTTTTCAAAAACTTGACTGCAAATCATACAATCTCCAAATATAGTTTAAATAAGATTTCTTTATTCTTTATATGGCTTACTTGAAGAATGGCACAACTACTGCCATCCAGAAGGGTCAGGGGAATGGATAGCCTCCCAGGGGGGTCCTGAAGGCCAGTGGTTATGAATCAAGACACAGGGACCCTTGTGCTGAGATGCCTCTCCCAGCCAGTGCAGCCAAGCTAAATCTGTTTGGACGTGTATATATCCATTACACTGACTTAATCATATACCAGGCTCGTATCTGTATAATAGTTTACATTTGGTTGCCTAGGCGCAGGCCTAAAAATGTGGGAAGAAGGGGAAAAGAAAATGAGAAATTACCTATGTACTAATCAGTATTTTCTTTTTCACCAAAACAAAAATGTAAGTTCAGCTCTTTATATTTATTTCATGCAAAGAATGACCATATACACTGTAGATCCTTCCTAGATTTCCCAAATATTAACTTTTTCTAAATTACATTTGCTCTAATATTCTGTGTTTGTTTGTGTGTGTAACTTTTTTTGCAACCATTTTAGAGTAGGTTACAGACGCGATGCCCCTTTATCTCCAAAGTGTGTATTTCCTTTGAACAAGGGCATTCTTTTGAATACACAAACAATCCTAAAATACAGGAAATTAGTTATATAACTTAAGAGAAATTCAGATTTTGCCAATTACTCTATAAGGCCTTTTAGGGAAAAACATTTTTTTTTTTTTTTTTTTGGTTTGTTATAGGATCCAATCCAGGATCTTATGTGGTATTTAGCTGTCAAGTCTGGTAAATCTTTTTTAATCTGGACAGTTCCTTTCAGTCCTTGCCTTGCACGACCTTAATATTGTTGAAGAGTACAGGGCAGTCATTTTGTAAAACGGCCCTCAATAGGGTTTTTTATGTTTCCTCATGGGTTAACTCAGGTTATGCATTTTGACAAAAATAATACTGACATCATCTTTTGTAGTCAGAGTCAAAAACCATAATGTATATGAAAGTGCTTTGGTGAAATGTGAAGTTCTATCCCAAATGTAGAGTTAAGGATTTAAAGGATTATTCTTCCTTTCGATCCCCAGTCCCTTCTTCTCTCTTATCCTCTAGAATATGTGGTATTCCCACTGCAAGGCAGCACTAGGATACAATGTCTGACGTAGGCACAGCAATGAAACTGGAAGAAATAAAGAAATTCTGGATCTTGTTCTCTGTGACAGAAAACTTGAACACACTGTTATTAGAATAAGCTAGGTGCTCCTTTGCTTCTCTGGCTTCCTTCCTATTTCTTTTCACAGGTATTTCCCCTTGTTGAATCTTTGCACATTTAACTCCATCTTAGTGTCTGCTTCCCAGACCTGTGCTAATAGAGGGAACTATTGCTCTACTGGATACGGTGGAGACAATAAGAGGGGGAAAAAAATCCTCATCTCTATCTGAAAAGCAGGGTACCTTACTGAAATAGGCAAATTTTCTGGCAAAAAATAAATAAATAAAAAATCTTGTGAATACCTCTCCCTGCACCAGTCCAAATGATTAGGCTTTGAAACCATAATTGTAGTCAAATGTCAACAACTATTTGCATTCCAGAGACAGCAGAGACTGTCAATTCCATCCCAGAATGAAAAACCAATTGAGTCAGAGAGAGGAACGGAAGCCTCAGGGAAGGAAAGGAGAATAGAAGACACATAATGTGGATCTAGTAATTTACCACAATAAAAAGTGTCCCTGTAAGCAAGAAGAGTGAGGTTTATTGATTTTATATTAGTTGGAACTAAGAACAATGATTAAGAATGAGAGAGAAACATTCCCTCCCCGAAGGAGATTCTAATAGGGCTTCTAACATTTCCAGCTCTTAAATGAGGATGGGTAATGATCCCTCATATTTCATTCTCACGGTGTCATGTAAACAACCAGGAGACTAGCCTGCCTGGAGTTGCAGCCAATCACAGCAGTTTTCTATAGCAAAGATTATGTCTGATGTGTGAAAAGCACAACAGACTTTCAGAGGTGGAAGAACCAACATTCCCCAGGGCTTGCTGATGGCTTGCATTTTTGGTAATGCTTGGAAGGCTGGTGCTGGACCCAGGATATCCATAGCTTGACTTGCACAGCCCCAGGGGACAGCCCTGGCAGCCTTTGTAAAACATCAAAGTGCTTCTGGAAATCTCCAAAGTACTAAATGATGGTAGGGGGAGACAGGGGGTCAAAAAGAGAAAACATTTGACTTATGTCTGCCTTTACTGCAAACAAAAGGATGACGTGTTCATTTATGAAGACTTCAAGAAAACATATTCATCTGTCTAATTTAAAACCATACCAGCTGGGCAGATAAATCATTATGTAAATTGTATCACTGCTCTCAGAATATTTTAAGAAAATGAGGAAAGACTAGGTATGTTTCTATTTATGAATTCTCTCTTCCCTACACACAGAGACATACACATGTGTGCACGCTTGCACACACACACACACAAATGCTGAATTTGCGGATTAGTTTTGTTCTGTACAGAAAGCTTCACTTATTGGGGATGCCATTAAACAAGTGAAATACAAATTACAAGTGACATTGATATGATCATAATCGCTCCTTACTGGCTGCAGAGATATTTTCTGAGAGGAACCTGCATTTCTACAGATGGCATAAAATAAATAAATAAATAAATAAATGAGGCCTGCAGAACACACCATTATTCCTGTGAGGCTCTCAGTTCGTTAGTTGAAGCAGCCAAGTCTTCATGAGCTGCAACTGATCAGCAAATGGGAAACGAGCAAGAATATAAATTCCCAGCAAACCAAGTCATTAACATTTGCCGCCTGCATCCTGGAAACACAGTAAATCAAATGTGTCATCATTTATCAAGACAAAATATCATTACTAATTGGGATTAATTCGCTGCTGTGGGATTGCTGACCTTTGCTGAAAGAAAATAAAACTGCTTGTTAGCTGTCTTCATTTAATTTTCCTTGAGGAGGGAGAGGGGGAAAAGGCGGTTTGTCTTGGGGAGGAGGGAGAGGGTGGGTGGGACGTTCTTATCTTCTAAGTAGCTACACATTCAGAAGTCACAAAGCAATGAAATAACTTGCTGATATGCTATTGCCAATCGATGATTCCGGAGGTTTGATATGTTCCCTGAGATCACCTTAGTGGTCTATGATTTAGCACTGTCTTGGGGAAAAAATAAGAAAAATTGCCAGGGTGGAATTCTATATGGTTTTATTTACAAATATGGAAAGGCAAGCACCATTGCAAGGGAGCAGTCTAGGATTTATCTTTGAGCATCAATTTAAAGAGGGTTCAAAAATATGACACATACTATGTTTAAACATTCCCAGTGATTCCACATGTAACTGTAACTGAAGTCTGTGGATTTATGGAACTGCGGATTTAAAATGGAGGGGGTGGTCTTTTAGTAGCCACCAATGCTTTTTCAAGGCTGAGAAATGTATGTGCTTTACAAGGTGGCTATAAATGCCTGTGTCAGGGTTCTTGTCTTTTAGACCCTGAAAAAACTGTGTCCTCAAGATTAAAGGAGGAAAGGAGACTGGACTAAGGGTGCTGTCCAGGCCCAGGCGAATCCCGTCTCTGGTCAGTGTCTTCTGAGAGCTTGCCAGTCACTAATTCAAAAGTGCCTTTGCTTATTTTCCTTACAATAGGAGCTCATATTTTTGTTGTGGTAGGAAGCATGTTAATGTTTCTGTAAAGTGTTTCAAGCAATTTTCTCGTCTTAATTAGGGACGACCTTCTTAATATTTTGTCATTCTGGATGTGCTTAGTAAACTTTTTATGTGACTTTTTCAAAGGTGTGTGAGGTAGCACATTGAGGCTGAGAGGGTAGAGGGAGCGAGTACTGCCAAACCAAGCCAGTTACCCTAAATTAGGATTGAAATGAAGTATAATGTTACTAAAATGTGTGCTATTTCATAATTCTGGGTAATGGAGAGACCCAGAGGCATGAATGAGTCATGGTGGTCTTTGAAGACAATGGTGAAGAGGCTCCTCTGAAGAAGGGCTGTGAGGAAAGGTGCTCTCTGCTCTGCAGAGAACTGCAAAGGAGTGTGGAGAAGGAAGGGAGGTTTAAGAGGCCCGCAGCCTTCTCCAAAAATACTGACCCTGCAGGCCATGTGCAAGGGCAGCTTCAGGAAACTGAGCTGATGGCTTTGCAATGCTTATTTAAAAGAAAGTTTCTGTATCTGAATTCCCTTTCAGCTCAAGCTGGTCTCCTTACTGAATTATCTTTTGCATTCTCACTTGAATCTTGTTAATGTTAGAATCTTTAGGCATCTAACCCTAGTTCCCATGAGTCACCTGGTTTTAACCACATTACTTTGGTCTTGTCACTGACAGCCCTTGGTATTCTTTTTTTAATGTTTCATTTTATTTTTTTTATTTTTTTTTAAATTAATTTTATTGGGGTGACAATTGTTAGTAAATTTACATAGATTTCAGGTGTACAATTCTGTATTACATCGTCTATAAATCCCATTGTGTGTTCACAACCCAGAGTCAGTTCTCCAGCCCTTGGTATTTTAATCCTGTTCTGAATCCCCTAGTGGATGGCCAAGGATTTCAGGATTTGCTAGTGACCACTTTTGACTGTCCAGAGTAACTTGTAACAGTTAATTCATAATCATATACAAACACTTAAAAATCTCCCTACCCTAGCCCAGCTGATCATCTCCTTTATTTGGTAAATAGAGGTAGTTTGGTTTTTTTTTAAATTAATTACTGATAATATTTATAGAAACATCAGTTTTATAAATGGTCCTTTCTCGGACTCAGGGGTTTTAGTTAACATTATAAGTACTGAACTGTATGTTAACTCCTCATGAGTTTCTGCAGTTCTACTCTAAATAATACGTAAAAGCCTTTCTTATTTGGGAGTTGAGAAATAAAGACATCACTTTAAAACAAGCAAAGCACACTATAAGGTAAAAGCGCATATAGTCTTACTTGTTCTCCTAATATTCCAGGTTGTTGCAGACATAGCTCCAAAATCTTTTTATTTGCCAGCAGGAAATTCTAGCAGGAATTTGCTAGTGATCCATGCAGAGAACTAGGTCCATGCAGTAGGGCTTTTAGTCTTTGTGGGCCTTCCCATGTGGCCAACTGGATACAGTGTATGGGAAACAGAGGCCCATTTTGCTTGTGGAATTTTACCAAAATGTATTGATTTCATGATGCATGGCTCAAAGGAGGAAGCTTTGACAAAAGTTAACTCAGGCTCAGCCTCTCCAATTTGCAATCTCATTCACAGTCCTCTACTAGTGATTCTACCACATCTTCACATTACTCTTATGCCAGCAGAGCAAGGTTTGGCAAACTCTGCTCAGTGTCCGGGGTATATTTTATCTAGTGATCTTCTGGGCCCTTGATACCCACACTCAGTAGATACCCACACTCAGAATTTGAATATCTTTTTGATTATGTATTTTTCAGATTTCCTGGCATAAGTATACTGCCCAGGCATGTGCTTTCCACACCCCCTCCCATGCCATCCAGCGCAAATACATAAGGCAACACTAGGCATAGGCCCACCAGAGCAAATATTGTGAAGATCAAGAATTACAACTCTAAATATAATACCCAGTTTACAAAGGACTCTACAAACCCTTCAAGAGAAAAAGAAATGCATGATGTCAGAAGGTAGTAACAGCATCACAAAGGAACTACTTGGAGGAGAGACATGGAAACGGGGCAGGGCCAGGGAGTCAGTCTTGTAGTCTGTTTTATCTTACTCTTCTGCCTGGGTGTCTTGCTTAGCTCGGCACCCCTCTTCCACCTCAGCAGTCTCCATACCTCTGTCCAGTGCCGTGTGCTTGTTCCTCCCCATTCATGCTGCACGTCTTACAGAATCCCTTTGACTCCACTCCATGCTAGCCATTTCATGCAATGACTTTTCTCATTCTAATGAGAAAAATCTCTTTTGGTTGTTACCTCTACTCTCATTGCTAGTTTTGTTCTGGGTCATGTTCACTGCATTTCTGATAGCTCTTTTTCATATTTTTGCTTCCTGTATGTCCATTCACAATGCTGAAGTGTGACAGTTCATTTTCTCTCTCCATTTGTTCCCACATCCGGTCTGTATCTATTAGCCAAGCAGTTTGCTCTGTTTCTTCATTTCTCCCTAACAACAGAGCTCAGGTCATTTTAGATGCTCTCTCGTGGTCTCAGGATCATGAGGTCAGTGCTCACCCAGATGGCACCATCTTTCACTTCTCCACTGACAACCCTGGTCACTCTGGACCATCACATGTTCCTGTTTTCATGAATGAACTGCTTGCTGCCACACCGTCTATTTTTTTTTTCTCATGCTTGCTGCTTGCTTATGCAATGAGCGTAGCTGCTCATATACTTCCATAGATTTTGAAAGAACTAACTCGAGAGACTGCTACCCTATTAAACCAAAACTAACAACCCAAACCCACAAATGTCCTTCTCTGTGATTTTTTCAATTTACCTAATTTAAATGTTACCCTTTCCAAATGCTCCCTCCCCACTCCCCCCCGCCTCTCCCCCTCCCACATCCTACTATAGCTGACAAGATTCATAAACACAGCAAGGCTAACTCAGGATAAAAGCCATAGCTGACCATTTCCTGTCTAGCACATGTAATTTATACTAATTCTTTGCATCTCATTAGTAAAGACATCACTTTATACAGGCAGCTTGCAAACCCCTTGGAGACAGAGAACATACTATATATGGTTGGTTGGCATCTTTTTGTTGTTTTGTTTTAACCTTGAGTGCTAAGCATTGTGTGGGAAACTAAAAGGCCTGAAGATATTCTTGTTGATGAATTGAACAATGAAACAATTTGCCTTCACCTGGCTAACATTCATTCAGAGCCTAGGAAAAGAAGACCACAAATTCCAGTATGAGCTTACCCCCCAAAAATTCTTCTCTCACCTCTGAAACAGATGTTTTTACAGCCCTGCAGGTGGGTGGGACAAATTCTTGACTGAACATTTTGTCAGTGTCTTAGTGTAGACAAAATCTCACGTTTTCTTTTTCTCAACTCTCTCTTCCTCATTTTTTCCACTTCAAGGTAATGATCCCTGAATTCATAACACCTCTTGCTACCAGGTAATGATCCCTGAATTCCTATCTCCATCTGATTTTACTCATTTTTCTACTACACATTTTCTTTAAAGGAACTTGCAGTTTTTTTGTTCTTTTGTTCTATTTGTCCTGTATTCTCTTTCATTTCGCATAACTGGCAATTAAAAATAAAAAAAAAATATTATTGATGATTTGGCAAATAACTGCACACTTTGAAACTTCTAGTTAAATTTTGAGATCTATTTTTTCCTCCAAAATCATTCTTCTGCTTTACCCCTGAGATAACCCACAGGAAACTGAGAAACTGATGAGAAGAGATTGAATTACCACTCAAGCACTCCCACCACCACACCCTCTTCTTCCATCTCAAGGATGAAATGACATTATTTATGGTATTTTGTAATAACACTCCAGATTTAGCTCCAGAGGACTGAATTTTATCTAAAAAAGTTCTTTTGTCCCATGTTCTTGTTTATGGTAGCATAAAAACAACCTGCAAAATAACAAAAAAGCAGCAAATAATATCTTTGAAATATCATAGAGAATCTTGGCAGCAGTAAAATGCACTCAGTCTTCCATAAGATATAAAGCCATTCCTCAAAAAAACAGACAGATTTACAGGGTTAGGAGATGCTGATTAGGCTTTTAAAAGGGGCTACTCAAATAGAATAACAGAGTGCTTTCCCAAGCAATACCTTAAAGGGACAGAGGTCTGGAGGAGTTGAAACAAACCTTGGCCGGCATTCTCCTTAGTTACCCCCCACCCCCTGGTTTAGGTGTTTTGGAACTTTATAACAAGCTATATGTTACTAGAGTTTGAAAACTACTGATCCAAAAACTCAAGCCAGTCTGAGGATGGGTTTTGTGAAAATAATCACATTTCATATAAAACTCCATATTTGTCATTTTCCTCATTTTCTCAATAAAAGAAGACCTGGCAATACAAGGTCTACATTCCCAAAGGGCAACAATGGTTAATGCTGGGCAGTGACTTCCTCATTTGGGTAGTTCCTGTCTGGTCCACCATAGTGCTCACCATCTCTGCATGTATTTAACTTCTTTCATTTAAGTAACCTGGTTGAACTCTGAAGACATTTGCAATTTCTGCCTTAAGCCTTTTGAGAGGTAAGTGTTAATTAATTCAAGACTAAGTCCTTGCAAGCTGGCCTCATAAAATTCCATAGAAACTGGGAATAGTCCAATGCTTATGGCAATCAATGGTGGTCTGGACCCTAGTCCACCTCTGATAATACTGACAAATAAGACTGTCGCTTTCTCAACTATGGATCCTGATGTAATCAATTGTGCTACTACTAGCTTGCCATGTCATAACTGCAACTGCAAGGCTTGAGACTGTCCCCTTGATTATGCCAGGAGGGGGCGCTGGTTCTCACGCTTGGCCATGAACATTGAGCTGGCAGGAGATGGTCAAAGACATGATTATCATATCCTGGTTCCTTGTCACACCAACATGGGCTTGTGCTTTTTTGTCATACAACTTAAAAACTCATAGCCCAAGTGTTAGAGTCTGATGGTCAGTCTTGTTAGATCCCTGTGCCCAGCCAGCCCTAGCATGAATAGGCAATAGCAGCTCACATGGCTGCTACTTCTCTTGTCTCCTGGGATTTTGCCCAGACACTGCCACAGCAGGCTTTGTGAGTGTACTCCTTGGCTATTTGCCCTGGTTTCCATTACAATAGGCACCGACCAAGGATGGACTTCTAATGTAAATAAAAGGATTAGAGATCAAAGTCCCACCTTGCAGATAGGATAATCTTAGGATGTCTACTTTGGACAGCATGGCTGGCTATTGGGATGCTCAGTCACTGTTCATGGAAGCTAGTCCCTGAAGTTCTGAAAAATGGGAGATTTACAGGAAATAAGAAAATCTGTTTTGAATACCTAGATTGTTAATAAGGGCCTTAGAAAGAATCACTCAGAAAGGAATGAGCTCTATTGAGGCAAATATTGAACCATGTGCCCAATAAAGCACACATTCACACACACACACACACACACAAAATGGAGATGAAGCCACCAGATGTTCACTGAAGGACTGACTAGTTGGTATAAGATAGAAGAAATATTAGGGAAGTCTGAAGAGCATCTATCTGTAAGACAAAGATAATGTGGGCTCCAAAATAGAATCCCTGGGAGCAGTACTAGCTGACCACTTCTTTGACACTCCAGAGTCACCGAGTAACTCAGAGATTGATGCAGAGACACAGGCTGTCCAGTTGCAGGTGCCTCCACATACAATTTACACACTGGATGGACAACTCTGTTTCCCATTCAACTTGGTGATGTAACACTGGAAAACACAAGACTGTGCTTCTCCCACAGAATGGCTTCCTCAGCTAATGTGTCATGATGATGGATTTGCCATCTAGTACCAGAAGTGACAGGGGGAGAGATGACAGCTATTTTAATGTCTGCTAATGGAACTCCCCTGCTCCCAGTCCTCTTTTCCTCTTGCTGAACTCTGTCAAGATATACCACCAGTACAGGCCAATGAAAATGATGGCCAAAAATGGGTCCTTCAGAGGCTAAGCAAGGCATATGGTACAGCTATTCCTCCCTACAAGATGATATGGGTTCATTCCTCAATCATGGAAAAGGTTTCAAAGTCCTGATTGATTTTACTTAACCTTTCAGCCACAGCCAAGAATGCCAGTCTTCTCCCTTTCTTCGGACTTGACAATATACTCCCCTAGGATAATCTCACAGATAGCAGTGCTGTGTCTGTTTTGGGAGAATATGATCTGTACCTTGGGATTAGTCACCTGATCAGTATTCACCATCTTTTAGAGTCCCCACAATGACATCAATGAGTTGCATTGCCTCTCATTGAACATGAGTACAAGTTGTGGGTTATCACTTTGTGAGGGGTGTAAATGTCTAACTATTACATATTACATTGGTTTGTACACCTGAAACTGCAAAAAAAATAGTATAAGTTGTTAAAATAATGAAGCATGCCATATGTTTAGGAGCCATCTTTGGGAGGTGGATTGAGTATTAAGATAATTTTTCTAAGACTGCCTACAGGACGGCCTCTCAGAAAATGAACTGAATTTCTTCCAAGTTTAATGGAAACTAGATACAGCCTAAGATTCCTGGTCAACAAATATACTTAGAATCAGGTCTCCTAAACTGGCTTCCACACTATGCCAGGGCAGGACTGGTGATGCCATGGTGATAGTGACATCTTGCTACTAGCTTGTCAGTCATACAGCAAAACCATTTTCTAAAGTCATTGAAAAGGCATATTTCAAAGTCACATGGCTACAGTTTCAAGGATTTATACATCTGTTCTAGATCACACCAGAGGAGAGACTGGTGCTTCCTAATCACACAATTTAGAAGCCCCCACAACCAAAGAGTGGTGATCCAATTCCTGGAATCTGATATTCAGTCATGATGGATTTGTGTGTGCTGCTGTAGAATGCAAGGGACAATTCAAGATCTATACAGCTACCGCTGCTCACGTCACTGTGAGCTTTCCCTCCTGAAACAGATCAGGTCTGGGGTGAGTACTGCTTGGGTATCTATCTTCATTTGCAGGACACCACCGGAGGAGTTTGTTCTTAAGGCTTTTCTTTTCTTTTTTCTCTTCTCTTCTCTTCTCTTCTCTTCTCTTCTCTTCTCTTCTCTTCTCTTCTCTTCTCTTCTCTTCTCTTCTCTTCTCTTCTCTTCTCTTCTCTTCTCTTCTCTTTTCCTGGAAAAGTTCTGTAGCGTCCTATATTTTCTTACTGATAAATTACACTGAATCCTTCAACATTTCCCTATTTGTGCGTAGAATAACCCTCCTATGTAGGATCCTAACTTAGTATTACTTGTATTGTAAAATGTATAAATGCTGGATGTTGGAGGACACATTGATGGATTTAAATACTATCTTTGAGGCCAAATGCTGGGTGTCCCTATATCGTGTGGGGATGTTTATAGTACTAATGGGAAGGTGGTGTTTAACACAAAATACTAAGAGACCACAGGAAATTCAAGAGGAACCCTGAAAGTTTCAGTCTTTCTTTTGTCTTGAAAAAGGCTTCATTAAGGCTCATCCAATTCCTGCTCTCCAGGCAGGTAGCTGAAGGCCAGCCATGAGCAGCGCTCTCTCAGTCCCTTAAAAACCCCTTGACAGTCTACTAAGAAGCCCAAAAAAAGAGGGTTCGGACTCAGAACTTCTAATTTAAATATAAAAGAATATTTTTTCTATTTTATTTCTCAAACTGGTGAAACAGGGAATATCAATAACATATTTCAAAAGTTTAATGAATTTGCATAGCTGATTCAATTAACTTAGCAAATTTTTAGTAATCAAAATTAAATTATTTATAATTTATGTGGGTAATAAATTCTGAGAAACTTAAAAGAAAGTACATAATAATATTGAAACTGTTACATAATCTAACTATATTCCCTTTTGCATCTAAAAATTACTTTTTTAATAACCCTGTCAGCCAGTGTCATTTGCTTATTGGTTCTTAAAATGTAGTTTCATCTTCTTAATTATTTTCATAACAGATTAGGTGAAGCTTAAAACTGGGTCACTCAGTTTTTTCTTTTGCTTGTCTCCTCCCAGTTCAAAATACATGTGTCTTCTAAAAGCCCCAAATTCATAAGTTTACAGGTAGGTTTAACATTGGGAAATGGCAGCACAAAATCTTATTAGAAAATATTTAAAATGCCCACTTCTCTCTGAACACACACAGAAAGAAAGAAAGAAAGAAAGAAAGAAAGAAAGAAAGAAAGAAAGAAAGAAAGAAAGAAAGAAAGAAAGAAAGAAAGAAAGAAAGAAAGGAAGAAAGAAAGGAAGAAAGAAAGGAAGAAAGAAAGGAAGAAAGAAAGGAAGAAAGAAAGGAAGAAAGAAAGGAAGAAAGAAAGAAAAAACATTAGCCGCTTTTATATAAACCTTTTTTTTAAGGCACACATGTGTCCCTTTACCTTCTGTCTTTACCTAATATTAGAATTGGATTACGACATCTATTTATCAGTGCTAGAAAATCAACTAGTAAAGACGAGAAGTGGAAATCCTGATAAAATTCCTTTGGTGGTCTTAATCACGTTCTAAAAGACTAAGTCAGTGGTTTCAGTTAAAGTAAAAATAATTGTTTCGAGTATACTGAAAACCACCACCATTTTTCTGTTGCCATGATCTTTTTTTCATTTCCAAGGTATCTGAGGATCTGTTTAACCAGTACAGATATTACTTAGTGTGAAAACAGAAGGAGAAATCAAACAAATGTGCCATTTCATTTCAGCCTGGCTAGAATTCCCAAATCCCTCTGATTTTGTTTCTCTTTTGTTTTGCAGACAGCCGCAGTGAAGTAGATCATAGCTAGCCTCTTGAGACTGAATTAATCATTCATATGTTTTTTGAAATCTATCGAATGAATAAGAGTGGGAGAAAAAACAACCAAAATGCCTGCTCAGTTCTTAGTATTTGGCCATCTGCCAGATTTATCTGACGTTCTCCTTAGTGGACCTGTAAACCCTTTGGAGAGCTTTCAGTTGCCATGTTAGCTCTTAAGTACCCTATTTAATTGTTTAGAGATTAATGTTCTACTTTGTTCTCTGTGCCTTTGTGTTTCCTGGGCCATCGAATGTTACCACAAGGGTTACACAAGCCATGAGTTGAAGTCCTGAAAACAAAATTATGAGAGGCTTGTACAGAAATCAGGTTGTGGGTGTAGCATAAACATAAACAAAATAGCAAAACAGTGCACAGACCTTTCCCCAAAGCAACAGTGAATTGAAAGAAGATTCTAGAGAAGATGGAGATGAATGAAAAGAACATAATGGTATTGTTCTGTTTTAAAGCTACAGGATATAGAAATTGAGTGGATGGTCTTCAACATGTGAATGTACCCAGGGAATTTAACTTCTGTGTTGCTTCAATAAGCTGATATGGTGTAACAAAAATAATAAAGTAATACGAGCTTTCAGAGGTCCTGTGGCTTCAGAGCTGATTGAGAGTGGAGTAGCTTGGACAAAAGCCTGATGGAAACACTTAATGCCAGTAGGTAAGAACAGAGGTTAAAAGAGAGTTGGGGGTGTGGGATTTCCATCAGGAGCAGCTGGTGTTCTCAAGGCCCACTCTACTCCTGTGTACCATCAACTGGGCCCCTGGCACTGCACCTCAGCAGACCCTGTGTGGTTGGCAACAGAGTCCCTGCATCTGTAAGCTCTTTCTCTTTCACTTTTTCATGTTTTTCCCTAAATCTTAGCTTTTCCTTCATGATAGTGCCTTCTATATTTTTACCACGATGTCCCTGACTCACAGGGGGATGGAAAGGGACTGGAGGCATCAGTGTTCTTATTTTCGTGTCTTACTGCCTCTACCAGACCATTGAAATGAAGAAATTTTTTCATAAAGTTAAGTAAATTGAAGTCCATGTTATCCGTATGACACACTGTGTATCCTAGTCATCTTTGCCTGCAGTTCTAGGGCATTCTAGCAGGCAGCTGTGCTTGCTGGAATTTACATATCAGTTTTTTCACTTCTGCCATTGTCTTGACTTGAGGCAAATCCTTGAAACCATCTGGCCAGTTTGCATGTCTATAAAATGGAGATAGTAACACCCATTTTAGAAAAATGTTAAGGGAAACCATTATCCAATGTGAAAGAAACTTAACTGTAACTTCCTGAAAATGTAATACTTGGGTGATTGATAAGAATGTCAATATCATCAAATTTCTCAAGATTTCAAATCTTTCTTCCCAGCCTATCCTTTCAATCAGCCTGCAAGACTTCAATATCACAAAATGGTGACCATTCTGCCTCTCTAGTCAAAATACTCTACTAGACCTCTGCACACCTACATTTCTTCCAGTAGCAGACATACATTTTTCCAAATGTTTCAGTGTCAGTTGGGTGCATTTTACAATAGATTTTTTGAAACTTTCAACCACTTTCCCTTTTAAATCTTGCTATTTAAATAAGTGTGCTTCCAATAGTTGACAACATTAGAACTCAAGAAATGTGATCATTCCACCTGGTCTCAGCAGATATCTTTACCATCCCCCCCCTCCTCCCTGGTTAGAGCACTTCATCAATAACTTCCTTCCATTGTAGGTTGTTGCCTTAGAAGCCCTTTCGAGGCAGACTTCCACTCCCATCCAGTTCTCTCATTCAACCCTGGATTTCACCGATTCTATAGACATGCTTTTCAGAATTTCTCTCAATCAATCCAACCCGAGGACAAGAGCCCTCTTTGCTTTCAAGAGCCAAACACCACCCTTCCTGAAACTCAGATTTCATTCCTCTATGCTTTACTCTGCTGTTGGAAGATAAGCACACGGAGCCCAGACTTCTGAGCCCTGGTCCACTTTCCCAGCAAGACAGACACTGATCCCTAAAGAGGTCAGAAACCTTTTTCTGTAAAGGGTCACGTAGTAAATGTTTATGTCTTTGTGGATCAAATGATGTCTGTCACAATTAGTGAATGCTGTCATTATAGTATGAAAGCAGCTA
The DNA here is from genome assembly GCF_964194185.1 of Rhinolophus hipposideros. Classification (NCBI taxonomy): domain Eukaryota; kingdom Metazoa; phylum Chordata; class Mammalia; order Chiroptera; family Rhinolophidae; genus Rhinolophus; species Rhinolophus hipposideros. The sequence goes on from NC_138051.1 coordinate 42,142,303, forward strand.
CGGACGTTGTAAAAAAAATATGTTGTGGTCCAATAAAATATTACTTACAAAAACAGGTGGACGGCAATCACCCATACATTGTGATAGGAAGCTAAAATAATACAGCTACTCTGTAAAACAGTTTTGGAGTTTCTCATAACATCAAATATGCAATTCCCATATGACCCAGCAATTGCACTCTTGGGTATTTATCCCAGAGAAATGAAAACTTATGTTCATATAAAAACTGGTAAAAATGTTCCCAACAGCTTTATTTACAATAATCAAAAGTTGAAAACAACTCAGATGTCTTTCAACAATGATTAAACAAACTATGGTATATCTATACTATGGAATACTATTTGTCAATAAAGATGTGAACTTTTGATACACAAAACTTGAACAAATCTTCAGGAAATAATGCTGAATGAAAAAAGCCAATCTTAAAAGATGACATACTGTAGAATTACATTTATATAATATGATTGAAATTACAAAATTATAGAAATGGATTACAGATTAGCGGATGCCAGGATTTGGGCAGGGGAAGAAGGAAAGTGAGTGTGGCTATAAAACGGCAACACAAGAGAGCCTGTGGTGCAAAGATTGTTCTGTATCTTGACTGAGGTGGTCAATACATGCACTCAAATGTGATAAAAGTGATGGAGAAACTGACCTAAAATGGTTCTCTGCCACGTGGAACAGGGCTAAAATGGTGGCCCAAGCAGAGAGAGAAGTCCCCAGCCTAAGCCCCAGCCCACTTCCGCATAGCCTCCTCCAAGCCATACTCTGAGCCAATCACCAGAGGACACCTACCCCTTCCCCAACTCAAGGAAGTCCCCAACCCATAAAAACCTGCTCAAAACCTTGATAGGGGCTCAGTATTTTGGGAAAGGTCCCGCTGAGCCTGCAGGAATAATACAGCTGACTCTCCTAACTCTCTGAGTGCCGCTTTCTTTGCCGTCCTGGTATCTGTAACAAAATCACATAGAACTAAACACACACACACACAAATGATTACAAGGAAAACTGGGGCGATCTGAAAAAGATTAGTAGACTGTTACTGTGTCAATATTTTGGTTATGATATTATACTAGAGTTCTATAAGATGTTACTATTGTGAGAAGGTGGTTGACGGTTGTTACATGGATCTCTGTATTATTTTTAATACATATGAATCTACAGTTGTTTAAAAATAAAACGTTCAATAATGGTAATAAACAGGTGGCAAAACAAATTTGGGCAGTCCTTGGCCCACTCCTGTCCTAGAACAGTACATTCCTCATTTGTTTTTCAAATCTAGCCTACATTCCTGCGGTTCCCAATTCTCTGTTTCCGTCCTTGCCTCTCCCTTGATCCAGGTATTTATTTTCAATGGCCTGCTACTTGGGTAACCTTTCTGTACTTCAATATCAGAGGGTCCACAATTAAGTCATTGTCATTCCTAATCCTACCTGAGCCCCCGCCCCCCGCCAAAAAAAAAAAATCCATTTTTTTTCCTCTCTTTGCAGGTCCTTGCTCTGTGAATTGCAGCAGAACCTCTCCTCATTCTTGGTCCAAACCTAGGCGTCACCTCTAATTCTTCCAATAACCAATCACATCACAAGATCTATAGGCTTTATCCCCAAGGGGCCTCTTCTACTGATTTTTACTGCTGTGACTCTGCTTAAGGCTTTTCTTATTTACTGCTTAAACTATTGTTACAGCCTTCTATGTGGTTTCTTCTTGTCTGTTTCCTTTAAGTCATTCTACTCTGGCTCATAGCGCTGAACAGAGGATTGCCTTGCTCAGGCTCGCACGCTCTCTGACTCTCCTTCATGTAGGAAGGGAAGTCCAGGTTCCTCCGTCGCCATCAGGCGCTCTTCCCATCTTTTTTTCAGCTAGTCTTTCTACTCTTGCTACTTACCTATTAATTCTCTATGTACCAGCCAAAATGGCAGACTTCCAATTTCTTACAGATTTGTCACTTAATGTCATTGTTCTTTCCTCTGCCTTCAGGCCTAAGTTTTCATCTCTGTCAATCAAAATTCTTTCAGGTGGTGATCAAAATAAGTCAGTCTGTCAGTAAACAATATAACTCTCCATGGACAGAAGGAATATGGACATTGGAAAGGTTTCCATTCTGAGAGGCAATGGCAACAGTATTAATTTACAACATAACACAACACTGCCCAGAGAAAACCCAAGCCTGGCAGGAAGTATGCTTGTGTGTACTGGTGTGCAAGGCACACATTGTGTTTAACTAAACAGAACTGATTTATGTGCATGGTGGGCTGCCAGCAGCCACGCGAAAGACAAGTCAGATCTGGTCAAAAACTGATCACACACCGCTTTCACCAGATTTATTTAAAGATCACGTCAATATTCCTCTTGTATAAGTTCTACTTCTGCACCCCCTCATCACATAACTCTCTCATGACCCTTCTGCTCTCCCAACAATACTGAATCATGGTTGGTATATGTAGTGAATCTTTACTGGCAGTGTGGGGTGACCTAGATTCAGGGATGGCTAACTCCAGTTGTGCAAAACATACCTGTAGGAATCTCTCTCTCTATGCTCTTTAACACTGCTTCCCTGTGTTTTGGCTGTATTTTCAGACAGAATTCCCTCTCTGGTGATAAAAACATGTCCTAGAAGCTTGAGGCTTCCATGTTCCATCTTCATGATCTCCTTGCCTGAATGTCATCCTCTTGGCCTTTAATTCCTTATGCCAATCTGTTTGGGCAGCTTGTATGGCACTAAAGTTGCTTTAATTGTAGTGTGTGTAAACTTGTAATTTTAAAACTTTTTTTAAATCCTTAAAATGACTCTTTGATTGAAGCACTATTATTCTTCACATTTTACCAGTGAGCAAACTGAGTTTTAGAAATTCTTAATTTACTTGTCCAAGGTTCCTAAATTAGAAAATGGTGAGTAACAATTTGAACTTGGGTGTTCTAGTTCCAAAGACCATATGCTTAAAAAGTGCTCTACTGCCTACCTGGGACTTGGTTTATCCATTCTGAAAGTGAGGATACTTATAACTACCCTATTTTCCTCACAGAACATTGTGCTTATCAAAAAAAGTATACAATTATGCCAGAAAAGTACTGTTAAATGTATGGGATTATTATTTTTTCATAGTTCATTTTAAACATCATCTAATAATTATGTTCCTTTTTGTGAAAAATGAAAAGTAAATGTTATTAATGGTATCCAAAATATGTAAAGAATTCTTACAACTCAGTAAGATGACAACTTGATTTTTTTTAATGGACAAAGTGTTTGAAAAGGCACTTCAGAAAATAATATGTATGAATAGCCAATAAGCACATAGATACATTGATCAACATCATTAATCATCAGGGAAATACAAATTAGAACCATAATGAGGTTCTTATTATTCCATCCATTAATACAGCTAAAATTAAAAAGAGAGACTACTGGTGGGAACCTAAACTATATGACCACTTTGGAAACTTAATTTTGTAAATAGTTTAACATGCACTTTCCAGCCATTATACTCTCAAATAGTATTTACCCAACAGAAATGAAAACATAGATCTCCACAAAGATTTATACGTTATTGTTCATAACAGCTTTATTTCCAATAGCCAAAACCTGCTGTGTTTTCCCGAAAACAAGACCGGTCTTATTTTACTATAATATAAGAACTGGTAAAATATAATGTAATGTAATGTAATGTAATATAATATAATATAATATAATATAATATAATATAATACTGAGTCTTATATTGATTTTTTGCTTCAAAAGACGCATTGAGCTAATGGTCTGGCGAGGTCTTATTTTTGGGGAAACATGGTAGCAACAATTCAATTGTGCATCAACAAGTGAATGGATAGACAAACTGTGGCATGTCCATACAAAGGAATACCATTCAGCTACATGAACTATTACTATACATTACAACGTGGACAAATCTCAAAATCATTATCCTGAGTGTGAGAAGCAAGCCACGAAAGACTACTTGTTATATAATTCTATTTATGTAAAATCTAAACAAATATGTAGGGACAAGAAGCAGATCAGTGGTTGCCAGGAATGGAGGAAGGGGTGTCCTGTAATGGGGCACAGTTGAGGTGATGTATCTTTGGTGTAGTCGATAGTTTCATGGGTGTATATCATTGTCAAAAAACTGTTGAATTGTACACTTTAAATGGATGCAGTTCACTGTATGTAAATTACTACTCAAAAGTTCATCAAGGGAAAAATGAAAATTATGGATGATAGCCCAGTGTGTGACTAATTTAAACAAGATGTTCTAAAAGGGAAAAAAATCAATGAGGCTGGTGGCAGCTCATGAGAGCTGCTCATGCACAGCTATTCCCGATCTACAAACATTAGACAGTCATGATATCTTGATAGTAGCTTGAAATCAGTCATTATAGGAGTATTTACACCATGGAAATAGATAAATGTTACAAATTTGTGTCCTTCCTTCCCACAAGAACCTATTGTTAAACATTTACTAGAAAATCACTGACTGGTATCATCTATAATATATTAATATATGCTTTACACCCAATTTCTTTTTATAGCTCTGTACTTACCTCACTTCTAAGAATTTAATAAAAATGGGAAATCAGTAAGAAATTTAAATGCAATATAGTACATGTATTGAGGGAATGAATAAAAAACAATTTCTTAATTAGACTTTATAATTTTGGAAAAGAGAGATGTGGCAGAGATTATGCAGAGATTATGTTAGAACTAAAGTGGAAAGAACAATAGATTAGGAACAAGCACACTTGAGTCTGACACAAGTTCTGCCCATTTACAGACTTATGCAACCTTGGGCATGTACCATTTTTTCTCCTAGCCACAGATTCTTCATTTGTAAAATAAAGTTCATAATACCATATCGGTTTAAATCATGAGGTTGGAGTGAGGCTTGAATAAAACCATGTCTGATAAAGGTGCTTGTTATTATTACATTCTAATCTGATATTTCCAGAAGGTTTAAATGTCTCCCCAAATCTATTATAAACATCTTGAAAGCAGAGAACATAATAGTAACCCAGCCACTCCTTATAAATTATACAAAGCACTTCTAAATATAGATACATTCTCATTTCTATTTTGAGTGATTCTAGGAAGTTTAGGTATTTACTACTCTGATGTTGAAGATGTTTATTTAGATTGATTATGTCATTACCGGTGTGATAAAATCAGTTATAATCTTTTGCTGTAACATTCAGTTCTATAATGTAAAACTTCTCCATCTTAAAAGAGTTTGAAATAGAACCTCTCAAGTATAGCTATAAAACTATATCCAGCTTTCTATGCTGAAATTTAGGAAGAGAACAAAAAAGAAATTTTAGAAACTTCTTTGAAAGAATAAAAGAATTAGAAATAAACCACAGCCCCAGCAGCAATCAGAAGTAGAAAAGTCAGGGGATACTTGATGCTTCCTGAAAAGGGGGAAAATGCTTCTTGTGGGACACCCGCACACAAAAAAAACAGAAGTGAAGAGAAGGAAGGAGGCATATGGAAGAACCCATTTGTCTCGTTCTGAAAAAAGTCAAATATGGATGTTAGACTCTACTGGAATGTTTTTTTTCTGATGGTTTTTAGGATCAAATGCAAGATTGGCTGCATTAAGACACATAGGGTCATGAACACTTGTACCTGAAACCACGGGGAGTGATTATAGAGTTCCATTGGGAAGTGAAAGGATGAAAGTCTTTTAGGAACAGTTGCCTGATGTCACTAATGTCAATATATGCCCTGGTATAAACACAAAATTTTGTACTTGCATTCCCAAAAAGATTGGGAGGAGGGCAGGCTGATAGCCAATGATAACAATAAGAGCACCCACTAGAAATTTCTATGAGTTTCAGTCAAGAGTCAGCTCAGTGTGAACCAGAGGTACTAAGTTGTTGCAGCAAAAGCTAAGGAAACTTTTGGATGTGTTAGTAGAGTAATTCATCTAGGGTGAGGATGGTATTAACATTATTTGTTCAATTTTAGTTAGACCATGTCTAAAGGATTATACTCAGCTTAACTTAGAAAACTCTTAAAAGGACTGGACAAATAGTAGCATATGAGAAACGGGATATTCAAACAGGAGAGGTGAAGTTTGTTGGGATGTATAATGGGGGCTGAAGTTAGCTGTTTTCAAAATAGAAGAGTTTATGTGGAAGTCAAAGAAAGTTCTTTTTTTCTTTTGAATTTTAAATGATTGTAGGACAACTACTTAGAAATTACCTTATAACTCAACTTCCAAAAATAGAAGGGAGGTTAGGAAACAGAAAACACAGGATACTCCATCTTGAAAGTGTATGAATGCAAGATATAGAATCAAAGTTAATGAAATGAACATAAGATATTTTGCCCTCTGTACTCAAGCTGCTGCTGAAGATTGAATTGTTTTATTGTAATAATGATAATTTTGCCTAGACAGACCTCCCGTTTAATTCAGGTACATGCAATTTTCCCTGGAATAGAGTATACTATGAGGATATGGGACTCTTGAAAAACTCAAGGCTCTGAGGCCAGCCTCATTAGCACTGATCTAAGGACTTAGACACGCTCATTTTCACTGGGATTAGAACATGGCATATTTGCTTGAATGGTTGACTTTATTATTGAGAAAGGACAATTGGATCATTATTAAAATAACCCTTCTAGAAGATGAATATTGAGTTAACTTTTCCTTATCAATAGCTAAATTAAAAGCAATTCTCATTATGGATTCATGTATTATTCCAGCCTCAGAATTATCAGTTCATGCATTTACTATTCTATAAATATAGGATGGATTTCAAGTTATGATAAACTAGTTTACCTATTGAGCTCAAGCTGACTGCACTATTGACAACATCATTAAAAGCAGAAGTAATATTTTATTACCTTAAAGGATGGATAACAATATTATAATTAGATGGTATAATTTAACTCAAAACCATAAATTTTCCAGCAATCTTCCATTTCTATTTGGTAAAGTATAAGCATTTTTACCTATTTTTTTTTTTTCGGTGCAATCTAAGATAATTGGATTCTACACTATTCTAGACAATCAATCATTATTTTGCAGTCATTTAAAAAACAAATGACAGACTTAATCATGTTGGTATGTCATTGAAGAACATGGCTTAGGCTGTATAAGTGTGTCATTTATTCATTCTCTTGCCACCATCTGCTTAGTATCTGCCAGATATTGGAAACAATATAGAAAAAGTCACTGTCCTCATTGAGCACTTCCATACATGAAGTGCAAAAGTGTTTGTCATAGCAGAATTGCTCAAATATATATTTTGCCAAAATATCAATCAAGTGTCAGGTCAGCGGAGAGACATTTTTAAATGAAAAATGCCTCAAAATTACCTCTGACATACTCTTTTGCAGGAAGCTTCTAGAAGATATGAATCACCAAAGAAGATATGGGTCACCAAAATAAAGGAGTGAATTATGAAAGATGAAGACAGGATCTGGGACCACATTTTTCAAACTGTGCCAATATGCTCTGGAAAGAGACTGCAAAATCACAGGGTACCATGGAATATGTTAGTCATCAATAGAGATACAGTGACACTTGTTAGATGCCACATGAACGATCAGTATTAATTTGTTGGGCCTTAACTTAACACCCAGAACTGTTAGGTATTTCTTTTATTCTAGGAGTGTGATGAAAAAAATAGTTAATGTGACACAAAAAGTATGATGAGGTGAGAACACGGGAAAATATTTGATCTAGGAAGTGGGGTATCTAACAGAAAACAAAGCCAAGGGTATCTTCAGGAAAACAGCGAAAGAAGAGTTTTAATGACTAATGTTCAGCTGGTCCATCTACCTACCAGGCAACCATACAGTGGGTCAGAAGACTCTGGGAGAGTCTTCAAGTGATTTGAAAAGTGGTAGAGTGCCCAATGGGTTTAAACAAATAGAGGAGATTTGCATCACTTTGAGGGTTGTAGCATGATTTATGAGAAATACATAGAAAAAGAAATAAAATGAACTGAGACACTTGCCAATATACAGATTTAAAAAATTGCACAAAGAAATAAAGCACAATAATATGCATGGTACATTTAATAGTTTTTATAATGTAATATAATGTAAACAGTGAATATCTTTTAAAATTTACTTTATCTATTTTTTCGGGGGAGTCAATCACTTGCCTGCAATCACATAATTTTATTTTTATTTATTTACTGTTTCATTAGTTTCAGGCGCACAGAACAACATAGCGATCGGACATTTACATAACCCACAAAGATATAACCCCTGGAAATCTACTACCCACCCAACACTGTACACTCTTGACATTGCACATTCTGTGGGTTTGGACAAATGTTATAATGATATATATCTATCATTATAATATCATACAGAGTATTTTCATTGCCTTAAAAATCTTCTGTGCTTTGCCTCTCTCCCCTCCCACACCCTTGGAAACCACTGATCGTTTTATTGTCTCCATAATTTTGTGTTTTCCAGAATGTCTTGTGGTTGGAATTATACAGTACATAGCCTTCTCAGGTTGGCTTTTTTCACTTAGTAGTAATATACATTTAAGGTTCTTCTGTGTCTTTTCATGGCTTGATAGCTCATTTCTTTTTAGCACTGAATACCTTTTTTTTTCTTTCTCGCACAACATAGTAACCTATTGTTTATATTACAAAATTCAAATTGCTGCAGTTTGAGATTCAGCATTACGTCCAGTCTCACAGAGAGAGTTTTCATCCATTAAATTTTGTTTGGTTTCACTTTCCAGCCTTCTAAATTCTATCAAGTTCATCATTAGTCCCAGGGAAATCAAGATCCTCTCTAGTTGGTTTTATTAGAGTTCAGATCTTTCTTACATCCTCTCCATTCATGTGACACCCTAAAGGCTTGTCCTCTCCATTTTCCCAACCCTTCATACAGAAACCCTTGAACCTGTTTTCTAGGCATTCAGGATGTTTTAAGCTCTCATGTACTGTATTCATGCAGCACATGCCTTTTAATGATCAATAGATTACATTATCAGCTCTCTTTTTCACTTCTTGTTTTGTCAGAGTTCCTCACACTGTGCCGAATTTCTGCTTTAGACCTGAGAGACTCAGTGTTTTCTATTCTACTGAGGTTTTATTTTCTTTTAGTCAACTTCTATCCGATACAGGTCTATATTCAAAATTACCATATTTGCTTGAGGTTATTGTTTTAGCTGGAGGAGCCAAAGAGATACTCGTATGCACAATTAGGAGTGTGGTTATTCATATTGGAGTCAAGTGACAGAAAAGAACATGATCTGTGCCTTTGGTGATGCAGGTTTGCTATGAGTTAACAAATTCCAGAATCTTCCTGACTGTGTTTACTGCATTGTTAGAGCCATCTTAAGAATTGTGATAAAGATGATTTAAAACATTTACATTCTGTGCTTCCTGATTGAGAAGTCTTATTTTAAAAATATTAATGCAACCATAAATGAGGAACTCAAATATAGCTACTATCATTCCCTGAGCCTGACCATTTAATGAACAAACTATTAATGTAAAGATAAATTCTCATCACAAAGCTCTGTTCATAACTGTTTGAGTTTATGGTCTGTTGATTGGCTGAGGGAAGTTAATTGAAAGTGATTATATACAGACAATTTGCAAACTGTGAAAAAAAATAAATGCGAAGTATGCCTCTGTAGAACAATTGAGTGAGTCTTATGGTAAGAGTAAAAAAACTAAACTTCTATAGTATGTCTATTCAACAACTTTTCACACTGCTATTTGCAAAAGCATATGAACCAATTCTAGTACTATTCTAAGCAGAAGAACCAACTTCTAGATTTGTCACATCTAAAATATCTCTGATCACTTTAGACCTAGGCCTCTTCCTAACAAGCACAAATTAAATACAAAGAATATTCATTCATTATTCAACCAGTATTTTTTTGCTATATTCCAGGTAACGTGCTTAGCATAAGATATTAAGAGAGAATCAAAAAAATTATTCTCTTAAAATGGTCGAAGTCCAGTAGGAAGAAAGATGTATGGAAAAATCATTGCAATGCAGTGTGGAAAAAATCTAATATTAGAATGCCAATAAAATATTACGAAAGAATATAAAGGGAAAACTAATTCTGGAAAAGCCAAGAAGGCGTCACAGAGGAGGTCACATTTTGGTTCATCAGATTAAGAAGGTAATAGGAGAAACAGATATCTATGTGTAACACTTCATTTATACACACACACACACACACACACACACACACACACACACACACACACATACACGGTACTGAAATGTGCTCTGACTACTGGCTGCTCAGAACTGAGTTGTTGGCAAGAGCTTCTAGAACAGAGTGAGTAGCTGGTGTAGAAACCACAAAAGATCAGTGTTGGCAGGGGCCTCAGGGTCTTCATACAATAGTCCCCTATTTTACAAAGCAGGAACTGAGTCCCCGGGGAGGGGATAGCTTCTACATATTTCACAAATAGCAAATAGTGACATGATTTTCTGTAATAAATCGACAATATGAATGTCCCTTTGAGGGATCAACAAAAATACGATTTTAAAAGCTGCTCTGCAGATATCAAAAACTATGTTTTGTTTTCAGTCTATTTTGTTCTTTTACAAGCTCTCTTCAACTTTAAATTTTCAAAATTATTAATCTAATTTGGAATCTCCCTTCATGCTCTTTGGGAAAAAGCAGCAATAAATAACAATTATATTCTCCCCAGTAGGAAAGTGTATTAGAAAGTTTCTTTATCTGAATTTTGGTTGCAAGGCAAGAAATGAAAAATTAGAGATTCTAAACTCTAAACTGGTTATTTTTGAAATGTAGCTGTTTTCAAAATCAGCCTTTACCTATTTGGTTTTCTTAGTGCCAGGAACAGTGACTTTTACCTAGTATTCTTTCTTGAAAGACAAATGATGTAGATTAAAATATGAAAGGTAGATAATTTTATATAATTATATATATTTATTATGTTTTATAAATATTATTCTATATTAATTAATTATATATGTATGTGTGTGTATATATACATATATGTGTGGGTATATATATATATATATATGTCGAGAGAGAGAGAGAGAGAGAGAGAGAGAGAGAGAGAGAGAGAGAGAGAGAGACAGAGAGAGGAGTTAATTTCCTTCCGGATAAGAAGAGCTATCTGGGATATCGTATTCAGCTTTGGGTGGATAGATCCCAGGAATCTGAGCTGGGCATAAAAATTGGAAGTTTCTAGTCTGTATCATGATGATGGAAAGCAATGTTCAGAACTGAAGCTAGATTCTGGGGAAGCCAAAAGAAAGCCAAATACCCATAGACTATCAAAATGAAGCAGCACAGGAGTGGAACAGAGAGGCAGAACCATTGCTGTGGGGAAAACAGCAAATGCAGTAACCAAGAATAAGTGATTGCCACTTGAGGGTAAAAAGTCAGCAAGCTAAATCTCCTCCCCTGCGGCTTACAAATATTACTCTGAACCTTGCCTATGGATAGAGAGGAAGGTGTTAAGGACTGCCAATATGCTAGGGTTGACAATGTAAACTAGAGAGGCCTTATATCTCTTAGTACTGATGAGATTTTTGCAAGAAGAAAGATTTCAGAAGCATCAGGATTTGGGGTATTTTACTTGATAATGCAATTTTTTCCACTGTAAATTATCACTTTAAGAATAGTAAAATGTGAATTTTAGTATCCCCCCCAAATTTTTTTTCAATGTGGAGAAATAGCTGCCATAGTACATAATCCATGAAATTCCAGGAGATCATGTTGAAAGTGTTTTGTGCCTATAGTAAGCACTCAGGCAGTGTTGACCCAGTTGCCATCCCAGGTACCAAGCCAGAAGAGATGCACTCAATATTCACAAAGAACAAGTATGAAATAAAACCCTTGTGTAGATAAATATCAAAGTATAATGAAATAGAGGTCTTTAAATGTGGAAAGGTTGCTAAAGTGTGGAGTAAAGGGAATTTCTCTGAGTTTAAGTAAGGAAATCAGAATTTCCTAAACTGAAACAGTAGTTTGATGAGTATTTTGGAAAAGGAATTCTAAGCCAATAATAAGATATATTTAAATAACATAAGGTGAAGGGATACTAATGATTGTGGTGTACAAAGTGCTTTAGAGATGAAAAGAAGATTATCAGGAAAACACAGTGGTTTCATAATTACCGACTTCACTGAAGTTATTATTATAGATTCCCACACCTAATTTATCCTTTGAAAACAAGTAGGTCAGAGGGATTAGGGATGCTACCTGTAGTCTCGCAGGTCTTTTCCGCGTCTCCTGACATTTTATACATGTGAAAAAGTATCCCAAAAGAAATAAATACATAAATAAACAAATAACCATTTTACTCAGGTGCATCCCCTGGAGTTGGAAAAGTGAAGTTACTGAAATGATGGATAAAATGAATAATTTATGGGGCTGGCCGGGTGGCTCAGGCGGTTAGAGCTCCGTGCTCCTAACTCCGAAGACTGCCGGTTCGATTCCCACATGGGCCAGTGGGCTCTCAACCACCAGGTTCAATTCCTCGAGTCCCATAAGGGATGGTGGGCTGTGCCCCCTGCAACTAGCAACTGGAGCTGAGCTGCACCCTCCACAACTAAGACTGAAAGGACAACAACTTGACTTGGAAAAAAGTCCTGGAAGTACACACTGTTCCCCAATAAAGTCCTGTTCCCCTTCCCCAATAAAATCTTTAAAAAAAAAAAATGAATAATTTATGGATTTACATGCTACAATGCCCACTTTACTTGTGGTATCTGCATAATAAAAGCAAAACCCCATATTAAACTTTACAGCTGATTTGAGATTAACCTATGGAGACAAAGGCACCCAGGAAATTACCCTATGCTTATGAGTGGAACAGGGGTAAGAACTCAGAACTTGGTGGTGGTTTGCCTGAGATTTTGTAAATTCTGTCCTTCAACAGCAGTTCTTACTATATGGTCATGTGACTGGACGAAGGAGGCAATAAACGTAAAACACACCCACTTCACAGTTAGCTCCCAGAATCTCTTTCAGTAACTATTTTTGTTTGTCTTAACAAAGGCATTTGATCTTGGCACCACTTTTTTAAGAGCTGGATGATATGATAGATGGATAATTTTTCAACAATTGGATGATTAGGCCTAACACCTTAATGCACTGGAAAAAATATTTGTTGTACATATGTAGATATAGCCATATATTTTAGCCATCTCAGTACCTCTTTCTCTCTCTCTCTTTCTCTCTTTCTCACTCTCCAACTTTTTTCTTAGAATTATCCAAGAGATACTGTAGCAACATCCCTTAGTTACACTAAAGGTTTGCCTTAAGTGTATTGCTTTGTGCAAATTTATCCTAAGATTAAATTCTGAAGCAAAATGTTTGTAAATATTTACAGCAAAATTTGTATTTTGTTTTTCCTTTATTATATCTGTTAATCTGTTTTCAGATTGGACCATATGAAGTCAATTGAGCTGTCAACCTGACTGAGAAACATGTTCTTTCCTATGAAAGCCAGCCAACTAGATTTTGAAAAGACATCTCTGCTCTTCATGGTGGTGGTGGGGATGAGGGGGGGTGGACGTGAGGTGTGGAACCTCCATGAGCTAGTTTAGATTATAATGACAAAGGGTTAAAAATGAATTATTGTTGTCTAAACTCTAACTATACATGTTTTTTGTTTTGTTTTTCAGTTTGAACAACAACCCTAACATTATTAAAATGTGGTTTTTGTCTTTCATTAAGAGCTAAGCAATTAGGTTTGCATTTTTGACGCACCTTAACTGCAATAGCATGATACTGTTCTGATAATAATGTTCATCGATCATTCATAACGCAACTACTCATACCGTGAATCAAGTATAAATTAACAACTTTTTTTATTTTACATGCAGTAAACCACTTTACTTTCAGACTGATCATTTGCACTCACAGTTTAATCTTTAGCTGTCAGAATATTTTTGGACTAATTTTCATCTGCTTTCTTATCACAAACCTTTAAGCCCTTATGGAAAGTAGTTTAGAAATAAGCCAAATACCAAGAGAAGACCAGGGAGAGGTTTTAGCATTACTAATAATGCTAAGTATATTTGATTGCTGAGTAAAATACCTGAGATTCGGGCATAGGACAGACTGCAGGTCAGTGAAATGGTTGGTTTTATGCAGGAAATAGAATGGTGCATGACCACACCTTCTAGCAGCATCAGCATTGAGTAGACACATGGCTATTTGACCGCAATACCTGTGGGTCAAATGAGCACTTTAACTCACAGTCTGAATTCCATGGCTGATAGAGATATTGTCCCCAGAATCTATTCAGTTACACTTCCACAATTACAAACTTCAAGCATAAAAGTATCATAATTGCTGTGGTTTTATACTGTGTCAACTATTCCAAGTTAGAATTATAATTTCCACAATTTTCTTCCCTGTATAGCTTTGGGTTAAGATTAGCCATAGGTGAAATTTGTGCAAGATTTGGAAGGAGGAAGAAAAGTAGCAGTCATTACAGTCTGAAGATTGGCGCAGCATGACAGGTGCCATTGAAACACAGGCTTATTGTCAGTGCCTTGCTAGCTCACATGACTGAGTATGCCCTCTCCTCTCTGAGACTTTGCAGTGTATGTTGGTACGCTGCTTTGACCAGAGAGAAACACTTTATTTTTTATGTATGCCCACATGCATTCCTTTTTAAAATGCAGAAAGAAGTCTCACACTGTCCACAAAATTGGTGGAAATGAAGCCACAGGATCTTGGCTCATTATGATCAGAGTCTCTGCTGCCTTCAGATCAATACCTTTACAATTCTCTATTTCAAGAGTGCACACATTTCTGTGGAGCGATGGGTCCATGTCCTCCACCAGTCTGTTGCCACTGTCACCACACCAGGAAGAGAGAAGGGAAAAGTGTCAATGTTGGGTGATTCTGAAGGAGTTTCTCTCTTCTATGAGAGTTGTCTTCTTTTCTTCTGGCCTCTTGCTTTTTCTGGCTCTGGCCTCTTGCTTTTTCTGGCTCTTGTACTCCCGGCAATCTTTTTGAGAAAATACAGCTAATCTCTTCTAGAAACTTGTTTTCCTCAACTTTTCTGTTTATCCATTAAATTTGACTCCTTATGCTCATTTTAGTCTAATTTCATGTTTAATGTTATTTAAAGACAGAAAGGGGCTATGATGATGTAGACAGGGCCTGGTAACACTTCAAGAAAGTTCTACAGAAATATCATCACATCCTTATGGATTTTTTGACCTAGAAAATAAATAAATCAGATGATGCTGCGTGGTCATGCGTCTGTGTATGGGAGGGAAATAGTGGTCAGCATTCACTGGGAGGAGTTGGAAACTGGAATAGTCTGAGCCAATGGGATTAGACTGATGCCAGAGAAACACAGTCAGGTGTAGGTTATGGAAAGAAGCTAAAGCAAGTGGCTGGAAGGTGGCATCTTATAAACCCAGAGCCAGATGCCTCCAGTTGTCTTGGCACTATTCTCAGGAGTGATGATCTCCCCAAACACAGTAAGATAGAGCATGATATTTGGGAGTCTAAAATAAAGGCAAAGTATGGCGATTTTGATGTTGATGATGATGATGGTAATGTTTACCATTTGTTCATAATACAACTGGATTATCTATAGGCAACTAGACATGTAGGTACCTTTAGAGAAATGTGGAACTCCAGTCAATCAGACTCTTACTAAGAAACAAGATTCCAGTTTCCGGAGGGGAAAAAAAGATGAGAAGGTAAGGATTTTGGCAAAAGCAATTCAGGAACAGTCATAGAGGAGCCCCGTTATTTATGCATTTACTATGTGCCTGTTGAGTGTACAATATATTCTGCATTCTAGACGAGGCATTAGGGACTCAATAATTTACAAAACGGTGCTTCCTGGAACTAGTGCCTATGTATTAATAGCATTTCTTGAAAAATAATTCCATGAACAAATATTTATCATTACTATCATTTTCTACAATTGAGGACTTTTATACAGCTAATGTGCTTTTTCAAAAGGTATACAGCAGGTTGCATTTTCTACACACAGCGTGTTTAATGATGCATCCTTTAGAAAATGCTGGAGTCATGAATAAACACTATCCTCGCCTTGTCTATTGATAGCTAATAGTGGGCAAAGTGATCAATATAGATAAATAGAAAACTAAAGTAACAGAAGTGGAAGGTAAAAAAAAAAAAAGAAAAAAGAAGAAAAGAAAAAAAGAAACTGCTGATGGTTCTCCATTTGCTCCCTTGGATTCATCATTTACCCTTGTATTTCTACTCTGTGCCCCAGGGACGTAATGGCTGTGGGCAGCATTATTTGGGCTTCTTTGCCCTCTAGTTTCCAGTTGGGACAGTCAATAGAAATCCAAGAAGGACACTAGAGGACATAAAGATAGAGAGATTAGGATGTTATTTCTGCCTCTATGTACCCTCCCTCTACCCTTAGCAGGAGGATTTTGGTAGCAGCTGCTTTCTTTTGCTGAGGGAGATGGATCATGTCAAATAGCGTCTCACACAGGCCTGCAGCTCTCAGTTGGTTCAGGAACACAGATCTCCATCCATTCAGGCCCAGGGTGGTAACAACTTCCATTTGCTGTTAGTTCCTTGTGTTTCACCATCTGCTGTTCATCCCTTAGCTCTACACACACCTCTGTATAAAGCATCCTAATTAATTATCTTTAATTAACTTTTGAGTGTGTCATTTATATTGCACCAGAACTCTCCATGACAAAGGAATGAATATTTGTTGAATATCCATTATGTCTCAAACATTTTAATACACATTACCTATTTGGTTATCACAAACACCTTCCAGAGTATGAATCATCAGTCTTATTTTATAGAATAAAAGAGAGAGAGAGAGAGGGAGAGAGAGAGAGAGAGAGAATTAAAACCCCCAAATGTTAAGTAACTTGTTCAAAGTCACCCCTCAAAATTAGTAGACCTGAGACTTGAGCTCAGCTACCCAAAATCCATACGCATTTTATCATACTATATAATTAAAAGAAAAGGACAGATTACTGGAAACAGAACAAAAGATCAGGCCATCCTAGCAACAAGTTTTGCTTAATACCGAGCTGACTAAATAATGAAGTGATTTGGTGACAAAACTGCAGTAGAGAAATTGAACTGAGTGTGAAAAGAAGGGCACAACAGAGGCAAGGGACGGGGCACCCTCTCCAGAGATGAATGTATTTTTTCTCAATTTTATCCTAAAGGTTGTAAAGACACAGTTACAGCCAGGGTGAACAGTGTTATGAAGTCACACACCCTGCCACAGTGAAGGGGGCCTGGAATCTTCTAAAACTGTTTGTACCTGGAGAGTCCCTTAACTGCTCATAATTCCCGTACTCTTTAAAAAATAAGGCTAGGTAAACAGTGCGACTATAATTAATGATACTGTATTGTATACTTGATGTTTGCCAAGAGGGTACATCCCAAGTGTTCACCACCAAAGGGAAAAAGAAAGATAACTATGTGAGATGATTAATATGTTAATTAGCTTGATTTTGGTTTATTTTGCAATGTATGTGTATATCAAAATATCTAATTGTACACCTTAAATACATACAATTTTTATTTGTCAATTATACCTTAATAAAGCTGAGGAAATAATAAGATTAGGAATAACAACAATTCCTTCTCTATGGTTCTCAGTATACTAGGGTCTCAGATAAAGCATAGTTTTTTTCCTTTAACTTTAGGGAAACATAAGTGGCCTTAGGTTTCCGTATATGACATCGCTACCCATATTTATAATAGAACCTCAGCTCCACATAAATGTGATAAAACCACACAGCTATTAAAAATATTTCCTTTATTTTTTAATATATATCTTAGTATATAAAATCCCTTAGTGCTCTAACCCTCTGTAAAAACCTAGGAAATCCAAGAAACTCAAATAGGGCTGGTGCACAGCTTTTCTAACACTAGACCCCATATTCTTTTCATGATATTTTACTGGTCATTGTTCTACCTGTGGAGAATAATAAGTTTGGCCTACAAAATTAACATCTGAAAAGAACATGTAGAATATATTAGACAAATGGAATTCATCAACAAAGCACAAAAATATCATCTGACATTTGCAAGAATTCCAAAATTGCAAGAATTTCCAAAGCCAGCAGTGTATTTCCTTGCCAATGATTCCACCATATGGGTTTCCAAAAGGACTGGCCAGTTTCTGAAAGGGCTGCAGCAAGGCATGGAAAAGAAATATAGACTTTATGACAATGGCTAATACATAAAAACAAATGTAGCCCAAAACTACTTATTTCTATAAATTCAAGAGGATGAAGATGAAGATTTCATCAATCTAAATAATGTCTTCTGCTAATTCTCACATGATTTATTTATTTTAAGTATGCTATTTTCCCCTTGATTTTGCTGAAATATTTTTACCGACAAGAATGGATCCCATACTGGTGATAAAGTAATTCTTCCCACAAAAGGAAGTTTTTGAGTCAACTTCTAGAAGGAACAGAAACTGCTGCCCTTTCTGCAAAGAAATGGAGACAGCGAGGAAGTCTTCTTGAGTTCTCCTCCAGAGCTTACCACAAATTGAACATCTATAACCCATCAAAGGACTTTCTGCTCATCACACAGAACAGCTAAGAGGCTTGTATGAGGATTACTTGAAGGTGGGCAAACTGGGCGAGCAGTGGAAGAGGGAAGGGAGTGGTGTGGAGACAGGGCCCACATCTGCGGCTGCGGAGATGCAAGGGTTTCCAGGACATAACAGAGACCACAAGAGCCAGGAGGTGAGCTCTTTCCCTGTGTCTCACAGCTGATCTCTCCTGCGGAGAGAGCAGTGTATCCTGTATTTGATGCAGTAACCTCGGCAGAGATTTCCAGCTGGGCCCTAGGTCACACAAAAAAGCAAAAGCCATACCTGGGTGCCTTCCCCACTCTCCCACAGCAATCCTACTCCCACCCTATCAGAATTTCAAGCTGGTCCCTGAACTGAAGAGTAGTGTCAGATTACAAAGGAGCTGTATTGCTCAGGACCTGGAAAAAGCCACTTTGCAACTGTGACCTAGGAAAGAGGCTAGGAAGAGTGTGACACTGCGGGGCTCGGAGACAGAAGACACCTCTCTTCCCAGTCCCACCTTTTCTGGGCTGCTGCTGTGGCAGAACAATTACAGCTGCAGAGACACATGCAGGGATTTATAGCAGGGGGCAGAGGCAGCTCTGGGCTTTCAGCGGCTCAGAAATCACAAGTCCTCCACAGCCTCAGATGAAAGAAGGAACCCAAGACTCAGGAGAACTGTGTGCAGGGAAGAAGCCCACCTCCCAGTGGCTGGCTGTGGTGCTCTCAGCGTGCATATGTGTAGGCGAGAGCAGAAACTGCACTGACTTTGTAAAAACTACCAACCACACCCCATAGCCCCACTCATCTAGAACTGCAGGCGCTGGTGGCTGACTCTGCAACCACAAGACGTAGAGCACTCTTTGTACAACAGAGGACAACCTGGAGATTGTTTAATGGGCTTAAGCCAAGACTGGTGATGCTTTTTTTAAAAAAATTACTATTACTTTTAGCATACACACACACACACACACACACACACACATTTTCCCCTTTCTCTCTCGTCTTTTCTTTTTTCTCTTCCCTGCCCTACTTTTCCTCCCTCTTTCCATTTTTCTGTATTGATTTGTGTGTGTGTGTGTATTTTTTATATTTTTTCCTGTGTTGAGTGTGGGTTATCAGTTGTTTTTACATATGAGGGTATTTGGTTTTTTGTTGTTGTGGTGGTTGTGGTGCTTGTTGATTTGTTTTGTTCTGAAATTGCCCTACACCAGGCCCTACAACACACCCAGAGGCCAACTCCAGACCAAACCAGAGTAGTGCTAGGTTTGACCTACAATGACACACCCAGAGGGAATTCTCTACAGTCACAAGAGCTCATAGGGGCCAAGCCTCATCTGGGTAGTCAACCCTCATGCAGCAGCTCATCCACTGTGGGCATAACCAATTCTCACAACTAGACATCCTAGGAGTCAATCCCACCTCCTGACAAGCTAAAGCAACTAAACCTTAACTTTAACAGGAGACTACACACAACACAAGGGTCACCTTTGGAGCACACGCACAGGAGAATATGGAAGTAGTGCAAGTCAAATATAAAGGACACATACTACATAAGCTTAACAAGCAAAGACTGAGAACCCTAGGGGTTCTACCTAATACATCGAAGCAAACACAGAGAGCCAGCCAGAATGGGGAAACAAATAAAAATGTCCCAAATAAAAGAAAAGAAGAAACCTCCAGAATTGGAACCAAATGAAATAGAGTTACCAACCTGTCAGAGACAGAGTTCAGAACACTGACGATAAGAATGTTTAAGGAGCTTAATGACAACATAAAAAACAAACAAACAGAGAAATCATAAAGAACAACCAGTTAGAACTAAAGAGTACAATAACTGAAATAAAGAACACACATGAAGGAATTACCAGTAGGTTAAATGAGGCAGAGGATGGAATCAGCAACTTAGAACACAAGTTAGGATAGATCACCCAAGCAGAACAGCAAAAAGAAAGAATAAAAAAACAGTGAAAATGGCTTAAGAGACCTCTGGGATAACATCAAGCACAACAACATGTATATCATAAGAATACCAGAAGGTGAAGAGAGGAAGTAAGGGATCAAGAACATATTTAAAGTAATAACGACTGAAAACTTCCCTAACCTGGTGAAGTAAACTGACATACAAGCCCAGAAGTGCAGAGAGTTCCAATCAGGATGAACCCAAACAGGCCCATACGAAGACACATTGTTAAGACGGCAAAGGTTAAAGACAAAGAAAGAATCCTAAAAGCAGCATGAGAAAGACAGTGGGTTACATACAAGGGAACTCATATCAGACTGTCAAACGACTTCTACAGAAACTTTGTAGGCCAGAAGTGTGGCAGGATGTATTCAAAATGATGAAAAACAAAGGCCTACAACATAGATTATTTTATTGAGCAAAGCTATCATTTAAAATTGAAGGAGAGATAAAGAGCTTTCCAGAAAAGATTAAGCTAAAGGAATTCATTACTACCAATCCAGCAGTACAGGATATGTTAAAAGGGCTTCTGTAAACAGAAGAAAGATACAAACAATCTAACAACAATTTTTTAAAAAAATGGCAATAACTATGTACCTATCAATAATCACTTTAAATGTAAATGATTAAATGCTCCAATCAAAAGACGTAGGGTGGCTGAGTGGATAAGAAAGCAAGACACTTGTATATGCTGTATACAAGAGACTCACCTCAGATCAAAAGACACACACAGGCTGAAAGTGAAGGGTCGGAGTAAGATATTTCATGCAAATGGAAATGAGAAAAAAGCTGGAGTTGCAATACTTATATCTGACAAAATAGACTTTAAAGTGAAGAATGTATTAAAAGACAAAGATGGGCACTACATAATAATAACAAAGGCATTGATTCAACAATAAGACATAACTTTAGTAAACATCTATGCTCCTATGCACATAGGAGCACCTAAATATATAAAAAAAGATATTGACTGACATAAAGACAGAGATCTCCCATCCAAGCACTAACTAGGCCCGACCTTCCAAGATCACGTGCATTCAGGGTGGTATGGATGTAGACAAAGACAGAGATCAACAGTAACACTATCATAGTAGGGGAATTCAACACACTTCTGAGAACAAGGGACAGGTCTTCCAGACAGAAAGTAAATATGGAAACAGCAGCCTTAAATGACACATTGGACCAGTTGGACTTAAGCGATATTTTCAGAGCATTTCACCCCAAAGCTGCAGAATGCAAGTTCTTCTTAAGTGCACATGGAACATTTTCCAAGATAGACCACATGTTAGGCCATAAAATAAGTTGATAAATTTAAGAAAATTGAAAATTGAAAATCATATCAATTGTCTTCTCTGACCATAGTGCTATGAAATTAGAAATCAACTACAGGAAAAAAAAAATACAACAGGAAGATACACAAATACATGGAGGCTGAGTAACATGTTACTAAATAATAAATGGGTCAACAATGAAATCAAGGAAGAAATCAAAAGATATCTCGAGACAAACAAAAATGAAAACACAATGACCCAAAATCTATGGGATGCAGCAAAAACAGTCCTAAGAGGGAAATTCATAGCAATGCAGGCATACCTAAAAAAAAAAAAATCACAAATCAACAGTTTATCCTTACTTTTAAGGGATCTGGAAAAAAAAAGCAAAATCAGCCCAAAGGGAGTACAAGGAAGGAGATATAAAGACCAGAGCAGAAATAAATGAAATAGAGACAAAAAAACAAACAAACAAACAAACAAAAAAACAATGCAAAAGATCAGTGAATCCAAGAACTGTTTTTTTGAGAAGATAAACAAAATTGACAAACCTTTAGCCAGACTCAGAAAAAAAAAAAAAAAAGGGAGAGAGGACCCAAATTAATAAAATCAGAAATGAAAGAAGAGAAGTGACAACAGACACCACAGAAATACAAAAAAAAAATAAGAAATTACTATGAGCAACTATATGCCAACAAGTTAGACAATCTGGAAGCAATGGGCAATTTTCTAGAAGCATACAACCTTCCAAGGCTAATTCAAGAGAAACAGAAAACCTGAATAGACTGATTACCACCAGGGAAATTGAATCAGTAATCAACAATCTCCCAACAAACAAAAGCCCTGGACCAGATGGCTTTACAGGTGAATTTTACAAAACGTTCAAAAAAGAATTATCATCTATTCTCCTCACGCTCTTCCAAAAAATCCAGAAGGAAGGAAGGCTCCCAAACACTTTTTACGAAGTCACTATCACCCTGACTCCAAAATCAGACAAAGACATTACAAAAAAAGAAAACTACAGGCTGATATCCCTAATGAACACAGATGCAAAAATCCTCAACAAAATATTAACAAACAGAATTCAGCAATACATTAAAAAGATAATACACCATGATCAAGTGGGATTCATTCCTGGTATGCAAGGTTGGTTCAACATCCACAAATCAATTAATGTGGTACACCACATAAGCAAAATGAAAAATAAAAATCATATGATCATATCAATAAATGCAAAAAAAGCATTTGACAAAATCCAGCAGCTATTTATGATAAAAACTCTTAAGAAAGTGGAAAAGAGAGACCATATCTCAGCGTAATAAAGGTCATATATGATAAATCCACAGTTAACATCATACTCAATGGGGAAAAGATAAAACCATTTCCCTTAAGATCAAGGTTGCCCACTTTCTTCATTTGTATTCAACATAGTTCTGGAAGTTCTAGCAACAGCAATAAGACAAGAAAAAGAAATAAAAGGCATCCAAATTGGTAAGGAGGAAGTAAAATTGTCATTATATGCAGATGACATGATGTTATACATAGATAATCCTAAAGACTCCACCAAAAAACTATTAGAACTGATAAATCAATTTAGTAAAGTAGCAGGATATAAAATTAATATTCAGAAATCAGTTGCATTTGTACATACCAATAGTAAAATATCAGAATGAGAAATAAAGAAAACAGTCCCGTTTACAATTGCTTCAAAGACTATAAAATACCTAGGAATAAATTTAACCAAAGAAGTAAAAGACCTGCACTCAGAAAATTATAAGATACTGAAGAGAAAAATTAAAGAAGATACAAATAGATGGAAACACATACCATGCTCACGGATAGAAAGAATTAATATCATTAAAATGTCCATACTGCCTAAAGTAATATACAGATTAAATGCAATTCCTATCAAATTACCAAGGACATTTTTCACAGAAATAGAACATATAATTCTAAAATTTATATGGAACCTTAAAAGATCCGATAGCCTTGGCAACTTTGAGAAATAAGAACAAAGTGGGAGGTATCACAATACCTGACATCAAATTATACTACAAGGCTACAGTAGTCAAAACAGCATGGTGCTGGCATAAAAACAGACACATAGATCAATGGAACAGAATAGAGAGCCTAGAAATAAATTCATACTATATGGTCATTGAATCTACAACAATGGAAGCAAGAATTTATGGTGGGGTAAAGACATCTAATCAATAAATGGTGCTGGGAAACCTGGACAGAGACATGCAAAAAAATGAAGCTGGAACACCTCCTTACACCATACAAGAATAAATTAAAATGGATTAGAGACTTAAATGTAAGATCTGAAACCATAAAACTAGAAGGAAGAAAGTTTACAGACATTACCTGGAGTAATATTTTTACTGATATAACCCCTAGGGCAAGGGAAGTAATAGAAAACATAAACATATGGGATTATGTCAAACTAAAAAGTTTTTTTTTCACAGCAAAGGAAATTATTAATAAAATAAAAAGGGATCCTACTGAATGGGAGAAGATATTTGTCAATGATATATCTGATAAAGGATCAATATCCAAAATTTATAAAAAAGTCATTCAACTCAACTCCAAAAAAACAAACAACTCAATTTAAAAGTGGGCAGAAGACATGAAGAGACATTTTTCTAGAGAGGACATACAGAGGACAAATGGATATATGAAAAAATTCTCAACCTCACTAATCATTAGAGAAATTCAAATAAAAACCACAATGAGATACGACCTCACCCCAGTCAAAATGGCTATCATCAATAAATCAACAAACAGCAAGTGCTGGCGCAGATATGGAATAAGGGATCACTCGTGCACTACTGGAGAGATTGCAGATTTGTGCAGCCACTATGAAAATCAGCATGGATATGCCCCCAAAAACTGGAAATGGAGCTACCTTATAACCCAGCAATTCCACTCCTCGGTATCTATCCAGAGAAATCCAAAACTCTTATTCGAAAAAATTTGCACTCCTATTTTTATTGCAATACTATACACAATAGCCAAGACATGGAAACAACCGAAATGCCCATCGGTAGACATTTGGATTAAGAAACTGTGGTACATTTACACAATGGAGTATTATGCAGCCATAAAGAAGAATGAAATCTTACCATTTGCAACGATATGGATGGATCAGAGAACATTATGCTAAGTGAAATAAGTCAGACGGAGAAAGACAAATACCATATGATCTCATTTATATGTGGAATCTAAAGAATAGAATAAATGAACAAACTAATCAGAAACAGTCTCAGTCTCAGAGATACGGAGGAAAAACTGAGGGTTGCTAGATGGGAGGAAGGTGTGATGAGGGAGAAGGCAAGGAGATTAGAAAGCACAATCATAACCACAAGATTGCCATGGGGATACGAAAGTCACTTTGGGGAACAAAATCAGTAAGGTTGTAAAGACTTTGTAGGGCATCCAATGGACATTTGTCTTATTATGGAGAACACTTTAGGGATGGTACAGATGCTTAGTCACTGCACTGTACACCTGAAGCTGAAGCTGAATAATAATAAATGTCAACTATTATATACATATATATAGTCACAAGAAGTGGAGTACAGCATTAGTAATAGAGACAGTGGTAATGTAATGGCTGTATGCAATGTCGGAGGGGTAGTAGATTGGGGAAGGGGGCTTATCACTTTGTGAAGGGTATAAATGATAAATGTCTAATTATTACATTGTTTTGTACACCTGAAACTAATGAAGAAAAGGGAAGTTTTGCCTGCAGGGCCAATATCATATGGATAAAAGATTTTTGATTAAAATACATACAGTGAGGAGTGTAACTGTGATGTTTTTGTGTGCTATCTGGATTATGTAATGAAACACAGCAGGGAGAATGTGAACTTTAGGGTAAAGAAATGCAATATTCCTGAAATCTGTGTAGGCTTTTTCTAACTCTTGGTATTATGATTAATTTTCTCTGGGAGGCAGCCAGCACTGACATTATACTGCTGTTCAGAGATGTTCTTTTGATGGAGAATATCTGGTGATGCCAGCCTGAATGGCTGCACAAATGATGATGGCTATGGCCTTTTGAAACGGCTTGTTTGATGAATCAAGAGAAATTTTAGAGCTACAAATAAGTGGTCCCAGAGTAGTGTGTGTGTGTGTGTGTGTGTGTGTGTGTGTGTGTGTGTTATTTTTCCAAGTTTTGAGCTGATGTAAATTTTGGAGGCCAAACTTATTGTTCTCCACAGGTGGGACATTGACCAGTAAAATAGCATGGAAAGAATATGAGCTTTACTGTCAGAAAATCTCATTTGAAACAAAAGTCTGCTGCTTTCTGGCAGTGGATTTGGGGTAAGTCACTCTATCTCTTTGAGAAACAATATCCTTATTTGTGTGATGAAAATAATAATCACAACTATTTCACAGATAGTCATGAGAATCAATTATATATGTGAAAGTGATTGTAGACATCTTTTCTCGGAGTCACGTGGTTTACAGAATCTTTCACCTTTCACTCAGAAATAACTAAATGACATGGCTAAAGTATTTTAAACTCCACCTTTAAAAATACAGTAAAGGGTTGGCAATTATAAATGGCATATCAGAAGTCAAAAAATCAGCAAAACTGGGAACCTAGAGGATTAGCAAGAGACTAATTTTAGTTTCATACTGAAGACACTTACCAAATCTGAATGAAGTTAATATTGAGCTTTCATGGCTTCACAGAAGACATAAGACAAAGCCCAAGATTTTCAGGTAGGAAATCTAATAGGAGACTCCCCTACTGTGGCATTAGGCTAGAACTTCCAAACAATATATCTTGGTATAAGGGAATCTAGAAATTGACCTGCCTTTCTTCCCAGGAAACTATTTAGGAAAATCCCCTTTATAAAACCATGATTTGGGGAGTAAGGGGGAAAAATGGTTTTTTTGGAAACATACAACTGTAAGTGAATACTGACATAGATTTGTCTGCCAAATTTACACTTCTTTGCTGATTTAAAACATGAGGATTTTTATCTGAAAAATCCCTGGAGTAGTAAGTAACACTCCAAATGTGTGGCAGGAGTAAATGTGAGTCATTTATAGAGACCAACCTTCAGCCTAAGTCTTACTTAAAAGAAGATAAGCTTATAGTAAAATAAAATTTAAAAAAATTAAATGGGTAGGCTGGGGTTGGGGGGCTCCATGATCAAAATCCAACAGTTACAAAAGACCTGAGAAGACCCACAAAAATTCAGTTATTGAAATTATTACACAGACTATAAAATAAGCATGCTGAATATGTCTAAAGCAAAAGAGATTAAATGTAACTGAAGAGAGACTTCTGTTTCTGACTATGATGGAGTAACTTGTATTAAATGAATCTTCCTGTCAAAAGCAACCATGAAAGTTGAACAAAATACAGAGAACAGCTATTTGCAGGCACAGTAGACCAAAGAAGGTGCCAAGATTTGAGGGAATACGATCCTGGAGAGTCAGGGATTGCTCTGAGGTCAGTACTATACTTGCTTCCACTTTTCTCTTTTCAACATATTTGCCAGTACATGACCTGTTTCATGAGAGCCAGACAGAAAGCAGTGGCCTAAAGCTTGGGACAGTTATACTGGGCTGAGGAGGCAAAAACTGATCCTTAAGCTAGAGCTTCAAAATTAGGATCCCAGATGAACAGGAACCACAGAGAAAGGAGTGCCATTTACATATGCAGTTTCCCCTTTAGACCTCCTTAACCAATTCCCATACTGAACATGCACAATGCAACACAGGGAAACTTCTTGTCTTCATTTGATAAAATATTTTATCATGAATGTGTGTAGAATTTTTTTTTCTGTATGTATGTAGAAAATTGAACATTGAAAGTTTTTATTTTTTTTCTTTTCAAATCTGTTAAGACAGTGCTTTATGTTGTTTGATTTTTCAAGTGTTAAAATAATCTTTAGTCCTGGGATACACCATACTTGATCATATATTATTGTTTTCGTATATTACTAGAATTGCTATGCTTTTATTTTGTTACAGATTTTTTTCTGTGATATGTTGATTTTCATTACTTATAATGTCTCTATCTGGTTTGGGTGTCACTGCTGGCCTCATATAAGTGTCAGAAAGATTCCCTGCTATTTTCTTTTTTGTAAGAATTTGTGTAGAATTGGTATTATTCATTCATTGAATGTTTGGTAGAGTTCACCAGTGAAATGTTCTTTGTGGAAACACTTTTAACCACACATTTATTGTCTCTAACAGATATAGAACTATCCAGAATATCTACTTTCTTGAGTGAACTTTGGCAGGTTGTATCTTTCATGGAATTACTCCATTTCAGTTAAGTTGTCAAATTTATGGTCATAATGTTTTCATAATATTCTATTATTTTCCTTTTGCTTTGTAGGATCTTTAGCGATGTTCTGCTTTCATTTTTTTAATAACTATATTTTAGAGCCGTTTTTGGTTCACAGCAAAACTGAGAGGTAGATGCAGAGATTTCTCATATCTCCCTGGCCCCACATAAGCACAGCCTGCCCCATTATCAACATCCCTGACCAGAGTGATACATTTGTTAAAAGTGATGAACCTATATTGACACATCATCACTCCCTGGAGTCCAAAGTTTAAATTAGGGTTCATCCTTTGTATTGTACATGCTACCGGTTTGGACAAATGTAATGGCATGTATTCACCATTACAATATCATACAGAATAGTTTCACTATCCTAAAAAGCTTTGGTATGCTCATTCCTAGTTATCTCTCTCTCTCTCCTAGCCCTTGGCAACCACTGATCTTTTCACTGTCTCCATAATTTTGTCTTTTAGAGAATGTCATGTAGTCAGAATCATGTGATATGTAACATTTTAAGGTTGGCTCCTTTTACTTAGTAATATGAATTTAATTCCCTCATGTCTTTTCCTGGCTTGATAGCTTATTTCTTATAGCACTGAACAATAGTCCATTGTCTGGAGGTAACACAGTTTATTTATCCGTTCATCAACTGAATGACATCTTCGTTACTTGCAAGTTTTGGCAATTAGGAATAAAGCTACTATAGATATCTGTGTGTAGGTTTTTGTGGAGGCATGTGTTTTCAACTCCTTTGGGTAAATACTAAGGACTGCAATTGGTTGATCATTTGTTAAGAATGTGTTTAGTTTTGTAAGAAGCCACCAAACTGTCTTTCAAAATGACTGTACCAATTTGCATTCTCACCAGCAATGAATGAGAGTTCCTATGTCTCCACATCCTCACCAGCATTTGGTGTCATCAGTGCTCGGGATTTCGGTCATTTTAATAGGTGTGCAGTGATATCTCATTTTAATTTGCATTTCCCTCTAAATTATAATGTGGCACATCTTTTGATACATTTATTTTGATATGTTTATTTGCCATCTTTGGTTAGGTGTGTGTTAAGGTGTTTGACCTATTTTTAATTGGGTTGTTCATTTTCTTATTGTTGCATTTTAAGAGTTGTTTGCAAATGCTGGTAATGTTCTTTTATCAGATATTTCCTTTGTAAATATATTCTCTCCTAGTCTGTGGTTTGCCTTTGCATTATCTAGACTGTATCTTTCGCAGAGCAGAAACTTAATTTTAATGAAGTCAAGTTTATCAATTCTTTCTTTCATGGACTGTGCCTTTGGTGTTCCATCTAAAAACTCATTGCCAAACCCTAGGTAACCTGATGGTGGGAAGGTCTCTTGTCCCTCCCCCAGAGGTAGACATGTTTTGTTTCG
This sequence comes from Rhinolophus hipposideros, assembly GCF_964194185.1. Taxonomy (NCBI): domain Eukaryota; kingdom Metazoa; phylum Chordata; class Mammalia; order Chiroptera; family Rhinolophidae; genus Rhinolophus; species Rhinolophus hipposideros. The sequence continues at coordinate 42,171,721 of NC_138051.1, forward strand.
ATCCTATTTCAGAAGTGACAGATGTTTGTGATAGTCTTCCAGTGGCAGCCAGTGACCTCCTATTGACCTTCATCACTAAGGGGTACACTCTCTGGACCTAGTCCCCAATCTTTTTCATGCATACCCTGTTAAGACTCACAGAAAAGAATTTACAGGAAACCACCCTTATGTCTGGGGTTCCCAGGGATGCTAAATTGTTATGCTTGGCAACGTTCAACTTTTAAGAGTTAAATAATGTGTCAAATTGTGTTTTGCAACTTTGCTTTTAAAGATTTTAATTCTGCCTCCCATGTCCTGCCAAAGGCAAAAGAGTACATGTATCTTGTATCTTTTCAAAGGGGCTCATCACCTTTTGAAATTCATTTACTTTGTTAGGTTCTCCAGTGGGCTCAGACAATGTTATAATTTAGTTCATTATACAACTTTTCCTGGTTGTTGGAGTGGAGGCAACATTTTATTTTGGCTTTCCATATCCTAAACAGAAGGTGAACTCATCAGTGTGTTTCATATCGCTTTGGTAAATGACTTATCTTTCAGGCCCTTCCTGCCAATGAATGTTTGTCCTAATATTTCACTTATCTGATATATATCAGTAGTTAATGCATGCCTTTCTGCTGATATGCCATTGTAGTTGACTACTGGTGAAGATTTAACACAACTACACTACCACCTTGTGCCAGAGGCCCTCTTTGCTTTCCCTACCACAAGTTATGCATTCCTCATTGCTAACCAAAGAGTAGGTAATCCAGCTCCAAAATCCTATCCCAACTTCTGCTTTTGCAGAATGTTCTTTACACAAATTATTATGGCTTGGGATCTCTGGTAAACATGCAGGTGGTTTATTTGGAGGCCCTTTGGGATCAATACTGAGAAAGTAAAGGGAAAGAAGCAGGACTGGGTACAGGGAGCATATAAACTATGATATAGTCTCTCCAGAAGCCTCAGCTGACTCGGTATATGAGGGGTGATGGGTCTGAAGATACAATGACATTTCAGAGCTCTCCAAACACATTGTGTAGGTTGTTGGATGTGGGTCTCCTTGGGAAAGTGGGGAATCTCCTCAACTAAGGCAATCTCCTAAAAGAAGTGGCGATCAGGGGTACTTGCTGACAGCAATCCCAGCAGCTGTGGTTAATATATCCTGCATTTCTAAAGGAGAATCTTAGAGGCACATCAACTTTGAGAAATAAAAAAGAAACCACACCAAGGTAATCATAGTCAAACTGTTAAAAATTAAAGACAAAGATAATCTTTAAATCATCAAGAGAAAAAAGGACATCAAATGAGCAACAGTAGGATATACAGCTAGTTTTTGGTGATATCAACCAGAAGTTAATAAAACATTACTTTTAAAACAAAGGAGGAAAAATAATTGATAACCAGGAATGATGTTCCCATGGAAAACCTTCTTTAAATATGAAGGCAACATAAAGATATTTTTAAAAAATTAAAAATAAAAAAGTTTTAAAAAACCTGAGAGTTTTTGTTTTTTGTTTTGTTTTGACAGCAGAATAGCACTAATAGCAATACTAAAGATGGCTGACCTAGACATTTCCAGAACTATTGAACAGAGACTCTCAGTTGAAGTTGATACCTGGAGCCCTACTGCATTTGCATGATGTTACTTGCCCCTTCATTATATATAGTGGGATCTATAACAATCAGGAAAGAAATGAATTCTGCCTACATCTAGTTTACAGTGGGTTCACTGTGTTTGCAGACCCACCCAGTGGTTATTGCCCAGTCTCCAAGTGTATAACTGGGGTTGGTACACTTGGAATTTGGAATAATCCCTACAAGGGTTCTTGGTTTATGAGATAAAAATTATCACAGTGGGGAAGACCAAATGCAAACCTCAGAATCTGGCCCCCTTCCCAGGCCAAAAGAGTAAATCAAAAACAACACTATATTCTGGGACAGAGATGAAGTGGTGGCAGGGATTAGTGCCACCATTAGAGACTTAACTGTTCTGTGGGCAGTGGTCCCTCGCATATTCATTTAATCAACAAGTCTGGACAGTGTAGAAACTGGGTGGATTCTGGAGAACGACTTTGGAATACTGAAAGTACAAACAGGTAGGAGCTCGATGGCAGCTACTATGCTGGAAGTGAGAGCAGGTTCATAAGGACTCAGGTATATGAAATGCACCCACTGATGTGGCAAATGCATTTTAAGATTAGAAAATGGATCAGAAACAGTTTGCACTCACGTGGAATGAACATTGCTAATTTTGCTTGCCTTTGTCATAATGAGGTCTAAAGAGATTTTGACTGCAATAATGTTGTCTAAACTGTTTCTTGTTATTATATTGTCTAAGGAGATATGAACTGCACATTCCATATAATATCACTGTAACTCATTCCATCAATGGCATTAAGATGATGGACAGGACAAGCAAGGGTTATCTTGCACACTAGAAGGCTTGGTAAGACACATACTCTTTAGAGGCTGGAAGGTAAACTATGAAGTTTTAGGGATCTATGGATTCGGTAAAATTTATAGAAGTCCAGTAGTAAGCAGTGCGCTAGTACATTTCTTACACAATGAAAGACAAGATGCTCTTCTTAGCATCTCCTACCACAAAGAAGGGAGCACAGTGCTGGGTAGACTGCTGAGTTCCACAGGTAACACATTCTCCATCTAGGAGTACCGTTCTAGCCCATAACCTGGAGGCTGCTGGTATTCAGTGAGATCCAGAGCAATAAAGGACTCTAGTGAGTCAAGGCCATGGTCGAATCAGCTCTGTCCCTTGGGGTCTTACCCTCCAACAGATTCAATGTTGCTGCAGGTGTCAGTGCACTGTTAGATGGAATTCATGTAACTGAGATGGAACATGGGCTGGGCTACAGGGAATGATTAAGCCACACATATATGAGCAGGTAGCGTCGACCCTCATGTCACCCACTACATTTGTGCAAGTGTCCCTTCCCAACTGTCATTTGTAGCCATCTGGAGATGCAGCCTCCTCTACTAGGATAGCCTGCTGAGAGTTGTAACAAACTGGCCAACCAGGTGGTGTTGAAACTCTGTATGCCTCATCTACCACCAGTCATGAGGTTCTCCTTGCCATTTGGGCAGTAAGTGGACCTGGGTTCAAAACCCCATCTTATATTTTACTTTCTTGAGTCACTACTGCTATCCATTGTTGCAGATTGAGGACTCTGGAATTGTAAACTGAGGTATATTAATAATTTAAAATTAATAAGGCATTAGATATTTATTAAGAATCAACACCCACAGAGAGAGGAAACAGGTTTGGGCAGAGGGAAAAGTCAAGCTTAGGTACAGGCTGGAAAAGAGGCAACCTGACCATGGCTCTGGATCATATATTGCCTGCTAAAGTTGTCCCAGATTGGACCCAAATATCCAAGCCTTTATATTCTCGCCTATCATTGAGTATGAGTTACTCAAAGGAAGTGTGTGCCCTTGGACGAGGAAGTGATCTATAACCGAGGCAAACCCTAAAGGAATTCAAAGCTGGAGGCTTTTCCCTGAAAACTCAGGCGGTAAGTTCTGTCCTAAAGAGGGATCTGGACAGAACATTTTCATGTCTACCTCAGCAAATAATATTAATAAAAGGTAAGATTAAATGGGTGAGAGGGAGTTCCAGCATCAAGGACACAGACGACAGATTGGACAATTTACATTGAGATAGAAATGAATTTCTTCTAAAGACCTTGTGTAATTTGCCTCGAATGATCTTTTTCTTCTACTCCAAATTTGATTGGGTCATCACAAACAGTGATAAGTAGGATAAGAGAAACAAGGCTTTCCCTGGCTGAGCTTGTCCAACACTTTGGCTTTGACTTCCCATCACCCTCCCAGATATGTTGGCACTGAGTCCTCACTTAAAATAACAGTGTAAGTACAAAAACAGACTTCTACAATGGAATGGAGATTCTTTTATTTCATCATTCACCAAATACTTATTGAACTAGGTTTTGAGAAGGGAAAATAACTAGGGAAGGCTAATAGCCTCTAGAATTAATAGGTCCTTTGTGTACATTACTTAGCATTTCATGGAGCTAGTCACCCACATTTCTCACCAGTGTCTTCCTAAGTGTATTACTGTTTTTCCCCCACGGGACCATATTTTTAATTACATAATGGAAGTCAGAAGAAAATAGGATTTACATGACAAACATTTCTATTCAGTCAACTTTGCTATAATATATGTCAATGGATTTATTGCTGATAAAATAATTTTCTGTTCAATCAACAAATTGAGTATGTGATCTGGTTTATATACTGTGTGGCACATGACAAAAAAGATAAATGAGCTATAACCTGTTTTTAAAAAAAACCTCCATTCTATTAGGAGAGATGAGAGATGGGCAGAAACATAATATAAAACAGTATTACATGCCACATCACAAAAAAATTAATGTAAGAATTCAGAAGAAAGTAATCTTAAGTATGCTAAGCATGAGATCTCTGGAAAGGGTAAAAAGCAGAACACTGGAAGCAGACAGAACAGCATTGTAATCAAGACACAAAAGAAAAACAAAAGGCAAAAAATTTAGGGAAACTGTTAGTAGTCCACGTTGGCTGGTTGGCAACGTGTGGTTACTTGTGGAAGAATGAATAAATAAAAACTTGGCAAGGTAGTCTGAATCTTGTGAAGGTTCTGAATGCTGACCAAAGGATTTAGAACTTCATTAATCCAACAACGGGAATCTCCCAGGGTTATTAAGACGATGGATGCTGTATAGCTTCAGAACTTAGGCTTTTAGAATATTAATTTGATTTGCTTGGAGCAATTTGGATTGAAGAGTTTAGAAGTTTGAGAACTAATTAAAATAATATTTAAATAGTTCATCTAAGAAGCAATAAGGGCCTAAATTAAGTATTTTTATACAACAGTGCAACAATTTATCTGCTATTCTATTACAGCTTACTTAAATTTTGATTTTAAACTTTGAATACAGTGTTAACATATGGCTTGTTTTTCAAGAAATATTCTTTTAGTAAGTGAACAAATAAATGAGTCCATGATAAGTAGAAAAGACTATGCAAATAACAGTGTGAAATCAATGGAATCTTTTCAATCATTGATGTGAGGACCGAAAGAGAGAGATTTCAAAGAATTTGAACCTGAATGCCGAAGAATAGTGATAACAATTACAGAGAATAAAGAAAGAAAGAAAGTCAGCTCAGGAGGAACAGCAGGTTTTAGGGACAATCTAGAGACTTTAGGGCAAGATGAGGGACGTCCTCACTTAAGCCAAGAGGGAGTGCTGCTTCTGACCACATTCTTACAAAATGGCATAGAGTAGGCTCGGCAGTGTCCTCTTCCTCACAGAACATAGCATTGTTCCAGGGCAGTGAAGACTTATTCTTCACTGCACTTTCTGTATTCTGACTTTAGGTGTCTGCTGTTTTGAGATGATCTGGGAAAATAGCACCCAGTGATGGTCACTGTTTCCTCAGAGGAATAGCAGGAACATATGTGTCTAAGCCCTGGAGGATATTTCAGGATTTGGCAAAAAGGGATAAATACCCAGCTACCAGTGGGACTCCCAGTAGCAGCCTGTGGGAAGCAACAACGTCCAGAAGCTGTAGGTATGTCCCTTGTTGTACACAGGTGGGACTCATTCTGGCCATGCCCACAAGCTCTTGAAGTGGATGGGGAGTGCTCTGTAGGGGCTTGAGGATTGACAGGAATGCAGGTACATAATTGATCGCCCAGAATTAATGGGCATTATTTTTAACATAGGCACATAACACTTACACACGGTGGGCACTGCAATTATGTCACACTCCTCTTCTGTAGAAACTGCCCCCTCCCACCCTATTTATTTCCAAGAACCAATTCTACACACATTCATCATGTTTTATTGATGGACTGATAGTTCAGAGCCAAGTTTTAAAGCATTTATGATTAGTTTTGAATTTGGAAAAAATGTGCACATATCCCCAGAAAAGCCACGCACAGGTTTTCATCCAGAATGAATAATTATGCATAGAACTGATTACTTAAATACACAGTTCATGATTATGAATGAAATTACCTGCATTACACTGAAAATACCCTGCTCTGCATGGATTAAAGAAAGTAAAACTTGATTGCAGATGCTGAAAATTTTAGGTCTTGAGATTTTTTAGTTGCTCTCAAAATATCTCACTTACCTCTTGTAACATTTCCCTTATAAAAGTAATTTACAAGTTGAAATTGAAAAATGAAACATTGGTTACACTGGATTTCACAGCGGAATAAAATTTCAGAAGTTGGACCACAGGAATGTAAGGGGACTGTTTCTCAGTTTTTACATCATCTAGTTCAGAAACTTTTCTCAAGCTATAGATGCACAGGCCAAGTAGATCTCCATCTACCTTTATAATCTGGGGGATTCCAGCAGACTCCCAAACCCCTTAAAATTTCTTCTATAAATCTGCATAGATGCTTAAAATCCTACTTTTATTACATTACTGGTTTAGTCTTTTTACTTATTAAAATACACGTTCCTGAGGAGAATAATCCATGAAAGTATAATCCATCAAAGCAACATAGCATGAACCAACTTGTCAGCTCTATTCTGAAGTGACAGCTGGGGACGCACAGGTTTATTTTCCTATGTTGTTTGGCAATGCTATTTTTCACATATTTTTCCACTAACCAGATTAGACTCTCTGTGTAGGCAAGGGCCTTGGTTTTGACTTTTATCAGATCGTTCCAGGTAGACTCTGTTCCAGTTTTTTGGAAACTCATTTCTTTCTTACATTTTGTAGTTTTGTAGCAAACCAGCTTTATAAGGATGGACTGCTTAAAGGTAAGGACTCAATGCTGAAATTGTGATCCCTGATCAAACATAATTTAAAGACACCAGACTCAGAAGCACTTTGAAATGTAGGCAAAATACAGCTCACTTCCCTCTGTTTATTTGTTTTATATTCATAAACCATAGCGCTATTTTTCACTAAATTTTATTTTTACTGAGAGAAATGGTGGCATGAGGTGAGCCTCTTGAAATATCTCCTAAAATTTACAACAAATTAAACAACTATAATTCCACAAAGGACTCCCTGTGCAGCAGACAGGCCAGAGTAGGAGATGTGCAACTGAAATCATCTAAAGGGGTAAAGAGAGCCACTGAGACACACAGACCCTGAATCTGGTGCAGGAAGAACTTTGGAATGTTAGAAACTTTCAACATCCCCCAACAGAGGCAGTGCCATGAGACCCAGGCAACCTGCTAACAGAGGAGAAGCCCACCTTTCTGGGAATTGTGTTCCCAACTGTGTGACAATTGGGAGCAAAAATTGTGCCCCCCATTGTGTGAGAAGCTGGAACAGTGCAGGGAAATTTATCACTAAAGAGTGAAAGAGAATTAAAGGCTGTAGATGGAAAGAAAATATACCATTCTACCAACACCTACTGGAAAGCAAAGTAAAGACCTATTCCTACCAACCTGTTGAGGACCCCACTCCTGTAGATGTCTAGGAAGAGAAATAATAAATCAGTAATTGCCATGAATAAACAAGATAACAAGGCAGCTCAGAAAGAAAATGAAAAGTCTCCAGAAAATGAACTTAAATACATGGAAATATGTGACTTAAATGATAGAGAACTCAAGATTGCAGTTCTGAAAAAAACTCAACGAGATGCAAGAAAATGCAGACAGGCAGTTTAATGAACTCAGAAACAAAATCAAACAACAAAATGAACATTTTACCAAAGAGATTGACATTTTACAAAAGAACCAAATAGAATTTCTGGAGATTAAGGACTTCGTAAAAGAAATGAAGAATGAAATAGCCAGCTTCGGTAATAGAGCTGACCAGATGGAGGAAAGAATCAGTGACATGGAAGATAGAAATCTGGAAATGACACAGATCAAAGAAGAGAGATAATTGACAGTTAAAAAAAAAAAAAAAAAAGGAAAGAACTCCATAAGAACTTTCTGACTCCATCAGAAAGAGCAATATAAAAATAATGGGCATACCAGAAGGAGAAGAAAGGGATAAGGGAACAGAGAATATATTCGAACAAATTGTCAAGGAGAACTTCCCAAACTTGTGGAAAGAACAGGATCCTCGAATTCAAGAAGCAATTAGAACACCTAATAACCTGAACTCCAACAGGCCTTTTCCAAGGCATGTTGTATGGAAACTGTCAAAAATTAACGACAAAGAAAGGATCCTCAAGGCTGCAAGGGAAAAGTAGATGGTAACCTACAAAAGAAAGCCCATTAGGTTATCCTCAGATTTTTCAGCAGAAACTCTACAAGCCAGAAGGGAGTGGACTGAAATATTCAAACTATTGAATGAGAGAAACTATGAGCTGAGAATAACATATCCAGCAAAGATATCCTTTAGATATGAAGGAGGAATAAAGACCTTTCCAGACATAAAGAAGCTGAGGGAATTTTCTAACACATGACCTGCACTTCAAGAAATACTGAAGGAGTCTATTTGACCAGCATAAATAGGGATAATTTGTGACAACAAAAACATAAAAGGGAGGAGAGTAAAAGTGTGAACTGGCATAAGGGAATGGAGAAAGTAAGCATATAGAAGAAAATGGAATACTCTAAATATGAAACTTTCTTTTACATAAACTTAAGTGTAACCACTCAAAAAAAATTGAGAACTGAAATACATAAAATAACAAAAGAAGAAACAGAGGAGAAAATTATAGAATACCACCACACTGAAATAATAAACAGCAACAAAAAGCCAAAGAAACAGTGGGACACAATTTTACCAGAAATCTAAAGATACAATGATAGGAAATCATCACATATCAATAATAACCTTAAATGTAAATGAACTGAACTCACCAACAAAAAGGCACAGAGTAGCAGATTGGATGAAAAAACTAAACCCAACTATATGCTTTCTCCAAGAGACACATCTCAGCTACAAGGACAAGCATAGATTCAAAGTGAAATGGTGGACATTGACACACCAAGCAAATGGTACCCAGAGAAAATCAGGTGTAGCCGTAATGATATCAGATGAAACAGACATCAGGGTGAAAAAGATAACAAGAGACAACGATGGACATTTCATAATGGTAAAGGGGACTATACAACAAGAAGACATAACAGTCATCAATATTTATGCCCCCAATCAGGGAGCACCAAAATATACCAATCAACTACTAACAGAACTAAAGGGAGAAATTGACCAAAACACAATTATACTAGGGGACTTAAATACATCATTGACAGCTGTAGATAGATCATCCAACGAGAAAATAAATAACGAAATAGCAGCCCTAAATGACACATTAGATGAAATGGACATAATTGACATTTGTAGAGCACTTCATCCTAAGACATCAAACTATACATTCTTTTCAAGTGTACATGGAACATTCTCAAGGATAGACCACATATTGGGACATAAAATCAGCCTCAGCAAATTTAAGAAGATTGAAATCATACCAAGCATATTCTCTGATCACAAGGCTTTGAAATTGGATATCAACTGCAAAAAGAAAGCAGGAAAAATCACAAATACATGGAGATTAAACAACATACTTTTAAAGAACGACTGGGTCAAAGAAGAAATTAGAGGAGAGTTCAAAAGATGCATAGAAACAAATGACAATGAAAATACATCCTACCAAAATTTTTGGGATGCAGAGAAAGCAGTTTTAAGAGGGAAATTTATATCATTACAGGCCTATCTCAAGAAACAAGAAAATCCCAAATAAATAACCTCACGTTACACCTTAAAGAACTAGAAAAAGAAGAACAAATGAAACCTAAGGTCAGAAGAAGAAAGGAAACAATAAAAATCAGAGCAGAACCAAATGAAATAGAGAACAAAAAGACAATAGAAAAAATTAATGAGACAAAGAGCTGATTCTTTGAAAAGATTAGCAAAATTGGCAAACCCTTTGCAAGACTCACTAAAATAAAAAGAGAGGGGACACTAATTAACAAAATCAGAAATGAAAAGGGGAAGTTATCGCGGATGCCACAGAAATACAAAGGATCATCCAAGAATACTATGAAGGACTATATGCCACCAAATTCAATAACTTAGAAGAAATGGACAACTTCTTACAAACATATAGCCTTCCTAGGCTGAACCATGAAGAACTCGAAAATCTAAACAGACCAATCACCAGTAAGGATTTGAATCAGCCATCCAAAACCTTCCTAAAAGCAAAAGTCCGGGACCAGATGGCGTCACTAGTGAATTCTACCAAACCTTCAAACAGGATCTAATACCAATCCTGCTCAAACTCTTCCAAAAAATTGAAGAAGAGTCAGTACTCCCTAACTCATTTTATGAGGCCAAAATTACCCTGATACCAAAACCTGGTAAGGACAACACAAAAAAAGAAAACTACAGACCAATATCTCTGATGAATACACATGCAAAAATCCTAAACAAAATCCTAGCAAATCGAATGCAACAATGCATTAAAAACATATTCATCACGACCAAGTGGGGTTCATCCCAAGGGCACAAGGATGGTTCAACATACACAAGTCCATCAATGTGATACATCACATAAACAAAATAACAGACAAAATCATATAATTATATCAATTGATGCAGAAAAAGCATTTGACAAGATACAATATCCATTTATGATTTTAAAATAGGGATAGAAGGCAAATACCTTAACATAATAAAGGCCGTATATGACAAACCCTCAGCTAGCCTCATAATTAATGGTGAAAAACTGAAGCCCTTTGCTCTACGTTCAGAAACCTGACAGGGCTGTCCCCTATCACCTTGGCTTTTCAACATAGTGTTGGAAGTCCTCGCCAGAGCATTCAGGCAAGAGAAAGAAATAAAAGGCATCCAAATTGGGAATGAAGAAGTTAAATTGTCACTCTTTGCAGATGACTTGATGTTGCATATAGAAAACCCTAAAGACACCACCAAAAAGCTATTAGAAACAATCAACAAATTCAGTAATGTGGCCAGCTATGAAATCAACGTACAAAAGTCCATTGCATTCATATATACTGACAATGAAATCTCAGAAAAAGAAATAGAAAAAACAATTCCCTTTGTAATTGCAGCAAAAAGAATAAAATACCTAGGAATAAACTTAACCACGATGTGAAAGACCTATATGCTGAAAACTACAAGACATTTTTAAAAGAAATTGAAGAAGACACAAAGAAATGGAAAAACATTCTGTGCTCATGGATTGGAAGAATCAACATAGTTAAAATGGCCGTATTACCCAAAGCAATATATAGATTTAATGCAAACCCCATCAAAATCCCAATGGCATTTTTTAAAGGAATAGAACAAGAAATCATCAGATTTGTTTGGAATAACAAAAGACCTCAAACAGCCAAAGCAGTATTAAGAAAAAAGAACAATACTGGAGGTATCACACTCCCTGACTTTAGCTTGTACTACAGGGCTACAATAATCAAAACAGCATGGTATTGGCAGAAAAACAGACACTTAGACCAATGGAATAGAAATAAGAACCCAGAAATAAACCCCCATAAATATGGACAGATAATTTTTGACAAAGAAGCAAAAAACATACAATAGAGAAAACACAGCCTCTTCAATAAATGCAGCTGGGAGAATTGGAAAGCCACCTGCAAAAGAATGAAACTGGACTGCTATCTGTCACCATGTACCAAAATTAATTCAAAATGAATCAAAGACTTAAGCATAGACCTGAAACAATAAACTTCATAGCAGAAAACAGAGGTGCTAAACTTATGGACCTCGGGTTCAAAGAACATTTTATGAATTTGACTCCAAAGGCAAGGGAAGTAAAAACTGAAATAAATGAATGGGATTATATGAAACTTAAACACTTCTGCGCAGCCAAAGAAACCATCGACAAAATAAATAGCCAACCAACCGAATGGGAGAAGATTTTTGCAAACAGTATCTCCCATAAGGGGCTAATATCCAAAATATACAAGGAACTCATGAAACTCAACCACAAAAAAATAAACAACCCAATTGAAAAATGGGCAGAGGACCTGAAGAGACATTTCTCCAAAGAGGACATACAAATGGCAAATAGACATATGAAAAAATGCTCAACATCACTAATCATCAGAGAAATGCAAATAAAAACCACAATGAGATATCACCTCACCCCAGTCAGAATGGCTATCATCAGCAAGACAAATAGTAACAAGTGTTGGAGAGGCTGTGGAGTAAAAGGAACTCTCATACACTGTTGGTGGCAATACAGACTGGTGCAGCTGCTATGGAAGGCAGTGTGGAGGTTCCTCAAAAAATTAAAAATAGAATTCCAGTATGACCCAGCAATCCCATTCCTAGGTATCTACCCCAAAAATATGAAAACATTTATCCATAAAGACACGTGTGCACCAACATTCATTGCAGCTTTGTTTACGGTGGCCCAGACATGGAAACAACCAAAATGTCCTTCGATAGATGAATGGATAAAGAAGTTGTGTTATATATACACAATGTAATAGTATTCTGCGGTAAGAAAAGTTGAAACAGGACCATTTGCGACAACATGGATGGATCTTGAGAATATAATGGTAAGTGAAATAAGTCAGACAGAAAAAGCAGAGAACCATATGATTTCACGGATATGTGGTATATGAACCAAAAACAAGAAAAGAACAAGACAAACTAATGAGAAACCAAAACTCATAGATACAGACAATAGTTTAGTGGTTACCAGAGGGTAAGGTACTCCCCTTGGGAAGCTATGCACTGATGCCTACCTGTGCATAGCTTCAACCTACCTGTCATATCTAGGATAAACCCCATTTGGTCATGACAGATTACTCTACTTTATATTACTAGTTTTCATTTGCTACCCTCATGATTCTCTGGATTTCTTTGAACCTATTCCAACATATTCGTATAGCTTCTCAAAGGTCAGTGCAATTTTCCACATGATAAAAAGTATCTGATAATCTGTCAGTTCAGTTCTCCTCAGCAGCCGATTCATACAATTTGGACAATTGTTCTCCCTGCTTGCTGTTCTGTAAGACATCACTCTGAGAATGTCTTTCTTCTCTCATTCGTTTTTATTCTCTGTTCTCTGTATCCATGTTCTCCTTTTCTTAGTTGTTTTTAATTTATTTATGTATGTATTTTTGTGTAGAATATCCTTCAGTACTTTCCTTTGAAAAGGTAGTTTTTGAGATAGTTTTCATGTCTTAGAATAACTATTTTAACTTCATCCATAATTGGTAGCTTGGTTGATATAAAAATTTACATTTAAAACATTCCCCACTTAAAATTTTATATTTTGTTTTCAATTTTGCTCTGAAAAAGTTCAAAACAAATTCATTGTTGGCCCTTTGTAAGTAACATCATTATTTCTTCTTTCAAAAAACTTCTAGGATCTTCTTCATATCCTTCCATTCTAAAATTCCATAAAGATTATATTCCATAAAAATATGATTTTTTGGAAAAAATAATCATATGGTTAATTGGTTGGCCTCTTTAATCTAGAATTCTGAAAAGTTACTTGTCCTTAAATTCTGGAAATTTCTCTTCTGTAATTTATTTTGATTTTGTGTTGACTACTGAACTGTAGATTTCTTAGGAGGTAATTTTTGAGAGTAGAAAATAATGCAAACATATGTACAATTCTAAAAACAGAAGTATTTTAGCTGCTTTCCTTCATTTATAATTTTAGTTTCACAAACATTTTTCAAACATCCACTATATGGCAAGCACTATGCTAGAGAAAAGGAACCCAAAGGTAAATTAATCCCACACACTGTCATTTAATTGTTTTCTATCTACTGAGAGATGGATAAAGACATGGAATCTGATACAAGCTTTCTAATCTTGTAAGTGCTACTAGGCGGGATGAATAGGAAGTTGAGGTGCATAGAGGAAAAATACCCCTCAAGGGATTCAGAGAAGATTCCCTGGAAAAGATGATACATAATCTAAAATTTACAGGGGCATAAGAATTAATCAAATGAAGAAGTAGGGAAGGACATTCCTGTCAGAAAGAATGATCATTCATTCATTCATTCATTTATTCATTCATTCATTCATTCCTTTACTAACTTATTCAATAAGAATTTATAGATTATTATCTGATTCCCAACATAATTCTAGACATGGGTATCAATAACACACAGTACGATCAAAGGCATGAAATCTCAAAATACAAAAATTTTGTGTCTGTGTGTATTTGTGTCACTAGAAATGTTTAGAAATGTTACTGAAGTGTAATTTATGACAGGAGATGTGGCAGGAAAGAAGTCTGAGGACAGGCACTTTCTTGAATTGCCTGGTGTGGCATGGGCAATAATTTAATTTTTCTTGTACTTTTTGAGTGTTATCATAGGATTATATTTTTGGCTATATTTTTTTTATAAAAGAATCATTTTGTATGTATTACTTATAATTTTTAGCTTACCAAAGAGACATAATTTATAGGTCAGAAATTATCTAATTATATTCTCCCTCCAGATAGGATGATACCATCCATGTTCTTTGCTTTAGAACAATTATCTAGATCTAAACTCTTTCCTTACTCCTTTTATCTACCTCCACTAGCAACCAACTCTCGCCTTTCCCTCCACTAAAATAAACTGGCATGTGTAAACAGATTGGTGTATTGTTCTATCATCTTATCTATGCTGAAATAATCATGCATAAACAATCATCCGTCTTTTTTCTACATTTATCACTAAATCTATCTTTTCTTTATTTGTTACAAGCTTGGTCATTTTAAAAAAATTAGGTCCTGTTGTACAATTTTTCAGCTAAGCCTCACAGAAAGCCTTTCAAGTTAACTCATAGTTTTAATTAATTATTCTTAATGACTGTAAAATATTCCATCAAGTGAATGTACCATAATTTATTCAACCATTCTCCTAATAATGGTTATTATCTTTGTTGCTAGTTTTATGTCACAATGAACAATGCTGAAATAAATATCAATGTACATATATCTTGGCACACTGCTGTTTTAATTATGAGATAGGTCCCAGATGAAGAATTACTGGGTTGAAAGATATGTGTGTTTACAAATTTAATAGATTTTGTTGCTAAATTACTTCCCCAAAAGACTCTGTCCTATGTCTATCAATAAATTAAGAGGAGGTTGCTTTCCTCATATCCCCACGGACAATAGATATTATCGCTCTGCTCAATTTGTGCTAATTGGATTATATAAAAATATTTCATTGTTACTATACTTTTCATTTCTCAGACTACTGGTGGGTTTGGGGGTGTATTTATTGGCCATTTGGGCTTGATCTTCTGTGACTTTTGCTTGTTGTTCATTTGCTTTTTCACGTGAATTTGTAAGTGGTGTTAGTTAAAAACTAATATTTTGCCTGTCATCTGCAATTCAAATATGTATGATTAAACTAATGGTTTTATATAGTAAATTGTTTCATATAAAGGCTTATAACTGTTTATAGAAAGATATTATTTTTATAGCATACATTTGCCATCTATATATCCAGAAACTATGCATGCATGTGTGTACACACACCACACACACACACACACACACACACACACATATGCATTGTCAAAAAAATGCATACGCATTTTAAGAAAGAAAAACTGTATCAAAATTGTAATACTCAATACATACCCATAACAAAAGATGAATACAAGTCACATTTGACTTCTATAATTACAAGAGGTGATCAAGAGTGGTTACTATCAGCATCCAGACACTTCTGATTACAGTGAACTACTGCTTGAGCAACTTTAACCAGTGTCCACTTATACACATATTTTTGGCACTCACAGTGTGCGTGTGCACGTGTGTGTAATATAATATATATTATAATTATATATATAATTATAATATAAATATATCGTGTTTCCCCCAAAATAAGACCTAGCTGGACAATCTGCTCTAATGCATCTTTTGGAGCAAAAATTAATATAAGACCCAGTCTTATTTTACTACAATATAAGACTGGGTCTTTAATATAATGCAATGTAATGTAATGTAATATAATGTAATGTAATGTAATGTAATGTAATGTAATGTAATGTAATGTAATGTAATGTAATATAATATAATATAATGTAATACTGGGTCTTGCATTAGTTTTTTCTCTAAAAAATTCATTAGAGCTGATTGTCCAGCTAGGTCTTATTTTCGGGGAAACACGGTGATATAGTTTGTAGTTTTCAGTGTATGGTCCTTGATACACACTTTGTTGAGTTTATTCCTAAGTATTTTATTCCTTTTGCTGCAATTGCAAAAGGAATCTTTTTTTAATTCTTTTTCTGAAGTTTCATTGTTAGTATATAGGTACACAATGGATTTTTGTACATTGATTTTCTATTCTGCAACTTTATTATATTTGTTTATTGTTTCTAATATTTTTAGTAGAGTCTAGGATTCTATTTCTATATCAGTAACCAATTTTTACATTACTAAATATTTACAATGTTTTTAAAATTTATTAAGGTAAATTCCTTTTCATTATGCTTGCTTTTTCTTTTCTTGGTTATTTTCAGATTATTATTCTTTCTTATCAGTTTGAGATAATTTTGTCAATTTCCAAACAAAATATTTAAACCCTAACCCATATAAACATTTTAATTATACTTGAAATACATTTATTTATTAAAATTGGTGAAATAGACATTTATATTCTAGTAATTCTTTCCATCTGAGAACATGGCATGTTATTTCCACTTTTTATTTCTGATTTTGAAATCTTTTCTTCAATTAGATTTTCCCTTTTCTTTACCTTTCTCATTAAATTTATTCCTAAAGTACTATACAGTTTTTAAGAGAATATTTTCACTATTTTCATTTCTTAGTGATGATTAATAACATGGAAAAAAACCACAATAGTATTTTTAAAAGGGCCGAGGCACAACAAATATGAATTTCAAGTAGAAACCTGGTGCTAATGTTGAGAATGGATTTTCAGGGAATAAAACTGAGGAGAGAGAGGCCAGTTAGTAGGAGGCCACTGTTACAGTTTAAATGGGAGGGAATAATGTCTGAATCAAGGTGAGCCTGTCCAGGTGGAGAAGATGGGTTTGAGATGAAACTGGTAGAACTAGGATGTTGACTTTACATGGGACACGTGGCAAAGGAGGTGTTCAGATTTACTTTCAGATTTCTGATTGTTTCCTGAAATGGCAGATAAAAGAGAACGAGGAGGAGATATTTGCACTCCCATAATCACTGCAGTACTAGTAGCAACAGCCAAGGTATGGAAACAAAACACGTGTCCATTGACAGGTGAATGAATAAAGAAAATGTAGTATATAAATTCAATAGAATACTACTCAGCCATTAAAAGAAGGAGATCATGGCATTGTGACAACATGGATGAACCCAGAGGACATCACGCTAAGTGAAACAAGCCAGTCACAGAAGGACAAATATTTTATGATTCCACTTATATGAGGTACTATACTGAGATTAGTCAAAATCAGAGAAGTAGAGAATACAATAGTGGTTACCAGATGCTGGGGGTTGAGGGAATTGTGGAGTTGTTATTCCAAGGGTATATAGATTCAGTTGTACTAGATAAATATGTCGTAACAATCTGTTGTACAACATAGTACCTATAGTTAATGGTATGGTATTGTGCAATTCAAAATTTGTTAGGAGGGTAGATCTATATTCAGTGTTCTTAATACACACACACACACACACACACACACACACACACACGGAAACCAAGATACTCTAGAAGGTGTTGGATATGTCTATTACTTTGATTGTGGTGATGGTATCAAGGGTGTTTAGATATGTCCAACTGCATTAAATTATATGGATTAAATATGTACACTTCTCTGTCTATCAATTTACCCCAAATAAAGCTGGTAAAATCAATCAATCAATAAAAAAATAATAATTTAAAAAGCGAATAAGGTTAAAAATATAAGTTCACAGTAAAGCTTAGTCCTTGATTAAGTCTATATTGTAAAGTAGTGTTTCTCAAAATTTTGAAATCCTATAACCAATTATTGGATGACAAGTGCAATTATTGGTTGCCATGTTTCAGTTAAATTTAAAATAAATATTAATAGATTTAAAAACCATTGTTAGAAAATATTTTATTAAAAATAATACTTATTTCATAACTGTGGTAGACAGGTGATTGTTTTTAAGGCTTTGCCACAATATATGTGATTAATGTGACCAAGTAGTCACACGCTACATGCAGTAGGTTCTATTAAGATAAAACATTCACTGATATGTTGTATACGAACCAAAAACAACAAAAGAACAAGACAAACAAATGAGAAACAAAAACTCATAGACACAGACAATAGTTTGGTGGTTACCAGAGGCTAAGGGGGGAGGGGGTGGTAGATGAGGGTAAAGGGGATCAAATATATGGTGATGGAAGGAGAACTGTCTCTGGGTGGTGAACACACAATGGGATTTATAGGTGATGTAATACAGAATTGTACACCTGAAATCTATGTAAATTTACTAACAATTGTCACCCCAATAAACTTTAATTAAAAAAAAGATAAAACATTCAAATTTTCAATTATAGATTTGAGAAAATAGGAGCAACTATTTACTGTTTTGACAGTTATGTACATTCATCTAAAAACAGATTCAGAAATTACAAAATAATAACTCATCTTTCTCATTAAAAGCTATTTTTAGAACTACATCTGATATGAAATAAATAACTATAATCACCCTGAAAGGTGGACTGTTGAATATTTCAACATGGACAACAGCAGCAATCAGACTTCCCTAATCTACTATGGTTGCTTTGGATGCCAGAAATTATTTCTTCTTTTATGAGAATTAATAAACTCAATAATCTGTTATCAATTTCTAACTCCAATAAATAAAAGCAAATATCAAGGGAAAAGTTAAACCTTTTGTAAGGAATCTATGCAACCACTGTTTGGTCTTCAAAGGAAATCATGATATTTATCCTCCATTTAAAAATCATCGTATTTTCTCTTGAATTTGTAGAGCTAGACTATTCAAGATATTGAGTATGTTTTTTGAAATGTGTTATTTGAGTATGCTACTTAAAATCGTACAAACTCTCTTCACTTGTATTATCAGTGTAATAAGAAATATGTTTTTATTTTAGGAACTCAAGAACTCAAGTATTTTCCCTGCTGAGAGCAAGGGAAGTTGTGTGGAAATGAAGTCTTTGACTTGTTTCCCCTCCCTCACATGGCATAATGAAAAGATAGACTCACTGTAGCTGTGATTTCATAATATTCAATATATTTCCTATTTCTGTCCAGTACTGTAGCCAATATACACATGAAAACATTTAAATTTAAATGAATTAAAGGTAAATAAAATTAGAATTTAATTTCTTAGTTGTACTAACCACATTTCAATTGGTCAATAACCATATATGTCTAGGAGGTACCGTACTGGATAGAGCAAATAGAAAAAAAAAAAAAATATATATATATATATATATATATATATATATATATATATATATATATATATATATATATATATCTCATTGTAGAAAGTTCTTCCGGTCAATGTTATTCTAGAACAATGAACTAAGGAACATTATGGACCACCAGCTATTCTCTTTGAATGGATAGTGTTTGGATTGATTTTCATAGATAGCTTCTTAGCCTATGTCACGTTTTCCTCGCTGCACAATACCAGTGCTCTTTCATCATTTTCCAAAGGTACCCCCTTCGAGTCTATATCACACCTTATGAGATAATCATTAACTACTCTAAAACAAACCAAAAAATCTCTTCTGAATCCCCCTGAGTTTGGTGAAGAATAGAACAAAACACATATTCCTCCTACATGTTCTACAGTACCTGTGTCAAAAGCTGATACCCCACACATTAGTAATTCTAGTCAATTGTAATAAGAAACACTTTCTGGCACACACACACACAGACACACATACACCTTAATACATGCACAGTTTAATCTCTCTTTTTGCTTATATGCTAATGATGTCATTGGTATTCAATAGTGCTCTTCTACAGATGACTTTTACCAGCAACTTATTCTTATTTTTCTGACATAATAATTATCATTCATTTGCAGTTGGTTTTACAATATTCTCAACAATAGGGTAAGGGTCATTTATTTTTACTTTGAAGAATTTTGGATAACGTCTCTGTCATTTGAGCTCTTGTCTTCAGTGGAAAAAAAAATCAACTTTCTACTTAAAAGCCTTCTTATTAAGTTTATGGAAAATCTTCTAAATATTTGAAAATTAAGAGAAAAGTCCAAATCTTTATGTTTTCATTTGTTAATTTTATTAATAGCTAACTCATTGTGGACTAAGAAAATTCAATGGCCCAACAAAATCCAACATTTAAACAAATGTATATTTTATAACTATTTTTATGTGGCTGATTTTGTGAAAATCACTTAAAAGTTTGATTTCTTAAAACATACACATTCACATTCTATCCTACCACGGGAGTCCCATCTTTTAATTTTACTAACGAGGCTGTTGATCGGAAGGGCCAGTGTTACGTGTTCTTGTTTCTATCAAGGTTTTATGCTTCAATAAACAATTTTCAGAGCTATTGATCCATTTTAATCAATAGGAGATATGACAAATCAACATAGTTAAAAACGCAAATTTTATTTATATGGAATATAAATAGTGTATTTACTACATACAGAGGGTGCCAAAAAATGCATACACATTTTAAGAGAGAAAAAAACTGGATTAAAACTACGCTGATGGTAACTACTTTGAGCACCTCTTGTAATTGCAGAAGTCAAATGTGACTTGTATCCATCTTTTGTTACTGGTATACGATATTGAGTATCATAATTTTAATATGGTTTTATCCTTTCTTAAATTGCGTGTACATTTTTTGGCACCCTCTGTATATGAATCAAATATTATGAATATATATGACATTAAATTATGTTAGCTGTTCTAAATCACACCCTCTTAAAACGTGCACAGCTTTTAAGGAGGTAAAAAACATTAAGCAAAGCAGGATTTCTGTGAAGATTACAATTAATTTTACATTTTTAATTTGTGAGATATGTATTAAAATTATTTTTCCATAACACACCTAACTCATGTGGATCACTTGTTACATCACAGGACTTTGAGAATATTATTCTCAGTAATCAGCTTGATTAAGCAAGCTGCCAGTTTCCCTAATCTATATATACTTTTCAAGAGGGATTTCAATTTTTTAGTTTTTACTCCTCAGGGAGTTGTATCTAGGCATCAAGTGAAGGGGCCAATTGATGCAGATACTGTTTATGTAGCGGTGGTGTGGACGTAGAATGAAATCTACAATATCCATTTGGTGGTCGATGTCTCAGAAGTGCTTCCATGAATGTGTGAGGGCACACAATACACAACATGCAGACATGAAGTATCAGGGGAACAGAGTGATAATCCCTAGAGAGTATTTACTCTCCACAAAATGGAATGAACTTTTCAGGGTCACACAAAACTCCAGGCGTAAACTCCATCATGTGCTCATCTCAACACCCATACACACTTATCCACCACCAACAGAGGTAAATACATACAGATCAGTGATTTGTTATTTGCTCATCTTAATTGAGAAGAATATAATTATAACCTATTCATGCAACTAATATGTACAGTAATCCTGTTTTCTAGGCATTTCACAGAGGGACATGTTTTATATAAAGACACTTTACATGTAACATATTTAAAGTACAACATCTCTTTAAAAAGTTAAACATGTCATTTTAAAACCC
Organism: Rhinolophus hipposideros; assembly: GCF_964194185.1. Classification (NCBI taxonomy): domain Eukaryota; kingdom Metazoa; phylum Chordata; class Mammalia; order Chiroptera; family Rhinolophidae; genus Rhinolophus; species Rhinolophus hipposideros. The sequence goes on from NC_138051.1 coordinate 42,193,295, forward strand.
TCTCTAAAATTTATTCTACACTCCCTGATTTTCTAAAACAGAACACATTGAACAGCGTTCTTCCCTCTAATGATACTACATGGGGAACATCAATGTCTGTGCTACGCTCTAGAAATTGATGCCTTTAGAGACCCTTGAGGTATGTGAGACTTCTTTCCTCTCTACTAAATGACCCCAAGCAGTTCTCTTTCTGCTTTTATGTTTTTTTCTGGCTCCCCCACTGTGGACGGGGTGTCTTTAGTTCTGACTTCTCACCAGAGTGCCTACTTGAAATACTGTCTTCTCACCCTTCTTTCTTTTCCTTCCCTTTCCTTCCACCATCTCTTCTAAATTAATGTTTCTAATTTGTTTGAAACTGGTACGCAGGTAGTCATATTTACAATAGAATTGAGTGTAAGACTTCATTGTCTCTGACTAATGGTCAGTGGCTTTTCCGGGGAGTAAAGTAGCAGTTTTAGGGAACTGGTTCTGTGATAACTGTCTCCTGACATTTTTCTCTGTTTCCTTTTTGTGCTCTGAGATGTGTTCTAGGGGACTGAGAATACCCTACCCTTGATTTTTGGTTAGATAGTATAGTTTGTAGTTTATGAAAAGCAATTTTAGAAATTTCTGTATTCCTTTGTTACCATAGGCAGAAAGAACAGGGCTGTGGGGGTGGGAGAAAGAAAGGAAGATGTGAGGAGAACAAAGGAAAGAGAGGAGATGAGGTCATCCTTAGGAAAAGGTGCAGCTACCAGACTGGTCAGAAATGGATTCCGGTGGACAAGAGGGGATTAAGGATACCATCTTGCCTCTTGAGGTGAACTTTAGCTAATTATAATAGATTCTAATGCTATTAGCATGGCAGCCAAGAAAAATCTCCACTCCCTGTGTCTCCTTGACAATTCCAACAAGCGCCAAATAAGGACAAAAATCCCTCCTCCCGATGGGAAAGTGTGGTAAGCAAAGAAACGTTCTAGGAACAATTGTAACACCACACCTAAGTATTTTATGCCCTCATTCGAATATAACCTTAGGTTTCCCTGTTCTTTGGGGCAGTTGCTCCTCTGCTGGGCCTGCTCACAGTCATGCCATCTTGAGAGTGTACTATACTATTTCCTTTGTTTTAATAACGTCACTGCTTGCTTGGCTTTGTTCACATGGCTTATTTGTACATCCTGGAATGCTTTCCTGTGGTGATACAAGGACCCTTGTACTTCGGAAATACCTTTATAAAATTTTAAATACAAAATGAGAAATCAGGACAAAGAGAAAAATCACATGATCTCTGCCATTATCATTTTTTTTCCATTTGTTTCATACATATTTCCTGTTATTGGTGTTAAATACATTTTATTTAGGAATGCTAGGTGAGGAAAAGCCCAGAGTACAAAACTCTCATTCCTCCTTGTGTTTTTGTTCACAACACACAATATTTTTTAAATTTGAGGAATCTGCAGAAAGTTGTAAATGATGCATGGAGTCACAAGTCTTTCTTACTGCATAAAAAGAGAAATGATGTGGGGCAATGACTGCTGCAATGCACGGTTTCTTGTAATATTTAGCTTATACAAAGCTTTGAAAACTCAGCAGGCTCTGATTCTGAACCTTCTACACAGTGAGCCAAAACTCAGACCAAAATGCATTTAATGTGCTCATTTTTTTTTCAATATGTTTCCACTTGAGCAATCAGTTTCGTGCCCCAGGGTGCATTGTATGTCTATAGTCCTAACTATGCAAAACGCTGGGGTCAGGATTGGACAAGTAGTTGGAAATAGGAACTGTAGCTCTCTGGTCTCTCTCCCCAAATTTTTACCATCAACAAGGGGAATTTACCTAGAAGGAAACTATATGTGACTTAGAGATAGAGGGAAAGTATGCAGGCCATGTGCATATTCTGAAGTGGAAAGAAAAAGTAGTTGGCCTCGATCATTAAGCCATCCATGTCTCAGGGTATCTCCCAGCCTTCTGCTGGGCAGAGAAGGAGTGCTCATATCTTGGATCAATGGGCTGTTCACCAAGACACCATCCTTCTGTGACACGCTTGGAAGAGGATAAGGATGATATTAGACACAGAGAAATGTTTGAGAACAGACATATCCAGAGGGAGGCTCTCTTGAAAGTGGGTAAATATGTCAGTTTTTTTTCTTTAAAAGGTGTATTGACTTCAAACTACCAAAGCATTGTATGAAATATTCAGATGTCTGTCTGCATTACAGTTCCTTTGTAGGAAACCCCTAGTATGAAATTTCCTGAGATACCGTTGGTGAAGAATGTCTTTGCCTTTACCTGGTACGGTGAAACCAAGTGAACTCTTCTCGTAAAGAGGATCAAACACAGAAACACCATCAACTCACACAGGATCTTGCATCATCTCAGTTCAGCTCAGCTTGAGTAGTTGAGGAACTAAGTGTTGTTTTCCCGAAGCATTTGGTTACTAACAGTTCATAAACTATTTTGGAGATGGGAGAGGTTTGGGGATAGCTGAAGGAAGGCTAATTCTTGGATGTCATGGCCCAGACAAATGGAGTTGGGGTGTGTGTAGTGGTGTCACTCCCTGATCTGGGCTGCAAACCAGGAGACCTAGCTAGTCTAGCCTCTAAGCACTTCTGAATCCAGCCCATCTTCAGTCCTTCAGCCTTTATTTCAGGATGAAAGTATAAAAGACATTTCTATGTTAATTAGTGTTAATTAAGGTTATCCTAGAATACTTCACTGGCATAATAGTTTTGGAATTCCAAATAAATACCTCAAACGTTATATATTTGCCTAGGCCCTGGCCTACTACACATTTAAGTTGCTAACAGATAATGGTGCCACTTGGGTTATGGCATAAGCTCTCTTTTATTGGAGTTAATTTTAAAAATAGGTTACAAATTTTCTTCTACATTGTTATGCCTTTCATTAAATACCATATCTATATTTAAACAGCTAAGCATAATAAGTAAGTAATCATATTTATACATATAATGGAGCATTTAAGAACATTTTAAAAAGTAAAAATACATAACACTTTTTAAATTAAACATGTCATAATTAAACATTTGTGTCATAATATTATAATTTTCCTTTTTTCTCCATTATATTGAATCCTCATATCCCTCTCTATTTATATATAATATAAAATATAATATAATATATAACATAGATTATATATTATATAATATATAATATATATAATATATTATATATATTATATATAACATATATATAATATATGTCAATTATAATATATATTATATATTATATTTTATATATAATATATAATATCCATTATATATAATATACATATAATATCCCCTGCTCTTCCTCTCTTTCATGCCTATTGTGACTGCCTTTTTTATGATTATATCATCAAAGAATATTTTTTCCTACCTCACTGCCGATCATTATTTAACTTTTTGTTTAACTTTTGTAATTTTTCTCCTTCGCTTTTAAGTTCAACTTTGGTAATCACTTTTCCCATTTGATTTAAATGGGTATCTATTAAGCATCTCTATCTGAAGACTAAATACTTAGGTCATCTAATCTAGTAAATTGTTTTCTTCTGTTTTAAAAACGTTTAGTTGATACAACAGAAATATTGACTGACATACTGAAAAAAAATGTTTTTAAATTGGCCCATGGCCCTAATTGCAACTTCTGTAACCTGAATTCTGAATCCTCATAAGCTCTCCTGAATTCTGATGATGATGATGATGATGATGATGATGATGATAATGATAACTGACAATAACAAATATGTGTTTAGGGCTTATTATGTACCAGACACTGTTCTCGAAGAGGTTTAGAAAATTGACCAAGGCCATGACAATATTAAAGTCTGCAATGGCTTCAGACCTCATGCTAGTCACTGCTCATTAATCTAGCTATGGACTTCCTCTGAAATTCTCATGAAGAATTTATCCACACAAATCATTAGGAAACAATTTAGACATTTCTGACAATTTTGATAGGGAGACAGAGAAAAGCTTACACTATACACCAATAGCAAACAATCTAGAAACGATTGCATATTTATGTTTTCTAAAATTCCTCTTGGCAACCCCATTTCTCTATGGTGGCTCTACCCCCACGTAGCTCTCTTCTCTGGCAATTGTCTGAAGCTTCTGAGTTCCCCTGCAAACTTCTGGTTCTCTTTCTTCAATTGTACAGAACATTTAGGTGTTCTCAGCCTTTACTCCCCAACTAGCTTACAAAACCATCCAGGAGTTGTTCAGCTAAAATGTGCTCTCTCCAGAATAAATTCTACATCCTCAGAAAGTAATAATAGTATATAGTGATGAAAAATGTTTCTATTAGAATTTGTTTGTATGTAGTTACATAGCCTTTGTAATTATATTTTAATGGCTTATTAAATTTAATTATCTTCTATTGAATATACAGATTGATTACAATCCCCATCAAAATCTCAATGACATATTTCAAAGAAATTGAACAAAAAAAAAAATCATCAAATTTGTATGGAGGCACAAAAGTCCCCAAATAGCCAAAGCAATCCTGAGAAATAAACAAGACTGATGGTATCACACTCTGAATTCAAACTATATTACAAAGCTACAACGATCAAAACAGCATTAAAACCCAACACAAAACAAAAAGGTGGCACGGTATTGGCAGAAAAACAGACACACAGACCAATGTAACAGAATTGAGAGCCCAGAAATAAACACACATGTATGTAGGTAACTACTTATTGACAAAGGAGCAAAATACCATACAATGGAGAAAGGAAAGCCTCTTCAATAAATGGTGTGGGGAGAACTGGAAAGCTACATGTAAAAGAATGAAACTAGACTGCTATTTGAGCCTATACACAAAAATTAACTCAAAATGGATTAAAGACTTAAATATAATAACAATAAAATACACAAAGAAAACATAAATACTAAATTTACAGATATTGGTCTCAGAGAGGCTTTTATAAAGTTGACCTCAAAGTCCAAAGAAGTAAAAGTAAAAATAAATGAATGGGACTACATCAAATTAAAAGGCTTCACCACAATAAAAGAAACCATCAACAAAACAAAAAGGCAACTAACAAAATGGGAGAAGATATTCGCAAACAATACCTCTAATAAGGGGCTAATATCCAAAATATATTTAAAAAGACTCATAAAACTCAACCCAAAAAAGCAAAAATCCTATTAAAAAATGGGTAGAGAACCTGAAGAGACACTCTTCCCAAGAAGACATCTAAATGTTCAACAGATATATGAAAAGATGCTCGACTTCACTAGCTATTAGGGAAATGCAAATCAAAACCACAATGAGATACCACCTCACACCTGTTAGAATGGCTATTATCAACAAGACAAGTAATAACAAGTGTGGAGAGGTTATGGAGAAAAAGGAACCCTTACCTTACATAAAAAGGAACCCTCATAAGGAATGCCACAGAACTCTACCAAACAATGTTTGCTGTAATCAGAAGTGTCTGGATGCTGATGGTAACCACTTTGTGCACCTCTTGTAACTGCAGAAGGCAAATGTGACTTGTATTCATCTTTTGCTATCAGTAGATATTGAGGATTACAATTTTAATAGTTTTCCTATCTTAAAATGTGTATACATTTTTTGGCAGCCTCTATATATATAAATAGATATCTATATATAGATATATATACAAATATATCATACATATACCTGTATCTAAATATACATACATAAATATGATACATACGCACACACACACACAAAATGGAATCCTACTCAACCATAAGAAAGGATGAAACACTGTCATTTGTGACAACATGGCTGAATCCTCAGAATATCATGCTAAACAAAATAAGTTTGACAAAAAAGACAAGAACCATACGATTTCACTCATATGGGAAATAAAAAACAGAAAGCAACAAATGAACAAAGACAACAGTGAACGTTACTAGAGGGGTTAGGGGGAGGGGTAGGATGAAAAGGAAAATGGGGTTCAGATATATGGTGATGGAGAGAGACTAGACTGTGGGTGGTGAGCACACAATGCAATGTACAGATGATGTACCATAGAATTGTACACTTGAATCTTCTATGATGTTATTAACTAATGTCCTACAGTAAATTTAATTAAAAATTACCTCCTACTGATGTTCCATAATTAATAAACTAGTTATTATTGAACATTTTAGTGGTTTTAGTGGGTTCTTTTGTTGTTGTTTTATTTGTTTCTGTTTTGTTTTAACATCACAACAAACATTCTTATTCATTTAGATTTTGCTTCTGTTGAATTATTTCCTTTGGATAAATTCCCAGAAGAGAGATTATTGCATCAAAAGATATGAATACTTTTATTTTGCATTATTTTCCAAATAGGTGTATCATTTAGCAGAGCTCTCAGTTGTTTATAAGCTAAAAGCTGTACTAAAACATTGTCAGTATTATTTCTATTTTACTATTATGAAAAAGGATGAACATATTTTCCTTATATAGTTGTTTTCCATTTGTATTTTCACTAGTTTGAAAGCTTTGTCCACACACTTTGATCACTGCCTATATGGTAAATATTTTTCTTTGTTATTTGTTTTATTTTTAGATTTTAATACCATTCATTTGCACACAAAAACCATTAACATTTTGTGTGCTATACTTGCAAATATTTTAATTTGTCTCACAATTTTTCGTTTTAGTGAAGTCTTGAATTTCTTGTATATTTTAAATATAATTTGGATCAGTCAGTCTTTTCCTATGTTCTTTTTGCTTCGAAGCTGAGTAACCCATTTCTTCTAGAGATCAGATAACTATTTTATTTTTTCCTTTAAAACGATTGTTTTATGTTCATCTCTTTCATAGGCTTGGAATATATTTTGGAGTCTGGTATTGATATTCAGGGTTGAAATAGGTTTTTGTTTTTCCAAATTCTCAAAAAGACTGTTTTGTCAAGGGCAAATTTTATTTTCATGATAGGAGTTACCTGAAGGGTTTGTTGATGGAAAGAGTATGAATACTCTGGTTTCTGGGAACGATGGGGCCAAGAAGAGAAAAGTCATGAAAGAAAGAACACAAAAGGGGCTTCTGGGAGTATGGAGGAACATAAATACTGAGATAAAACATAAATACATTCCTTTAATGATTTGACTCCTCAGTAAACAGGGGTCCTTCCTTTATAAAATAATTCTCCTTGGAAAAATCAGGTCTACAGCCAGAAACCAAATTAATAAGTATAGCTTTCTAGTATATAGAGCATGTCAATCTCTCTGGCTGGGGCCTGGGAAGGGGAAACAAAGGGGTAGGACATGCATCAGGAGTCTACTTCTCCACTGTTCTCTGTATCGTACTGACGGCTCTGATGTCAGAGGGAAAACTGTCCTTTCCCTCGACCAAAGCTGATCCCTTCTTCTCCCTTGATCCCATCCCTTCCTGACTTTTTTCTGTTTACCAACCTGTTTTGCTTATAACATTTCATGCTTCTCCTTGCCTTAAACACATGTCAGGGGTGGGAGGTGGAGAATGATAATAAATAAAAAGAGAGAACTAAGATTTATTGAGTTCATGTTTTGGACCAAGCATTTTATGTATGTTTTCTTATTTCAACATCCCTCAAAATTACAAACCTTCACATCAGTGCTGTGAAATACCATTTCTAATTCATTTTACAGATCAAAAGCCTGAAACTCCAGGAGTTTAAGTACCTTGGATGAGGTTACACTGCTAACATGCTGCACTGTTGGTATTTAAAGTCAGATCTGTTTCACTGCAGAGCCTGTGCTCTGTACCACTTCATCTTGCCAAGCTGCAAATCTGTTCTTCATTAAAAAACACACCAAAAACCTTTTCATCCTGCTACCACGTCCAGCTTCTATTTGCTTAGTCCAAATGTCTGCTGACAACTCCGGATTGCCCCACTAGCCAGCACAGGTCCCTGTCTTCTCGCCATCCCTCTAGCTCTCTGTCCATAATTCTGTTAGAGCCATCACTATGCGTGTGATGGGTTCAGGTGTCAGACTGCTTGAGGAAATATTCAATCTTGGATTGACTAGCTGAGCTCAGGAAAGTTACTTACCCTCTTTTGCACTTCGTTCATTGTAAAAAAGAAAAAAAAAAGAAAAGTAAAAACATTTACCTCATAGGGTTATTACAGTTTGAAATAATCTTAACTGTCATATAGTAAGAACTCAATAATCATTGGCTACTCATTTAGGCTGATAAACTACAGGGCAGCAATTGTGTGATATTCTTGCATCTATTGCACCTAGTATGGCATCTGATTCATATTAAGGATTTAATACACTTTAGTTGAACAAATGAATATAGTTAAGAGGAGTCTAAACTCATTGCTTTTAACTTATTTTTCTTTAAACCCTTGTAATCTGGCTTCCATACCACCAATCCATTAAAATTGTTATCATCAAAATCATTAGTAACATCTTAATTCAATAGTTCTCTTCTCTCAGTTTCTTTAATACTGGACAGTGGTGCTGATGACCTACCTCCTAAAACACGTCCTGCACCTTACTAGTGGCATGGCACCCAAGTGGATCTATGTATCCTTCATGGCCAAATCTGTTGATGTTACCTCCTGCAAAATCTCTGCCGTCTACTCCCCTCTCCTCATATGCACCGTTGTGCATCTAATCCTAGTTTTTATAACCTCATACCTAGACTACAAGAATGGTTCCTAATTAGTCATCTTGAACCCATTGTTTCTCCAATCTTATGCATTTATTACATCTGGGCTAGAGTTCTCTTTTTCAAAATAGAAATATGATTAACCACCCACACAGTTTCCTCTAATCTTACTTCTTCTGAATTTTTACTTCTGTGAGATTAATTACTATTCTCAACTAGTTTGAAAGTGTTAGTACCTTTTGACTCCTCTTCTCCATGAGCTCCTACATCCAGTCAATAGTTCCTATCAATACCTCCACAATACCTCTTGTATGCTTTATTAGTTTCTTTTTCACTACCATGCTGAAGGGTGCTATGTGCAGGGATTAAGTATCAGAAAATCAGTGATTCAAAAGATAAATAGATTAGAGTCAGTAATATGCAAATAAATGGACTGAGTGGGACAAAACAAGGAACCCAAAAGTTCTAAAGTAAAGAACCTTTTAATGTAGGCATACCTTTATTTCCCCTAGGAGATTCTATATGCTTTCGGGTAAGGCAGGTACCAGTCCCCATGAGTGGCTTCAAGAGGGGTGGCAGATGGGTATCAGACCATGCACAGCAATGTTGGTGCATAAAATAAGCAGGACATAGCAGAACTTCCAAAGGGCACTTCCTTCCGGGGGTTCCTTCCAAAGCCTCTCCACACAGAATTACGTGTTTGATGTTAATCACAAAAACAGGCTGTTACCTGTTCTGCAGCTCTGTTTCAATAAACTCATTCTTGATGATTTCCAGGCTGTGGAATTATCCATCTAAATTTTCTTCACATAAATGCTTCTTGATGAATAAAAGTACAGTGCAGATTGTGTCCCTTAATGGCATCGCTAATCTTCTATAATAATGGTGGGTGATGATTACTGTTTACGTTATTCAAGGTAAAAATGGATTTGTACATGTGGGTGCATGCGATTTTGATTTGGAAGGGGGGGAAACAGAAATGGGACAGCTGAGTCAGAATGTTAGATTGAAGAAATGGATCAGCACTGATTATTTCTGATTATTTCAAACCTCGGCATGAGGTAAACGCATTAGAAAACCATGTGATTTTCATATTTTCATATTTGATTTCTGAATCGCTGCAAGCGATAAGTGAAAAAGTGCAGCAGATGTTATTTCATGTTCTGTTTATGAAGTGGAGACAATGCCAAAGAGCACAGGGTACACTGGCATAAAAGCAGTGTTAAGTTCCAGTTTCTCCTTCAGATCTCTACCTCCCAAGTAGCAGAAGCAGAAGTATCATCTTCAGACATTTCCACACATTATCTCTGTTTCCAAAACTTAGCTGTGCCCACCTGATTCCCTACCCACTTCTGTTTCTGTTAACTTAGCTGCTAATTATAAAATCATGTGGGTAGTTGAGGTATGAACAATGAATTAATGGTTTATAGACCAAGAATTGTTGCTGTTTATTTATTTTTACATCCCAGAAACCCCTGGGAAGCAGATGTGGGAAGACTCTCTTACCTGACAATTCTCTTCTGGAGTCCATGCATACTAAATATTCTCCTCTATCATAGCTATCCGAGTGTGGTTCATGCCAGCAGCCATTTTAAAGTGCCATTTGCTTTCTCATTTGTAAAAAATGAAGGAGAACGTCCATGCAGAATAGATGCAATAATTTCGGGGGTATTTTTATTTTTATATATTTATTTACCTAGTGTCTCAGGCAGTGGAACTCAGCTACAATCTTTATTTATCTGTTTTTTACAAACCTTGATTACTGACTTTTTTTTTTTAACATGTAGTCTTCTTGGTCACTGCTATACCTGCCCAAACTGTTTCTTTTTTTTCTTTCTGATTCTATATCTATTGGTTTTACATTATTAGTATTTCCCTTTCATTTTAAAGAGCATCTCATCTAGAAGATTCTATATGCTTGCTATTAAGGCAGATTTCACTATCCTAATGTGGCTCAAAGAGTATATGAATATCAGTCCAAATACTTCACAAAAGTGGCACATAAAAGAACAGGAAGGTGTGGCCAGTAAGCTCAGTTGGCTTGATTGTGTTGCTAATCGCACCAAGATTGCTGCTTTGATTCCCTCTGCCCCATCTCCCCCAGCAAGGGCCACTGTGAGCTTCACCCTCCTTAAAAAAAAGAAAGGAAGGAAGGAAGGCAGGAAGGGAGGAAGGGAGGAAGGGAGGAAGGGAGGGAGGGAGAGAAAGAGGGAGGGAGGGAGAAACGGAGGGAGGGAGGGAGGGAGAGGGAGAGGGAGAGAGAGAGAAAGAGAGAGAGAGAGAGAGAGAGAGAGAGAGAGAGAGAGAGAGAGAGAGAGAGAAGAAAAGAAAGAAAGAAAGAAAGAAAGAAAGAAAGAAAGAAAGAAAGAAAGAAAGAAAGAAAGAAAGAAAGAAAGAAAGAAAGAAAGAAAGAAAGAAAGAAAAGAAAGAAAGAGGAAGAGAAAGAAAGAAACCGCAAAACTCATTCTCGGGAACATTTGAGATCCTGCTTCCCAGCACATCGTCAGTTTGGCTAAAATAAAATAATAGAATTGGAAAAAAATGGAAAAAAAAAACAACAGGAAAAATAGCAGTTTCCTGGAAAAGAAGGAAAAGAAACTTCCTTTCAGGAGTTGGTGTCAAAGACACCCTATGTAGGACTGCATGTGTTGGTAGTAATCATAAACACTGGCTTGGCTGGACTCTATTCCCTGATACATCCTGATTGAGCAGCTGTCCTACTCTGGGCATGCAGCTTGCCTGTCTATAGTCTTATATACCACACCTTTCTGTTTCCTGGTGTATCTGGGTGATTGTTTGTTTGTTTGTTTGTTTGTTTGTTTGTTTAATATACCAGGCTCTTGAGTTTCTAGTATGTAGGCCACGTACTGACCTCTCATCACATGTTGCAAAATTGAACCCGATGAATTCATATTTCACTTCCATTAAGGCTGATGGCTGAGTTACTTACTAGTGGTGTCGACTACCCCAAAGAGGTGGTCTTAAATAATTAAAATCTACCAGAAAGGGGGACTTCAAAAACCTATCATATTCACAATTATTTCTTTTCTCTATCTTCTATCTCACTCTTCACTGAGTTCAGAGTAAAGGATATACTAAAAATCCAGATACTTTGCTTGGATTATATCTTTGTGGGTCTCACTTCTAGATGATTCTGACTTGGGGCTTCTTAGAAGTGCTGGGATGCATGAGACCATAGTCTCTCTGAGTGAAACTATAGAGTAAAGCTCTTTGGTTCAGTTGTGTATAACAAAGATGGTGTATACTGGGGTTAGCCAGGAAGCTATACATTACAAAAATCCAGCTAATTATCAGGTGTCAAAGTACCTTTGGTTTAAAGGCATTAAACCCTAAACCTCAGTTGGCATGAGGGCTTTATAGCTCATTTAGGCAAAAGGATGGTACATGTATGTGTGTGTTATATTAGAGCATGCACACATGAGAGAGAGAGAGAGAGAGAGAGAGAGAGAGAGAGAGAGAGAGAGAGAGAGAGAGAAGCATTAGTAATGAATTTGAAGGGCAAAATGAGCATATCTGTAACACTGGGGACGTGAAAGTGTTTCCATCTCTATACCAGTGGTGCTTGTCATGTATTTTCCTAAGGTTCTCAATTTTCCTTGATTCACATGACTTACATAGATCTTAAAATGGATAATGATGGATCATAATGACAGAGAGAAAGAGTCAGGGAAGCAGATAGAGATGAGAAGTGATGGAGGGGCACCAATCCTCAAAGGGCTGAGGCATTTTAACCACCTCAGACATAGCCTCCAGTGCTAACATCTTCAGAGACTAATAACTGATCCTTAGCAAAAGAAAATTGGGCTGGTGACATCTTGAATAGGGAAAAAATGACACTTCTTGTTTTTAGGTACAAATGAGACACTTAGGCAGTCCAGAGCAAGATAGCCCTGTAGGAATTTCCTCAGGGGGTAGGTAATAGATCAATTTACTTTATCATTGACTAGGTCCTAAAAGTAGTCTCTTTTCCCACATAAAAAGCGTATGAGGAAAGCAGTGCCTGAATATACTACTTGGGAGAAATTGAAATTAAAGATTTCTGACTAAAAATTATTTAATAATATTTCCACATAGCCATTATAAATTTAAAATGTTAAAAGGAAGAAAACAAAGATACTATTGATGGTTCAGTGACACTTATCTAAAATATTTACTTTTAACCTACGACCAAAGCTATTGATTCTACAATTTTTTTGTTCTCCCCATGTGAAATGGAAAATCCAGTTGAGTACAACAGGCTTCTGGGCTTTTCTGTCCAGTTTATTTCTCTGTCTTTGATCTCTGTGCTGAGTAACTGCCTGGCTTGAGGACCCCTCTCTTAGGCAATTGGGGCAAGTACACATGTGAATGTTGTAAATTCACATGCTTCTTCCAGGAAACATAATAGAAACAGTAAAAGATACTTTATCTCAATAAGTTGAGACTTTTCCTTGCTCTGTAACTCACTCACAATTTGGTGTGATAAATTATTTCATGGATGAAATGAGTGTGGGTGTAATACTGTTCACTTGCCCCAGATGTATGTGTGTGTGTGTGTTTGTGTGATGTGAAGTGGGTGATTGGAAATACAGAGTAACTCTGGATAGTTGGCCAAAAGAGATCATTGAAAATCTTTCCCATTAAAGGCATAAAGTATTCAGTGTCCATGAGTTACAGAGGAGATACATGAAATAATGGGCAGAGATATTTGGCCCAGTACTATTTTCCTGTTTCCCAAATCAAATAGCTGTCACCCTCAATACAAGACAACTTTCTGGGAGTGACTCTCCTAAGAGGAACACCATTGAGCAGACACTCTTGGTGCAGCCCCCCACACCCCCCCCAAAAAAAAATTCACCCCATCCATTTTACGGCTATTATGAGTTTTGCTGCTAACAGATCACACTTGCAACTTTCTCTGGAAGATTACCCTTGGGTGATTGGATCTGTTTCACCCAGAGACCGCCTGGAACTAATGACTGAGTATGTGAGTAGGTGGGAGGTGGTGGTAAGAAAAGCTCCACCACTTTGCTGCCACCAGGGAGGCAGACTCTACAGTGCAAACATTTATCTTACAGAAGTCCCTACTAGGTATTAGGCTGAAGCTAGATGATTTCACCTGAAATCATATCTTTACTTGCTTCTCCCTTGCCCTATCCTAAGTTCCTCACTTCCTTTGAGGCTTTGCCTAACAGCACCCTCTAAATAAATTATTTACATAAAAATCATGTCTCAGCCTCTGCTTCTAAAGGAGCCAGACCAAAGACAAATAGTTATAAATGATGTTCAAAAATGTTCCCGCATGCCATTTCATGTTCTAAATGTAGATGTTTTGTGCATCAATCATTGACGATAATTTTAAGAACCTTATGGTGCTGCTGACTTGACTGCCAGCCAGTAGTCTAACTTGGGTATAACACTACTTTTCTTGGTATAGCAGAGTTTTTGCAATTATTTAAATACTTTCTTGCTTTTCACCTCTATAAATTTATGAGGATTAATAGGAAATTGAAAAATTAGAACACTCATTAAAAAGACAGGGGATATAGTCCTGACACAATGGCAACAACAAAAAATAAATATTGAAACAAAGATAAAAATCATCAAAGCTGTACTGAAATGGTGAGTCTTTAGCTTCCATCAGACTAAATCCACATACTCGTAAGGTAGCAGAATGTGATCCGTTGTGAAGAAAACAGACAAAATTAAAGAACATGTGCAAAAGGCTGGAAATACAGCTTTGAGCATTTTGTACAAAGGAAGAGGATTTTATAAAACCATTATACTAATGTAACTTCTCTAAAGTATAACCCTTCATTATAGTGAGTTTCCTTTTTCACACTTTTGTGTTTGTTTTAGGAATATATTATATATGAATGTAAATGATTGCATGGGAATAGACAAGTGAAATTTTAAGAATGGAAAGGTAAGAAATCCAGTGGCAAAGGGAGAGGGAGGAAGAGCTTGACAGGTCCGGATGCAGCACCCAGGTCTCCCTTCAAGTACCTGCTCGAGGGCCTGTTGGCAGGCAGCCTTTCTCTGCTGCAGCTTCGTGGCGTTTGCACTGAGACCACACTCCTGCTGCGCTGCTCCTTGTCAGTGACTGAGCAGACCAGAGGCGACAGGGTTGGGTCATTTCTGTTCAATGCATAGCTCCTTTAACAGACAATCCTTGATCTAGGATTCCCCATGGGCTTGGCTGAGGCTTTCTCAGCAAAACACTGCCATGCAAAGCTCCTCCCACGAAACCCTTTTCCTTTTTCTCTCCTTTCACAGATGTCAGATATAATCATACTCTGAAGTCTCTCCTAACCTTTCCATGATCCTTCCTTCTTTATTCTTTACAGATGTTTCCTCCCATCATTTTCTTGTGCATCTAATATTTCTTGACAAATTCTCTGAAAACCCAAATTGACACAAAGAGATATAATTTAGGAGTAAAAATGTACATCATTCACTCACTGAGTCTTCTAAAAAAGCATATATATATATATGCTTCTAAAGTAACTATGAGAAGTGTCGATGGTTGGCTATGTAGTTTTCTGCCATCAACCTGTAAGGCTAATGATGCAAGCAAACAGGACCATACGGACAATTAGTCTTAATTGGATATCTGGTGTACATCTTCACAACCAGTTTAAATTTTAGAACACAAAAGCCAACTTCAAAGAACAGCCAAAATCCGGAACACTGACAACACTAAACGCTGACAAGGATGTGGAGCAACAGGAACTCTCATTCATTGCTGGTGGGAATGCAAATGGTACTTTGGAAAACAGTTTGGTAGTTTCTTATAAAACTAAACATACTTTTACCATACAACACAGCAATCACACTTGTTGGCATTTATCCAAAAGAACTAAGTATTCATGTTGACACAAAAGCCTGCACATGGATGTTTACAGGTAAATGGATAAACTGTGCTACATCCAGACAATGGGATATTATACAACACTAAAATGAATGAGCTATCATGCCAAGAAAAGGTAAGGAAACCTTAATACCTATTACTAAGTGAAAAAAGCCAATATGAAAAGGTTATACACAGTATGACTCCAACAATATGTCATTCTGGAAAAGGCAAAACTATGGAGACAGTAAAAATATCTATGGTTCCCTGGAGTTAAGAAGGAGACAGAAATGAATAGGTGGAGCACAGAGGATTTTAGGGCAGTGAAACTACTCTGTATGATACAATAATGGTGGCTGTGTGTTGTCATTATAAATTTATCCAAACTCATACAATATTCAACACTATGAATAAATTGTAATGCAAATTTTGAATGATTATGATGTGTCGGTGTAGATCCATCAGTTATAAAAATGGTACTCTGATGAGAATGTTGATAATGGGGGAGGTCATGCCTCTGTGTTAGCAGAAATTCTCTGTACCTTCTTCTCAATTTTGCTGTGAATCTAAAATTGCTCTTATTCACGGTCATGATGGCAGGGTGGATAAACACTGTGCTTGCCTCCTCTCATGACCACATCAAAATTACAACTAAACTACAAAACAACCATCAGTGAAATTTGCCTGAAGTCCAGCTGAACCACAGTCCTACTACTAAGGATATGTAGAAAAAATCACCTTGAAACTGGTAGGAGGGGCTGAGAGGAAGAATGAGCTGATCCCATACCTGTTCATGGTAGTTAAATATTGGGAGGGATATCTCAGCTGTGGAAGTACCCCATGAGGAGCAAGGGATCCCAGGCACACATCAGGCTTCCCATCCCAGAGTTCCCATGCTGGGAAGAGAAGTCCCCACAACTTCTGTTTGTGAAAACCAGCAGAAATTGTGGCTGAGTGAGACTGAGGGCTACTAGAGTCCCAGGCTTTCCTCCTAAAGTGCCCACACACAAACTTTCTTCCTGATGAACTCACTTACTCTGACCTCCAGTACTGGGGCAGCAGGTCAAAAGGTGCCGGGAACGTACCGGAAGGAACTGAGTTGTCTGGCATCAGGGCTAAGGCTGGAAGGGCAGCTTTCTCCTAGACAGAAGGGATGGCAGAATCCATTGTTGCTTTGTTGAGCCCTTTCCACTCCCAGCATACAGAGGCAGGCAGCTGCCATATTTGAGTCTCCATCAACCTAACATTGCTAGTTCACCCTGATTCACTGAGACCCTGCCCAACCAAACTTTCAGGTATACCCACGCTGCTTAGAGTGGTTTTTCCATAAAAGTCTGTCTTGGCCCATGCTGTAGACTTTCTTAAAATCTTTCAAAAGTTCACAGTTCCCAAAAGAGGCAGCACCTGGCTTTAGTGTGTCCTCTTGTAGAGCAGCCCCAAGCCTGGCACTAGTGGTTCACAGGTTGGCCTCTTGAGGCACCTCCAAGACCAGTGTGAGTGGCATCTATCTGTGTATTGCTTTGTGGCTTATGCCAGGTGGCCCCGGTCAGGGCACTGGCTGTGGCTGAACATGCCTGATGGCCAACTTTAAACTGAGCCTGAACATGACCTAGCTGCCTCCAAGGACAACACACCCAAAGGGAAGACTGGGTAGGCACTAGAGACCTGCTAAAGTGAATCCTGCTCTGTAGGGTCAGCCGCTGCACAACAGCTCCTCCACTGTGGTCATAATCACTCCTTGCAACCAATCGTCCTCAGGATCAATCCCTCCCATTGATGTGCAAACAGCAACCAAGGCTCAACTATAACAGGAGGACACACACAACCCACACAAGGGACACACCTGAAGCACTCTATCAGGTGACCAGGAAGACTGTGCCACTGGTCCCTACAGGACACCTACTATATAAGGCTACTCTATTAAGACCAGGAGACATAGCATCTCTACCTAATACATAGAAACAAACAGGGAGGCAACCAAAATAGGGAGACAAAGAAACATGTTCCCAATGAAAGAATAGAACAAAAGCGCCAGGAGAGAGAGAGAGAGAGAGAGAGAGAGAGAGAGAGAGAGAGAGAGAGAGAGAGAGAGAGAGAATCTCCCAGATACAGAGTTTGAAACACTGGTTATATATAAGGATGTTCAATGATCTCATTGAGAACTTCAACAAAGAGATAGGAAACATAAAAATGGAGGTAGAAAACACCAAAGGAACAAGTCAGAAATGAAGAATACAATAACTAAAATGAAGAGTACAATAGAGGTAATCAACAGTAGATTAGATGAAGCAGAGGATCAAATCAGTGATTTGGAAGATAGGGGTAGCAGAAAACACCCAATCAGAACAGCACAATTATAAAGAATCTAAAAATATGAGGATAGTTTAAGGCAGCAGTGTCCAACTGCGGCCTGCAATCCATTTTTAATTGGCCCACAGCAAATTCCAAAAATATATTTAGTTTACTTAAATAAACCAGGTGAGGAAATATGTACTTCACCTCAAGTGAGTGGCCTGGCTGTTTGTGTATTTTACCGCATATGGCCCTTGGTGAAAAATGTTGAAAAAAGTTTGGACACCGCTGATTTAAGGGATCTCTGGGACAACATCAAGTTGTCCCAGAGATGTTTGCATCATAGGGGTACCGGAAGGAGGAGAGAGAGAGAGAGCAAGAAATTGAAAAACTATTTCAAGAAATAATGATGAAAAAGTTCCCTAACCTGGCAAAAGAAATAGACGTATAAGCCCGGGAAGTGCAGATTCACAAACAAGATGAACCCAAAGAGGCCCACACTAAGACACATAATAATTAAAATGGCAAAGTTTAGAAACAAAGAAAGAAGCTTAAAAGCAGCAAAAGAAAAATGGTTAGTTACTTAAAAGGAAGCTCCCATAAGACTCTCAGCTTGTTTCTCAACAGAAACTGCCAGTCAGAAGATATTGGCATAAAATATTTAAAGTGATGAAAAGTAAGGACTGACAACCAAAATTACTTTACCCAGCAATGCTATCATTTAGAATCAAAGGACAGATAAACAGCTTCCTAGACAAGAAAAAGCTAAAGAAGTTCATCACCACCAAACCAGTATTACAAGTAATGTTAGAGGGACTTAAGATGAAAAAAAAAAAAGAAAAAGAAAAAGATAAAAATATGAATATTAAAATGTCAATAACTACATATCTATCAATAATTAATTTAAGTGTAAATGGATTAAATGTTCCAATTAAAAGACATAGGGCTAGATGCATAAGAGAGCACAACCCTTATATATGCTGCCTACAAGAGACTCACTTCGGATCAAAAGACACACAGACTGAAAGTTGAAAGAGGGATGGAAAAAGACATGAAAATGGAAATGAAAAAAAAAACAACACACACACACACACACAAAAAAAAAGCTGGAGTAGAAATACTTATACTAGACAAAACAAAATCTAGAACAAGAGACAAAGAAGGACCCAGTAATCCCACTTCTTCTTCTTAGATTTTTTCCAAAGAAATCTAAAAACGCTACTTCAAGGGGACATGTGTATCCCTACGTTCATTGCTGCATTGCTTATAATGGCCAAAATGTGAAGGCAGCCTGGGTGCCCATCAATAGATGAATGGATAAAGAAGAGGTGGTACATATATACAATGGAAAATTGCCATGGAAGGAATGGGTTCTTTCCATCTGTGGTGGCATGGATGGACCTGGAGGGTACTGTGCTGAGTGGAATATCAGACAAAGACAGACACAATGTGATTTCACTTATACGTGGAATCTAAAAAACAAAATAAACAAACAAAACAGAAACAAACTCATACATACTGAGAACATTTTGATAGTTTCCAGATGAAAGAGGGGTTGAGGGGGGTGGGTGGAAAAGGGATTAAGAAGTATAAGTTGGTTATTACAAAGTAGTCATGGGGATGTAGGGTATAGCATTAGAAATATAGTCAATAATACTGTAATAACGATACATGGTGTCAGATGATTAGTAGATTTATCGGGGCGATAAATGGGAGGAGGGGTTGGGGACAGGGTGAAAAATATGAAGGGATAAAAAGTACAAATTGGTAGTTACAAAATAGTCATGGGGACGTAAAGTGAAGCATAGAGAATATAATCAATAATATGATAATAACTATGAATAGTATCAGGTGAGTACTAGACTAGTCAGGGGGATTACTTCTTAAATTATATCAATGTCTAACCACTATGCTGTACAGCTGAAACTAATATAAAATAATACTGAATGTGAAATGTAATTGGAAAATTTTAAAAAGAGGGGGAAAAGATGAAGGAGAATGAAACAAAGCAAAATAAAATTTTCCAGAAATCAGACAGATGGTGCTCAAACTATCACCTTTATCACTGATACAGGCCAAACGGAAAATGAAGTTTAGATATGTGGTCAAAATTAGGTCTACACTTTCCCGAGAATTGAACTTACCCAAGATCAAGGCATAGCTGCAGGCTGCTCCTTTGCATACCCTGCGGAAGGCAGGGGAAAATGTCCAGACCTCATGCACAACAGTGGTTAGAGTGGAGCTGAAAATTTCCTGTCGCCTAGGATATCGGCTAGGGATTCATAGCCATCGTAAGGTGACAGCGCAACACATTACTGACATGTTTGGTGATGCTGGTGTAAACAAACCTTCTGCACTGTCAGTTGTATAAAATGGTAACACACACAATTATGTACGGTACATAATACTTAATAATAACAAATGACTATGTTACAGGTTTAAATTTTTTTTTAAGTAAAACTGCTCTTGAAAATTAAATTTGTTAAAAATGGGAAGAAAAAATAAAGTCAGCCTTCAGAGCATAAAAGAGCCGTCAAGTGGTAATAACTCACATTTAAATTCCATATGCTTTGAGCAATCTACTGTATCCCACTGAGCTTTAGTTTCTTTACTAGAAAACCAGATGTAATAGTCCTTATACTGCAGAGATGTTCTAAAGATAAAATAAAATAACTTAACATTATTTGGAAATGCTTAATAAAAAAAAGAAATCCATGATAATAGTTTCCTCCCAGCTAAACATGTGACTATCTGACCTTACAGAAAATCTGTAGGTCATTGTATATACAATTAAAGGAGGTAAGAGAAAAAAAAAGAGAAAAAAAGAATAAAACATTTGACCATATAGAAAAAGATATTTTTCTGTGTTATTATAAGCAATGTTCTTCTCCCTTATCTCTCAATCCCAAAGGATCCAGCTGCAAATGTGAATATAGATATTATGTTTTCTTTCCAGTTTTCAGAATTGGAAAGTGGAGAGAATACTAAAAAGAAAAATATTCTTCCTTAAGTTAAACTATAAATGAAAAAGCAAAATTATAAGTTTTACTAATGTTCCCAGAGATTTATCATATTTTCTTACATTACTGAAACCCCTAACTCTTGTCAGAAAAGAAGTATCAATAACTGATTAAAACACTCTGGACTTAAATACTTTAAAAGGCAATGTCCCATCAGGTACAGCCTCAGTGAAATGTGGAGACTTCGAAGAGGAGATCGGAAATACTTTATTTAGGCTGAGATGTAGGGAAGGGAATTAGAAAGGAGGTGGGAGATTTTGCAGCAGAAGAGATTAGAGGGTAGGAAGCTGAAGACTTTTGGGGGAGATATTAATAAGCTGTGTTGGTCACCAGCTCCAGTTGAAGATTTCATTGTCCAGTTGATGGAAGTGGTGGTGGCCCCACCACTTACTCTCCGCTGAAACATGGTATTACTTGCCCCTAACTGAAGAGAGACAGCTCATCCAAGATTAGGACTCCTTCCTACGGGTCAATACACGGGAACAAACGCCTGGCTGACTTGTCTTTAGCTGAGACAAATCTGAGGGGCTGGTTACCCAAGCTTTAGAGCTCTCATGAAATTGCTGAGGCCTTGGTCACATTCACATCACAGTTCAACTTCTCCTGCTGCCCAAACTCTCAGTGCTCTCACAGAGATATTGACCTTAAGAGTGTTGCCCAACAAACTTGATGCATGCAAATCTCTTCCTTAGTCTCTGCTTCCAGGGAACCTAACCTGAGACACCAGCCCTGTTGAAAAACATCAAAAGATGGAATGAATGAATTCAGTTGAATGTCCGGGTCATGACAGGCCCCAAGAACATGTGTAAGAGAGACTAGGTTTGATCAGATTTACTGTAGCAGAAGGTGGCAGTCTTAGTACATTAGTATTTGAGCACTTAGAAGGATGCATATTTCAATTTGAAGCTGAAATATATCTTGGGGCTTGGATAAATATATATATATATATATATATATATATATATATATATATATATATATATATATATATATTTCTTTCTTTCTTTCTTTCTTTCTTTAGATCAATGGGCCTGAATAAAGAACTTACTGTAGCCCTGAAAATGAATATAGATAACAATTTAATGAATAAACAACCAAATAAGTAAATAGAAAATTACTTTAAAATCACACTTAAGAGAAGGGTTGAGTCCTAGATCTTGTCATAAAAAGCAGACTTAATGATAATTGGCCAGTCAAAATTGGACAAAATTATTAGAATAAACAGTGGCTTCCAATTGTCTAGGGTAATTTTTCTAAGTTTACACATTACTTAGCAACAGTTTAGTTTTCTGGGCTACAGCTGCAACATTTAAATTCTTCCTTCCCTATGCTATGTTATTTTAAAACTTCAGTTAACTCCTTCAGCTGTTCCTTTTTCCTTCTCCTCTATTAAAAACGGTTATAACAATCCTTCACCTTAATTGCCCTTAGTCAATTTCTGCTGACAATATATATTTATTTATTTTTCCTTTGGTTATACAGAGCAAGCTTAATTAAAATAAGGATGGAGAATGCCCCTTTAGATTTGGTCCTTTATTTTTGTCTCGCTTCTATTCTTTATTAAAGTTTGTTAATTCTTTAATTTTAATGGAATACCCATAGTGTCATATGATATTAGCGGCGTAAATCATTGAAAGTGTGATGTTAAACACTTAGTGACTTCTCTCCAAAAAAATAATAAAAATTAGTAAATCATGAATAAAACTATTCACATTAGATGTGCTATCCTATATTCTATGCCTATTTCTTTGAAATTTCAACTTCCCCAGTGTCAGCACAGGTCTTAGGTCTGTCATACACTTCAACTGACAATTACTTCCCCATTTCTCTCATATTTAGATAATGTCACTCCTACTTTCAGATGGTCCTTTGTCGGATTGATATAAGTTCATAACATTCCACAACAAAAGGGATATCTATTAAATAAACATTCTTTTTCCCAAACTTAACACACCAAAAATGGTATAAGTAAACAAAAATGTTGCTCAAGGAAGTGGAAGGAGGAAGGGTTGGCGTAGGGGATGACACTGATACTAAAATTAATTGTGTTGTTCTATATCATCTATTTTTAAAGGCAATTTTTACCACATACTGCATATATACATATTATGTATTTGGGGCCAAAATATGGAATACATGTGTAGCTAATATATAACTTTTCTTCCAAAAGAAATGTTGCTAGAAGTAAGTGAAAGAAATTCTGAAAAAAAAAAGCATAATTTGTAAGGTTACATGGCCCCTCTCTGCAGCAATGACTGTAAAAGCAAATGCCTACCTCTTTCTAGTCATAGCTAGCCCAGCAGCTTCTTAAAAGTAACTTGTAAGACACAGAGGAATTTCTTTAAAAAGGAGAAACAACAGACTGAAGTAAATTTGAACTACGGGTGAGATGGGGCCTTGTTTACCTGGAAAAATGCTTGTATTTATTGAGTACTTTTATGTACGTTAACTCATTTTTCCCTCCTAATAACCCTTTGAGCAAGGTGGCATTATTTCCTTATTATAGAAATGAGGAATCTGATTCTTGGAGGTGGAACATAACTTGCCCAAAGTCACACAGATATTAATTGATAGTTAATGTTTGCACTCAGGCAGTCTGATTCTAGAGCCCTTTCATTTAAAAATAATACACTGCAAAAGCAAAGGCAGGGGGGCAAAAACACATGCCCTGTTGAACAGAAGGCCAAGGAGAAATCAGCACATTCACTAACCTGGCTTCTCATTTGTAGTAGGGGAAAATCAATAGATATTGCTTTATTATCCAGTCTCTCATGTCCCCCAAGATTGTAAGCTCCATTAAACAAGAAATCACATCTAATTTAACTTTATCTCTAGAATCTCTAGTAACTTCATCTCTAGACAGAGCATGAAACATAAGGAATACTCAATATATATATATATATATATATATATATATATATATATATATGTATGTATATATATATATATATATATCTGATGAATGAATGGACTGGATGAAAGAGAAATACCAGTATAAAATTCTGAAATTTTTCTTTGCCTCCCATTCTTATACTTTTGTGTATAAAATTCCCCGTTTTCTCAGAAGTATAGACTGTCTCAACAATTTTGACTATAAGCATAAGTGTCAAAAGAAGAAAATGCTCATCTTATGGCCTCCAAATGAGGCCCTTAAAACCCAAAGTTGAAATGAGAGCCTTGACAGAAAAGCATTTTTTTGAGGCTCAAGAAATGAAGCCCTTAGTATAATTGATTTTCCTGTAACACTGAGAGTCTATAAAAGCCCTTGCAAGGCTGAGTCCTGGGGAAAATCTTCAGAACTAGGATACCAGAGGAAAAAAAAGAAAGTAAGAATATTAAAGGAAGTTAAGATATATACAGAGGGTAGACTGAGGAGTTTCAATACATGTGTAATGAGAATCCCAGCCTGAAATAATGAGAGAGAAAGTGAGGGAGGAAGGGAGGGAGGAAAGGACAGAGGGAGGGAGGGAGGGAGGGAGGGAGGAAGGAAGGAAGGAAGGAAGGAAGGAAGGAAGGAAGGAAGGAAGGAAGGAAGGAAGGAAAGAAGGAAGGAAGGAAAGTAGGAAGAAATGAAGCTAATATTCAAAGAAAGGATGGCTGAAATATTTCCTGTATGGATCAGAAAACCAATATTACAAACAGTTTTAAGTCCAAAAAATCCCATGTATGATAAACTAAATTAAAAAAAAAAATTCCCACTTAGATACATAATAGAGAAAATGAAGAACATCAAACACAGATGGAAAACTCCTATATACAGCCAATGTGAAAAATGTAAGTTATCTCTAGAGGAAACTATTGACAGCTGATATCTCCACAGCAACACTGGGGGGAAAAAAAAGGAATATCTTCAAAATGTTATGAGAAAATAACCACCAAGTTAAAATTTTAAATTCACAAAACTAATGTTTAACAAGAAGGCCACAATTATTCCATTTTTGTTTTATACCAAGAGACATACAGAAGAATATCCTTCAAATAAAGTAAAATTTATACCATAAATAAAATAGGAGGAGTCAAGAAAATGGTAAACATGTGGATCAATCTAAACATACCAGAACAGTACAAAATCACAATTCGGGGTCCTTAATATCAACTTGAAACTTCACCATCATGTTTTTAATTCATTTGATCTCATCATAAGTGTATTAGTTTCCTATTGCTTCTGTTACAAACTACCACAGACTTAATGGCTTAAAACAACATAGATTTATTATATAGCAGTTTTATTGGCCTCAGGGCAGGGTGGTGTTCCTACTGGAATCTCTAGAGAAGCTGTAGGGAATGATTCATTTCCTTGCTTTTTCTAGCTAGAAGTCACTCCTAGAGGTCTAGAAGTTGCCTACTTGCCTTAGTTTGTAGCCACATTTCTTGTCCTCAAAACCAGCAAGGTTTTTGCCATCTCTGGTTCTCCTTCTGTCTCCCTCCTTCTTTCACATATAAGTATTAAGTCTCTTAATGTTAGGTCTCAAAGACCTTGACTTACAGACAGAGCCATGTCTGCAAGAATGTCTATTGGCCTGCACCTGTAGACAGAGCCAAACTTGCAATAATAGAAAACAAAACAACCACAAAACAGCTACTGGCATACAGCAGTCAGCATTTTCTGTTCAAACGATGCTATCCTGTCAGCACAGCCCCTATAAAACCCTCCTTACCACCTCCTTCTGGGCTGCAAATCTCCTTTAGACATGCAGCCCAAGCTGTAGCCATCTTTTGCTCAGCCTGATATATTTTTCTCTCTTACAATAAAAACTTTCTTAACTTGCCTGACCATGCGTGTTCCTTTACTGGCTGACCTATCAATAAGGGCTCTTGTGATTACATTGGGCCTCTCCGGATAATCCAGAATAATCTTTCCATCTCAAGGTCAGCCTATTAGCAACCTTAATTATTAATATATCGGTAACTTGAATTCCTCTTTGCCATGCAACATATCGTATTCATACATTCCAGAGATTAGTGTGTAAACATCTTTAAGCAGGCATTATTCTGCTACTATAGTAGATTTCTAATTATCCTTAGTAGCTTTTAAAATACAATAAACTATGTCCAATCATATAGAATTTTTGTATGACTGTAAATTGCTTATAAATTAATTTTTAAATCACAAAAACACAACTAGTAAAGTGTCTAATAGAAAAGCAGACAAACAGATTATTTGGTAGTTTCTCATAAAGGTAAAAATATATTTACTCAATGGCCCAAGAGAAATGAAAACATATGTTCATAGAACAACTTGTACAAGAATATTCATAGCAAGCTTATTTATAATAGTCAAAACCTGGAAAAAACCCAAATATTCATAAATAGGAATATAGATAAACAAATTGTGGTCTATTCAAAAAAGGGAACAAATTATTCATGTACTCAACAACATGGCTAAATCACAAAATCATGTTGAGTAAAAGAAGCTACATAAATATACACAAAGAAATTCCTACTATATGATTCATTTACATAAAGTCCTTGAATGAGCAAAATAATACATGATAGAAGTTAGAACGCTCTGGCTCTAGGAGGATGTGGGAAAGGGACTCGAAAAGGGGCAAGAGGGAACTTTTGGAGTGTTTGGGTGGTGGTTACACAGGCATATGCAATTGTCAAAACTCATTGAACGTAAGAACTGTGCAATTCAAATGATCTATCAGAGCTCCTTATTAACTATTCAGATAGCATCTGAGTAACTTCAAGCTCCACCTTTCTTGTACTGTTGGTTTTAGTTCCTTTGCTGTTAAATTTACTCTCAGACATTTTCACTCTTGTGAAAATTACCTTTAGGGCATCATTAAAAAGCTGCATTTATTTTTGAATCTATAGAAAGTAACCAAAAAATATATTATGTCCAAATGTAAACATTTTCCCATAAGCATAACTGTTTTCAGGGTACAAATGTCCTTGCCTCTTTCACATGGGCTGATGTTTTATGTATTTATTTTCTAAATTTATAATCCACTATGATTGCATTCAATGCCAGAGTACAAAAGTGCATTGTTTCAGGCTCATTACCTTTAAAAAGGTATGTAGCTCCTTCACACTAATTAGAATGAAATAAGATCAAATAATTCATGCCCAATTCATGAAAATTTCTGTTCTTGTAATTGACATAATCAAATAAATGAATTCAAGAACAATAAAAATTTCCAATTACAATTTCTTCAATGTTATTTACATTCAATTTTACCTTATAAAAATTTAAATTGAATCAATTTTTATTTACTGAAAATATATCTGTAAGCTCACATTAATTAGATCTGAAGTAGAAAATTCAATTATATAAGGTAGGTCAGGTTAAATTCTTTTGTCAAACTTCAAATTATAAGTATTAATAATTTTCAGATAGCTTATTGTCATATACCTATACTTAACATGTCAAAAGCCTTTTCATAATGAGTTTTAATAAACTAAATGCTTTAAACCTCACATTTTCTTATTCTTAGCAATATATGGAATAGCATCTGTCTTATTTTGAACAAAATTAAAGGTGACAAGTCAGCTACAATAATCTCTCCACTAGTTGTAAAAGTAGTACTTTACGAAATAAAAATTTTCCAAAAAAAATCTTAATTTTTCCAACTTTAACTTATTTTTCAATTTCTTATTTCTGAACATTTAATACCAATTGGAGCCATATATTTGATTTTTAACTTTGAAATTAATATAGAAAAAAACTATGGCAGTCAATAAATAGACACTCATTGTTTTTTCAGATCAAATTCATCCCGATAAGCATGCACGAAATCAAACCAATTAAACAATGAGAAAATATATGTATTAACAAAAAAAATGTTTTCTTGCTTCAGGTCCATGACAGAACCCCCCAAAAAATGTGGTCTCAAAATGACATATACTTGTGTGTATCTGTACTATAAAATATACTTTGTCCAAGTAAGAGTTCAATGATGTTTACTGAATTCAGCTGAATTCACATTGCCACCCACATAAATACACATTTTTGATGATATTGAATTGAAAAACATTAAAAAGTTGTCTTCAGATAGAGGTATTACTTTTTCGCCAGAGGAAGGATAATAAGTCCCTGAGAGAAATATAAACTCTTAAGTCTTTTTTCTTTGTTGCCCAATATGTTTTCTGCAGTCTTTTCTAGATCTGTACAAATCTTGGTCAGTAGACTTAGACTCAGCTGTTATTAGGAAGGATTCATCCTTGGTCTGAGAAAAAACAGTTCAAATTTGTATACAGTAGAAAAACTTCTCCAACTGATTCAACTGTTAGCACAATTTTCTACAGGATTCAAAAAACGTTTTAAAAATTATTTTATGGATACTGTATATTCTACTTTGTTAATTAGATTTCTTATAAGTCATGCTTAACTCTTTCTATCATTGTGAATGATATTTATTTAATTGTATTGTATTCCTAAATAAATCCAATGTGACTTATTCTTATTTGTCTCTCCTAGAATCCCTTTAGTTAGCGTGTCACTACTGGGACTCAAAATAATTGTAATTGTACCCATTGTTCATGGGCCACACCACCTTGGCTAATGCTTGCATGTGCAAACACTTTCTTTTATGTGAATCCAGATCTTTATCAGGTGCCGCTCACTAGGTTTCCTTGACTTAATTAAGAGAAAAGCATCAGGATTACCCTAAGATACTCTGTGATTAAGCCTCTACTTCCTTTATTCCCCGTTAATCTATAGTAGATTCTTCCATTGTTAATGAGAAAGTACTTGGGACACTTGGAGTTGAAGCAAACGTTTAGGCCCAGAAGTTTGTCACCGTTAAAATATCACAACTGCACTGACCATACTCTTCCTTGGGTTCAGTGACCCAAAGTTGCACACACTGCACTTCGGTTACCCCATGGTAACATTTAACTGAATCGATGAGCATTCATTTCATGGCCAGATGCTGACAGATGAAAGTAAACATAGAAGCCAAGAAATAAAGAGAGAAATCTCATCAGCCCAAGAAATGTGAGTGAGTGTGTGTGTGTGTGTGTGTGTGTGTGTTTCATTTCAGTCCAATTCAAAACTGTTTATCAGAGATAATCATGGCAGCTTAAAACGTGATAACCTCATGTACACAGCAATTGTATTTTTCTGTTGTTGCTCAGAAATCACTTAGTATCTATTGTATCACTGCAATAGGGACTATGAGGGATAACAAATATGTTAACAGAGTTGTAAAATGAGTCCACTGCTGACTACCAGTGTGGTTTCTAAGAGTGGCATGTTTGCCTCTTGGCTGACAGTGGCATTGGAGATGAAAGTGGAGGCACAACGTCTTGTTGCCTGTCCCTGAGTCACTCACCTTTTGGTTGGAGGAGTCATTGATCAGTAAATAACTACAGATTATATCATGGGATAAGAGCAATGATTAGAAGGATCACCTGCTGGTGGCTTTAATAGCAGTTGTAGTTGTACAAGTATGTTACTATTAACTGTTCTCTATTGTCAGCCCGTCCAAGCAGGATATCCAAGTATAGAGTTATACAGCATACTATCAGGACTTCTTTTTAGTTTGTACCCGTTTTATGAATCACCTTGTTCTGACTGATGGCTTCTTGTCTCAGGTTTAGAAAGCTGAGTTTTTCTATCTCTCTTCCGAAAATGTTAGTCTCCTTTGCTGCTGGGTCTTCTTCCTGCATTAGCAACAGCTATCTTTGACAGTTTCATGGGTATTCACATCGCTTAATCTCAAGGTGACTTCTATTTTCTTGTTTTAACCATGACGTGGTAAAAAAAATTCTTATTTTTCTCAGATTCTTGATTTTTTATTTTCCCCTACCCTCAAGAGTAATGGGAGGGCCTGCTTGGGCCTCTGTATGTTTGGGCCACTCTCAACCAAGATCACACTGCCTGGATGAGATCATACAAAATGGGAAGATCCAGGGAGGATAACTTTAACTAAAGCCCTGGAGGGGCTATTTTCAGGCCAAAAGCTTTCATGTCAAACGTAAACCCAAATTATATAGTCCACAGTGTGAAAACAAATATCCAAAAGTAAAACATCATGAGATCAAAGGAGAAATAAAAGTGAAAAAAAGAAAGGCAGCTCTTTGGTTTCCACTGTTGTAACTTTTGGCTGACTGTTACCATATCTGTGGATCTAGACTGACATCAATTCTAGGTGCTCTCTCTCCTTTTATGCTTTGCAAATATTCATATTCAATCCTTTGCCACTTAAAGCCATATCCAAATTTGAGAGAGATCATTGAAAGAATCCCCCATTTCTCAACACACATGTGATACGAAAATTAAATGCCCTCCCTGCATCATAATCTCACAGTAGCACTGGAGAAACTGTTCCTAATGATTTAACCAGACCGTCTTATCATTTATGGTAAGTTGTTATGGAGCTCTGTGGCCCTAAGTAAGCCCATTGTTTGAAGAAATAGTATTAAATTTTACGACATTCAATTAGTTCAGGGATTAGTACCTCTTTCCACTTTTACAGGTCTCCTTTTTCTACACAGATATTGTAAGTCATTCAGGACCGCAAGTTAAACTTTTACACTGACTCTTCAGCTACAGTGTGTTTTCGAGTTCTCCCCAGTAATTACCCGTTTCCCCTCTAGATAGACAACTTGTCTATAATAACTGGAAAGTGATTTTTGTTGAAGACTATTTTCAGGAAGTAAGTGTAAGTTCAGCAAAGGGAAAATAAATGTACAGGAGGTGGAGAAAGGCAAATCTTCACATCTGTGGTTCTGTTTCGGACACCCCCCTGTGGTTGGAGAAAGATAACTGACGGAATTATCTTTAGTTTCTCACTTTGAGTATCAAACAGTCAAATATTTGAATTTTTCTAATACTAGATTGTCTGTCAAAAAATATTAAAAAGCTCAGAAATTCTTTATTGAGTGCTATTGTTTGTACCACACTATCTTAAGTATGCAATAGAAATGTATAAACAGGTATAAGACAAGATTCCATCCTTCGAGCAACTTGTAAACATGTTTTTGTAAAGAAAATTAAGAAACAGAGGGAAAGACTGTACAAAAATATACTAGATTATGACATGATTTAGGATACATGACATGATTTACTAGACATGATTTAGGAGAAAAGAGACTAAAGTTCACTGAAGAAATAATAGCAGATGACCTGGAGGAGTTCTGAGTCATGATTGATCTTGAAGGGTAGTCCAACAGCAAAAAGTGTAGTAAAGGAAATTGGCATTCTAGATATACCACTATCAAAAGGGTTGGCAGGGTGTTCTCCTTACTTTAAAGCTCTAGCTAATATTATTTCAAATATATATTTAAAACAATCTGAGAGCAATGATGTCTTTGAGGATGAATGAAATGCTGACTGTCCTCTTTTTCCTTCCTCCAAAACAGAAGTACACACAAGCATAGTCCAGATAACCCATGCATAAGTGGACCTGAAACAGATAAACGGAATGCTGTAGATCATAAAGTAACTAAGGTGGAAATGATTGGAGAGGGTTATAGAATAGCCTACAGAAACACCCCCAACCCCCAGTTCACTGTTTGGTCGTGCAAGAACAGAAACTCTCTGGAGCAGTTGTGGACAGCTAATAGGGTGTGAGAGAAGTTAAGTCTTGTTAGGTTCTTACCTCCTTTTTTGCATCTATACAATTTGTGTTTTTAAAAAGCAAATAAAGTCTTTAAACAATTATAGGAAAACTGGGATCGTTCTAAAATGTGCAAATGAACTCAATTATGAGGAAGTTACCATTCTGACACAGATTAGTATGGGATAGAGGAAGGACTATCTGCATAAGGTGAAGACCTATGGAGACAAGAAAAGAGATAGTCAAAATAAAACCAGGGCAGGGACTACTCTTGGCTAAACAATTAACCAATATTTGGAGTTCAACTCCAAAACCAAAATGTATGTATAACTTTGTAGTTTTATAATTTAAATTGTATTAACACAATTCAGTTTGATAATTAGAATGCAGTTCATTCAGGGTGTTAGCCATTCTTTTTTATTTAAGGTATACAATTTGATGTTTTGATACATGTATAACACATACATTGTGAAACGATCACCACAATCAAGCTAATTAGCATATCTATCACCTCACATAGTTACAGTATTTTGGGGGCAGGTAGTTGTGGTGAGAACACTTAAGATCTACTTCTTAGCAAATTTCACGTATACAATACAGTACTGCTAACTATATTCACCATGTTGCACATTATATTTCCAGAACTTATTCCTTTTTCATCACCGAAACGTTCTATCCTTTGACCAACATTTCCGCATGTTCCTCTGCCGGTGGCCCCTGGCAGCCACCATTCTACTCTCTGCTTCTATGAGTTTGACTACTTAAGATTCCACATGCAGTGAGATCATGCAGTACTTGTCTTTTTCTGTTTGGTGTATTTCACTTAGCATAATGCCTTCCAGGTACATCCAAGTTGTCATAAATATCAGGATTTCTTTCTTTCTATGACTGAATAATATTCCCGTGTGTGTGTGTGTGTGTGTGTGTGTGTGTGTGTGTGTGTGTGTAAAATCTCCGATTTTCTTTATCCATTCATCTGTCGATGGACACTTAGGCTGTTTTTATATCCTTTGCATACTGTGGTAGTTCTGTTTTTGAGGAACTTCCATACTGATTTCTATAATGTCTGAACTAATGTATAGTCCCAGTGCACAAGAGTTTCCTGTTTTCCACATCCTTATCAACACTTGTTATATCTTGTCTTCTTGAAAATAGACATTCTGATAAATGTGAAGTGATATTGCGTTTTGGTTTTAATCTACATTTCCCTGATGGTTGAGTTCATATTCATGTACCTTTCGGCCATGTGTATGTCTTCTTTGGAAAAATATCTGTTCAGGTCCTTTGACTATTTTTTTACTTGAATTTTATTATTATTATTTTGCTATTAAGTTCTATGAGTTCTTTATATATTTAGGATACTCATCCTTTATCAGATATATGGTTTGCAGGTATTTTTTCCCATTCCAAAGGTTGATTTTTCACTTTGTTGATTGTTTACATTCCTGTATAGAAGCGTTCTAGTTCGATGCAATGCCACTTGTCTATTTTTGCTTTTGTTACTTGTGCTTTTGATGTCATATCCAAAAGTATCATTGCCAAGACTAGTATAAAGAAGCTTTTCCCCTGTATTTTCTTTTAGTAGTTATATGGTTTCAGGTCTTACACGTAAGTGTTTAATCCACTTTAAGTCAATTTTTATCTATGATGTAAGGTAACTGTCTGATTTCATTCTTTTGCATGTAGATATCCAGTTTTCTAACACCATTTATTGAGAAGATATACATTTGAATCTTTGCACCATTGTCAAAGATCAATTGACCTTAAATGCATGGATTTATTTTCTTCAATAGTTCTTAAGAAATTATTTTTAAATTACTATTAAAAAGAAGTACTTGAGATTGGAACCCAGCCAACAATTCCTGA
The DNA here is from genome assembly GCF_964194185.1 of Rhinolophus hipposideros. NCBI lineage: Eukaryota > Metazoa > Chordata > Mammalia > Chiroptera > Rhinolophidae > Rhinolophus > Rhinolophus hipposideros. The sequence goes on from NC_138051.1 coordinate 42,226,372, forward strand.
AAGTATTTCAGGACTAATACTGAACAGAAAGATTATTTAAAAACTTCCTAAACAAGACTTATTAATTGTAGGTGTACCACACATTATCTAAATTAATTTACTAAAAAATACCCAAAAATGATTTTTCACCTTTTTTTTTTCTTAGTTATATTGGGTGAAACCTGTAAAACTTAAACGCTACTGCTTTTCTTAGAAGGATTCTAGTAATTTTTACACTGTTCCAACTGATAAAAGAAGCACTAAATACTCAAAAGAGCCCTTCTTTATGATATTTTCCTCCCATTTTTCAATTCCTGAAGGAGTTACGTACTTCATATATGTGCTTCATTGATACTTCTAGGTACCAAAAACGTTCCTAAAGGTGATTAGAGTTGAAAATCGAAGGATTGTTTTTACTTTGTTATTCTAAGTTATATACCTTTGAAATCAATGTGTTAAATTTTTCTGTTCTGCTCTATTCTTTTATTTCTTTATTATCAATTATCAAGTATGATTTCAAGGTATATCAGAGAAGTACTGAGGAATATTTTTCATACCTTAAACTCCTCAGATGGTTTAAAAGAAAATATATATAATTCCTGAGTATATCTTTTGAAAAATTAACCAATTCCATTTAATATATAAATTCAACAACCAAACTAGATCAATCAACCTGTATTTAGGGCAGAGTATTTTGCCTGATAATTTATTTGAAAAATCATGTGCCTGACCATTTGGATTTTTTTTTTTCTTTTTTATTCACAGGACCAGTAATCCTTTGCAGGAAAAGATGACTTGTGAAATTTATGACAGGCCATCATAAATTTACAAAAATAACCAAGTTTTCCTGAGAAAAAGGTCTTAAGAGTTCAATCCAATGTATTAATTTTAGAGAATTACAAAAAAAAATTAATAACACCTTTATTTTAAGCAATCTAAGTGATATACTACTGTGAGTACATGTGTCTTCTTTAGAATTATAATATTCTCATTCATTTATCCCTCATACATTAAATGATTATTGAATGCCTATAGTGAACAAAACATCATAAATATGTACATAAATATGTACAAGGGTTTTATAACCCTTGGAGTAACAGTTCACAGTAATGAATTAGGTAGTAACTGTACTTGTTTTTAATATGGAATTCTATTTATTATGCACCCTGTAAAATGTGAAAAATATTTATCCTGCCAAGTATTACACATAAATACTTGCTTAGCTTTAAAAGTCTAAATTCTGGTAGGCTATGCAGAAAATGAAGAAATGTATAGCTTAACTTCATTATACACTATATAAAGATGTGTACAAATATATCTTGATAGAGAGATGAGGGGTGGAGTGATGGTATTCAACACACTTTCCTGTGTGTTTTAAATTGCAACATAAGTGAAATAAATATTGCCCACAATTCTTTCGGGGAAAAAAGATAAGTGGACTTGAATCCATAATACAGCACTTTTCTTGAAGCTAAATTTAAAAGACCTAAGGTAGACAAAAAAGGAGAGATGTGTAGGGAATATAAATGAGGCAAAACCTGGTTTTATAAAATGATATTTAAGAAAAGGTGTAGTGCCATGGCCACAGATTCAAGCTAAGGAGCATCTACGCACATTTCTGACTTTCTTATTTTTCAAGAGAAAGAGTTACATGCCAGAAAGCTGACAATAGAAGAAGTGTTTGGAAATTCAGTGCTTTTATCTTCAAAAATAACATCTAAGAGAAATGGAAAGGCTGCATTTTTTTTTATCTGCACAGAAGCAAATTCAAATGATTATTACTTTTTATCTTCTTCGTGAGATTGCCATAGGTTTTAGTTAAATATTTCTCTCTCCACCCCCCAAACTCAACCTTTAAGTTTTTGACGAAGAATACTTTAGCATAGAATGGGAATCTGAAAGTCCACTGGACAAATTATGATTTTAAAGCTCCTATGACTCTCATTCCTAAAGTGTTCAAAATGAAAATCTGGAGAGGTGGAGAGGTCTAATCCACATAAAACCCATAATGTTCACTGCAAGAAAAAGAGGAAACCCAAAGTCAGCCATGATTGGCATCAGTATCACTATTTCCCGGAGAATAAGATCACATTAAATATTATCTTTCCTGTCTGATATAGCCTAAGAACTTCAGGTTAGTTTTGCTATGAGATCATAAAAAGAAACATCACTTGGCTAAAACATAAATAGCTCACTAAAATAAGATATATTGTCTTTCTTAAGTATAAAAAGAGCTCACTAGTCTTCTGGAGTATCCTAGCCTTTTGTCCACAGCTGAGATCTTTGAAAATATTCAATCTTGAAAGGGTTAAATTCCTTACAAGTGTATTTTCTCTCTACCTAGGCACTGGTTTGTAAATTGGAATGTTTAAAGATTTAAAGATAAAGAGAGGAATCTCCTACCATTTCCTTTTCTTTCAATTCTGGGCACAGTTCTCTCATGAAAGTGCTTTTATCCAGACTCCTCTGTGATTCAGGCTTTTGGGGTATAGATATAGCAAGACAGTCAGGTTACATTGAGGTTTAGTTAAGAACTCGTGTGTGGTGTGTGTGCGTGTGTGTGTGTGTGTGTGTGTGTGTGTGTGTGTGTGTGTTTGGGGAGTGCTGGTGGAGATGCTCTTTTTAGCACAGTTACCTAATAAACCTGACTAATATATACCATGTTTATTAGAACATGTGTTTCAGTATATGACATTCGTAGCCCCACCTGTCTTTAGGCATTTCTTGTCATTCTAGTGTGATTTCTATAATTATCACACTTAATAAGGGTAGCTAACAATTATCTCTGACTTACTGAGTGCTACGTAGTGTTTCAAGTACTAGCATTCAGTAAGTCACTTAAAATCCTAACAGCCTATGAGCTGGATAATATTATCAGTAGTCCAATTTCATAGGTGAGTAATCTGAAGCATAGAAAAGTTCAATGATTTGCAGCAGATTGCAAAGCTAGTAAGCAGTCAATATTTGAACCCAGCCATAGTTTTAACTATAACATTCTGCCTCCCTACCCCTTCGGTACTTTATATCTGTATTCTCAGTGTTGTTTTATGATTCTGTTCTCTCTCTCTCTCTTTCTTCCTTCCTTCTTTTATTACTTCCTTCCATAAATATGTACATATTTATGTATACGTGTGTTAATGTATTAATAACTGGGTAAGAATTCTCTTCAGGAAGAGGCAAATTCCTCATATGTATATAGAGTCACTTTGTAGGCCACGTGATATTTGAAAGTGAGAGTACTTGTTTTTCATAAGACAAGGGAAGGAGTTTTTAATTATCTGGAATTGTTTTGACATCAAGAAAGAAGGGAATGTGAGAGAGGAGAGAGAGAGTTGGAGGTGAACCAGTGAGACTGTGGACTATTCAAATTCTACAATGTGAATGCCACTTGAGGTCTCCTCCAAAATGTTCAATAAAGTTCTACAAACATCTCAAAGCAAGCTGACTTCTAGTGGTGACTGATGAAGGGTCTGACCTATGCCTCCAGGGTTCTGGTCTACAGAGAAGCAATAAGAGGACTTGAAGCAAACAACACTCGAGTAGGGTTTGGGGCAAGTTTAAATACCGGGGGTGCCAAAAAAATTATACAAGTGGACACTTTGGTCAACATTGCTCAAGCAGTAGTTCACTGTAATCAGAAGTGGCTGGAGGCCGCTGGTAACCACTTTGAAATTGTAGAAGTCAAACGTGACATATTTTCCTCTTTTGTTATTGATACATATTGAGTATTCCAATTTTAATACAGTTTTCCTTTCTTAAAATGTGTATTCATTTTTTGGCACCCTCTGTACATCTTCAAGGGTAAGGAACTAGATTAACATCTTAACATTTTGGTTTTCTTCTCCTCCTCCTGCCCTTTCTGCCTGCCTTTTTTTTCCCTGTTATTCTCCTTTTTCTCTCTATTTTTCCTTCCTTCCTTCCTCCTTGCTTTCTTCCTCCTCCTTCTATCCTTCCTCCTCCTCCTCCTTCTCCTCTTTTACTTCCTCCTCTTCTTTTTCCCTCTTCTTCTCCTTGTCCTTCTTCTCTCTCCCAATCTCTCTCCTCTATCTAGTTTAACAAATAATTTCAATTACTTTCAAAATACTTAAAATATAACTAAAATTTAGAAATTTTAAAACAAAGTTGAGAAAACTCTAGATTACATAGTAAATAAGACGAAGAGTAAGATGTATCTATCGATAATGTAGGTTATAGAAAACAGTTTTATACAGTTACACTAAAGTTGTGCTATAAATTTTAATGTGTACTTCCTCTTGACTAAAGCCATAAAGGGAAATAAGTGATTATAAGATTCATGTTGAACACAGGAAAGTAAGCATCATTTCTTAGAAAAGATACATTCAATCTGTTATTTATTCATGGCTTATTAGATTATGGAATATTGCTAAATTTCCTGTTTACTCATGTGACATGGTATAAACCTAATGCTTTCCCAGTTTTAATGCTTCCCCAGGTGTTTTGCCATGTTAACCACAGTGATCAGCCTCTTCCCAGTTCTGAGGAAAATCTTTATCTCCTTATGTGCCCTTCCCTGATTACTAGACCAGCAAGGGCAAATGCTCTGATTGGTAGCAAACTCTTTAGGACTTTGAGACCATTACATTGATTAGCATCTCTCCTAAGAGTGGGTCACCATTATTTCATCTATTGAACTTTTAGGATACAGTGGACTGAGAATCCATTAAGACCACTTATAAATATGTTCACTGATATATTTAAGCCATTTCTAATGTTGGAATTCTTTACTAGAAAAGACTTCTCTCCATGGCAGACATGGCATTGGAAGAGAAAATGTCATCTTTCTTTAAGTGACTATCTAGGCTCTCAATCTACAGCTGAAAATAAAGAGCATACGCTTTAGATATTTAGAGATAGAAGTAGTCACCGCACAGGGAAAATGCAGTAAGAAATGATCCCATCAATATTTTTTACAAAAGAAACAAAATTTAGAATCTCACATGAGCTTTCTGTAAAGTGATTATAGTTGAGTGCTAGGTAATATCGCCAGCACAGCACTTTTTGATCGTTTATGGGAATTCTCTACAATCTTAAATTCTTTCAACTTAAACTGCACTTCAAAGTTTCATTCATATCCAGTAAAAATGATATAGTTAAGTTTTTAACAGGCAATGAATTATTCATTAAAGCAGATAATGGTGTTAGGCTCAACCAAGGAGCTATAACATTAGCATAAAGAATTCCCTGTGCCACATTAATTGTTAAAATTAAAAATATATACAACAACAAAAGATATTGATTAAGTCAGATATATTTTTGTTAAATTAAATAAACTTTAATCTTTTATGGTAACCTTTATATCAGATTTGTATTCATGCCACCTGGGGTTTATAAACCATTTGGTCTTCCTTATTAATTATATTAGTGTGAGAAATACACTTCTATGCAGGCATAATGATAGTTTAAGGTAGTGGTTTTTTTTTAATCTGTATCCTATGCAAATTCCACAAATGGATTATTTGAAGAAAATGATAACCTTTGTATCTGTGCATCATTTCATTTATTTTGTCCCTGAAAGATGTTGATATGTAAAGTGGTGGCGAACGAATGCTCTGGTTAAATTTTATAAGAGAAGCACCTTAAATACTATTTTAGTCAATAAAAGCATTTTGACTGAAGTATAAAAAATGCATCATTGATTCAAACATCATGATGTAATACTTAACATGTGCCAGATAAAACATTAGACAGTGTGAGGGAGGAAGAGGTAAATAGGACAGTGTTTATTTGATAAGAAGGACTATAAAAGGGAGAGGGAAATTTCAGAGCAAGAATTCGTTTCCAAGCTTACGAGGTGTGATCAAAAGATATGGTGAATGTTTAAATTAAAAAAAAAATACAGTAAAAGACACATTGCCATTAATCCCCCTCAAAAAACTTCCCCTTGCTTTGAACACACTTATCCCATTGTTCTTGCCACTTTCTGAAGCAGTTCTGAAAGTCCTCTTTCATGAGTATCTTTACTTCATCCTCCATCATGACAATGCTCCATGTCACACATCTCTTCTTGTACGACAATTTCTGTCCAATAAAAATATTACAGTGTCTCCTCATCCACCTTATTCACCTAATCTGGCACCATGCAACTTCTGGCTCTTCCTCAAAGTCAAAATGATCATGAAAGGAAAACATTTTGAATCCATTCAGGACATCAAGGCGGCCAATAACAGCACAACTAAAGACACTCAAGAAAGAGGACTTCCAGAACTGCTTCAGAAGATGGCACAAACGATGGGGTAAGTGTGTTTGAAGAAAGGGGGTATATTTTGAGGGGGATTAATGGCAATGTGCTTTGTACTATAATATTTTTTTTTAATTTAAACCTTTACCATAGTGTTTTTTGTTTGACTGATTTTTTTTTTTTTTACCACGCCTCGTACTTATTTGGCTATTGGCAAGCTTCAGTGGAAAAGAGGAGGAGAGAGAGAGTGAGAACGAGCACCAAGTGGGCTCTCAGGATGAAAACCACAGTCTTTTTATAACAATATTGAAAGCAACATTCTATTGGTACTACGGCATTATATTTTTAGAAGTGAGTCAATTAGTGCAGCACTTACCCAGGGGGAGGAAATTAAACAAAGGTGTGGATACTTGGAGATATAGATTATTGGAGGTCATCTTAGAGGCTACTAATCCCGGGACTACATAGTCCATTAGTCCTTGCAAGTGAGAGTATAACTATGTCAGACGACCCCAATACTACTTGAAAATAAACAGGAGCTAAAGGCAGGTAACACATAAGCATAAAAACAAACAAAAAGCTATAGCTCATGAAGTCATTGGGAAAGTCCCATTCCGACTAGCTATTTCAATTCAACCCAAGAGAAGGTTTTAACCATTGAAGGAATGCAGTTCATCTCTGTGAACCAATATGATACCAGGTTATTTTAATTTAGCAAAGAAAGAGGGAAAAGAAAGTAGTAGCCATAGTTCTAAACTGTTGGGTTGTCAGTTCATGTCCTCCTGAAGATTCTCCTTCCACTTTGAGATTCTGGAGTTGATTTTATCGTGGAAAATTGCTTTTACTTATAAGAGATCCTTGGTGAAACAGAAAGAACAGCAAATTTGGATTTAGAAAATTTGACTTCTAAATCTGGCTCTGCCTCTTACCAACTGGACTACTGACTTGCCTTTTTCAATAGCCAATTCCTCAAGTGTAAAATGGATGAAATAATGCAAAATGATTAAATGTTACAATAGTAGTACATGCCAAAAGCTACGTGATCTCAGAGGGAAGAGGTGAGGATATTGAACACCAGTGAGGATTGTCAGATGAATGTGGTGCTCAAGAAGAGTCGAAAAAGTAGCACCCAGGTGCTGTGGAAATGAAATGCAGAGCCAGCTAGGTCCGGGATGGCATGCATGATGCCCCCCTGAAGCTCAGTGATATGGGTTTGTTGTGGAGTCAAAGAGAACCACTCCCTCATGCCTTTTGGCAGCTTGTTCAGTGGACTGGGAGCAAAATCACTGATTATAAATGGTGAGGTTTGCCTAGAGTTGGGATTGGTGTGAAAGGTGCAACTGGAGATCAAGGAAGCATGATAATCTAGGGTGTTAGTAACTGGGAAAAGGTAGTCCTTGGGGAAGACCGCTCCAATTGTTACATTTTGCATAGAGAGCTTTCTAAAGCTACTAGGAGACGCTTCTCGTGGAGGCCTCATGTCAAAAAAGCACAGACTGTATGCTAAGACATCTGCTCTCGGTTCCCATCTATGCCTCTAACACATGGGACATCACTTAGATTATACTGATATAGACAATCTAAGTAGCTGAAAAAGCACTTGGCAAACTACAGGCAAAATTGGTAATCTTATCTGTAATGTATTCTACATCCCTTCTCCATGCTCTTCACTGCTTCACTTTAGGCCCTCGTGCTTTTGGCCCACTACACAGGGCTCTAACAAGTCTCAGGCTGACCTTTTTATCTTGCCAAGGAAAAACACATCTGATTATAAAAAAAGAAGTAGGACCGTCAAGTTCAAAGTTCAATACCTTTCATGTGTATCACATTTGCCTACAAATACTAAGCTTTATTATAAGGATTTGCAAAAAAGGCCTGTTCTAGGAGAATTGAATCTCTAATGGTTGGACTCCAGTCTTAGCCAGGTAGTCAGTTTTGGGTGGAAGAAACTTCAGTTCCTAGTGTAAACCTGTCCATAATCACAATTAGCTCAACAAAACTTCTGAAGTTGAAGCCCTTACCTATTCTCAATGTCCCCTTTTTCTTTCTTAATGAATGCAAGGTAGGGCTAGGACTATTTTATCCATTAGTCAAAAAAGGCATAATGCTCAGGAACTACAAGCTTTTCACAGACCTGTGGGAATGATTGAAGTTCTAGAAAAATATTTCACTTAGTAAAAAGAAAAAACAAAAAAATCAAAAATTAAAATTAATTTAACTCTATGTCTGCCAAATGTAACATCATTGCAACTTCATTACTTATTAATTTCAATGTACACAAAACCATACTTTTGAAAACATACTTTATAGTTTAGCCTTTTTTTAATATCATGATTATCAAAAATTATATGACTATTGTAAAAACATATTAGATTATAAATTGAATAACTTACAACTACATAGGCTTAAATATATTAATTTTCATTCACATATTTATTCATTTCACACAAAAACAATTTATACTAGGTCAGCAGTGTTCGATCTAGAGTACGTGTATCCTTAGAAAATAAGAAGACTTTATAAGGAAGATATAGATATAAATGGTTTTAAGTGAAATCACTTTCAGATGTTCAACTTTCATGTGTACTCATTACTGATATTGATCCACTTCAGAACAAGGCTGCTCCTCTGGTTGCATTTTCCCACTGCCTCATATCCAATCAATCATCTTTCTTCCCATTGCAATTAAAACATGGAACTCTTGAACATGAGCATAACACACACACACACACACACACACACACACACACACACTCAAACACAGGGTAGTTTAAATATTACTGCAGATGCTGGAAAACTGAATGACTATATTGCTAAAATAACACATCCTTAGGAAACACCACTGTTTTTTTTTTTCTTTAACATAGTTGAGGTAGGAACAATTTGTATTTCATAAAATAATTTCTGATGCTAGATTACTGTGTGAATTTGGGATGGGGGTGATATAACTCAGAAGTCGAAAGAAGTAAATGACATCACTACAAGAAATCTCCTTCTATTACCACCTAATTATTTAAGTTTTCTCAGTGCTTACCCCAGTGCATACCACCTAAATTTTCTTAGTACTTATCCTGATAACAGGAATAAAATTCAAATCAAAACTGTCTCCTTCTAGCAATAAGTATAAATTGAAAAGGAAAGAGGGTAAAGGGGGTCAAATATATGGTGATGGAAGGAGAACTATCTCTGGGTGGTGAACACACAATGCAATGTATAGAAGATGTATTATAGAAGCGTACACTTGAAACCTTTGTAATTTTACTAACCATTGTCACCCTAATAAATTTAATTTAAAAAAAGAAAAGCTCTAACCATATCAGTAACAGATTGACTTCCAAAAATTTTGACATGCTAATTTTTATCAATTCTGTAACATTACAGGATTTTAAAAAATAATTGTCTTTCTCTGTTTCTATATGAAAAAAAAGAAATATATATGTATATATATAATACATATATTTTAGGTTTCAATTGTAGATAATATGATAGTGTAATCAATAAAGAGATTTTTATGAAAAATATATTAGCACAAAATTATGTGAAGGAAGTGAATGGAAACATAGCTTATGAAGAAAGAGTACTAATTTAAAAAATTCTGAATGCAAAAACAGTTTCCTCAAGTAGTTCTTCAATGGATGATGATAACTATCAAAGCACTATGGTACTTAGAGTCCTTTGGAAACATTTAGGAGAATGATGTGACAATTTTATTTTTAAATGTCAATATTCACAATATGGCAGAAATTATAATTCCTCTGCAACCATATACAATTATGATGCAAAATTATAGGTTAAATATAATCTTAAAAATATACAAGTATGCCAGGTATATCATTTTCAAAGTTCTTTTAGAGGAAATTCCAGAAAATGATTACAGTTCACTGCCCTGGACACTGTGCTCATAACAAGTTTTCATGTTTTTGCATCCTACCAGCGCTCTGATAAATCACTTCTCTGGAGGACTCACACACTTAGAAGTTGACCATATAAATGAAGGGAGATAAAACACCAATAGCTTTGGAGGTTTATTATCAGATACAGTATACAGTCGGTGAGAGAGACAGTCAAAATTAATTACTAAAAAAAAGATTGCTTTATAGAATTTTTTATTATAATTTATTTTTCTTCCTGGTATTTTTCTGGGTCATATTCTGCTCGTATATTCATGTTATTAATCTTAAAGGATAAATTTGGAACTGTTAGTCTATTAGTTTAAAATGTACTCTTAATGAATGGAAACAGTATTCATCTATTGTTACTTTAGGACAATATTTAATTTATTGAATCAACTAATAACACTGATAAGTCTGTAATGTCCAATTATATCCCAAGGCATTCAGAGTGGGAGGTGTCAATGGCTTAAAGGGGGAGGGATTATGAAGAATAATAAAACATGAACTCTGGCCTGGAAAATTTATGTTCCAGTTTTATTCTTTAGTTTTCTGCAAATGAAATTGGAATGATATATCTCTGTTTATCACCCCTGACTTCCTCTTAGTTCATCAGGAGAATTAAAGAAAACAGAAGCTATGATGAACAACAATAGTATTCTATGGTTCTCTGTCTTTGTATAAGTTGTTTCATTTACTTGAATGCTGTTTCTCCTCTTATTTATGCAATAACTACTCATTAAAGCCAACCCTGATATTCCAAGGAAAAATGTCAGTGCTTTTATATCTAGTTTGGTTTAGAGCAGATTACCTGGTAACAGACTCTACACCAAAGAGTTGCTTGCTCTGGGGAACTACATTTGCCAAAATAAAGCAGGAGAAGCTGATTCACAATGCAGCTGCAAAAGAGGCCTTATCCTAGACCAGTTCTAAAGATGGCATGTCCCTTCACATTTGTCCGAAGTTAAGGCAAGGGGACCAGCTATTTGTATCCCACACAGTCATTGGACCCAGGTTACCCCTTTAAATGATGTGGAATCTTGGACAATGCAGTTCCCTGAAGCTGAAGACAATACCAGAGGAGAGACACAACTGTGAGCCTCTATGAGCAGCCAAGAGATCCATCCCCTCAAGTGGGTGCACTGCACTGGCTGGAAGAGCAACTGATGACACACCACAGCGTCCATTAGAGGCCTCATAGGTAAACTGTAATTCAGTCATGTTAGCAATACCTCCTTTGTGTACAGCACCTTTTCTAGCTGTTTGGAAATATTGTTGATCAAAACAGTCAACTATACTTGTCCTGCGGAGTTTATGCTCTAGTAGGGGACAGACATCACCAATGGTAAACATAATAAAATAGAGAAAACTGTTAGAATGTTAGAAAGTGACATACGCTATAGCAAGAAGGAAAGGCGTAGCAGAACTAGGGGTTTTCAACAGATTGGCTACATTTTACTATTATTTAATGTAGTATTCGTATATCCCTTCAAAAATTCAGTTTCTTAAAGAAAGCCCCCCATGCCTAGAATAAAGTCAGGGTTCAACTTGTTACTGGAGTGAATGGGTGAGACAGAACCTGAGGACATGCCACTTGCCATAGAAATAAAAGCAGAAAAAAGGGAAGAATGACCAATTGCAGTGAGTTATGTCCTTACACTGATTTGTTTGTACTTGACTGGAACATTCTATTCACATTAACTACTATGTCAGTGAAATTTTCGCATTTCTTTGTTTTCCCCTCTCTTTGATGAACTGAATTGCCACCCACACATCTGGAGCAGAACTGCTTCTGTGTGTAGAGCAAATGGTTGCCTCCGGCATATGATTTGGAAGACTACCTAAAACACCCCTCCCCACACAAAGAGACTAAAAGGACTTAAAATCCCACTATCAAAGTTTACAACACTGTAAATTAGGGAGCATTGCCGTCACCTTACCCTAAAAGGCAAGGCTCCCTTAGCGTGCTCACTCATTAATTATGGGTGATGTGGGTGATGGTATTTTCCTGACCAAGGGACTCTGCTGTTGTATGAGAGAGCTGAAAGTGTGTGTGGTGGAACTCAGACTTCTTAAGGTCTGGCTTGGAACGAAAGCCTTCAGTGTCCTGGAACCAGAGGAGGAAAAAAAAGGGAATCTGTGTTTGGGAAATTAGGTAAAAGTAGAAAACACTTGTTTACGCTCTTAGGAAGTGACAATGTGACTCAGCTTGAGCTCTCCCTGGGAGAGTAACTGGTCATCATACCAATAAAATATTTTTCATCATTTTAAACAATTCCAGCTGAAGGTATGTTAACCAAAAAAACAGGGCTACCATATGCTGTGCAGTCACTGCCTAACTCTAAGTCACTCTTCACACAAGCTACAACATGCAGAGTACCTTTTCATGTCATCCAGTAAAAGAACCTTGCCAGAAAGTCCCAGATAAACAAAAGTCTCTTCTCTCTTGGATAATGATTTAATCTCAGTTTTCTTTATCATTGTAGTCCTGGCCTGACTTAAATGTTTGTGAGGGCTCACATTACTTGGTTAGCAATAAATCTCTTAACAGGATTCCATTCACCATTTTCGTTTTTATTTTATCTTGGTTAAAAAATAAATAAATAAAAAAATCTGATGCTTTAATCCAGTAACCAAGTAAATACAAGGGGATTTATAATTTATGTGTCTACTTCCTTGGCTATATCGCGCAGTGAGAACTTGAGTAGAAGATTCTTTTCCATGACCACTCAAACTAGGGCTATGATTTGCCTTTATTCATTATTTTTTCAACCTTTTGTCAGGAAAATATTACATAGACAGGTAAGTTGAAAGAATTTTACACTGAATATTTGTGTACCCAACATCTATACGCTACCATTAACATTTTATTTAATTTACTTTATCACATAGCTATCTACCTACCCTTCCCTTTATCTATCAATCCACACAATCATGGGATTAATGTATTTCTAAACAACTCAATCATTTCTTACAAGGTAATTCCAATGCAAGCAGCTACTAAATCAAGACATAAAAAATTTAAAATAATATAATCCCCCAACCCTCTATATTTTCAGTCCTTAAGGAAGCCAATGACCCTGAAGGGGGAATTTGTTTTTTTTTTCATAAATGTGGAATTTTAGGAAATTAGCTCAATTTACCTTCCATGTTCTTTTATTTTTTTGGTATGTTTGCCCGTAAGTTGTAAATGAAGAATGGGTAGGATGTCACAAAAAGTTTGTGCACACAACTTCCTCATAGGTTTCCTTGTACTTTCTCCAACATATATTAGAATTTCTTAACACTTTAAAAATCTAGAAGATTGAATATTTTTTAAATCAACAAATACACTAGGCTGAGTCAGTAAACAGGTTAGATCTACGTCTCATGGGACATTTGCTAATGTAAGTTTCCTAAGTTTAGGCAATTTAGAGCTAGTATTTACCATTATCATATAACAGTTTGCATTGAACCTAATGTTTTTCATGCATGATTTTTTTTTCCCTGAATTCCCCTCAGACATGATTGAAGCAAACAACACAGTGAAGAAAGCATTTCTTTTTTTGCTATGCAGTGATTTGACTTCTCACATTTCTGCTGGAATGAAAATTAGATTCAAGAACAGCTCTGTACCTGATAACTCTGACAAGGTGTGAAATGCTAAGCTTTATATGGCTGTAATAACCATATGCAAAATTCTTTTTTTCTTTTGTCTGAAGGCTTCAGGCTGTCTATCTTGGAGCAAAGAAATTCTAGTCTTGTGGCATCAGCTATCCCTTCTGTAATGTCCATACTCTCCAAATGCCAGCTGTATGGGGGGGAATGCCAGCTCGCTGAGAGCTTCTTATAACTTGGATACTTGATTATTCAAAGATTGACAATGTAGGGCTCGCCTAGCTGATTTTTCTGAGCTTTTCTTTGTTTACCAGGTGGTATCCTTCGGAATCATATTTGAACAAATGTAGCAAATTAAAGAACTTACATGAATGAAAAGAGAAGATATTAGTGTAAACTAGAAGAAGGAAGAAAGCAATGAGTAGATATTTTTGTTTACTTACATGGAAGTATTTGTTTACTTACATGGAAGTATTACTATTTACATCCAGAGTACATTAAAATTCTGATCTTAAGTTAAATATGATTTTAAATTTTTGGTGAAGTCACAAAAGCAAAGTAAGGCCGACAGCTCTGTGCATGTGGGAAATAGCATTATGAGTATGTGGCAAACTAAGGCCGATTAAAGCTGCTATGAGTTCTCAAGGGAAAAAGGAAGCCCTCTGGTCTACTTAGAGATATAAACAGACAACCTCCAGTTCTTGGACAAATTTTTTAAGCAAAAAATCAAGAGGATAAGTTATACAGTGTGATTTACGATCAATATACAAAAATCAATGTATTTCTATATACTAGCAATGTACAATGTGGAAATGAAATTGAGAAAAATAATTCCATTGAAAATAGAATCAGAAAGAATAAAAAAACTTAGGAATAAATTTAACCAAAGAAGTATAAAACGTATACACTGAAATTACCTACCGCTATTGAAAGAAATTAAAATGTAAATGTAAAACATCCTGTGATCTTGGGTTGCAAGCCAATATTGTTAACATGGCAATGCTCCTTTTCTAAAAAAGTTTTATTGTTGTTGCTATAACAAATTACCACAACTTCAGTACTTTAAAACAACATAAATTATTCTTTTACAGTTCTGGAGGTTAGAAGTTCTCCAGAGAACTCCAAAAACATAGGTCTTATGGGCTAACATCAACATGTTGGCAAGGTTCCTTCTGGAGGCTTCTGGGGAGAATGCCTTCCTTGCCTCTTCAAGCTCATAGAAGCTGACTACATTTCTCTCAGTTCGTGACCAAATCACTTAAATCTCTGTTTCCATCAGGACACTGCCTTCTCCTATAGTCTCCTTCTGCTTCCCTCTTATAAGAACTTTCATGATTATATGGGTTCACCAAGATAACCCAGGAAAATCTTACAACATTTAACCTAATCACAGCTGTTAAGTCCCTTTTGTAACGTAAGATAACATATTCACAGCTTCAGGGGATTCAAGTATGGACATATTTGGAGGGAGAGAATTATTAATTATCAGATTTCCAAATTAATGTGCAGATTCTATGCAACCTCTATCCAAACTCCAAATGCCTGTGTTGCAAAAATGGAAAAGACGATTCTAAAATTTATTTGGAAAAGCAAGGAACCCAGAATAGCCAAGACAATCTTGAAAAATGAACTAAGCTGGTATACTCACATATCACCATTTCAAAACTAGAAAGCTTCAATATTTAGGGCAGTGTAGTAGAATAGAATTAAGATTCCAGAAATAAACCCATACATCTATGAGCAATTGAATTTTAACGAAGTTGCTAACATAATTACTGGGAAGAGTCGTTTCAATAAATTAGTGGGAAACACTAGATATCCACATGCAAAAGAATGAAGCTAGACCTCTTATCTCACATAATTAGTTCAATTGGATCAAAAACGTAAATATAATAACTAAAACTATAAAACTCTTTGAAGAACACATAGGTGTAAATCTTTGTGACTTTGTACTGGGCAACATTTCCTTAGATATGACACCAAAAACATAAGCAATCAAAGAAAAAAATAGATAAATCTGGCTTCATCAAAATTAAAACTTTTGTATATCAAAGAAAATTATCAGGAAAATGGACAGGGAAACCACAGAATGGGAGATACTATTTTAAAACTATGTTTTTAAAAACCCTGACAAGAATCTGGTATCTATATAAAGTACTCTTACAACTCAACAATAAAATGACAAATAACCTAACTTAAAAATAGGTAAAGGATTTAAATAGACATTTCTCCTAATATAGAATGGCCAATAAGCATGTGAAAATATATCAATGCCATTAATCATTAGAGACACACAAATCAAAATCACAATGAGACAGCACTTCACACTCACAAGGGTGGTTATAGTGATAATTTAAAAGAGGAAAATAAGTGTTGATGAGAATGTGGAGGAATTGGTACACTCATATGTTGCTGGCGGAAGTACAAAATGGTGCAACTGCTGTGGAAAAGTTAGTTCATCAAAAAGTTGAAACAGCGTTATCATATGACCCAGAAATTCCACTACTAGTTATGTACTCAAGAGAATTTAAAACATTTGCTTATGCAATGTATTATTCATAAGAGCCAAAATACGGAACCATCCAATTGCCCATCAACTGATGAAGTGTAAGCAAAATGTGATATGTATGATACATACAATGGAATGTTATTCATATATAAAAAGGATACATGCTACAAGATGGATGAACATGGAAAACGTTATGTTAAATAAAGAAAGCCAAACACCAAAGGCCATATATTGTATGATTCCATTTATATGAAATACCAAAAATTGGTAAATCCATAGAGAAAGAAAGTACATTACTAGTTGTCAGGAACTGGGGAGAAGGAAGATGGGGAATAACTGATAATTGGTATAGGATTTCTTAAAGGGTGATGAAAATATTCTGGAATTAGACAATTGTCATGGTTGCACAACTTTGTGACTATACTAAAGACTTACACTCAGTCTATGGCATTTTGTTGTAGCAATCTGAGCAGACTAATTAATACATTAGGGATCGAAACAGAAGAATGGAAAAAAAAAGTCCAGGAAACAGGAAATATATTTGTTTAATAAAACAAAGCCCAGATTAGGGACAGATTTAAAAAAGGAAACTGGTAATATTATTTTTGTTGTTTGATTTTTTAAATTAAAAATACTTCCATGGATGACAAATAGACCGTAGATGAACCATAATAGCATTGCTCTGTTTATCAAGGCCTCTTCAATTCCTTTTTAAAATAAAACTACAGTATAATAGATATGCTTATTAGTTTTATTCATGTAGGAGTCATAGAAAGAATGTTTTCATTTTATGTATTGTGATATAACTATGTGCACGCAATTTATAACGTTCTTTAGGAAAATAACAATGAAGCAGACAAAGAAAAGAATCTGTTGAATTCTTTCAATTTGAAATGGTTGTTTTATTTTTCTTTCTTCATTTGTAATGAATTGGGTCATTCAGATTAAGAGTTCAGGGTGAGTAAGAGGTAAAGATCTAAAGATTAATGAGGCAGAAAATGAAATACAGGGCAGAACAAGAGCCTTGCCAGCAGTAAGGGATAGGGCCAAGTGTGATAAGATGGAGAACTCTCTCTGCATACTTGAGAATAAGGACCCCTTCCATAATAAGCCCTCCAAACGGTCATTCTACCAGCCACTGAAACCCAGTGTCATTTTGCTATTCCTGGGACTCCTGAAGGCACATACCATCATTACAGGCTAGCAAAGATTAGCAACAAACCCAGATGAGTCAATAAATAAATTAGAACAACAGGTCATTAGTTTCTGGCAAATAGTAGAGTTCCAAATAGAGATAGATTCAGGCTTACATACAACCAGACTTCTTTCTCCAAATATATACTACTTTACCCTCATGCCAACTACATTCTTTTCTAGTCTTTAAGGAGCCTGTGTTTTCAGCTTCAGTTCAAAGTGATTCTGCCATAAAGCATTGTTTAGGAGTTTGTCCTGGATTTATTTGTCTTCAAAAGTCAGCCCAAGAGCTGTGTGAACTTGAGGTGAGTGATTTATCCACATAAACGTTATTTACTCATCTGTAAAATGTAAATAATGTTTCCCTCAGAAGCAAAGACTTCTGGAAATTAAAAAGACTGAAGATTAAATTAAACAATGTCTGTAAAGCGCTTCACACAGTACCTGAAAAAGTACTCAACTCATGACATGACACAGCTAGTATTTCCTCAGTTTTGAGCTTCTATAACCAGAAATTGTAGTCTCTTTTCTCTGCTCCATATGCATTAAACCTAGCTAACTTCCCCACATTGTTCTCAGCAGGCACTTACATCAATAACGCAAGCCATTTTCTTTTCCAGGAATAGCTGTGATCTCTTGAGCTCTTTCCATTCATCTGTATTTCCCAAATCTGTGCCCTTGAATTGGCACTACCTCAGTTCATTCTCTCCTTCTAATTCCATTACATCAAAATCTGATCTAAGACTCTTCATGCTTTATATGTAAGAAGGATTCAAGAATCTGGGCAGATTCCTTCCAAAGTACCAGAAAACTAGCCATGCCTTCTGAAGTCTTTGAGTTTCATTTTTTGCACAGGAGAAATTAAAACACTAGCCATGAGGCTTGGGGAAGTCCGGAGGAGGGTTTCCATACAGGAACTGCAGGGGCCTGTGCCTCCTCATTGAAGTCCCTAGTTGCCTGCTCTCATGAACACAAATGCCAAAAACATTACTCCTCAGAAACTGTCTTCTTCCCAAATTCTGGGAATAGATCAAAGAAATCGGGAAACTGTAAGTGAGCATCTTACAATGCAGTCACGTACAGGTTCTGGGTCAAACATAAATATGTACTCGTACTATTTATGTAGTATTGCTCTCCTAGGGAATTTCTCAAACTTCAGTGCTTAACCATCATCTGAAGTTGCTATTTCAAGATGCTGGTTCCTAGTTACTTGTCTGAAAATAATCTCAAGTGAATTTAAAGTAGGTAATTCATGTATCACATGTTGAGAAATGCTGCCTAGAAAATGGAGAATCAGAGTTCACATCTTAAGAAAACAAAAACCCTGAAAATGAACTTATACATGACAATCGGAACATACTATATTACCAATTTATGTTTTCATAAAAGCAAAATGACTTTTGCTCATACCTTAATTTCACACTGTATCTTGAGCATTCAATTTTCATTTAAACAAGGCAAAATAAAGTAATCCTTTGCTTAACTCAAGGAAAGCATTCTTGCAGCACTCAGAATAAAAGTGCTACAAGCAGAAGTCAAGCCCTGTGAAAAATGATATAAAAGCTGAGGATTCACACCCCTCCCCTTTTTTTTTAAATGAATTACAATCCACTGGTGGTTTTGCTCTTTTTATCCTTAGGAAATAGTTTGCTTTCACGAAGATTTTCAGGGGGGAAAAAGAAAGAGGAGGAAAAAAAAAAAAAAAAAAACTCTGAGAAATAGATTCTCAAGGCATCAGAAGGAAATACCATTAACTACTCAGAAACTTCAGGCAATAGGCAAAGTCCACTAAATGGGAAAAGATTTCCTGAGGAAGAACCTCGTTAAAGTGTTTCATGTAGATGCTTCAAGGAAGGAAATGCAAGGTGACAAAATGATTTTGATATTATAGAAGTTCATTAAAAGAGGATTTTATCTGTAATGAGATGGGGATGCATGACCCATGGAAGGAATAGAAGCAGAAGCTGAAGAATAGGCAATGACAAAGGGGGAAGAGAAAAGCAAAACTGCGATGATAACCTCAGCAACCAGTAAAGTCTCCTGAAAATTAGAGAAAGAACAGGAAGAATGAGAAAAAGAAAGGACAAAGCATTAAATGGTCTCTCTCTCTCTCTCTCTCTCTCTCTCTCTCTCTCTCTCTCTCACACACACACACACACACACACACACACACACACACACACCCCAACCAGGATAGATCATATGTCATACCTTCATATAGTTATTTGTTCAGATCCACAATCTCCTTTAAGAGTTTATTTCCATGCTTCACTGATTGTTTCACTTTTATATTTCTATTTATTTGGTTTTGCTTTTGCTTTAGAATGCAACAGATATCATTGAAAATTGAAATCACTCAAATACCTTTCCTTTTCATTTGCATATAAAATCTCAATCTTTTGAAATTTGGCTTTTATTTTCAACTACCTCTAAAATCTCTCCCTAAAGGAAGTTAATGTTCTTTTTTTTTTCAGAAAAGAATAATATTTTGATTACTTTTTGTACAGTTCTACCCTCATGTATTTTCCACCTTTATTTTAGAGAGTTGGCTACCTCCATCCTTCTGGGGAAAAAACAAACAAACAAAAAAAAACATGTTTTTAATCTTGATTTGGTCTTTCCCTCCTTGACTCACTTAGCTTTTTTTCTTCACTGGACTGTTTTCCTTTTTTCTTTCCTTTCCTTCTCTAGCTCTCCTTCCCTTACAGTGTCTTCCTTCCTTTTTTCTTCCTTTCCTCTCTCCCCCCTTTCTCCCATCCTTCCCTCTTTTTCTACTTCTTTTCCCCTTTTCTATCCTTCTCCTTATCTTTTTCTTTTTAGTTTAAGACTCTCTAGGAGATTTCTATTCATCTCTTTCTGTATACATGAAGAGCTCAGTTCATTAAAAAGACTCCTAAATACCCATTTCTTACTTTGATACCACATTCTTTCTAGGCCAGTCATCTTCAGTTTATTTTTTAAGGTATATAAAATTTCATATCCAAAGTCTGAAATGGGTAAAATACCAGTTTATAATTTGTTCACAAAAAATTATAACACGTCAATTTTCCCCCATTCTGACATTGGCTTCACCATTCCTCATATTTTTTTTTTTCATTAAAATTTATTGGGATGACAATGGTCAGGAAAATTACATAGGTTTAAAGTGTACAATTCTGTAATATATCATCTATATATCACATTGTGTGTTTACCACCCAGAGTCAGTTCTCCTTCCATTACCATATATTTGACACCTTTTACCCTCTTCTACTCTCCCCCCCTCCCTTCTGGTAACCACTGAACTATTATCTGTGCCTATGAGTTTTTGTTTCTTTATTTGTTTGTCTTGTTCCTTTATTGCTTTCATACAACTCAACAACAAAAAAACAAAATATCTAGTTAAAAAATGGGCAGAGGGCCCGAAGGGACATTTCTCCAAAAAGGACATACAGAAGGCCAACAGACATATGAAAAAATGCTCAATATCACTAATCTTCAGAGAAATGCAAATCAAAACCACAATGAGATATCACCTCACACCAGTTAGAATGGCTATCATCAGGGAGACTAATAATAACAAGTGTTGGAGAGGCTGTGGAGAAAAACGAATCCTCATACAATGTTGGTGGGAATGCAGATTAGTGCAACTGCTATGGAAGGCAGTGTGGAGGTTCCTCAAAAAATTACGAATAGAATTACCATACGACCCAGCAATCCCTCTCCTGGGTATCTACCCAAAAAACCTAAAAACATTTATCTGTAAAAATAGATGTGTTCCAATGTTCCTTGCAGCTTTATTTATTTTGGCCAAGACATGAAAACAACCAACATGTCCTTCAATAGATGAATGGATAAAGAAGATGTGGTATATGTACACAATGGAATGAATACTACTCTGACATAAGAAAAATGAAAGACTGCCATTTGAGACAACAAGGGTGAACCTCGAGATTATCATGCTAAGTGAAATAAGTGAGACAGAAAAAGTTGAGAACCCTATGATTTCACTGATATGTGGGATATAAAACCATTCCCCAGATTTTTAATACCAAAGTCTTTGTCATCTTTAAATTTATTTTCCTTCTTCCACGGCCTACTCATTACCAAGTATATTGATTCTTTCTTTTGAGCATCATAAATATCTCCTTTACTTTTCTGTTTTTGTTATTTATTATTAAATCTATAACTTACATCTGAACCATTATATGGCATTTTTCATGATTTCTTTGCCTAAAAGCATGAAGAGACCAGAAACCAAGTCTCATGAGAACACATGACAGCAAAGGAGACTGTTGAAAGATGAGCTAATTAATGGAAATATTACTTCTGATTTCCCTTCCAACTCTGGACTTTCCATGATATCTACTTTTTTTCTTAGGTTCATGCTTTTACAATATTTATATTTTTCTCTACTCTTACTTAATGTTCCAAACCCACCAGGAAACAAAAGAGGAAGACCACCGTGCTGTGAGTCAAACGATGGCTTCTCCAAACATCACCCAAATAACCTGTTGATAAGACAAAGCTGGGTTTACTGCTTACCTAGGCAGGAGAAGCTATACCTTGACTAAGTCTTAGTAGTGTCTTGGAGGGAAAGAACAAATTTGGGATAATTAATAAGATTTTGAAGTCTGGTTTAAAGTAGTTTCTCCAAAGCAGGGACTTGGTTCATATTGAGTAGGATCATAAAACAATAGTTTAGGACTGGTAGATATAGACAGGTGACAATTGTAAGTCAAGGTGTTTCAAGAACTAGTGTATAAGCTATCCTTTGATGCTTTCTATTAAATAAATGATGTGTTCTTATTGGAAGAACAATAAGTCATTCACAGCTTTTATCTTTCCAGTCAAGCGTTTCCTTGACAAGGGTACAGTTATGTTGAACTATGTTCATAAAGATTCTCCATTTCTTTAAAAAGAAGATTTATACAAATACATAGGTTTTAAAACGTATATTACAACAGCAAAAATAAAATTTTAGGAGAAAAATGAGGCATAAAATATTTCACTTCTTGGAAACAGGTGCTTCTGTTTTTCTAGTAACCTCAAGAAACTTATGTTTTCAGCTGTTTTTCTTTATAGGAGAGTCACACACCTAAATAAAAAAAAACTACAAGGTCAAGTGCATAGATGAGCTAGGACCAAAACATTAATGCGTCTAGATGTGTGTTCCAAATAGGGGTTGATAAGGAGCTAGAGAACTTTCTCCATTGAAAAGCATTCACCTCTAAATTATTAATAAAAAATTTAAAACCCTATTCTGGTCAAACAGAATCTATCTTCAGGCCAGCTTCTACCCGTAGGTCAACATTTTGCAACTTTTTTCAGTTGGAAGGATTGTGAAGATCTTACAGATGTTTGATGTTAGTTGTAAAGTCAGGAGATGCTTGGCAGAGTTTCCCAATGTCCACCCAGCCATTTAGCACCAGATATGTATGTGCAGCCACAAAGTGTCGCCCTAGCCCTGTGACTAACCCCATCTACAGCAAATAAAAACAGTTCAGTTTCATAAAGCTCTACAGTGACATGGAGAACCATAATGTTAATCCAATAGCTCAGAACAAAGAGAGAGGATAAAGAGCAACTATAACACTTGGAGGAATTACCGTTTTTTCTTTTGATTATGGAAGACATTTCATCTTTGGCACAGCAAACAAAATTTCAAAAGTGCTTTTATTTTCAGATATTTTCATTTGTTTTTCAATATTATATAATAAGTATTAAAAAGCATTTGAAAGCTTGTGACTTTTCACAAAATCATCATCCTTCAGTATAGATTGAAAGGAGAAAAGCAACTGGGGAAAAAAAAAAAGAATGTTGGCAAGCCTCAGTAATAGACTGATGAAGTCAGCTATTACTCTCCAGCATGACTCCTGGCATGATTGCTTAAATGATCGTTCAGTTCTTGGTGTCAATGAATTTTCAGATCTGGCTCTTTTGGTGTATGACGCTTTGGGAATTATATATGACATGTTGATTATACTTTGTAGTGGGAAATGCTGCAGTGATCAGTTTTGTCCACGCTCAGTCTAATTGCCACTAGGCAAGACAATCTCTAAAAGTCTTGAAAAAACAAGCTGCCAGCCAAAAGGCCAAAGAACATTAAATTGTGGTATAAGAACATAATAACCCAATTAAATCCAATTAAACTGGGATTCTTAGTGGAGTCAATTTGTTAATCATGTGAATTCTCCTTTTCTCTGGTCCCTCTATTTGTTTATGGTGTAAGCTGATTTAGAAAATCATATGAGTCTAGTCCATAGTTCTGTTAAGACCCTCAATTTCTGGGTCCCATGTGGTTTAAAATGTTTAATAGTCCATTTAAGATAACTCATTTCAGGACAGCTGGAAAAATCAGACCTGCAAGTCCATCTGCCAACTGAGCATTGGGCAATTTTGGGTTGCCACAGCCTTTGCATTTTCCACTGGCCTCCTTGAAATATGGAGAAGACAAATATGCATATCCTCAGCAAAACAATGATGGCCATGCAACTGATTCATCATGTCATGCAGAATGGCCTGAGGGGTCTCAGCTCCCGCTTCCCACATAAAAATGCAGGATATGGTGAGGCCAAAAAGGAACACCCACGGAGCCATAGGTAGGGGAGTCACACTACTATAGTCTCACTGGAGGCTGGATCCACACTGTCCGCAACCTGCCATCCTAACTGCAATCCGCGCTTGCCAGCTCAGCCACCATCTTCTTGCTAGCCCCAATTTTTCTGCTAGCGTAGCCAAAGCAGTTATATTAGTGGCCGATGGCTCACTGGTTACAGCTGATGGCCAACTAGCCCCAGCTGATGGCCTCCAATCACAGTTGATGGCCATTTACAACCTGAGCCAGCACCTTTCTATGTGAGGCCGAGAGCCTGGAAACTGGTCTTTGGGGCTCTGTCCCCACACATCACTATTAATTTCCAACAGAAAAGCTAACTCTAGCTCTGAAGTTTACTCAGGCAACACAGGCTCCCAATATACCAGCCTCAGAAAGTAGGTGGCAGTGGAAAGGTGGGTAAGAGGGCTGGTGGCTGTCATTCTAAGCCAAAGAAAGTCTATTAGAGATGTGTGCATAGTCTCTAACCTGCCTGCTTTTAGAAGGCTGTGTGATATCTCCTGAATTATGTACAAAGGAAGTAGGAAGCACTGCTGCTTCACATGCCACCCTAAATGGACCTGTCAGCTAAGGTCACTTCACCTTGCTTATATGGTGGCTCTCCTCACAGTGTTGGCCTTGGTACCCATAATATGATGTTATCTCAGTCTCACCAGTGTATTAGAGATTACTGTATTGAATGCATCCCTCACTTTCCTGTTTTTTGGTGATATAACGTATCCATATGTCTCAGATAATCTAGATCCAGATGGAAGCATTTTATCATTGAAAAGGAATTTTGCTGAAGGAGAAGTAAACCAGACAACCTTGGTATTCTTCCACTTATGAACAGGACAGAACAAAACCACATACAAAACTGACAGGAAAGTAAAGGAGATCAATAATACAATTTTCTGTTATTTTTATTTATTTACACATGTAGATTCTGCTAGGTATTTCTTTTGGACAATAGGTCTGGAACTAATCTATTTTAGATCCAAACTACAATGACATATACTATAAGTTTTGGAAAAAAGTTAGAGAACATCTAATTAACCCATCAATTCATAGATTACACAACACATTAATGGAAGAATCAGGTGCTGTATTTCTAGGTAATGACCAGCTAACTCTGCCACAGAATCTACGTGGTCATTTTACTCTACCGTACTTTCCCAAACTCCACTGTTCTGAAGGCCAAGGATCTTTGTCCTCTCAATATCAAGCCTAGTGTCTGGCCTATGGACGACTTTTTGAAAATATCATGAAAGGAGAGTCAAAAAGGAAAAGCTCCAAATCCTAACTGGAACAAAGATTTTGAGGTTATAAATATGAAAGCAAATTATCAATTTATTACACAGCTTGACCTAAAACATCAAATTCCTATTAAAACAGAAAATGCATAGAATAATAACCACTTACTTCAGATATCTAAAAGGGTAATTTTGGGAATTACCTATATCAGATTCACCTCAGTGTCCCCATTCTAGACTTACTGAAGCAGAACACCTAGTATTGGGGCTCAGGAATGTACACGCTTACTATGTTTTCACAGATGATTCTTATTGATTCGTATTCACATTGAAGTTTGAAAAACACTTTATTCAGGTATTAAGGTTCCAGCAAGGGTCCTCAAATAATTTCCACTGAAAACATTTTATCTTACATAAATAACTACTTGTGTGGGTAGGGATGGTAAAACTGAATGCCTGTGTAGATGGGGACATTTCAATCTGCCAGAGTTAGGGATTCATGTGGGGGAGGGACAGAGAAACAAAGACCATGATTTCTGGCTTCAGGGTTGTCTTTGCCTGGGACTGATACTCCAGTGAGTCACAGAAAGTTGGGCACAGCAGCAACCCTCATCCATAAGAGCTGCCATCTTCCCTGATATTTTATACAAAGATGTTTCCCTGATGTTATAAATTAAGACCTCCTTCCCCACCCGAGGAAGCCATTTTCCTCTTTTTTTCAATCAACAGTAATCCACTCATTTCTTACTGTTGGCTTGACTTTGTATTGCAGGTTTCAAATGATCCCACAGTCTGTAACTATGTTAAAGGACTAATGTGAAGTTAAAACATAAGAGTCACTATAAAGGTAACCTTGTATAAAGTCTAGATATACACTATATACAGTTTTTTTTAAATATAGTATTTATTTATGAAGTCACATTTACCTTTCTAACATTTTGTTTTGGGGCTTCATTGAGGTGTAATTAACATGCAATGAACTGCACATAAGTCAGTGTACAGTTTGATCAATTCTGACATCAGTATACACCTATGAAACTATCACCACAATCAAGATAGTAAACATGTCCATTAGTTTGCAGACTTTTCTTGTGATCTTTTGTAATTGTTCCCTTCTCTCTTCACTCATTCTAGCCCACCTCCACTCCTACACATTTAATCACTCATAAGTTTTCTGTCACTGTATTTTAGTTTATTTTATCTAAAGTTTTACGTAAATCATACAGTATGTACAATTCACTGCCTGGCTTTTTCACACAACGCGTAGTTTTTTTGATATTTATCCACTATATGTCAATGGTCCATTTCTTTTTACGACTGAGTAGTATCCCATGGCATGGATGTACCACAGTTTGCTTAAGCATTTATCTCTTGGGTTGTTTTCAGCATTGGGCTATTACAAATACAACTGTCATGAATATATTTGTACAAGTCTTTAAGTGGGCATATTATTTCTTTTCTCTTGGGTAAATTTCTAGCCTGGATCAAATGGATGGTAAATGTGTTTAATATAAGAAGCTGCCAAATTGTTTTTCAAAGTGATTGTACCATTTTACATTCTATACAATGTATGAGAGTTTTAGTTTTTCTGCGCCCTCAACCACTTGAAATGGTCTATATTTTCTTTTAATTTTAGCTATTTTGATAATTGTGTAGTAGTATCACATTATGGCTTTCCTTTGTGTTTCCTTGATTATTAATGATATTGAACATGTTTTCATTTGCTTATTTTCTATCTATGTATCTTTTTGGGTGAAGCGTCTGTTCAAATTTTTTGTTCATTTATTTATTGGGTGTCTTATTTTCCTATCATTGAGATTTCAGGGCTTGTTATACATTCTGAAAAAAAGTATTTCATCAGGTACATGCCTTGCAAATGTTTTCTCCCTACTACACAAGTGTCTCTTCATTGTTTTCACATTATTTTTTGAAGAGCAAAATTTTTAGTTTTGATGATGTCCTATTTATCAATATTTTATTTTTAGTTCATGCTTTTGGTATTGTATCTAAGAAATCACTGCCTAACCAAAAGTCACAAAAATTTCCTCCTTTGTTTTCCTCTGTAAGTTTTTTATTTTTATTTTTAGGTTTTGCATTTATGTCTATGATCTTTTTTGAGAGTTTTTTTTTTTTTTTTTTTTTTTTTGGTATATTGTATAAAGTATGGATCAAAGGACAAATGACTTATGACTTCTTTGGAGCAATGTCTCAATGTCCACATTCTATAGGTAAGATTCATGGTATTGTTATGCCTTAAGGACATTAATGAAAATACAAACTATATGTAGTGACAGAGGCTGAATTCAGACCATAACCATGGGGTTTATGAAGACAGGAATATAGGCTGACAGCTGCATAAGCTCTTTCAAGTCATAGTTTCTCAATCTTTTTCTATTCCCACTGAAAGAGAGATTTTCTACATTCCGCTTGCCCTGATCCTGATGGAGGTGTTTGGAGAAGGCTGAAAATGAAAATTATAGAGAACGGTGCACAGCACTGCTCCTTGATACTCACTATTAATATACATTTTTCCATCTCCTACACTTTCATAACAGAAGCAGCTCCCTTTTCTTACCTCTTCTCTTTCCTCTTCTTAGTCTTACCTACATGCTGAAAGTCATAAGGATAAAAATCATGGGGTACACAGGACCAGGGGAATTAGCATACGGACTTGTAGCCCTCTGATGTGAAACAAAGGGAGGGTGTGAAATACTTCCTACCATAATTATGAAAACATAAACCTAGCAATCCATAAACTCTAAATTTATTGAAAAATACTTAACTGTGTACCAGTATTCAGCTATGGTTTCTATACATAAACATGCAGCCAAAATAGCATTTTCATTAAAAAGATTGACTGTTAATGGGAAAATGTTCAGATCACATTATTAAATTTCAGGTACAAAATATATGTAGAGTTATGAACCTGCTTTGTAAAAAAAAAAAAAATCTATGCATCTTATAGGACAGGCACTGTACACAGAAGTGATCAAAAATATATCTCCCAGTGGGAAGAAAGTTATTTTTAATTCTGTTTATTTTCTTGTTATTTAAAAATATTTTTTATAATAACATTTCCATTTGTAAAATTATTTTATAGGAAGTAACGAAATAGCCTTAAAAATCATACAGGAAAAACACTGGCAATTATATAACCTGAGGTTTCTGAAAACCTGCTAAGCAGAGAATTTTCTTTATTAAAATGTATACTACTGATATCAGCAAATTAGCGCTGCATGGGCTGGTATCGATGATATGAAAAATAGAATGCTTAAAAGATACCCATTAAAACATGAAATTCTACAATGGAAAGATTTGATCTTTTTCACTTGTTATTTGGATTGCTCAGCTCACTTTAAGCCCTTCTTAGAATTCCAAAGAGGTTATTGCAGGAGGAGAAGCTCTCCCACATCATTATTTAATACCCCTCTGTGTCTTCACATGTTTGAGTCTGTGAAACAATTCTGTTCTAAGATACTGAAGATGAACTCCTGAGGTTAAACAAAAGGATTCACTTGTCTCACCAGAAATTCAAAGTCGTTATGAAACAGAAATCCTGCTTCCCCTTGGTAATAGAGTAGCCATGAATCACAGCATCACTCTGGCTCGATCATAATCTAACATTTCATGCCTCTGACAATAACTTGATTTGTCAAGAGACTCTCCTGGTAAGAGCTGCCAATAGTATCGATGCCCATTGAAGAGGATATAATTAAGCCCTTGGTGAGCTAATTTCATTTTCTCTTTTAACAACTTAGGGTGCATAAGTGTAAAATTGAAATAGAAAGACGATGCTAAGAAACCTTGCTCTGCCCAAATTCGGAGCAAGGGTTTCACCTCTCTTTGATCTGATAAGGGATATTTAGAGATATTCAAAACAGCCTTCCCTCAAATACCTCACACTTACAGCAAATGTGTTTGTTGCTACCAACTAAGCACCATCAGGCTTTCTCTGATATAACAGTTTCCTCCAAATTAACTGCAGAAAAGTTCAGTGCTTCATGTTTGTTATCTGCTTCTATTATGGCTTGAGGACAGAGAATTGTTTCTGATTCACTCTACCACTCGCTGTGAGCAGTTTGGAGTAAAGGTATTTGTCGATTAGGGTAATTTCTTAGAAGCTTGTTATTTGCTTGGGAATACGTCCATTATTCAACAACTGGAAATATAAGGAGATGAATCAGTCATATTTTTAGTTAAAACAACAATTTTATGTTGAGACAGGTTAAGTAGAAGATTAATCATTCCCATATCAGCATAACCTCTGAAGTTGCATAAGGCAAGTATTCTACTATGACAAAGAAATAATCTCTACATCCAAAATTCTCTCCACCTTTGACTTTACCCACCTTTCATAACTAAGTATAATTATTTTCAAAATACAGGAAAGGAATCCATTATGTATGTGTTACATGCCTTGATCAAAAACATATTAGTTGGAGGATTAAGAGGGCAACAAAGGTTATCCTGAGTTCTGCCCCAAACTAATATCAACTAAGATAAGCATATTGAGTTAGTGCCTTGTATGTCTCTAAACCCTGGTCCTATCCCTGGTGGGAAGCAAAGGTGGTACGTCATGTCACAGCCTGTGCTGACAGAAGGGTGGAGAAAAATCTCTGCATAGAAGCCCTGGCAGTGTACTGAGCAAAGCCGACTGGTTAGTAGGTAGGAGTAGAAAGAGAATTATGAGATGTGTTTTAAATTTGTCATCTACAGTAAGAGCCTATCCAGGTGGTAATTTACCCCTAGAATACATCTTCAGGTTCCAACAATATTATAGCACAGTGAGGGCTGGTAAACAGCCAACCAAGGCTGAATTCCCTCATGAGAAAAGGCACAAACAGGGTGAATGTAATGTAAATTACTCACTTTCCCTTGCTGGCTATTTTATTTTCCCTTTCCTCGTCTTCCCATTTCCCCAGATTCCCAGAACTTTTAAGCTACAAGATTCTTTTTTACAAGAGGAAATGCTATCTCATAATCCACTAACATTTCTGTGCATGTGTTTAACAAGTTTTGTTTTAGGATTACCGGAATTTTCAAAAGAACAAATGGAGAAAATACAAAAAAAAAAAAAAAAAAAAAAAGAGAAAGAAAGAAGGAAAGGAAGGAAGGAAGGAAGGAAGGAAGGAAGGAAGGAAGGAAAAAAAGAAAGAGAGAAAGAAAGAAAGGGAGAAAGAAAGGGAGAAAGAAAGAAAGGGAGAAAAAAAGAACTCAGACGTGTGGCACCGGGGTGGGAGAGAACTTTGGAGGTAAAGGATCATCCCAAACTTCCTATCTCAGAATACATGAGGACTTCTCTATTAGCCTGATGAATGAGGTCAGCTGTGATGTCTTAGTTTACTCCCACGATGTTTTATTATAAAAGCTAAGACAAGATTTGGGAGGCCAGGCATTGAATGAAGAGAGAAAAGTTGAATTAATGGCTTTCTCTGTCATTGGTTAAGATTATCTGTATAAATTGGGAATCTTGTCAAAGATTCCTTGCAAGTAACCGAACACCAGACTAAGATTGTTTTAAGGAAACAGTGGTTTGTTTCTCTCACATAACAAGGAGTCCAGAGGTAGTCACCATCATTATTTAAGCAGCTCAAATCCACATATAGATAGACCTTTCATTATCATCCCTTTGTTTCTAACTTTATCTCTTCTGTCAAAGTCCAATCACTGAGGCTCATAAATTAGCTGTATTTTCCACATTTTTATATTTGTCTATCTCTCCCTCTATCAGCAAGAAGCTAATCAATATGCTAGATTTCCTCCCAGAGCAAGAAACAAAGTGCATAGGAAGGAGACGCAGTGATTAGTCATGATTAACTGACTAAATATGGACTGCTTCTCAGGGCAGCTGGGGCTCCCTGGTCAGTGTTTATTGTCAGAAATGAGTCAATGCAGTCCAAAGTCCCTCTCTTAGATAAATCATAAATAGGACACTTGTATTATTCTAGCCTAGTAGATTCCTTTGAACACTTTTATCCAGTAAAGATTTGCATATATCTTGGCTTATCGCCTAGACTTTCCTTGGTCTTTCCTTGCAAGAATCCAAGTTTTATAAGATGTTGCACCTAACAAACTATTTCCAAGTGTGAAATCCTGACCCTTCAAAATGATAAAAAGCATCTACTGTTCAGAAAATATATCTAGACTGACTTCTTGGAACACACCTCCTCTTTATCTGGGAAATCCCTCCCATTGGCTTTGGACTTGGACTTCCCCCATTTCTCTGTTTCTTAAGCTTGCCCCACTTGGAATTTGTTCCATGTGTTTGTGATCACAGTATCACGCTCTCTTACTCAACAATTACTTTCAATCCTCCTCCACTAGGTTTTCATGGATTTTGAAGCTTCAGGATTTTGAAGGTTTAAAAAGCACTACCTTTTTAGTGTTTTCATGACAGCTTGCCCAAATTTTCCTACATTTTTTGATGCATTATGAGTCTCCATGCCGGTAAATGCTGTTTTATCAAAGATCTCTCTTTTTCTCATCTCCCTCTTTTGCTTATCACATAGGAAAATTTGTACATATGCTCATGTTATCTTTAAATTATCTTGTCCCATCCAACCACTGAGTCCATGATGGTTCATTGCACTCAAATTTGTATGTACAAACAACTCTATTCTCTTTTGGGAATGCCATTTCTAATTACTTTCTCTCTATTTTAACACAAAAGGTGGATCAGCAACTTGTTTTCAAATTTGAAAATAAAATTTATGGCAAACAATCTACTTAAAAAATATGTTTAGCATCATTAAGAATTAGGTAAATGCAAATTAAAAGCACAATGAGTTATCACCACACATCTATCAAAGTGGCTAAAATAAAAACTAAATGCTGGTTAGGATGTGAAGAAACTAGATCACTCACACATTGCTGCTAGGAATATAAAATGGCACAGCCACTCTCGGAAATGACTTGACAGTTTTTTAAAACATGCAACTATCATAAGACCCAGATTGCACTCTTAGGCATTTTTCCCAGAGAAATAAAAAATTATGTTCATACAAAAACCTAAACCATACCCCCACCCCCTTATCTGAGATTTTATTTCTACAATTTCAGTCAACCACGTTCCAAAAATATTAAATGGAAAATTCCAGAAATAAGAAATTCATAACGTTTCAATTGTGTGCCAGTCTAAGCATCTCTCACTTCATCTTATCACATAGGCACTGTATTATTTCATATTATCACAAGAAGAAGAAGGGTGAGTAGAATATAAGAAGGGTGAGAGAGAGACCACATTTACATTTATATAACTTATTACAGTATATTGTTAATTGTTCTATTTTATTATTAGTTACTGTTCATGTCTTCCTGTGCCTAATTTATAAATTACATTTTAATAGTTATGTATGTATGGGAAAAAATAGTACATATAGGGTTTGGTACTACCCACAGTTTCAGGCATCCATTGAGGGTCCCTAGTGGACTAGAGGGGGCTGCCATGTGTGGATGTTCACAGTAGTTTTACTCATTATAACCCAAAACTGAAAACAACCCAGATGACCTTTAAAAGATGAATAGTTAAAGAAACTCTGGGATATACAGAATATGGAATAATACTTAGCAGTAAAAAAAAGGAATAAATTATTGACATATGCAACAACTTGGGCAAATTTCAGGAAATTAATTATATTGATTAAAACATGGTGATCCCCAAAGATTGCATACTGTGTGACCATTCATACAACATTTTGAAATGACAAAATTTTAGAAATAGAGAATGTATTAGTGATTCCCAGGGCCTGGGATCTGTATTAGGTCGGAAGAGGGAGGTATGTGTGACTCAATAAAATGGACAAATGAGGGATAACTGTGGTTATAAAAATGTACTATATCTCAACTGTTTATCAATGTGAATATCCTGGCTGCAATACAGTTTTACAAGATGTAAGCATGGGGAGAAATTGGGTAAAGTTTACATGGAACTTCCCTGAATAATTTCTTACACTTGTATGTGAATCATCAGTCAAAATTTAAAATTTAATTTAAAATTGTAATCACATTTGTTTACAATAGTACAGAATAAGTAAATTAGGAGCGCAAAGTAAAAAGAAACTATTTGAGCTCCTAGAATGACAAAATTGTTCTCAAAATTATATTGCAGAGTATAACTGCATCCTTTGTTCTAAATGATTTCATTAAATATTGCATTAACCATATTCTAAAAGACTTAATTTTCTCCATCTTGACATGACAAAAGTTGTATATCTTTCTCTATTTTCCTTAGAAATTCTACATAGAATCAATCGGGGATTTCTTTGGGAGAAATCAACTCTTAAACTGTAAAGTGAAAAACTTACTAGAAATGTTTTTAAAAGACATTTCAATTGTTTCAAATATGTCTGATGTGAAACAGATACTATTTAATTAACATTGTTAACAACCTCATACACCTCAGATAAATGTACTTTTTTGAAAAATGTTGCTCCTATTGAATATTTATGATTAAGAAAGGAAGGCCATTGATAGAATAATAGAAAACATCAAGAATTAAGACAGGAGAAGCCAGTGAAAGATGGAAGGCAGAGAACTGAAAAAGGTTACTATGAAGTACAAGGCAAAGACTGTGCTGCATTCGACATAATTTCTTCAAATGTATCCTACATTAACCGATACTTTCTTCAGCTGTATTTACACTGCTCTTAAAATTATCCATTGAGCTTCTTTCTAAATTGTTTTTAAGTAAACATATTACTGAAGTATATTATATATACATACAAATATACAAATTATAAGTATACAGATCAATGAACTTTCACTAGGTGAGCCCAGCCATGTAACTACCACCCAGTTCAAGAAATATAACATCACCAGACCCCTAGACACCTTCATTTTGCTTCACCCCAGTTGCCAATCCTCGCCAAGGGTAATTAATATTCTAACCTCTATGATCACGGATTATTTGTACTTGTTTCTGTACTTTATGTAAATGGAGTTTAAAAGTACAGACAAAAATAATGTGTAATTATCTTCCCAACAATCTACTTTCTTCCTTGTTACCTAGTTTGGCTCCCAAATTAGAATACTTCAGGTCATCTTCTTTTTCTCCCTCTCCTCATCCTCTATTTCATCAACAATCTAGCTCTAATATTAGTTACCTAAACATTTTTCAAATTTATCCTTGATTCTTTGCTATTAGAAACTATTTTGGAAATCAAAATAAAAAACTGTCTCCCTGGCCTCACTATTATTACCTTCTCTGCCTTAATACTTGCTCTCCACTCTTTCCAACATGATTTTTCTAAAACACAACCTAACTAGTCATTTGTCTTTGTGAGCAAACTGTATATTTGCTTTGTCTTAAAAAAAAAAAAAAGTCAAATAATTTAAACTTGTTTACAAATCCCTTGAAGATATTGCTGGCATATTTTCCCATATTTAATCTGCCTACAAATCCCAGCATGCATTGTATTCCACCCATCTGGTATTATTTTCAGTCTCCAAATAATATTCTTTCACACTCCTCTGACTATGTGCATTTGCTCTGATTTCCTCCACAGATGTTTTTCTACCTCTTTATTTGCCTAGTGAAAAGCCTATTCAACCATGAAAACTCAATTAAAATATCCTCACTCTCCATCCCTCATCTCACCGTCAAAGATACTTAGTAGCTGCATGACACTCATTCCAGAATAATGTATAGCTGATTCTATGTGGCACTTTTAATATAATAAACAAGTATTTTCTAGTTTTGTCTCTCTGCTCCATAGATTGAGTTATTTGTTCAATTCCTCCCTGTATTCTCCATGTCTGGAAAAGTATACAAAAATTGTTCTATTCGAGTGAATGAACAGTAACAAATAAAAAAAGGACAGACAGAGGTGCAGTCATATTCTCAAGACGCATCAAAGAAGGAAGGGCTTTCTTGCTTGTTTTATATGTCCTCATATAAAACGGGACATTTAAGCTCCTTATTAAAAATGCATACACCTTGGGGAGGCTGACAATGAGGCAAACACTGACCTCTCCTTACTCACAAGCGGCAACACTCCTTTCGGGAAAGGCACACCTAGGAGATCCCAAGCATCACTTAGAAAGGACTCTTCTTCAGAGTATTTCAGATAATAAACCACTTATTCAGGTCTGATCAAGACCCTCAGATAGCATCTCAGCCACCCAAGTGAGGTGCAGGCCCTGGTTCCTGGATGTATTCTGACAAACTGGAAATCGTAAAACAAGGGTTGGTCTGGGATTCTAACTATCCTAGGTTCAAATCCCTACTACTTGCAGGATTTGTTGTTTGACCCTCTACAGCTCTCCATTTTATCATCTGCCTGGTGGGAATAACCTGTGCTTTTTGAAGTGGGTTCATGTGAGCATCAAATGAACTAATGCTTATACAGTGCCTGGTACAATGCTTGGCGGAGTCCGTGCCCTGGAATGGCCACTTTTCTTTTCTGTTCCCCCAGTGCATGCTTGTGCTGTTTCCCTTTTTATACATGGACTGTAAATTACACACTGTACGTGGTACCAGGCTGAGGAGTTGGGAGGGCGGAGGTGACACACTGTGTGCATTAACTGTAGCAGAATGTGTGGAGGAGACGGTAATACAGCCAGGACTGAGAATCAACAGTAAATCTTCCCGCGTTCAGTGTGTTCTGCTAACCCCCAAGGTTCCCTGGAGGCCCCGCGTGGCCTGGATTGCTGACATAGGCACCATAAGAATTGTGCAGCTCAGTACAAAACTGCTAGCTCACTCCCCCCGATTTTGCACAGATTCAGAGCACTGCACTCATTCCATTTGATTTGTGCTTAGAAGAGATAAAGAGAACAAATGTCTGAAAACAAAACCCACATGCCAAATCAGCTAGTTCTAAAGCTCCAGTCAAGGCTGCACAGAAATGAATCTGTACTTGCCCGGGCAGTTTCTATTCCTCTGTCTTTCAGCAACATTGCCTAAGCTTCTAGTGTAGACACCTCTATATCTGACACTGGGAGGACAGAAGGATCCATAAGAGCAATGAAATGACCATGACCCAGCTGCTCACTACATATGCTGCTTGAAACAAAAATAAATTAGCTTAGGCACGACATGTTTTTCTCTGGATGATACCACATACATTCACGTGTTTGACAACTACTGTTTAAGCATTGACTTAGTGATCACAAAGCTTAGTGCTGATCAACAAACAATAGTTGATCAACAACCAATCTGAGAAATTCCCTTGTTCACAGAACTGGTAAGATGTGCAGAGAGAGCAAAGCACACAGAAAGCAGACTTAGCAAAATATATATTGAGCAGTAGCAACCAGGTGTCATGAAAAAAAGTCAGAATATATAGAAAATGGGAAATGATTTGTCGACAGATTGGCTAGAGACGCCGATGCAGGATTGAAAAGCATCCGCACTGGATGATCTGGGTCGTGAGTGATTGCAAATAAGGACACTGGGAGCAGACAGAGAGGTCAGAGCCAGAATGACATATCAAAGAAATAAGGCAGCAACAGCCTATATGATTTTCTATTGCACATAACAAATGACCACAAACACGTGGAGGGGTTAACTGGGTCCATTGCTCAGGGTATCACAAGGTTGCCATCGAGGTGTCGGCTGGCTGATCCCGCCTGGAGGCTGGGTGCTCCTCTTCCAAGCCATGTGGCTGTTGTCAGAATTCCTTACCTGGGAGCTGTAAACTCACATGCACTGTGTCTTACTGCAGGCATGAGAGAGTCTTTCTGACATTTCACCTTCTTTCAAGGAGCTCATCTCATTAGGTCAGGCCCACCCACAATAATCTCCCTTTGGATTAACCCAAAGTCAGCTGACTAGTAATCTAATCACAGGAGTACTATTTCTTCAGATTTACTGGCCCTTACCATATTCAAATGGAGGGGATTTTGCAGAGCATGGATCTTAGAGGTCACGTTCGATTAGCTCGAGGTCAGATAGAAAGTTGTCACTGAAGGATCCCCTTCACAGTTAGCTGTCTTTACTCTACATGTATCCATCTGCCCTGTTTGGAGGATACTTGCAGTGTTTCAGAGTAAGACTCCAGCATTGGACTACTTAGGTTCAAATCCTGACTTCACTCCTTCATAGCGGTGTGACCTCAGGTAAGTCACTAAACCTCTCTGATGGCAACAATGAAGAGTTCACACAAAGGATTTTGACTTTATCTTCTGCAGATAATATTAAGTCAATCATGATTTGAAAATAGTACATGTGTGACCAGTTAGTACACATAATTGTAGAGGAAATTTCTTAGTTTCTGGTTGTGGTTCCTTTTCCTTGAAAATTAAGTAAAGGAGATCAAGTGTCAGCTTGCTTATTAATAGCAGATATTGTGATTACAGTTAAAAAGTAGTGACCCTATCTTATTCTCCATCAAATACCACAAAACATTTCAGTGTTGTAAGCACTAATAGACTCTAGTTTGTTAAATTAAATTAAGTAATTGAGCCTATAAAAATTAAAACACTGCTTCTAATGAGCAGGTTTTCAGCATAATGAAGCCAATGGAAAGACAGCCTTCTTTTCTTACACAAAACCTTAGAAAGATGGGATAGTAAGGAATATACCCCCCTCCTTCTGATGTCCATAAAGAGGAGTGGCTAAATCATAGTTATACCAAAGTGGGCATCTTGCTGGTTTTAAAGACATACTTGATCCTGGGTCAGTTCTTTGTTTCACCCAATTAATAACATTGATACATCCTCAAGGAGATGCAATCTTCACATCCATCCACAGCCATAGGATTTCAAAGAAGGAAACCTAGACTATGTATGTGCCCTGTATTGGAGACAAGGGTTGTGCAACAGGCAGACTTACAATTGACGTCCTCACATCCTTGTTTGACCATTGTTCTAAGAGTCTAACTTCAAATGCCCAGTAGGATGGGTCTCCATAGAAATGCTATGGAGAATTCAGCAAGGCTATTGTATTCCGATGCAGAAACCCATGGAAACCGCAATGCAGCAGCTATTCTCATAAACGCTAGCAAGTGAGTAGGTCTAGCGAGTTGGTCCTCAATCTTTGGTTTGCAGGTTCTCATACACAGAGCCTCTGGTAAGGTGGGGTTGACATTAGGTATAAAGTAAGTGATCTTGAAACTCTGCTTTGAAAAATGCCATTCTCAAAGATAGCAGGCAAATTACATGGCTGTAATTATCTAGGCAAAACCTATCGGAGCCTAGACTATAGTAATTGTTGGGGGTAGGGTGGGGCTGGATGCATTTCTGCTGTTTCTTAGCTTAGACTCTCCTTCCAAAGCAACAAAAATTGGGTCACTCAAAACAGATATTTAGAGAAAAAAATTTCTCTCCCCCTCAATCTCTTTCAGCTCGGAGAGCCTGCATTTTATCATTTAGACATAGAACATCAGAGAATTCTATAATACAAGGTAACAACATAATGCAACTAAATGACATAATAACAACTCCCTTAACATAGATTTGTAGGATTACTTACATCTATGTTCAGCTGGAAAAAAAAAAAAAAAAAGACACTCCACTCACAGAAAAACTTATCAGCTTACAAAATGGTAATAAATATGAGTGAACTACAGCTGCTTACAAAATATGCACAAACCATAAAAACTAAGAAACCAGCTTATTTTTAAATGAAAGTATTTTATTCATCAACTAGAGAGCATTAAATAGCTTCTTGGTCATTCTTAGTATTTCTCTTAGCTGTAAAATTTCTACCTTGAAAAGACTATAATTTTATATATATAATGTGATGGCTCGATGCAATGTCGGAGGGATAGTGGAAGGAGAGATGGGGAAACGGGGGTTCACAGTGTGAGGGATATAAATGATGAACGTCTAAGTATTACCTTGTCTTGTGCACCTGAAACTAATAATAATAATAATAAAAGACATTGAGGAAGTTAGAAAGTTTAGAATGAAGAAAACATAAAAGTGACTAAATCAATTCAGAGATTTTCATTGTGATGACAAACACTGTGAGGGCTCCATGGTACACATTCTGCCCCCTTAAGGATAAGTTTGCAGTTTATCTGCACTAAAGGGCACCTTCCTCCTAGAGGGCAGAGCTGCTCTGTGTTGCGGAGGCCTGACTATTGTGGTATCTGAGGATGGGTGGGCCCGGAGGTTTATAACAGAACATCACAAAGCAGTCCCTTCTGGATCTGCTGGAGTCTCCGTGGCTGGCAATGAATGCCATGTGTGAAGAGGGGCAGTGATCAAGATACCCTAGATATTAGCTGAGGGCTTGTCATAGATGGCCTTTATTATGTTAAGGTATTTTCCTTCTATACCTATTTTATTAAATGTTTTAATAATTAATGGTGAAAAGCTGAAGCCCTTTGCTCTACGTTCAGGAACACGACAAGGTTGTCCCCTATCACCTCTGCTTTTCAACATAGTGTTGGAAGTCCTTACCAGAGCCATCAGGCAAGAGAAAGAAATAAAAGGCATCCAAGTTGGGAATGAAGAAGTTAAATTATCACTCTTTGCAGATGACATGATGCTATATATAGAAAACCCTAAAGACTCCACCAAAAAGCTGTTAGAAACAATTAACGAATACAGGAAAGTTGCTGGCTACAAAATCAACTTACAAAAGTCCGTTGCATTCCTATATACTAACAATGAAATCTCAGAAAAAGAAATACAAAAAACAATTCCCTTTGCAATTGCAGCAAAAAGAATAAAATACCTAGGAATAAACTTAACCAAGGATGTGAAGGATTTATGTGCTGAAAACTATAAGACGTTTTTAAAAGAAATTGAAGAAGACACAAAGAAATGGAAAGACACTGCGTGCTCATGGATTGGAAGAATCAACATAGTTAAAATGGCCATATTACCCAAAGCAATATACAGATTTAATGCAATCCTCATCAAAATCCCAATGGCAGTTTTCAAAGAAATAGAACAAAAAATCATCAGATTTGTTTGGAACCACAAAAGACCCCGAATAGCCAAAGCAATCTTAAGAAAAAAGAACAATACTGGAGGTATCACACACCCTGACTTTAGCTTGTACTACAGTGCTACAATAATCAAAACAGCATGATATTGGCAGAAAAACAGACACATAGACCAATGGAATAGAATTGAGAACCCAGAAATAAAACCACATAAATATGGACCTATAATTTTTGACAAAGAAGCTAAAAACATACAGTGGAGGAAAGACAGCCTCTTCAATAAATGGTGCTGGGAGAATTGGATAGCCACGTGCAGAAGAATGAAACTGGACTGCTATCTGTCACCATGTACCAAAATTAATTCAAAATGGATCAAAGACTTAAGCATAAGACCTGACACAATAAACTGCATAGAAGAAAACATAGGTACTAAACTTATGGACCTTGGCTTCAAAGAGCATTTTATGAATTTGACTCCAAAGGCAATGGAAGTAAAAGCTAAAATAAAATAAATGGGACTATATGCAACATAAAAGCTTCTGCACAGCAAAAAAAAACCATCAACAAAATAAAGAGGCAACCGACTGAATGGGAGAAGATTTTTGCAAACAGTGCCTCTGATAAGGGGCTAATATTCAAAATATACAAGAAACCATTGAAGCTCAACAACAAAAAAACAAACAACCCAATTGAAAAATGGGCAGAGGACCTGAAGAGACATTTCTCCAAAGAGGACATACAAATGGCAAATAAACATATGAAAAAAGGCTCAACATCACTAATCATCAGAGAAATGCAAATAAAAACCACAATGAGATATCACCTCATCCCAGTCAGAATGGCTATCATCAACAAGACAAATAGTGACAAGTGTTGGAGAGGCTGTGGAGAAAAAGGAACCCTCATACACTGTTAGTGGGAATGCAGACTGGTGAAGCCATTATGGAAGGCAGTGTGGAGGTTCCTCAAAAAATTATGAATAGAATTACCATATGACCCAGCAATCGCTCTCCTGGGTATCTACCCAAAGAATTTGAAAACATTTATACATAAAGACACGTGTGCTCCAATGTTCATTGCAGCTTTGTTTACGGTGGCCAAACATGGAAACAACCAAAATGTCCTTCGATAGATGAATGGATAAAGAAGTTGTGGTATATATACACAATGGAATACTATTCGGCGTTAAGGAAAGATGATATAGGAACATTTGTGACAACATGGATGGATCTTGAGAGTATAATGCTAAGTGAAATAAGACAGAAAAAGCAGAGAACCTTTTGATTTCACTGATAATGTGGTATATAAACCAACAACAAGAAAAGAACAAGACAAACAAACGAGAAACAAAAACTCATAGACACAGACAATAGTTTAGTGGTTACTAGAGGGTAGGGGGTAGGAGATGAGGATAAGGGGGATCAAATATATGGTGATGGAAGGAGAACTGACTCTGGGTGGTGAACTCACAATGGGATTCATAGATGATGTAATACAGAATTGTACACCTGAAATCAATGTAATTTCACTAACAATTGTCATCCCAATAAATTTTTTAAAAAATTAAAAAAAAAAAAAGATAGCCTAGAGAACTTGGTTCTTGATCCAGAGCTACCCTGTGTAATTTTAACCTAGCAAGGTAACTTCCTTGTAACTCACTTTCAGCAACTTGAAATCAAAGCAGTTAGGCTAGATGAGAGCTAAAGACCCTCCATCTCTGCCATTGTATGATCCTGCCATTTAAAGCTAAAGTGTAAATATGAGAAATAGGAGTAATCAAGAATCAGAATATACAAGTATTGGAATGAAAAACCCCACATTCCTGTGTCTTCTTGTCTCTGCATACCCGGTCAGCTCATTTATGGACATTCTCCTTCTTGCTGTAGTGTTTTCCATAGTCACAGGCCTTAGCCTGGCTATCCTCTGTGTCCTAACACAAATGTCATTTTCTCAGCGGGGCTCTTCCTGCCTCTCAGTCTAAATTAGATTTTAAGTAAATATTCCTTTCTATAAAAAATTATTCTTTTCCTTTACATCATCATGGAAGTTTGGCACATATATCTAACTCTGTTTTATCTGTTAAATATGTTTTTCTTCGGAAGACCTCAGGCTCCTGAAGGACAGAGATGGTGCCCATTATGATAAATACTGAGTCTGTTGCTTAGTGCTTGAAACATAGTGAGCCATCCTGAATAGATGTCAAGGGAAGGAAGGAAGGAAAGAAGGAAGGAAGGACGGAAGCAAGGGAGGCAGGGAGGTAGAGAGAGAGGGAGGGAGGGAGGGAGGGAGGAGGGAGGCAGGGAGGGAGGAGGGAGGGAGGGAGGAAGCAAGGCAGGCAGGGAGGGAGGGAGGGAGGCAGGGAGGAAGGGAGGAAGGGAGGG
Organism: Rhinolophus hipposideros; assembly: GCF_964194185.1. NCBI lineage: Eukaryota > Metazoa > Chordata > Mammalia > Chiroptera > Rhinolophidae > Rhinolophus > Rhinolophus hipposideros. Next base: position 42,268,784 of record NC_138051.1, read on the forward strand.
AGGGAGGGAGGGAAGGAAAGAATCACTACAATTCTTTTCTCCACTCCAACATTTGAAACAAAATATCTGCAACACATTTCATGAATGAGGTGTACATCTTGTGTCTTTTATCTCTGCTCATATGGGTACTCTGGGATCTCACTTCTTTTGACGTCCCCCTATCGAGGCCTATATCTCCCTGTAACTTATAACCTCCAGGAATAAAAAAGGGGATACACCTCTTCTATGTTCTCCTTATATATTTCATGAACAAAATACGATTTCCTGTTGTATGATCTTCCTATTGTTGCAGTAACAAATGATCACAAACTTGGTGGCTTAAACAACACGATCTTATTATCTTATATCTCTGGGGTCAGACGTCCAAAATAGATCTCAATTGGCTAAAATTGTGGTGTTGGCAGGGCTGTGTTCCTTTTGGAAGCTCTTGAGGAGAATCTGTTTCTTTGTCCTTTTCCAATTTCTAGAAGTTGGCTTCACACTTGGTTCATGGCCTCTTCTTTCATCTCCCCTGCCAGCAAAGGGAGGATGACCCCTTCTCACACTGAATCGTTCTGACCTCCACTTCTGTAGCGACATCCCATGTAAGGTAACACTCTCCTGTTCCAGGAATTAGGACATGGACTTCTTTTTCTGAGGGGTGAGGTGACATTATTCTATATACCACACCTGCACTTTCTCCCAATCTACTTTTGAGCTCAGGGTATTCATACCTGGCTAAAGCTCCAAAGCCTAACCTCACTTCTTCTAGTCCTTTCCCTTCTCTCCATCATAAGAATTTCACAAGAATATTACTCCATCACAAAGACAGCTATGCAACAGCCACTTGCATTTTACATACATGACTTTCATAGTTTTTTTACTATTTGCTAAAAACCTGGAAAGTCCAATGTATTTTGCATACAAGTAATAATTTTGCTGAGTCACACATTTTAATCACAAGCCTTGGAAATAAAAGTCTTAATGAGAAAGTGAATCTAGTCTACAATACAGTCAATGTCTATATTTAATATGGCTCTTTTGAACACTTACTGTAATGTGATGGTAAAAAATTATATTCTGTAGTGAAACCATGTTTGCAGCACTTCAGAAAATCTATTATTCATGAATATCAAAGATGTAGTGAACAAAAAATATAATTATCTATGCCTAACAAATATCGATATATATTAATTAAGCTTTATGATATATAATTCACATGTGACCTTATCATCCATTATCACAGCAACCCTGCTAGAAAAGTTTTATAGGCAGGAAACAGATTCAGAGACCATCTGTAGTTTACTGAATGTCAAGTACCTAGTAAAGGGTGGAGCCAGGATTTGAAACAATTTGGCACAACAATCAAGTTCTTTCCACTACTGCAAATATTCAAACATATTTATGTGGTTTCCTTTTGTTAATTTTGTCATGTAAAACCACTGCAGCTTCCAGGTGGCAGAAGCTCTCAGCTCAGCAGATTAGGTCCTAATTAAGGCCTATTGTGTGGTGACACCCTTCCTCTGGAGACCCAGATAAGGGCCATGGAGGATGTCAAAACCTGCCCATATATGGGACTACTGGGTCTTTTTTTTTTTTTTTTTTTAACAGCAAGAGGAGTCTCACATCTTTGCAAAAATTATTTTTCGCAGGACACCAAGATGAAGGGAGAGCAGAATATAGGAGATACTTTCAATTTTAGTTGAGCATTAGTTTAGAGTTAGGAAGAAAAACATTATGAAAAAATAAAAATATATATTTGCAGCATAAAATGTACTCATTTCCTGAGTAAGAAGGTGAGCTCAATCAGGGTCAAAGAATTGGAGAATCTAATTAGCAATGACACCTCAGAGGCCCTAAATATGACTGGTGAAGATGAAACTATGTGAGCTTGATGGAGTACCGCCACTGACTCTGGCAATATCTGACATTTCACCCTTTCCGTGAGAGCCAGGGAACAAATTAACTTCGCATATGGAGATTTCCAAAATTAGCCAATCTTCTAGCTAGTCCCCCAAGCAGTTATTAAAATATGATTTTCAAAAGGTTAAAAATCATAACCAACACATATGTATAAAATGAGCACCTGTCAAAGAGTTTAAGTGATGAAAAAAACCAGCAAGAAACCAGTTCCAAATACATTGGAGGAGATAGAGATTTACAGGCAATTTAACAAAGAACTGTAAAAACAAGAGTGCTTGTCGGACTAAAAGTTAACGTCCAATAGGGTACTAAACTATTAATTCAGAGTTCTTTGTTTTATCAGTAAGAAATTATTTTCACCTCTGTTGAACAAAAATTTTTCAGTTAACCTCTTCTCTAGAGCAGGGTTCTAGGGAAGCCTTGTTACTGCTAACATTTTGTTGTGGGGGGCTGTCCTGTGCATTGTAGGATATTTAGAGCATTCCTGGCCACTACCACACCGTGCCCCAATCATGGCAGTCAAAAATGTCTCCAGACGTCATTGTCATATGGCTCCTGAGGGGCAAGTAGTACTGTTCTACAGAGATGAAGATTGTTAAAATTTATCCCAAACTTGAAAGTAGGCAAAAGAAATCACTGGGTCTTCTTTCAGTGCAGCACTGGGCTTCTACCTTTGGGTTTCTTTTGACTGAGCTATTTTACTTGTCTCCAGGCAGTGAGAGACAGTTCTGTAATGTACATCTATTGTTAACCCGCACTACTGATTTTCTGTTCACCTCTGCTTCTCATTATGTTCCACCATTACTTGGATAGGGAAAAAATACTAATTTGACTATAACTTTTCAAAATAATATCCATTTTTCAAAGGATGCGGTAAATTGTGAGTAGCAATTTTTTGTTCTTTCTTTTTAGATTTTAACAATGCTTTATCTGATATGATATTCTTCCTTTTTTAGACATGTTGAGTCAGAAGGTGACAATGTTAGACAAGGACTATAACTGAACACAGTGTTAGCTGTTCACCTCTTATGTATTTGGTAGCATTTCCCAATCGGACTACTATGTCCTCTCTAATTCCTCCACATTCAGTACAGAGAAAAGATTATAAACTGTGACCTTTGATGATGGTCAAAGTTCATCCCTCCTTTATGTAAAACTTTCAAAGATAAATGGGCTTCCAAATTCATATATTTTTTAAATTTTAGATAGCTCATATGGCACCTATTACTCAATATTCCCAGCAACATCTGGGACTGCTTCTCATAATCAAACACTTTAATATTTCTACAGCTAAGCAAATGGACTTACACATCAAATGGGAATAAAAAAAATATAAATAGCCTCAAAACATTTCAGTTCAGGCGTTGCTACCAAATGAATAAGTGCCAAATTTGTGAAAAAAGATTTTGTTTTTCAGTTTTTCAGATATCAGAATTTTAAATTAGGGGTTATGAATCTAGAAAACAAGGTCTGACAATTAAGTTCATGAACTTGTTGCAATGATGCTACTAACCTTTTTTGATATCAAAAGCATTATTGAATTTATACATTATGAATTTGTACCAACTGGACAAACAGTTAACCAAGTTTACTATTTGGAAGTGCTGAAAAGCTTCATGAAAAAGTTAGACGACCTGAATTTTTCATGGCTCTTGCATCACGACAATGCACCAGCTCACACAGCACTGTCAGTGAGGGAGTTTTTAGCCAGTAAACAAATAACTGTATTGGAACACCCTCCCTACTCACCTGATCTGGCTCCCAATGACTTCTTTCTTTACCCAAAGGTAAAGGAAATATTGAAAGGAAGACATTTGGATGACATTTAGGACATCAAGGGTAATATGGCCATTGCAGAAAGAGAGTTCCAAAACTGCTTTGAAAGGTGGATTAGGTGGAAAGGTGGAAAGGTGCATAGCTTCCCAAGGGAAGTACTTATGTAGAAGGTGACCTTAGTGATATCAGCAATGACGTATGTAGCACTTTTTCTAGGATGCGTTCACAAACTTAATTGTCAGATTTTGTAATAATAACACAACGGCAATAACGATATCTAATATATAAGGGTATTTATTATGGGGTAGGCCCTGCAGTATGTTACATGTAATTAGATCATTTCAACCTCCTACAACCTACCAGATACTTTTATTATCATCCCTACTACACTGATGAGGTTTAAAGAGATGTGATCCACAACCAAGACTATGAAGTAGGATTACAGACTGAATCCTAACAATTCTAGTCTCCATTGAGTACTCAGCCTTTCCTTTTTGCTCTGCCTGTTCATAAGCCTACAAATGATAGGTCAAGTAGATATTAATAAGTGAAGGGAAGTATATTATATCCCTTCTGCATTGCTAGATATTTTCAGGCAAATATGACTTAAGTGAATACAACTGACTGTTCTACTCAGGTTCACAGGCTCCCTTTGCTGGTTATTTGACTTTTCTTAAAGCTTCCGATCAAGAATTTCATAAGCACAAATTAGACACTCAGTATGGATATAAAGAAAAGCTGGTAGTCAATATTTCAGCTGTTTCCAAATACATTTCTCCTGCTGATACAGACTAAGGGAGAGTTATAGTCCACATGACACTTTCATGAAATGTTTCCCAAATGATTTTATTAAAAATTTTATGTGAAAAATTCAGATGAAGGATTGACCGAAAGACAACCCAAATGGGAGTAATATAGTGGCTGGAATATGAGCCTTTCCCTTATGGAACATTTATAAGCAGGCTTCTCATATGTGCCATTTTGAGGATTACAAACATATATTTTGTCTGTCACTGTGCTCATAATTTTCAAGTGCTTTTCAAATCAGTTAGGAAGTGTTTTGTATTCTCACTAAGCAATATGTCAGCATTACTTCTATGACTACGTGGCTATCATATAATTCACCTCTATACTCCCATTTAGCCCTCACTGTTAGGACTATGAAGTAGTCCTCACATTTAGATCTATGAAGTAGGTTACTATTACATGGTATATCTTTTTCCATAGCTTTATTTCCAACCAATTTTATCTTTTGAATCCAACATGTCTCATATAGACAGCATATTGTTGGATATTGTTTTTTTAATCTGTTCTGACAAGCTGTCTTTTGGTTAGATTGTTTAATCAATTCACATTTTTAAAATAGCATTCTTGAGATATAATTCACATGCATAGTATTCACCTTTTAAAAATACACAATTTAGTGGTTTTTAGTATATTTACAAAGTTGTACAGCAATCAACACTAATTCCAGAACATTTTCATCACTCTCAAAGGAAACCCCATACCTTTACCCCCAGCCCATGGCAATAATTAATCTACCTTCTCCTGATATGGATTTTCTTGCTCTGAACATTTCATATAAATGGAATCATAAATATGTGGCATTTTATATCTGGCTTCTTTTACTTAGTGTACTTTTTCAAGTTTTTATCCATCCTGTAGTATGTGTTAAGCACTTCATTATTTTTATGGCCAAATAATATTCTGTTGCACAGATGAACCAGATTTTTTTTATCTATTTATCAGTTTAAGGACATTTGGGTTGTTTACGCTTAGTGGCAATAATACATAAAGATGCTATAAACATTCATGTGTAAGTTTTTCTATGTGAAAATAGGTTTTCAATTCCATTGGGTATAATATTGCTAAATCATATAGTGACTCCATCTTTAACATTTTGAGGGACTACCAGCCTGTTTTCAAAAGTGGACACACCATTTTCCATTCCCATTAGCAATGTATGAATGTTTGGATTTTGCCACATTATCACCAACACTTATTATTATGCATCTTTTTTATTGTAACTGTCATACGGGGTATAAAGTGGTATCTCATTATGGTTTTGTTTGCATTTCCATAAAAACTAATGATGTTGAACATATTTTCATGTGCTTATTGGCTATTTGTTTATCTTTGGATAAATGTCTATTCAAATCCTTCGCGTAATTACTAATTAGATTATATGTCTTTTTATTGTTGAGTGGTAAGAGTTCTTTAAATCTGGATATGAGTCCTTTATAATGCATAGTATTTGCAAATATTTTCTGAGCTGTGGGATGTTTTTTTCACTTTCCTGATGGTGTTCTTCATAAAAGTTTTTTTTTTTTTAATTTTGATTGATTCCAATTTATTTTTTCACATGTTGATGAGCTTTCGGTGTCCTAGCTAAGAAATTAATCCATAATTTAAGGCCACAAAGATTTATTCCTATGTTTCTTTGAAGAGTTTTATGGTTTAAGCTCTCAGGATTATTCTCTACCATGCTTTGAGTTAAATATTTTATGTAGTTTGCAGTAGAGGTCCAACTTCATTCTGCTTGGTTATCTATTTTTTTTGGCACCATTTATTGAAAACACTATTCTTTCCCCACTGAATTGTCTGGGTACCTTTGTCAAAATCAATTGACCATAATGTAAGAGTTTATTTCTGGATGTTCAGTTCCAATTCCAATGATCTATATTTATATCTGTAAGCTAATCCCAAACTATCTTGATTATTATAGCTTTGTAGTAGGATTTGAAATTGGGAAATGTTAGTCCTCCAATTTGTTCTTCTTTTCCAAGATTGTTTTGACTATTCTGGGTCTCTTGAATTCTCATATAAATTTAGGATCCATATGTCTATTTCTGTAAAATAAGGCAGTTGGTATGTTTATAGGGATTGTGATAAGTCTCTCGATCAATTTAGAGAGTATTGCCACCCTAAAATATTTAATCTTCTAACCATGAACATGGCTTTTTGTTCCAATTACGTAGTTCTTATTTAATTTCTTGCAACAATGTTTTATAATTTCCAGTGTAAAGTCTTGCAGTAATTTGTTAACTTCATTCCTAAATATTTATATTTTTGACAATATTCTAAAATGGAATTGCTTTTTATAATATTATTTTTTATCATTCAAAAATGCCAGTTTTTTACTTTATGTATTTGGGGCTCTGTTGCCAGGTGCATGTACATATAACTATTATACTCGTTTAATGGTTTGACCATATTACCACTATAAATTATTTTTCTCTAGTTAAAAATTTTGTCTTTCAGGCTATTTTGTCTGATATTAGGATAGTCACTCCAACTCTATTTGGGTACTGTTTTCAGGTATACTTTTTTATTCTTTTTTCTTTCAACCTATTTTGGTATTTGAATATAAAGGGTTTTCCTTATAGATAGCATATAGCTTGATCATAGGGTTTTATTTAATCCATTCTGCCAATCCCTTCTTTTGATCTGAGTACTCAGTCCTTTTACATTAATGTAATTATTAATAAGGTAAGATTTGCATGTGTCATTTTGTTATTTGTTTTCAGTGTGCCTTGTCTTACCTGATTTTCTTTTCCTCCATTAGTGTCATTTTTTTTCCTCAAAGAGATATGTTCTAATATACCATTTTATTTCTCTTGTTTCTTTTATTATGTTTTTGAGTTACTTTCATATTGATCACCCTACACATTATAACTAACATCTCTCCTTAAAATAATATTAACTTAGTTTCAATGGTATATAAAAATTTTACTCCATATAGCTGATCCCTCACCCCTCATCTATTCTATTACAAATACATATTTACATATTACAAGCCCATTTTACTCTTTTTTTGGCTATTAATTACCACATTTATCTTTTAAGAAAGATAAAAGAAACAAATTACAAAATTTACAAGTATCCTCTTTTACATTTACCTATGTTTTACCTTTCCCAGTGCTCTATATCTTCTTGTGGATGAAACTTTTTGTTGACTGCCCTTCATTCCAACCAGAAGGACTCTTTTATTTCTTGGGGAGGTCTGCTAGTGACAACTTGCCTTCTGTTTTGGCTTTTTCTTACCTGGGATTGTCTTAATTTCAACTTTATGTTAGATGAATAGTTTTGCTAGGCATACAATTCTTAGTTGACAGTGTTTTTATTTCATCACTTTATATATATCATCCTACTGACTTCTGTTTTCCATGATTTCTGATGAGAAAACCACTGCTAATTTTATTGAGAAATACTGGTACAGGATGAGTCAATTTTCTGCTTTTAAAATTCTATTTTTGGCTTTGGCTTTTGACAGTTTGACTATAATACATCTAGGTGTCCATCTCTTTGAGTTTACACTACTTTGGAGTTTACTGATCTCTTTGAATATGCATATTACTGTTTTCCATCAAATTTGTGAAGTTTTCAGCCATTATTTCTTCAAATATTTATTCTGTCCCTCTCTCTGTCTTCTTCATTTGGAACTTCCTTTATGTCTATGAGTGTGGTTATATTTAATGGTTACCTAAACGTCTCTGGAGATCTGTTCATTTTTCTTTTCCTTTTTCCCTTTGTACTTTATATTGGGTAATCTTAATAGACCCGTCTTCAAGCTCACTCAATCTTTTTCTTGCCATTTCAAGTCTTCTGTCACCTTGCTCTAATAAATTTTTCATTTTCATTATTGTACTTTTCAACTCCAGAATTTCAATTTAGTTCATTTGTGTAACCGCTTGTCTACTGATGTCATTTTTTTGGTGAGACATGGTTCTCATATTTTTCATCAAAGTTTTATGCATGCTTTAAAAAAAAATATTTGAACTTATTTATAATAGCTACTTTGTAGTCATTGCCTGCTAAGTCTAAAATGTGGACATTCTCAAAGTAAGTTTTTGTTGCTTGATTTTTTCCTGTGTTATGTGTCATGTGTTCCTGGTCTTTGCTTTTCATGACTCAAAATTGTTTTTGAAAACTATACTTCTTTGCTACTGTTTTATATTAATATAATCTATACCCTCCTGAGGACTATTGTTGTTACTGTCTATTTGTTTATTTATTTACTGACTTGGCTTGACTAGTTCAATGAAGTCTATTTCCCCCATGTGTGCATTCAGAGGTCACATGTATTCTTTACTCATTTCCCTTCAATGCAAAACTATATTATAACATTACAACCAGGATTTTGACATTGATAATATAGTCAAGGTACAGAACATTCTTACCACCACAAGAGCTCGTTACATTGCTGTGCCACACCTATTTCTTTCTCATCCCCACTCCCTCCTTAGTATTATAACTTACAGCCACTAATCTGTTCACCATTTCTGAAATTGTATTAGTTCAAAAATGTTACGAAATGGGAATCATATAGTATGTAACCTTTTGAGATTAGCTTTTTTTCTCACTTAACATAATACCCTAGAGAATCATTCAAGTTGCAGCATGTATCACTAGTTTGTTCCTTGTTGATGTTGAGTAGTACTCCATAGTATGGATGTACCCAGTTTGTTTAATCAGTCACTTGTTGAAGAACATCTGGGCCTATTTCATGTTTTGGTTCTTACAAATAAAGCCTCTGTAATCATTTATTATCAGTTCCATATGAACTTAAGTTTCATAACTCTGGGATAAATGCCCAGGAGTGCAGTTGTTGGATTATATGGTAATTGCAAATTTAACTGTATGAGAAACTGCCTTACTGATTTTCAGACTAGATATGTCATTTGACATTCCCAGCAGCAATGCATGAATCATACATTTTCTCCATGTTTTTGCCAGCATCTGGTGTTGTACTGTTTTTTATTTTATCCTTTCTGATAGATATATAGTAGTATTTCATTGTGATCTTAATCTTCATTTCCCTTATAGCTAATGATGTTAATCATTTTTTTGTGTGTGCTTATTTGCCATCTATATATTCCCATCAGTGAAATATCTATTCATGCCTTTTGGTTATTTTCCAATTAGATTATTAGTTTTATTCCTGTTGAGTTATAAGGTTTCCTTATATATTCTAAATAAATAGTTTGCAAATATGTTCTCAGCTTGTAGCTGATCTTGTTTTCCTCTTCACAGTTTCCAAAAGCAAAAGTTTTAAGTTTTGATGTAGTTGATTTTTTGATTGTGTGCACTGCAGTTTTAGCATTAAGTGTAAAAAATATTTGCCTAGACTAGACCTGAAGATATTCTCTTATGTCTTTTGTTTTCTAAAAGCTTTATACTTTTACATTTAAGTTTATAGTCCATTTTGAATTAGTATTGGTATAAGGTGTTAGGTTTGGTAGAGGGTCTTTTTTTTTTTTTTTTTTTTTGGTGGAAGGAAGGGGACCATTCATGTCCAATATTCCAGCATCATTTTTTGAAAAGTCTATCCTTGCTCCATCAAATTGCGTTTTTCACTTCTGTCAAAAACGAGCTGGGTTTATTTCTTTAGATCTATATCTGGTTCTTTGTTTAGTTCTATTGATCTATGTGTCTATCTCTCTGCCAATAACACATTCATAGCTATATAGTTAGTCTATAATATGGAGAAATGTAATTCTTTCCACTTTATCCTTTCTTGTAAAAATTGTTTTAGCAATTCTAAAGCCTGTACCTTTTAGTATAAATTTTAGAATAAGGTTGTCTATATATAACAAAAAATGCAGGCATTTTTATAGGAATTGCATTAAATTTACAGATCAAGCTAGGGAAGTATCTTTAATATCTCTTGTTTCTCTTATTTAGATTGGATAATTTCTATTATTTATCTTCAGTTCACTGATTATTTTTTTTTTATTCTCTCATCTTCAATCTGCTGTGAGTACTTCTAGTGAATATTTCAGTTCAGTTATTGTATTCTTCCACAGCAGAATTTCCATTAGTTCTTTTGTTATATTATCTGTATACTTATTGAGATTTTCTATCAGTTAATTCATTGTTGTCATACTTACTTTTATTCCTTAAAACATGATTTCCCTTAGTCTTTTGAACATTTTTATAATAGCTGCATGGAAGTCTTTGTCTGCCAAATCCAACATCTGGAAATTATCAGAGACATCTTTGTTGTCTTTTCTCCCCTTCATAATGGAGGTCACATTACTGATTTATTTTGCTGGTCTCATATTTTGTGTTTAAAACTGGACATTTTAGATAAAAATTGTCACAACTGTGGATTCTGATTCCCTCCCCCAAAGGTTGTTATTATTGCTGTTTTTTTGCTTGTTTGTTTAATTGTTTGCTTGGAATAAATTTGTGAAATCTATCTGCTCTCTGTCCTATGATCTCTGATGTCTGCAGTTTTGTTTTGTTTCTTGTTTTTATTTTTAAGCTTGACTTCCTAAGAGTTTTTTTATCATGCTTGTGTCACTTAATGCTTAGTTAATAATTGGACAGAAGTTGTTCTCAAACACTTTGAGCCAGAAAATTTTGTATCTTTAGCTGATAAATCTGTCATTGGGTAGGGGAGTAAATTTAAACTTCAGGCTGTTTTGACATGCTCCCTGGGTTTTGCATGAAGCCAGGCCTTTTGGAGTCTCCTATGTACATGTGTTCAGTTTCAGAGTTGGCCAGATATGTGTCTGAATAACCTGGGTTCCCTTAGTTCTGGGTTGGCACATGTGTTCCAACTAAACCCATGACCTCCAGCTAACAGATCTGACCCACTGGCTCTCTCAGACTCACCTGACAATGAGAGGACAATTCTACTGATAGTGCCACAATGCATGAGAATTTCTAACTGCTACAAATCAAGTAAGTCTCTTTGATGGAAGAAAAGATCTGCCACCACTCATCACCTACTCTGCCCTGGTTGAACCCCTGCACCAATCAAGCTAAGAGGAAGACTGCGGTCCCAGGCCAGGACACCACAGATTCCCACTCTTCTGTACTGAAACTCAGCAGTTTTTAAAGTATAAATACTTCTTAGATTGTTGATTACTGTGCCTGATTTTCAGAGCACCAAAACAGTTGTTTTTCTCAGTTTTGACTAGGTTTATAGTTGCTTTGTGGAGAAAGAATTTGCTGATCTCACTTGGCCATATCCTAAGCTTTGGTGTTACGTTTTGTTAGGGTAAATCAGGGCTCTGTTTAGTCTAGGGCTAATTTAGTCCCACTACTAATGCAATACCTTTCTTTTTTAGTAAGATATACTTTCAGGTACTGTAAAATTTACTCCTTTAAGGTGTATATGCATTGGGTTTCTTTTGTTTGTTTGTTTGTTTTGTTTTTATTCACAAGTTTATGTCACCATCACTACTAACCAATTTAGAAAATTTTCATCACTCCAGAAAGAAACTTCATATCCCATAGTATGAAGTAGTAACTCCACATCCCCGCCCCCAACCCCTGGTAACCATTTATTTTCTGTTTAAATAGAGTTGACTGTGCTGGACATTTCATATAAATGAAATCATACAGTATGTGGCCTTTTGCATCTGCCTTTCTTTACATAACATATGTTCAAGGTTTGTCCATGTTGTAGCATATATCAAAATTTAATTCCTTCTTTAAGGTTGAATAACGTTCCACCATACGCATATACCACATTTATTTCTTCATGCACTAGTTGGTGGTCATTTGGGTTGTTTCTTCTTTTGGCTGTTATGAATAATGTTGTTATGAACACTTGTGTACATTTTTGAGTGAACTTATCTTACAGCTTTCTTGGGTATATACATGGAAATGCTGAGTCATGAAATACTCTTCTGAGGACTCCACCCAATGTTACATATTTTGTGAGGTCTTTACATTCTGTCTGGTGGGAAAGTGAACTATTCTTTACCTGTATGAGCTCCAAATATTGTTTGAATCCTTGCCTTTCAATGGTTCATTTCAAAGTCTTTGAGTAACTTCTTCCCATGCATGCACGAATCTCTACTCAGACAGCAGATCTCCAGTGCTGTCTTTGTGGTCCCTTTCCTCCAATACATTTCCCCATGAATTTGAACAACTTTGTCTGACTTCTTATCTCTTTCCTCTCTACTCAGTGAGGATGCTAAAGTTTGTTTGGGTTCTTCTGCTCTGTACTTCCTCCATGGATCCGCATGCGAACTATAAGATGGGGCAAATACAGGATGACCTTGCTTATTTGTTCTTCTTCTCTTAGAAATCATAATCCTGTGATGCCTGAAAATTGTTGTTCTCTCTGTATTTTTTTACTGCCTTTCTAGTTTTTGACGTGGAAGGATAAATCTAATTCCTGTCCTGACATTGTGGTAAGAAGCAGAAATCTCTGAGTTTTATCAATTTAATTTTAAAGAGTAGATTGAAGCTCAGACTATATTCATCATTCATCACTTACTTATTGATTACCTACAAAGTTCTAAGAAATGTTCGTGCCTTGAGAATTCAACAGTGTACAAGACTCAGTTCATATCCTCAAGGAATTCCAACTTAGAGAACTATAATGACCTTGAAATACCCCTTTTTATGGTAAATAACACAACTAGACCTTAAAGAGGGGTCTTTAATACAAAAATGGATTTTTCTTAAAGCCATTGCTCTAGAACCTCTATTTTTCTATTCTCCCAAATATACCTAAGCAATATCATATATTGTCACAAATAATGGTGTTTAATAATTGTAGTGATTTTCAAGGAGAGGGAAAGAAATTTTCTTCTCCCAGAGAGAGAAGGAGTTTTTTTTTGTTTTGTTTTGTTTTTACAGAATCAATAGCAGGGAATTTATTTCAAAAAAAAAACCAAAAAACCTTCTAATGAAATTATGTAATGCCCCTTCCCCAGGGAGGTAAAATATACCCGCCATAGATACGCATACATGATCATTGAGAATTATTGCTCTATGATATAACTAGCATACTGATTCTGCATTTAATAAGTAACAACAAGCCCCATGCACTGCATAACATGGGGGAGTGTTCTTAGGGCCAGAGTGTAACTATAAAGGAAGTTTTTTAGAGGGATGAACCTATTTTATCCTGATTGTATTGGTGATAACGTGTATGTGTGTGTGCGTGTGTGTATCTGTGTGTGTGTCAAATTCATAGAATGGTACACCAAAAGAAAAGAAAGGTCAATTTTAATTTATGATAATATTAAAAATAAAAATAAAAACATAATTTAAAGGAGAATCATAAGCTCTGCTAGGAAGTTCTATTCATAAAGAGCCTTATGAATTATTATGTATCAACTAACACTAGGCTATTAATAAATTAAAGTGACATAGAGAAATGAAACTCCTTCCCTACTGGATTCAAAATATTTTCTTCCAACAAAAGTTTTTAGAAAGAATTCTGGACTCAATTTTGTTTATATCCATGTTCAGACTGAGCAATATACTAATTTGAGCAATATATTGTAACCTCTTGCAAAGTAATTTAGATGACCTATGTAGTTCATCATAAAAGTATTCAAACTTTATTTAGAGTATTCTCTTCAGATTAGTCTCAGTTACCACTGGAAAATTAAAGAAGATGCCTTATGATTTTATAGAACAATGAATTATCTGATTGAGGCATAGCATAGGTGATTGAGCATTTGTTCTGAATCAAAACTTCCTTCATATCTTTCTTGAAATGTCACATTTTCTTTGCTCTATGTCTTTTAAAAGTCTGATCCCAACATGTATATTTGATATGCTGGGATTCACTTTAAAGAATTTGTGGCAGAGGTGTAACTGAAAACTAAAAAAATGCCTCATAGCTGTTGCCTTTCTGATATATATATATATATATATATATATATATATATATATATATATATATATATTTATATATATATATATCTGAATATATATAATATATAATATATATATTCAGATATATATATATATATATACATGTATATATACACATATATATTTATATATATGTATATATAAATATTCCATATAAATATATATGGAATATATATATTTATTTTATATATTTACTGCATATATGAGTGAGAGAAAGAGAGAGAGAGAGAGAGAGAGAGATTATCCAGTATGATGCAAAGTCCTTGTAGATTGTTTCTCCTCCACTTCTGTTTGAAACCTATCACCTATTCCTGATTGGTCCTCTTCTTCCACGGTAATATATCAAAAGCGGGACATTAATTTTCATTAACCTATTTACTTTTAAGACACAATCAACAGAATATTGATGGCTTTGTATTTCTTAAAGAAATAATGCTTTAACTAACAGTATAAATTAAAACTCCAGCTGCTCAGTCTTACCAGTCTAAGGTTACTCTTGTGGACTTATCAATATACTTGCACTTCAGAAACCATCTTGACACTGGTTTTCCTTTCTCAAGGTCAGGTAATGAGCACACCATAAAAAATTCCCCATAAAAGTAGGAAAGTAGTGATTGAGAAATATTGTGGTGAAACAGAAGAAATGTTTGGCTGGGAATTAAAAGAGGCAAATTTTATTTCTAGTTTTTGAGTTAGAGTTTATTAGTTCTTTCTGAATTATGGTTTCCTGATCTATAAAATGGGGAAAAAATATTATACAGGATTATGGTAAAGGCTAAATAAAAATTTAAAAAGTGAGCTCTTTGGCTAGATTATTAATAGTTTATATATTTCATCACATTGCTCTGTAGAAGTAGCATGGATTTGGAAGTTAGAAAGTTTTGCATTAAAGTTGTAGTTCTACCACTTCCAATCTGTACGATTAGAGTAAGTGGCTTATTTCTGAGTCTACCTCCTTATGTGAAAAACAGTGATCATTATAAGTGTTGTGGGAAATGCAAAATGATGATATGTTATTGTGGGGACAAAACCCCAAAAAACAGTTTCCAGGCTCTCGGCCTCACATAGAAAGGTGCTGGCTCGGGTAGTAAATGGCCATCAACTGTGATCAGATGCCAGCAGCTGTGGCTAGTTGGCCGTCAGCTGTAACCCGTAAGCCATTGGCCACTAATATAACGGCTGTGGCTACGCTAGCAGAGGAAGAAATGGGGGCTAGCAAGAGGATGGTGGCTGGCAAGCGCGGACTGCTGTTAGGCAGATTATGTAGATCCTGCTTCCTGTGTCTCCAGCCCAGCCGCCAGCGAGAATATGTTGGTTTGACTCCCCTACTTATGGCTCCATGGGTGTTCCTTTTTGGCCTTACCGTGTCCTGTGTTCTTATGCGGGGAGTGGGAGCTGAGACCCTGCACGACAAATGGCGCGGCGAGCAGGGTCCCCTGCGTGACACATGGCGTAGTCGGCAGGATACCGTGCTGGCCAAAGCTTTCCGAAGGGCAGTGGAGCAGTTTGTGCGTATGAAAGCTCAGTCTGAGGAAGACCAGGAGGAGCAGCTGCCGGAGAGCTCGATCCCCGTGGAGGGGTGGAAAGATGTGGATGGTTCCCCAACCAGCAGAGGCCGAAGAAAGCGGAGAAAGCGAAGGTTGTTGCCGCCCTGTGGGCTGGGAACTGCTTGCTGAGGCAGCCTGGATGTGGGACTTGTCCCAGGAGGAAACGCTTGTTGAGTCTTCCGTGGGAGATGAGGGTGAGGTCAAGGTCATCCCTCACCCCCAGGACAGCCCTGGCGAATGACTATGGACTATGAGGAATTGCCTTTCATTCCTAATTTAATGGACGCTTGACTGTTTGGGAACATAGCACCATGTAGTGGGACTGGCGGATATTTGCTTTTGTGTCTTGACTGGCCGCCATTGATAATATGTAAGCACCTTGATGTGAGCCGCTGTTGTTCCAGCACAGTACCCCGAGAGCCCCAGAGAGAGAGTGGCAGTGCCCTGAGAGCCCTGGCTGTGTCCAGGTAGTCTGGCTGTGCCCAGAGAGAGTGGCAGTGCCCTGAGAGCCCTGGCTGTGTCCAGGAAGTCTGGCTATGTCCAGAGAGTGGCAGTGCCCTGAGAGGCCCTGGCTGTGTCCAGGAAGTCTGGCTGTGCCCAGAGAGAGTGGCAGTGCCCTGAGGCCCTGGCTGAGGCCAGGAAGTCTGGCTGTGCCCAGAGAGAGTGGCAGTGCCCTGTGAGCCCTGGCTGTGTCCAGGAAGTCTGGCTGTGCCCAGAGAGAGTGGCAGTGCCCTGAGAGCCCTGGCTGTGTCCAGGAAGTCTGGCTGTGTCCAGAGAGAGTGGCAGTGCCCTGAGAGGCCCTGGCTGTGTCCAGGAAGTCTGGCTGTGTCCAGAGAGAGTGGCAGTGCCCTGAGAAACTCTGGCTGTGCCCGGGGAGACAGGTGGTACCCTAAGAAGCCCAGGATGTCTGGCTGTGCCCAGAAGTACTGTGGTGGTGCCCTGAGAAAAGCTGGCTGTGCCCGGGGAAACAGGTGGTACCCTAAGAAGCCCAGGATGTCTGGCTGTGCCCAGAAGTACTGGGGTGGTGCCCTGAGAAACCCTGGCTGTGCCCGGGGAGACTGGTGGTACCTTAAGAAGCCCAGGAAGTCTGGCTGTGCCCAGAAGTACTGGTGGTGCCCTGAGAAACCCTGGCTGTGCCCAGAGAGCCTGGCTGTGTTCAGGATAGTGCATTCACCTCCAGGCTCTTTGCACAGGGCCCCTCGCAGAAGACGCTTGTCGCGTAGATTGTGAGGCGAGACCCTGTAGGGGTGGAGTGTGGGGACAAAACCCCAAAAAACAGTTTCCAGGCTCTCGGCCTCACATAGAAAGGTGCTGGCTCGGGTAGTAAATGGCCATCAACTGTGATCAGATGCCAGCAGCTGTGGCTAGTTGGCCGTCAGCTGTAACCCGTAAGCCATTGGCCACTAATATAACGGCTGTGGCTACGCTAGCAGAGGAAGAAATGGGGGCTAGCAAGAGGATGGTGGCTGGCAAACGCGGACTGCTGTTAGGCAGATTATGTAGATCCTGCTTCCTGTGTCTCCAGCCCAGCCGCCAGCGAGAATATGTTGGTTTGACTCCCCTACTTATGGCTCCATGGGTGTTCCTTTTTGGCCTTACCGTGTCCTGTGTTCTTATGCGGGGAGTGGGAGCTGAGACCCTGCACGACAAATGGCGCGGCGAGCAGGGTCCCCTGCGTGACAGTTATTTGATTATTACAGAAACAGGCAAGGGTAAGTTACTCAATAAATAGAAGTTATCATGACAACTGTTAACACCTGGGAGAAGTACAACACACCCCCCCCCCTTTCCAACAGAACATGTGTTGTTGTTTTTGGTTCACTGAATCTGGTCATGGCTCTGATAAGTCTTTCTTCAGGAGCTCTCTAGAGATCCAGAATGGAATCCATTAACAGATTAAGTGAGGAGTGATTATGTTGGCAGGGGTCTTTACACACATATGATGCCACTTCACAGGACATTACATTCCACCTGTTTCTTTCACATCACTGTAATATGCAGTGACAGAGTGTGATTCATAGGAGAACAACACAGTTCTGGGTAAGATGGAACCTGATAACAGGCAACTCAATAATCCCTTTCTCACCTCCAGAACCTCATATAAATGATTAAGGGATTGAGAGAGAAAAAACAAAAAACAACAGAACTTTTTGAAGACTCCAAAACATACTCCTGAAAAGGCAGCTCAGCAAAATACTGGCAGAATCCCACTGATGAGGCTTCATTTCCAAGGCCTGAAAAGCTTAGAAGCGTAATTCATCACTCGGAACCACTCTGACAGCTGGGATTTGTATCATTTGAGAGTACTTATTTATCTGGGAGTTCCCTGATATTAAAGATTCACTACCCAAGAAAAAACCTGTCATCTTCCTGAGGTAATGAAGATTTCCTTTACATGTGGGCACCAGTGCCAGAAAGAAATCCAGACACACCAATAGAATGAACCAATTCAGAATGTACACCGCACAGATAGATGTCGACCAACAGCCATCTCTGGCAGAGTGGTATCTTTTAATATAGAAAAGTAAACCCCATAACCCAAACAACCCAAAAGATGATGTCCAAACTACCTATCAAAATCCTAAAGCTGCTGTATCCCCTGCTTATATAAATTTGCATCAAACAAACAAACAAATACTTTAATACTTGTGAATAACTTACAATAAGAAGTGGACCAGTATTGACCTCGGCCATACCTCCCAGGGTCCCAGCTGAACAAACCACTAAGGTCCATCTTAGAAAATCAAGGAGCTTTCTCCTTAAATTTCCGTATTGATTTTTCCACGTGGTCTAGGCATTAATTTACATACAGGGTGTATTAAGAATTGCACAGAATCAATCTTGGCCCACAAGGAGGAAGTGTAGGGAAATCCTATCACATATTACAAACCCAATCAGTGGGGCTGACCTGAAGGTCCCCCATGCCTGAGGAAGGTGCAGATCACTCTGTTTTCTGGAGGGAGGCAAGATACTACCTAGTTCCCTCACAGGAAGTAAAATCTCACAGGCACACGTGGTCCCCCTGGGAAGAAAGGGTAGTTTAGAACTACACCAACCCACATGGTTCCTACATCAGTGGAGGAATGTACAGGTTGGCCCTGCCTCCAGGGTAGACACCTGACTGGCTGGTACGCCTTAGGGTTCCCAAATAGGTTCCAATAATTGAGTCCAGTCCTTATTTTTCAGGGACCACCTGAGGATAGTCATTCTAATCGGTCCCCAACAGGGAGGTGACATTTGTTTGCCTCACAGAATTACTGCATCTGAGAGTGGGGAAATCATCTGGAGGTGTGTGTGGGAAGTAAAGTAACTGGGGCCATCCCTCCTATTTCCAACATGCTTCCCTGTAAGATTAAGATAAATGGTGATCAAATCATGGTCAGAGCCTTTCCAATGGTGGGGGGGGAGGGTAGAGGTGGGAGGGGTGGGGGCGGGGGAACAGCAGACCCAGCAATCAGTTATATTTAAGAAACTTGACACAGTTTGGGAGAGCCTCACCAGAGCCTTTTCCTTAGGGAGGAATGCTTTGGGGCAGTTCTGAAAGACAAAGATTATAATGCCTCTCCTTCCTCTGTATTTCCAGGGCTCCTTAAACCACCCGTGCCCAATCCTACTCATGGTGCTAGGTGTTTTTCCTCCAACACCAAAAACACCTCGGGTAGCAATATCTTCACCTTTTTTTACAATCATCCCCTACTTGCATGTTTTGTCCAGGAGAGTCACCGAGAATGAAAAGGATATAATAAAAAATTCTTAGAAGATCCTAAGTATACATCTGTTAATTAAAAAACAAAATATAAATTTAATGACATTAGAAAGTATTAACAACATAAAATTGTAAAAAGAAAAGATCCAAATACTTTATTTATTTTAATCCTAATTTAGAAAAAATATCATAACCAAAAAAGCTGGAAAATATATCAAAATTTAATGACAGAAACTCATGAGTTAATTTTATTTTGTAGATTTAATGTTCTACATTTTTATTCTTTTAACATGTGTTATATATGCTATATATGTGTTATATTTTCCTCAAGAGAGAAAAACAATAAATGCTATCCTAAAAATTCAAATAAAATCAGTGGAAAGTTCTATAACTTCCCACAAACAATATGGAGAGAAATCTGTTTTAATTCCTTTTCCAATTGCTCCTATCTTTAATTTTAATACAGTTTTCTCTTCTTTTAAAAAAAAATTCTTTAAAATTTTTGTTTCATCATGTCCCCTAAAAAGTATATGCCAAGGTAAGACTATACATGCAAGAGATTAACTGAGGGAAACACTGATGAATGATGAAGAGGAGAGTGAAGGGATAGACAGGAGATGCAGGTTTGATACCTGAGAACAGAGAGGACAGGAAGGAGTATCAGGGAGAAAGATTTTCAGGCCACAGCACATTTCTAAGAATGTTTCAGCTGATGGAGTACATCAAATCAATGCAGCCCATTAGAGGAGGCCCCCCTGTAAGAATGGTTGCCATTGGTTCCCTGCCTGCTGTGCTCACTAAATGGGAACAGGGAGGGAAAAGGCTGGCGCCTGTCAAAACTCAGAGGTGAATTCAGGGAGGGGCGTTGGTCACCTGTATTTTCAGCAGGATTCTGGGCAACGCATTTCCAAGGCCTACACAGTTTTACTATGAGACAAATCTTCACATAGCTTTCAACGATGTTCAGATAAATTTTCCTCACTGAAATTTCTCTTGAACTGTCTCTGTTACCTGCACCCTCTGAACCTCTCTGTACCTGTACCCTTTCTCTTAAAATCAGCAGAGAAGAACAAACTTTAGTACATTTCTTTCATCTGTGAATTTGGCAATGGAAATGGGCTTTGAAATGAGACAGAACTAAGGCTGATCCCAGTTTTGCCACTTATGTGCTGTATGATGTTAAACAACTCACGCAAATTCTCATCTTCCTCAAAAATGTCCTTTACAGAACAGTATTATAGAAATTTTCAAGCACAGTTTCT
The DNA here is from genome assembly GCF_964194185.1 of Rhinolophus hipposideros. Classification (NCBI taxonomy): domain Eukaryota; kingdom Metazoa; phylum Chordata; class Mammalia; order Chiroptera; family Rhinolophidae; genus Rhinolophus; species Rhinolophus hipposideros. The sequence continues at coordinate 42,289,609 of NC_138051.1, forward strand.
CAAGGAGGGCAGGCTTTTGTGAGTACCCCCAATGCGCAGCTGTGCTTATGTTATGCGAGCCGCACAGCTGCCATACCTGAAAACACACAAGGTGGATACCTGACTTACACTGTGGCAATTCAAATCTTTCTTCCAGAAATTTGGGATTAGCTCACACATATCAGTGTCTAATAACACTTGAACTTGGAAGAAAAATTTATAACCAATACTGTCACTGTAGTATGGTCAACTTTCTTTATGTGAATACCAAATCCCACACACCAAAAGAGAGCAGAACCTGAATACAAAAGGAAAAAAAAAAACAAGATAATAATTAGGAAGAGATACAGAGAGACATACAGATTGAGAGTAACTGTCCATTTCCTGGTATCAGTCCTGGTGTGACTTTTTCATGAGGCCCAGGGCATACTTCCTTGTTCTTATAATAAATTTCGTTTTATACATAAGTTAGTTTAAATGGATTTCTGCTGCTTTTTACCGAAAGAGCTTTTAATCAGATAGAGTCCTGATTAATAGATGTTCTTCAGAATGAATGCATTTCCTTTAACCTTAGATTTCCTGGAGTCAGCTATTTTCGGAAACCTGTTTTTCCTTTTTTCTTGAACTTCATTTAGCTGGCTCTGGCCAGATTATATTAACTGATTACAGCAGTGTTTGGAGACATGAGCAAGACTCTTATGCATATATCCCTCACTAGAGCTCAGTGTGAAGGAAAATACAAGAAAAATTAAAATGAGCACCTGAGAATGCATCATTAACCAATGAATTCCAAAAACTTGCCAGAAAGAATCAACCTCAGGTCTCCTTGCTTAGTGCCAGTATAATGATTAACAGAGGAATCTGACTTCAGAAATGATGTAATCAGTACAAAAGCATTCTCTGTTCAGCAAGGGTAATTTAATTAGATACTGTCCTTTAAATGTAATATTGATTACTGAATATTGTCTCCTATTACTTTTAGAAACCTTAAGTCATGGTGACATTGTGAGCCATGTAATTATCGATGACTGTAATTAGGTCAATGCAATATTGCCAATAGAGCATGACAAATAGAACCATAAACTGGGTAAGGAAACTTGCATCCTTCATACAGTACAAAGCTGAAACTACTATCCCCAAATGAACAGAAAGTGATCTTTGTGTTGTTTTCCAGCAGTGGAGATGGCTTTATGCTCTTTTATTGTGACTAGAACCATCTTTTGACAAAGGGATTGCTAGGATTAGGATGCAGGTTGCTAAACAGAGCAAAATTAACTGGTCTACACAGACTATTCTCTAGTATAAATCCCATCCCCACTGTACTGTTGTCGCCTTCATATTTGATCAAGGTATGAGGAATTTCTTGCTTTCAATGAGGCATCTTGGCTACTAAAGAAGTCTGCATGCATCCACTCAGAAATAATCTCTCCCATCTCTGTATTTGCAAAATAACCCATCGGTTCTTTTATTATAGCTTTCATCACAGTTTACCAAATATTTGAGTTAATTGTATGTTTCTCCTTGGTTATGAGCTTTTAAAAATCTCTCCTGTGTCTAATTCATCTTTGTAGCTTTTATAGAATTCACTATTGCTTATACATTGTAGGTAACCAATTTTTAAAAAATTAAAAACTACGTGACTAATAGTAATGATATCCCTTTAAGAAAAAGAATTAAAGCACTTGGAACTTTAGGGGTCATGAGTCAGGAGATTCTAGCTACTGATAGAAATAAGACCCAGTAGAATTTACTGAACATATCTAGATTCATTTAAAAAATTAGTTAATTTTTTAAAGCACAGAACTTTCGAAAATATTAGGAAAACAACATAACATTTTAGACACAGAGAAGTCAGTTCAAGGGTGCATAATTGGCCATGAAGCAAGACAAAGTCTCCTTGTATTAAATACAACTTTAAATAGACTAATGTATGGAGACATTTTATGTAAGAATCTGATTAGTTCTCCAGACAAGGTGGATTATATCTTAAAGGTAATGGGAGATCTGTTTAAATGTCACAGGAGTGGAGGTTATACCATGGCTTTAATAGTTCTTTAATGCTCAGAATCTGATCATAGTAAGTATAGCTTGACAATTCAGAGAGTGGGAGATATTTACTTCTCAGAGTTAAATGAGACATTTGAAAAATACAAATACCATTTAAGAAATGTTTAATAATATTAAAATATCTTGATGTTTACTAAGGAAGGAGGCTTAATACAGGGACAACTTTCTTTCAGTTTGAAATACCTTAAATTATACCTATTGTATTATTATATTATCATAAAAATTAAAATTATAATTATAAACATACTGATTATAGAAAGTTTAGAAAAATTATACAATAAGAAATCAAATATTATCATAATTTCCACAATCTAGATTTGACTATCATTCATATTTTACTGGATTTATTTTAATATGTTTTCTCCTTGTATATATAAATTTTACATAATTTATAATATACTGTAAATAATTATCTAACAGTATTTTTACTTAAAATTTGAATGTGAAACACTATACATGATACTAAGAACAACTTTTAAATTATATTTGTAATTGATTACATAACATTCTATTATATGGTTATGCTATATATTTTTAAGAATTTCTCTATTATTTGGCATTAGCTTTTTTCCTAACTTTTTTATTATAGATATTTTTTCATTGAGCTCTTCTTCGCAATTTTATTGTATATATGTATGTAATTTAAGTAAAATTGCACATTGAAATGATATGGACATTTCAAAGGCTCTTGACAAAATTTATCAATTTGCTTTGTAAAAATATATCAAATTTTTTTATTCCCCTAAATAGTTACAAATCTCATTTCATTATATGCTTTGGCTTCTATGAGGAAATATTTGTGGTCCAAATTTTCTTATGTTTGCTAATCATGCATTTTTACTTTATTCTGTGTCATACATGCTGGAAATAAATAAGAGCTAAAAATACTGTATTGGCTCAGATCCTGATTTCATTTAGCCAATCTCTTTTTATCAAGTCCTATCATTTTATCAATTTTAGAAGAAAAAAACAATCCCCAGTTATACATAGCTTTCCTTTTTGAAGAAAACATTGCAAATATTTGTCACATTTGGCTTTTTCTTTTTACCATCTTTGCATTTTCAGTATGAAAAATTTCTTTGGAAAAATAGAGCCCTTATATTTATTCCCTACAAACCTAATAACAACAGTGATGATAATGATATATAATAAAGACAACAACAACTAGAATGTTCTTTCTTTGTGCCAGACTCATAGTAAGGCTTCATATTCATTAATGGATTTGACCCCAAGGTAGAAAAAACAATGCAATCCTGTAATGTAAAATTTTAAACCCTACATGCTTTGACTCACATTTTCATATCGAAGAACTATATATTCTTCCTGTTATCCTAACCATGACTGGATCTAACCTGTAAAGATCCAGTTATCAGTTGTTAGTGGAATTTTCTGGAAGTGTGTGAGAGCCAAGAGGAGGCATGATTTAGAGGTTCTCAGCCATTTAGAAGATATTTGATAAAAATGGAAGTTAGGAATTTTTTGGAAGAAATTGACTTATAAATAATAAATGAATAATCATAAACTGTATTACCTGAAAAACCCTCATGTCAGATTTACACCTCTTCTGCATATTGTAACATTTTTATCTTATAGCTGTAAATGTTTTTGCTAGGTTGTTTAAATCCCACTTACAATGTTTGAACTTTAAATTTTCAATTTTATCTCTCATGGCATATAACATTAATCTGTATCTAACTGCTTTCTGTGAATCAACTACATTAAATCCAGCAAATGTAAATTTAAATAAGTAGCTGGTAACTTCTTATTTAAGCAGAAAGGTATCAGGGGTTATAGCATAAACATTTCTGTATAATTCAGCATCTTTTCTCTTCTCCTTACAGAAATCACATACACATTTACCTAGGGACAAAGAATCAGAAAACTCTGAGACATTTTTGATCTGTAGACTATAAATATATAAAAGTGTGAAGACTGGACAAAAGCCATCATGATAAAATATAGAGAGCAGAGGTTAGTTAGTCCAGTGGTGCAAGACCTCAGAAAAATCCTATTGGAAAAATATTACATTTTTTGAAAGTGAAGGACACACTCTAGATTACAACAGTTTATTCCTTCTTTTTAACAATAGAGGTAGGAGCAAGATTGAGAAGGACTAACAGCAAAAGCTGTCTATAATTCCATTTCATTGAGAAAGGCTGAAGGGGAGAGTTTACACAATTAGGTTAAAAAATAAAGCCATATTTGAAGGAAGCTCTTTGTTCTTGTGGTAGTAAGAAAGGAACATCCCTTTGGAGGTGAGTCTTAAAAGACTCCAAAAGCATCTCCTTATATATAGAAACTTCCTTGTTCCAGAAATTTATAATCTATACAATGATGAGTAATAAAAAAATCAACTGGCATGACATTAACACAAAGATATTATAAGTGAAAAAAGAAGAAGGAGGAGGAGAAGGAGGAGGAGGAGGAGGAGGAGGAGGAGGAGGAGGAGGAGGAGGAGGAGGAGAAGAAGAAGAAGAAGAAGAAGAAGAAGAAGAAGAAGAAGAAGAAGAAGAAGAAGAAGAAGAAGGAAAAGAGGAAGAAGAGGAAGAAGTAAAAGAACAGCAGGCGTTAAAAACAAAGAATACTGCAGAAAAAATATTTCCATGAAGCAGGTAAAATTGTGAACAAATACCTCACCATGAATTTTTTTAAATATCTTCATAAAGTTACTGCTTCTATGAAGAAGGCCTACAAATAATAAAGAACATCACTTTAGGGATAAGATGGCAAGGCAATAGGATACGGAGAAATATAAGTTGACAGGATGCAGGAAAAAAGAGGAACATTAATCTTAGAAAGGAAGATAAAATTAAAGGAAACAAAAAGGATACTACATCCTGTAGCAAACTTGTAGGATAAAACATGAAAAGTGGTCAAAATAAAATGAAATATTAAAAAAAAAAAAACTAGACAGAAAAAGGTAAATGTAAACATTATAGCACTAAAAAATCAAATCAAAATGATGTAGCAGTGCAAATATTTAAAGATAACAGCTTTTAAAAATTTGCTGAAAAAACGAAAAACAAAAAAACCCTAACTATTCAAATTGAAAGTGAAGACAATTGAAAATATATCTCAGGGAAAATCAGCTCAGAATATTTAACAGCAACACATATCCTTGTGAAGTTACTGAATTTAAAGGGCTCAAAAATAATCTTTTGGTTAATTAACAGGGAGTTCATGTCACTTTTAAGGGAAAAGGATATCAGACTGGGTTCAGATTTCCTTACAGCAACATTCAATGCCAGAAATGAGGAGATAATCACAAAATACTTAAGAAAGTATGACCAAAGATTTTTATATACATCCAAGTCATAATTTAGGTAGAAAAGCTAAAGAATGCACACTTGAAACCTATGTAATTTTAATAACCATTGTCATCCATCTAATAAATTGAATAACACGCACACACACACACACACACATTCAAAAAATAAAATAAAATAAAATAAAATAAAATAAAATAAAATAAAATAAAATAAAATAAAATCTTAAGAAGAACTGTTTGACTACGCCACAAGTCAGGGAATACTTTTCTTATGAGTTCTTTCTTGAGAAAATTATTGAAGAACGAACTTCATAAAACCAATAAATGACTTTAAAAACTACCAAAAAAGGGTTGTCAGTGTGTATAAATTATATTTAACTTTAGAAAACAGTATAAAATAAATGTGAAAATTAGAATGAAAAGAGTGAAATAGAAGCATTATATATCCGAATGCCATAGAAATGATATAGACAACCAATATTTGGGAAGAGGTAGAGAAGGTGGGAAGCAGAGTAAGTTACTGATTGTTACTTTTCTAGTGCTTCAGAGTCAAGAGGGTATCAATCAAAATTTGTCATGATTACGTGACAAATCATGTAAGAGAAGTTTAGACATAATTTATTGTATCAAACTCAATACTAGAAAGGCAATAATATAGATTAAAATTGATTGACAAGAGATGTGGGAAAGAAAAGCTTGTAAATGTTATCACCCATTATAATAAGTAAGCAATAGCTATAGTCTGAAGAAATATGTTGTCACTTAATATATTATAAAAATATTTCCACATCACCCAGAGAGAATCTACATCAGTTGTAGCAAGTGAGATATATATATAGAAGGGTTGGTTGGGTGAAGAATTATTAACAGAGAGAAGCCCACTTGCCAGAGAATTCCCCCATTGTGAAAAAGCTGGAATAGTGCAGAGAAAACATTGCACTACCATGTGAGAGAGAAAAAAAAGGCTGCAGTCAGAGAGAAAATAAAACATTCTACCAACAAGTACTGGGAAACAAAAGAAAGACCTCTTCCTATCAACCTGTTGCAGAAGCCACTCCTGTAGATGTCTAGGAAGAGAAATAATAAATCAGTAATTGCCATGAATAACCAAGGCAACGAGACAGCTCAGAAAGAAACTGAAAACTCTCCAGAAAAGGAACTTAAAGATATGGAAATATGTGACTTAAATGACAGAGAATTCAAAATTGCAGTTCTGAAAAAACTCAATGAGATGCAAGAATACACAGAAAGGCAGTTTAATGAACACAAAAACACAATCAAAGAACAACATGAGCGTTTTACGAAAGAGATTGAAATTTTAAAAAAGAACCAGGTAGAATTTCTGGAGATTAAGAACTCAATAGAAGAAATTAAGAATGAAATAACCAGCTTAGGTAGTAGAGTTGACCAGATGGAAGAAAGAATCAGTGACATCAAAGATAGAAACCTGGAAATGACACAGATGGAAGAAGAAAGAGACTTGAGACTTAAAAAAAAATGAAAGAACTCTACAAGAACTTTATGACTCCATCGGAAAGAGCAATATAAGAATAATGGGCATACCAGAAGGAGAAGAAAGAGAGGAGGGAACAGATAATATATTCAAAAAAATTGTTGATGAGAACTTCTCAAACTTGTGGACAGAACTGGATCCTCTCAATCCCAACAGGTCTTCTCCAAGGCACATTGTATTGAAGCTGTCTAAAATCAACAACAAAGAAAGAATCCTCAAGGCAGTCAGGGAAAAGAAGATGGTAACCTACAAAGGAAAGCCCAGTAGATTATCATCAGATTTTTCAGCAGAAACTCTACGAGCCAGGAGGGAGTGGAACCAAATACTCAAATTATTGAAAGAGAGAAATTATGAGCCAAGAATAATATATCCAGCAAAGATGTTCTTTAGATATGAAGGAGGATTAAAGACCGTTCCAGACATACAGAAGCTGAGGGAATTATCTAATACACGACCTGCACTACAAGAAATACTAAAGGAGGCTAACTTAACCAAGGATGTGAAGGACCTATATGCTGAAAACTATAAGACATTTTTGAAAGAAATTGAAGAAGATACAAAGAAATGGAAAGACATTCCGTGCTCATAGATTGGAAGAATCAACATAGTTCAAATGGCCATATTACCCAGCGCAATATACAGATTTAATGCAATACCCATCAAAATCTCAATGGCAGTTTTTAAAGAAATAGAACAAAAAATCATCAAATAAGTTTGGAACCACAAAAGACCCCGAATAGCCAAAGCAATCTTAAGAAAAAAGAACAATACTAGAGGTATCACACTCCCTGACTTTAGCTTGTATTACAAGGCTATAGTATTCTAAACAGCATGGTATTGGCAGAAAAACAGACACATAGACCAATGGAATAGAATTGAGAACCCAGAAATACAACCACATAAATATGGGCAGATAATTTTTGACAAAGGAGCAAAAAACATACAATGGAGAAAAGACATCCTCTTCAATAAATGGTGCTGGGAGAATTGGATAGCCACATGCAAAAGAATGAAACTGGACTGTTATCTGTCATCATGTACCAAAATTAATTCAAAATGGATCAAAGACTTAAGCATAAGACCTGACACAATAAACTTCATAGCAGAAAACATAGGTACTAAACTTATGGACCTTGGTTTCAAAGAGCATTTTATGAATTTGACTCCAAAGGCAATGGAAGTAAAGCTAAAATAAACGAATGGGACTATATGAAACTTAAAAGCTTCTGCACAGCAAAAGAAACCATCGACAAAATAAAGAGGCAACCAATGGAATGGGAGAAGATTTTTGCAAACAGTGCCTCTGATAAGGGGCTAATACCCAAAATACACAAGGAACTCATGAAACTCAACAAGAAAAAAACAAACAACCCAATTGAAAAATGGGTAGAGGACCTGAAGAGACATTTCTCCAAAGAGAACATACAAATGGCAAATAGACATATGAAAAAATGTTCAACATCACTAATTATCAGAGAAATGCAAATAAAAACCACAATGAAATATCACCTCATCCCAGTCAGAATGGCTATCATCAACAAGACAAATAGTAACAAGTGTTGGAGAGGCTGTGGAGAAAAAGAAACCCTCATACACTGTTGGTGGGAATGCAGACTGGTGCAGCCGCTATGGAAGGCAGTGTGGAGGTTCCTCAAAAAATTAAGAATAGAATTACCATATGACCCAGCAATCCCTCTCCTGGGTGTCTACCCAAAAAATCTGAAAACATTTATCCATAAAGATGCATGTGTTCGAATGTTCATTGCAGCTTTGTTTATGGTGGCCAAACATGGAAACAACCAAAATGTCCTTCGATAGATGAATGGATAAAGAAGTTGTGGTATATATACACAATGGAATATATTTGGCAGTAAGAAAAGATGATATAGGAACATTTGTGACAACATGATTGGATCTTGAGAGTATAATGCAAAGCGGAATAAGTCAGACAGGAAAAGCAGAGAACCCTATGATTTCACTGACATGTGGTATATAAACCAAAAACAACAAAAGAACAAGACAAACAAATGAGAAATAAAACTCATAGACACAGACAATAGTTTAGTGGTTACCAGAGGGTAACGGGCGTGGGTGGTGGGAGTGAGGGTAAGGGGGATCAAACATATGGTGATGGAAGGAGAACTGACTCTGGGTGGTGAACACACAATGGGATTTATAGATGATGTAATACAGAATTGTACACCTGAAATCTATATAATTTCACTAACAATTGTCACCCCAATAAATTAATTTTTTTTAAAAAAGATAAATTAAAAAAACAGTTCAATTTACAGCTGCATCAAAAAGAATAACATCACCAGAAATCTATGTAATTTCACTAACAATTGTCACCTCAAGAAATAAAAAAATTAAAAAAAGAATAACATAACCAGAAACAAATTTAACCAAGGCAATGAAAGACCTGTACACTGAAAACTATACAAAAGTGATGAAAGAAATTGAAGATGACACAAATAAATGGAAAGATATTCCATGCTCATGGACTGGAAGGATTAATATTGTTAAAATAAATATACTACCCTGAGCTATCTACAGATTCAATGCAATCCCTACCAAGATACCAATGGCATTTATCACAGAAATAGAACAAACCATCCTGAAATTTATATTGAACCACAAAAGAATCCAAATAGCCAAAGTAATCCTGAGAAAGAAGAACAAAGATGGAAGCATACAGTAATCAAAACAGTATGGTATTGACATGAAAACAGACACAGAAATCAATAGAACAGAAGGGAGAACCCAGAAATAAACCCCTGCATATATGGTTACGACAAAGGAGCCAAAAATATACAACGGGGATACAGCAGCCTCTTTATAAACTGTATTAGGAAAACTGAACAGCCACATGCAAAAGAGTGAAACTGGACCACTACCCTATACCATACACAAAAATCAACTCAAAATACATTAAGGATTTGAACATAAGACATAAAACTCCTGGAAGAAAACAGGTGGTTAACTCCTTGACATTGGTCTTGGAAATGATTTTTTTGGATTTGACACCCAAAGCAAAGGCAACAAAAGTGAAAAATAAACAAGTGGAACTACATCACATCCAAAAAGTTTCTGCACAAAAAAGGAAACTATCAACAAAATGAAAAGACACAACACAGAGTTCTAATGTAGTTAGTTAGAGTAAATGAAACCAACTACTCTCATATACCATATACAAAATAAACTCAAAATGGTTAAAGACTTAAATAACAGACCAGAAACCACAGAACTAGAAAAAAATATAGATAGTAAACACTTTGACATCAGTCTTAGTACATCTTTCTGGATACAGATCCTTGAGCAAGGGAAACAAAAGAAAAAATAAACAAATTGAGTTTCATCAAACTAAAAAGCTTCTTCAGAGAAAGAAGGTATCAATAAAACAAAAAGAAAATCTATTAAATGGGAGTAGATATTCTCAAGTTATACATTTGATAGGGGATTAATATTGCATGTACATATATATATATATATATATATGGCACATTATGTATGGAATTATATATGTATATATATAATATATATGTATAAAATTAATATTACTCAGCATTAAAAGAGAATGAAATCTTGCTATTTGCAACAACATGGATGGACCTAGAGGGTATTATGCTAAGTGAAAGAAGTCAGACAGAGAAAGACAAATGCCATATGACTTCAATTATATGTGGAATCTAAAACAAATGAACAAACAAATCAAACCAAAAACAGATTCATAGAAACAGAGAACAAACTGATGTTTGCTAGATGGGAGGGGGCTGTGGGGAATGAGTGAAAAAGTTGAAAAAAATCAAAATTATAGTGCTTTTCTCATAAGCATATTGGCCCTTATTATCAGGGAGTTCATTGATGTCAAAAAAAAATTAGAGAGATGGTGATATGGGTCACATTTTTAGAAAATGACAAGGCAACCTACAGAATAGGAGAAAATATTGGCACATCATATATTTAATGAGTTCATATGTTAATATCCAAAATATATAAAGAGCTCATACAAGTCAATAGCAAAAAAACAAACATTCTGATTTAAAGTGAGGATAGAACCTGAATAGACATTTTTTTAAAGAAGATATACAGATGGCCAACAGATACATAAAAAGGTGTTCAAAATCACCAAACATCAGGGAAATATAAATCAAAACTACAATGAGATATCACCTCACACCTGGTAGAATGGCCATTATTGAGACAAGAGATAACACACATTGGCAAGGATATGAAGAAAAGGGAACCCTTGTGTTGGCGGGGAATTATTCTGGTTCAGCCACGATGGAGGACAGTGTGGAAGTTCTTCCAAAAATTGAAATTAGAAGTACCATATGATCCTGCAATTCCACTTCTGAGTATTCATCTGAAGAAAATGAAAACACTAACTGGAAAAGATGTCTGCACCCCTATGTTCATTGCAGCATTATTTATAATAGTCAAGACATGGAAGCAACCTAAGTATTCATCCATTGTGTGTGTATGTGGATATTTTATATATATATATATATATATATATATATATATATATATATATACACACACACACACACACACACACATATATATATACACACACATATATATATATATATATATATATATATATATATATATGCACAAACACACATATTATTCAGCCATAAAGAAGGAAATCTTGGTATTTCTGACAATATAGATGGAACTTAAGGACATACTAAGTGAAATTAGTCAGACAGAGAAAGACAAATACAGTCTTCACTTATATTGGAATTAAAAAAAATTGCTTATAGACACTGGAATGCTGAGAACAGCAGATTAGTGCTTGCCAAAAGCAGGGGGTACGGGTGAGTACAGTGGGTGAAGGGGGTCAAAAGGTACAAACTTCCAGTTATAAAGTAAATAAGTCATGGGGATATAATGTAGAGTATGATAAATAGAGTTAATAATCCTGAGTTGTATATTTGAAAAGTTGTTGACAGTAGAACTTAGAAGTTTTCATCACGAGAAAAACAATTTTTAAATGCATAGGGATAGATGTTACATTTATTGTGGTGACCATTTTGCAATATATACAAATATTGAGCAATTATGTTGTACACCAGAAACCAATATAACTTTACATATCAATTATATCTCAATAAAAATAAGGAAATGAATTGTAAAAATATGAAGTTACTTCATACAAACATTTTTGAAATGTGATACTGAATATGAAACTTGCAGGTAGGCCTTATATATAAGTCTCTCTTAACAATGAAAAAAAAAAGATGACGAAGAATAAAGAATAAAGAAAAGAACTTAGAGCAACATTCAATGCAGTGACTGCAAAATTATAATAGAGACATAAATGGAGGTTTTTTCATTTGCTTAGTTCCGGACACTACCTAATTTAAGTATGCCAAAGGAAACATGGAGGAATGTCCTGGACTAAATGTGATCCAACTCTCAGAAGTTTTGAAGTTTAAATGGTGCCACTATACCTTCTTAATTATGCACAAATGTACAAAAATGTCACACTTTTTCTTCCTCTCCTTCCAATATTCTCTATCTCCTTTACCCATTCTTTCACCTGCTATCTTTGTAAATTAGCCACTTTCAGGAGATCTAGTGAAATTCTTAAATCATTATGTGTCTTTTTCTTAATGCTTTCTGGCATCTGCCATATTAGATTACATAAGAATGGAAGAAATAATTCCCTGAGCAGTTTAAAAATCTATATTAAGTATATCATCATATATTTTATTTTACTATTTATTTATTTATTTATTTATTTATTTATTTATTTATTTATTTATTACTTTTTTCTGCCACAATTGTGTATTCATCTATATGACATCTGAAGATTGCAGCCAATTTTCTTGTATTACTGCTTAATTTACAAGTCTTGTGGCTTTTGTTTTTGGATGTTTTTACACTTCTGAAATCTTGTGTTTTGGGTGATTCCATTTCTGCAATTTCTGCCATTGATTCCTTTGAAGAATGTATAGTTTCTAGTTACATAATGGTACTGGAAATGAGAAAGGATAATCGGATTTGACCAAAGAAGGTACCAAAAGGAATCATTGCTGCCTTCTGTAACTGGTTAAATGATACATATATTTCAGAAAACACTCTGATTCTAAACTGAGTAATTAACTCAAACTATACTTTAACCTGATTTCCTCTATAAAGTGGAAAGAACATGACCACAGACAGACATGGGTTTGATTTATGGGTTTGATTTCATGCCTTAAAATTTCCACTTCAAAGGAAGTCATCAACCATATATAAATTTTGCAAAGACAGCCTAAAACAGGTTATCAGCTTTTGAACAATACACCACATTAAGACTATGAAAGTGTTATGATGTTGTAGATTGGATGTGGTGGAAAGGGTGTGTATAAGGGATTCCTACGTACATCACTTTGGATACAGCTGCTGATTTGCTGTTAATTCCTCCCCCCCATCCCAACCCAGTCCATATGTACACATACACACACGGAAGAAGTGGGAATAAGTACTTGCCTTTCACCTTAAGCCGAGAGAGAGAGAGTCTTCATCAGGACCATTCAGAGTTTTGATATGTATCCCGAGTAGTTATAAGACACACTAAATTAGTACCTGGCTCCTGCCTAGGAAATCTGCAGCATAAGGATGGGATAGCCAACAGCTTTGAAGGCAGTGTGGAGGAGAGTTATTGATGTCCTACGATAAGCCTACACAACCTAGAATTGGTGCAGTAATGATGAGTTAAATGACTGGATTCCTAGGGTCTGAGGAAGGAGTAAGTGACCTTCAGAATAGAGGGCACTTACCCAGAATTAGGAAATGACAGGTGAGAAAATATCAACAATGACATGTGGGAGTGGCAGAGTTGATCTCCAAAGGCTCCATGGATATGCCAGATCAAAAAACGAACTTTAAACATCTCCCAGCAAGAGAGAAAAAAGCCAATTTACAATAGTACCAGCCAAAAAAAGAATTCTCCTACATTCTTTAACTCTCCTCCCTCAACTTGTTCTTTACTATCTTGAAGGCGTTCAAGGTTATAGCTATATGGTGGAGGAGGAAGTGAACAAGAGAGATGAGGCTGACCACAGCCACTTCCTTGGAGGTAATTGGCTTCAGGCAGAGAAGGTGGAAAGAAGCTTTACTGTTAATCAAGTTGGAAGCTTTGATGATTATATGGGAGTGGGTATTTTTAATTAATAAATTGTGAAACAGATTGACCTGGATTGTCTACTGTCTATCCGTGACCAAACAATCTCATTTCTGTCCAAGTGTTTCTCCTGGGGCAATAAGGACTGTGTCTACCAAGACAGTTTAAAGGGACAGTGGGAAACAAAAAAAAATTGCTTTTATGTTTGGACTTCATGAGTCTTACTTGATTAATTTCATTAGATTTATGGCCTTGAGCAAGTTACTTAAACTCTTAATTCCTCATCTGTAAAATTAACTATTAGTACTTCACAGTATTGCTATGAAGATTCAAATATTTTTTTTAAAGTTAGACGAAACATTATTATCTAAATTATCTAACACTGCTTCTGACTCATAATAACAAATAAATAGTACCTACTAGACCTTTCCTAGCTCACTTGGACCTTTCACTTATGATTGATGTATTTTACAATAGTCACTGGACTTGAATACAGATAATGCATTCATACTATTTGACAAAAAAAAAAAAAAATCACTGAGTACCTACTTTTCACAACATTATACTAAGCCATTGTTCATATATCTTTTTATTTAAGATCAAAAGAACCCACACAAAGGTATCACCACTAGCACCATTGTACATAATGTATTTGAGTCTTGGAAATGTTAAGAAACTTGTTGAAGTCATGGAGCTGGTAAGCAGCAAAACCATAATTCTAATCTTTTTCTCTACACTACTCGACCAGGGCATTTTTCCTGTATTTCAAGCTATTAATGACCATTTTTATTGGATGTTCTGTTCAAGCACCTGATAACAAAGGACAGCAAAAAACAAGATACAACTGTTTTCTGAAAAATTACAGAATGAAAGAAGTTACTTTCACCTAATAAGCACCCGCATGCTGGAGAAATGTTCTTTTTTAATAAATATCTGTAGATTCTTAGTTTCCAGCCTCAAGCACAGTATTCGAGTGACAGAAGAAAAAAAAAAAAGGAAGAGGTTTCTGCTGCTAAGGGATTTAGTTCCTTCTTAGAAAAACTCGTAAGTCTAATATAATCAAATGTAAAAAATATTGTTAGAAACAGCACGTGATAAGGAAAAGAAAGGTCAAAGAAGCGCTTTTGTGAAGGAAAGTTTTAGTAGACAGACCCGTAGAAGAAGGGGGGTTTGAGGTGGGCCTGAGAGAATGGGCAGGCTTCAGAGAGATAAATCAAAAGCAGGAGGCTTTTACAGATGAGAGGAATAAAAAAGATATCAGATGTGCTTAGGGTTTAAATTTGTGATGGCTCTATGTTTTGTCCTTTTGAATCTATTTAACCTGGGAATCCAAAGATTTCATTGTAAAACCAATCATTCCTTGGAGTTATTGAGATGCTAGAGTAAGACATGACATCTATGTTAGTCTTTTCAGGCTGTTATAACAAATATATCACAGACTGGGTGGTTTATAAACAACAGAAATGTATTTTTCACAGTCTGGAACCTAAGAAGTCCAAGATCAAGGTGCTGGCAGATTTGTTGTCCGGTGAGGCCCTGCTCCCTGATTCACAGATGATAGTCTTCTTGCTGTGTCCTCACATGGAGAAAAGGGTGAGAGACTCTCGGTCTCTTCTATGAGGCACTAATACCATTTTTGAGGGCTCCACCCCGCTGACCAAATCACCTCCCAAAGTCCTAACCTTGGGAGTTAGGATTTCAACATATGAAAGTTGGGGGAAAGGGACACAAATGTTCAATCCACATCAACATCATAAAAAAGTATAAACTTTTCTTTCAATAATAGTTGACTTGTATTTTAAAAAATAATACAGATGCCGCACCTATAACACAAAATGATAAGTGAGAGGACTTACTATATACTCCATTCAGGATAAATTTTGATATTAAAAGCATAGCGAATCAATAATCAGAATATTGGATATAACTGCCATCTAGATAGTTTTTGACTCACATTTATTTATAATGCATAAGATTTTCTAAAGATGCTATTGTTCCATAAAGTGTTCCATTGCTTCATGCACATATTTTTTCTTTACGTGAAAGCCAGTAGGTGGTCAATAAATAAATACTTTTGGTCAAAGAGGTATCTTTCAAAGATCTTTCCCCCATCTCTAATATGATTTTCCGCGTGGCAGTTTTACTTGTCTCAATTTCCCCCTGGAGGGATAGTTTTGACAGTTAAATACTCCAAGTAATTGTGATTAAAATATTGCAAGTTCCCTGCCAGTATTAAAGGGTTAATTAACATTGCAGAGCTTCAGGCATTACTGAGGCCCTCAACTTGGAAAATTAGTAAAATGACCTTGAGGCAACCAGCTGTCACTTAGACAAAATGCCTTATAAGGCCTGAAATAGTGACACCACATTGTATCACCCCAAATCTGCATTTCAAAACCAGAAAAACCCAGCTGTCTGTCAGCCTGTCAGAAATCATTCAGCTTGAACCTAAATGTGTTTTATGCTTTTCATCACAAATTTTAACAGTGACAAATGGAAGGATGGCTTCTTTAACCTAATGAAACTCTCACCACCTCTGCGAGAACCCCCTGTCCCCTTAAACTGTTTTCTGAAACAAGATGTACAATGTCTGTGTCACAGAGAATGTCATGGCTTATTTGTCATTTAGCCTCGTACCTCTGAGAAGCCTGGTACCCACAAGGGAAGAGAACAGTTCTCTCAGGTGGTGAATTCCAATGCTTTGAACATGTGACTCATTGTCTTAACTCTACTAGAGGTATTTTTAGCTTTTCCATTTCAAAGTAAATCTCTATTATATTAATAATCATGAAGGTATGTCTCTCTTGAGAAATGAACAAATACGCATTTTGTCATGAGTCTGAATTCATTGGCTTCCCTTTAATATTAATGCTTCTAAATTGTTTATTGACTGCCACTTTAGCATACCTTTTCTAAGCTAAAGAAAGACTATTAATAATATAATTCATGTAAGAAATGTTTAATATTTAACACTATCTCCTACCTGCTCCCAATCTAATACATTAATATAGATGCATCATTATGCTAAAGGAAATGCCTCACAATGTTAGAAAATGTTATGGACCCAAAGGAGCAATGCCTAGTTAATTACAAAAGAGTAATCTCCATCTGGTAGATTCTGTCTTCCCTGGTTTATTCTCTGATAGGTCTCCAGATGATCTCTGAAACAGTCTCCTTAAGCACGCAAAGGTTTCAGAGGTTATTAGTAGTAATTGTGTGGCACAACTGAGGGAGTTTTCTTTAGCATGATGGAAGCAGCGATGTCATTATTAGTTGATTAGTGTGGACAATCTTTGACAATATGTATCACCAACTATGACTCCAACTGGTGGCAGCTTATTAGTCTGATTACTATTTGATTTGCAGTATTATCAACCACCAAGTAAGTGACATGGACCAGAGGAAAAAAGCAATCCTCAGAAGATGGTTCTATGACCAATGAGAGATATGAGATTGCATTGTTTAAGAAAATGAATCTGAAGTAAGAAGTTGAGGCTTTGGGGTTAGAGTTGGAGGTTAGATTTCTAGTATAGTGATGCATAAAAGCTTACAATCATTCATCCTATCTTTAGAATATATATTGCAGGACCACAGTTTTGTTTTATTTTTTTCTTCAAATTAAATGTAAAATAGGTAAGGCCTGGTTTGTTGTATTTGTCAAGGGACAATTTCAATTGCAAAACAAGACAAGAACATAAGAAAAAGGGACTAGTGAGAGGAAGAATAACTGCTAGGACGAGTTTGGAGAGTAAGAACTAATAGCGTCAATGAGAAGAAAAATATATTTTCTAGGTTGGCAAATGTTACATCCTTGAAAGAACCTAAACAGAAACATGTAAAACTTAAAAAAAAGTAAATGTTTCACTATTAAATTCCAATGGTGATGTCATCAATGTGAAAGGTTTTTGGTTTTTGTTTGAGGATTTTTTTTTTTACTCCAAAAGATATTACATGATACTTATAACATCCTAAAAAAGCATAGATATAAAACTATATATTTGAACTTGTCAAAAAAATTGTATGGAATTAAATAGTCAAGGAAGTCTTTATTCAAGACTTGCAGTAGGGTCAAGACTATTGCAATAGCAGGGAGAGTTAGAACTCAACTTTGTTGATACAGAAGGCAGGCACGGGCTTCAACAGTGGCGTAAGCTGTCGAAAAGCACTGGATGCGTTAAGGGGGAGGTCGGTGGCTGTGATCAGGCCATCTGTGTTAGGTACTCGGACATTCTGGAGGTTAGGCTCCTACCCTCCCACAGAGACTGAGAGACTGGGTCCCTTTCTGCCTGGATGATTACATTTCCAGGGATGATTCTCAGATCCTTGAGAAAGACATGCCTAGGTTGTAAAACAGGTAAGAAGACAGGAGGAAATTTACGTTCCTATAGGAGCAGAGAAAGAATTCGGAATTGCAAATTTTCTAGAAGTAAGTGCTCTAAGGAAAGGGAGCTCTGGCGCCTTTAGACTGGAAGAAACCTGTTTGAGGTTTTGTCAAGTCAAGGGAATATTTTGACGGCCATCCGGATCAAGATATATTTAGATACATCCGCCATTAAACTCCTGGAGAACATTCTTCTAGACCACTTTTTATACATCAATTCACATTGAATATGCAGTGTAGATAGATCCATATATATGTAGTTTTAAAAAAAGTAAAGTGGATTATATCCTAATTGTTATTTTTGAAACTGTTTGACAATGTATCATGAAAATACTTCTGTTGTAAATACACATACACAGCATTGTTTTTAGTAATTTCATTGTATGCAGTCCTATGATGTAACCTATAAATTCTTAATGTACTTATCTTAATCTTTTTACCTCTGAAAACTCAGAGCACATTTAGGGTATTCTTTTATGGCATTTTCTACTTACTACTATGTACAACCATGTATTTGTCTATGCTTTTACTTCCTTATTTTCTGTAAGTTTCTGCAGGGTAAGACTTTTGTCTCTATTTCTCATTGGTCTCCTCCATATTTGCTACCAAATCCACAGAAGTGCTTTAGTAAAAATAGACACTGTTTTTGCTGAATGTGTCACAACTCCAAGCAGCAAGAACAAAAAATAACAACCAAGCTCGTTACAACGTGGCTTCAATTTACTGAGTTTATGAATGCAAAGTAGGTTCTGAAGAGATTCAAAATAAAAAGGAAGCCCTCCTTTTTTCTTTCCTCCTACCTCCCTCCTTTTCCTAAGCAAACTCAACTACTGAGTCCCTGAAAAGACAGAGAAACACCTTTTGGAGTGGATGGTATGTAGACGAACACAAATAGGGCAAATCAGAAAAAATGGGGTCACAATTTTCCCAGCTTATTAACCTTAGTCTCTTCCAGCCTTCCTCCAGTTCTCCTATTAAAATTAAACAACTTTACACAATTTTTAAGTGACACTTCTTAAAGGAAAACTTGTACCATTACCTTGCATTTCAAATTTCCCACCCCAAAGTACTATTTATTAAATATTTTTTTCTAAAAAATGACCAAACCACATGCAAATACATTGTTCTTAGCTAATTATTCAACTTTATTTTTTTTCTTAACTCATTCTTGTTTTGATATGTACGTTAAAAGATTCCAAGCTGAATCCTTAGGACAAGATAATTAACTAATTCATGAGTTGTGCATGTATTTACATCTCTATTTTCAAAGATAAATTAGAAAGCTATATTTAAATATCTAAATTAATTTGTTATGGCTCTGTTGAAGCTAGGACCATACTGACAGACCTGCTGAGCCTGATCCCTGCGGTGAGATGCACTGTACAAATTAACAGATTTGAGAAACACACACTAACACTAATTCTAATAATAGGCTTTAAGCAGAAGGGTTTTCAAGTTTTTTCAACAACAGATAGTTTACATAAAATTTCTGGGGAAAAAGCTTTTTTTTTTTTTTTATCAAAATAGTTTAAGGTCAAGATTGTCTTTCATTTACAACTCTATTTCCACCCACGTCCTTTTTTCCTTCCAGACTCTACACATCAGGTACTTGTTCTTATACACTTAGACGATATTTTCATATAGAATTAGAGAAGATTAAGAGACAAAGCACAGCTGTGCCTCCCTCTTTTTTATTCTGTTATTAATGTTATGAAAACGTTAGTTAATGCCAGAAATAAAACAGGCATCATTTTTGGTATCTGGAGAAAATTTATCATGTGGTTTTGCTACTTAGAAGTTTTAAAAGATTGTGTCATATTTGATTGAACATTCAGGTTAGAAACAAACCTTCAGTTTGTTCCAGCAGGATGTCAGGTTACATCAACGGAACCCAGCCAAGCCTCTTTTCTTACCAGCTACTTAGTCAGTATGAATTCTATTCTATAATTATAATACGAAGCCCTCTACTCTGTACAGCAAAGGTATTGTTGTACTCCCTGATATGGGGGCGGGGTAAAGCTTCCCTGACTTCAATGTTTTTCATGAATCTTTGTTTTTTTCCCTGAGAGTCACTCTCCCCACTACTTTACTAAACTTTATTGCTTAAATAGAGTATGGAGATTGAAACAGTTTTGAGAAATCAACAGCCAAGTAAATAAAACTATGCTTGGTTTAGGCATATTGTACCCTTTACCAGTTGCAATCAATGCAATATTCTCTATTAAAAAGGCTTGAGGAGAGGCAGGGAAAATGTACACAGTGTTTTCAGAGATAGAAATGATGATAAGTATGCTAGTTAAGGTGGTGCCTTTTCCAAATAAATAAAGGTCGTTTGTACAAGAGAGCTGAGATAGGATAGTACCACAATAGAACAATACCCAGGTTTACTGGAAGACCAGGAAATTAAATCACAGAAGCTAGAAACTTTCACTTTACTAGCTAGGGGTAATTGACTTGAATAATAAGAACTATTTTTTTCCCTAAACATATTCCTACCTTTCTAAAATTCAAAATTAATTATAATCCCCAAGATCTAATATTGCAAAAAACAGATTTGCCTAGGCATATGAAATATGTTATTTCTTGAATGATTTCCTCCCAATCCAAGATGTGTAGTAACATCTTTACTACTTCTCATTTTTTTTATGTCCTCCTGAGGACAGAAGGGACATTAAGCTCAGGTGATAAACTCAACATATCTGGATGTGAAGTCTGGCTCTTCCAGTTCTAAGTGTTAAGCAAATGCACAAGGTTTGGCATATAAACCATGTTCTATACATTTCAGCCATAGTAATTATTATCACCATCACTACCAGTAACAGTGACTTTTATCAGAGCACTACTGCCTGAAACCATTTTTGATGATATCCTTTAGAGGAGATTTCAACAAATCAGGAGAAAATCAAATACAAAACTGACTATTGCCAGAGGTGGCCTAGGATGGATTCGAGACTCTAATGTGGACAGAGATATAGTAAAATGGGGACAGGGGAAGCTTGACAGCTGACCTCCTGGAAAACACTTATCTGTATGTTCTGAGGGACATAAGTAGGTACAGAAACTTTCTGACGACAATTAGAAGA
The DNA here is from genome assembly GCF_964194185.1 of Rhinolophus hipposideros. Taxonomy (NCBI): domain Eukaryota; kingdom Metazoa; phylum Chordata; class Mammalia; order Chiroptera; family Rhinolophidae; genus Rhinolophus; species Rhinolophus hipposideros. The sequence continues at coordinate 42,311,020 of NC_138051.1, forward strand.
TAACCTGCTAAAAATGACGTCCAACAGGATGCATAAAGGGAAAAAGGTTATGGAATAATATAGCCATGAGGTAAGATATATTTATAAACAAAAAACAGGGTGAGGGATTAATGTGGAATCTAGAAAATATTTAAAAATCGCAACATTTTTGTATATGTCTAATAATTTGTCAAAGAGGCAGGAGAGAGTCACACTGGAATGAGGGGTATATTTTCTAGTTAGAACCTTCTTGCTTTGGCATATTTTGAATAGTTAGAGTTCTCTCATTTTATAGAAGTATCACAGAGGAAAGGATTAATGAGTAGTTTTTCCCTGGCCCCTCAGTCTAAATCAAATGGTCTAAATTTGAATGACTCAGGACTTCCACTAAAATGCAGATTTGAATTCAGTGAATCTGGACATGGATGTGGATTCTGTGTTTCAACACATTCCTCCCAAGTAATGCAGATACTGTAAGTCTAAGAACCACAGGTAGAGCAGCAAAGCCCTAACAAAAGGCATAATTCACAACGTAGAAATTGAGGCTATCTTGATCACCCTTGTATACACACTTCGTCTAGTCGGGTGGCTGGCACAGAGTGGCTCTTCAATAAATATGTATATACCATATCAAAGTAAGAATGAAAAAACGACATGATTCATGCTCCTTATAAGACTGCCTGCTGAAAAGAAATTCAGGATCAATATTAATTTACTAACTATTTGGGTTCTATGTTCTGATGACGGCTATTTTAGTCAAGTCTATTCCACTTTGTTCATGATGTACATGAAACTGACATTGGGTTCTGCTAGTTAGATAATGGCTACTGCATGCATATCTTCAGCTATATGATACATTGCAAACTGCTTTTCTAGGTCCCAAAACCACATTTTAATCACATGTGAGTGATGTGTAGGTAACCTAATGAAGGGATAGAAGAAGGTGGACGGATGGCAGGTGTATTTCACTTACATCCATGAATCATAAAGTCTAATTGCACCTCCCCTAAGAGAAGCAGACTTCTGTATTTGTAGTAAATGATACCAAGGATCTGAATTTGTATTATGATCAAATTTTATTATGATTTCTTTATTACCAATTTTAATATGACCTGGACATATTAAAATTGATTGCATATAAGAAAAAAAGATATTTAAAGACTACCCTTGAGAAAAATTAAAGAGATAGTTTTGAACCATAATGTACTGTATAAGCTTCAAAATTTATACAATGAGAGTCTGCCACGCTGGTTGCACTTTAATTTGCCTTTTAACATTTAGAATCATTTCATTTTTAGTCTCAATGTCATTTTAGAATAACTTCTCTAGTTATTCTAAAACTTTCCCAAATTTCAATCCTCATCGTTGAGATCCCAGGCTGCAGAACTCTGCTGGAGAATCACACATCGTTTGAAGGACATTTTCTGACTGTATTCACATGGCTTCACAGAAATCCCTTCACTTAACCCAGCGTTGGTACCAAGTAGATGCGCCCAAGATTGTGAAAAGCAAATTTTATTCTCTTGGCTCAACCTCAACTTATCCTTACTTTTCTTCCACTAGATCTTGCTTCCCAATTTATAGAAGTCAATTTGTTTCCCCTCCTCTCCTTTTAAAACCTCTCAGTATCTCCCCTTCCATGTTTTCCTAACTTTGGTTTTCGAGGCAGAGCTATCTCGCTTCCTTATCCAGAATAAGCCTTTTATCTATACTTTTGGTGTCATGCCCTCCTGTCAATTATGGGACTATATTTTATTATCTGCTATGTATGTACCTGTAAACATTCTCACACCCCTATTATCCTAATAAATAACATAGGACATGAGATACCATATCATCGCATATTATACAATATACTTTGCCTGCTCCACCTTCTTAAACAACCTTCTCATGTCTTCCCTTTGCTTTACTTTTCGATATTCTATCCTGCCAATTTCTCCCATTACCCTCGTTAACCACTGCTGTGCTGCCCATGAGAATGTGCCTTATAGGCCTCTAACTACATGGAGCAAAACTGATCAAGGGCCCCAGTTGCTGTGCTTTGAAATCCATTGCCACATTGGTTTGGAGACCAAATTTCCTATGAGTTGTTTCAAGGCAGTAACAGTGTAATACGCATACTAAAGCAGGCTGCTTCTTGTGAAACACAAGATGCCTCCAATGGCCAACGGTGGATCAAAGACTCCCTGATGAACTAGCTGAAATTGCATTAAACTGCACCTCAATCTGAGAGAATCTACTCATCCTCTCTCCCTCTCCTTCACTCAGACTCAGATTTGTATCACTGTCTCTTGACTCTCCCAGCTTTTCCCTGCTCTATCCCCATTATCTTTCACAGGTATTTCCTCTAATAAAATCCGTGAGCCTTTAATCCTGTCTTGTGTCTACTTCTTAAAGGACTTGGACTAACACACCTGGTAATCCAAGCCTTTACTTGTTAGTGTTCTAATGAAGATCTCTCTATGGTCACCAATAACTTCTCAAGATCCAAATGAACTCTCCATCCTTTTGACTACTCTATTGAATTTGCACCTTTAACGATTTATCTATCCTAAAACATGGTCCTCTTTAGGTTTGGCATCTGTTTATCCTCCTATATTTCTCACTATAGTTTTCCTGAGTCTTATTTTTGCTTCACCTTAACCTTTAAGCAAAGGCATCCTCCAATACCTTAAGATATTTATCTTGCCATTTTCTACTCTCTCCTTTCTTGATGTCACCCATGCCCATAATATAACTGTAATGTTTTACTAGAGGACTCCTAATCCTGTACCATACTCCTAACCTTTATATTTGAGATTATATTTTTACTTGACTTTAATTTTCATATTCAGCAGTTTCTAAACCAGTTCCTACTTATGATTTACCTTATAGAACTCTAAATTTAGTCTCAAATAATAGGGGATGCAGTGGATAGTTTCATTATTTTGGTTATCATCTTTGAACATCCTCCATATATTTGGGAAAACTACTGACGAGGCCTGCTTTCTGAGAGAGAAGCTAGAAAACTCACTTACCCAGACATCCTTCTGTATGGTCATGTGACCTAATCTTTGCCAATCAGGGACACATTTTTTGGAGGAGGTCATTGAGAGGACATAACCATATGTTGACCTGTGAGTTGCACCCCAGCAATAAGAGGCTCCTTACCTTGGAAAACATCTTCATTCAATTTTCTCCTTCATTTTTACATTTTCTTTTTCCTATCTCATTGACTCATTCCACAAACTACAGCACTACCTAGCCAAAATATAAACATTACCATTTCCTTCTACTTCATCCTGTGCATTTCATAAGCCACAAAGTTTTATATCCTTTTATATCTTTTATCTCTTTTATCTATTCCATTCATCATGCCAATACCATATTGTATTCCACATTATTCTCTGCCCAGAATTCTGTAACAGCCTCCTAACTGGTATCACTGTTGGTCCTTGACCCATCGTCAATTCCTCCATATCCATACAAAGTGATTTTTTTCTACTGTTAATCTGATTATGGTCTTCCTCTGCTTAAAACTTCTTAATGTTTTACAAGACCTTCAGACAAGTCTAATATGAAATACAAAGCCTCAAAACTACGTGCGTTTCATTTTTACTCTGCTTGTTCTTCATATTACATGCTGTAACCAACCTAAATGATTTCTACTTTTTGGTCATGCCCTGTCTTCTTTTATCTCTCAATTCTACATTCTCTGACTATCCCCTACCCTTGGCAACTGTTGATATTTCCTCCCTGGGCTTGTTCTCTGGTTCCCCCAGGGTAAATAAAAAATTACACGCTCCTCCTATATTCTCCCAGATCCTAGTTCTTTGCCTCGGATAGACTATAGTACACTGTGTTCCTGTGTACTTACTGGCAGTTCCCTTAACACTGCAAAAGATATGGATTTGCCTCTGAATATCCCACTTAGTTTCCTTATTACCTGGCACATTACAGGCAATCCATATTTGTGGAATGTCTGAACACATGAATGAATATTAAATCATTTCTAATACACATTTGACTTTTATATCTTCTTCCTCTGAACTTTCTTACCACTTTCTACACCCATTTGATTATTTACTTTACTATACCTTAAATTTGCTATTTGTGAAATGAATCTACTGTCACTAATATCACCTCTGCAGAGTAAACCACATCCCAGAAGAATGCAATTCCACTGAGTTGTGTGAATTTTTGCATATGGATCTTTTCCCAATCTATATCAGAATTAATGAAATTCCACAGAGAAGGCAAAAGGTTAAGCAGTGATCACATATTACTGATCACAGCATCTGCTGATATTACTCTAGAATTTAAATCTGTAGATGAATACTGCCTTCTTGCTATTAATATTCTTAAGAGGATATGGGGAAAAAACCTTCTGCACAATCATGTCTGGGAAGCCAACTGAAATAAAATCTAAATAAAATCTTTTTAGAAAGTCACACATGGCAGAATGGATACAGGAGATTTCTACAGTTGCTCTTTTATTTGTATAATGCATATCTGTTTAGGTACATGCCAGCTGAAATTGAAATGTCAATTTTGATTAATGAAAGATATGGAGTAGCAGACTTCATGAAGAGTGACCTGATATGCACTTCAAATGACTGGTTAGATACACAGAAAAGAATTTGTTTCATAAATGCAATTTATTTTGAAGATAATTGTGGTTCCTCTAAGGTACTATAGAGGAATACTAAGGTTTGGTTTAAGATAATGAGTCAGTTGTTAAGCATCTCAATCTCTGAACTGAGTATTATAATAGCAGACTGGTTAAATTATGTTTTAGAGAACCAGAAAGAATTGGTCACAAAATAAAAGCAATTACTCTTCTTTGGTATATGGCCCATTTCATTCCAAATATTTACTAAAGAGTACCTACCCAACGCTTCCCTTCATCCATACCTATGGTTTTAATGCCACAAAACAATCCCTCAAATGGAGCCCCCTTGGAAACATAATTTGAAGTGATATGCTTTTTGGCTATAAAACATTCTTTTGATTTTAGAGAAGCAAATATTCAGGAATCAGAATGAAAACAAAAAGGAAAAAATAATTAAATTGGAGCACTATAGCACACTGGACAAACCATAAATGGCATTTATTATAGTGATAAATACTATTATATATATATGTATTTTATATATTATATATTATATAATTATTTCTACTAGCCAGAGGTTTTTTTAAAAGCAAATAGTGGAACTCCTTTCTATCTATTTCAGTTCCTGTTTGTTTAAGGACCAAGTAAGTGACTCAGTAAATATGTACTCTTAAAACTATGTTAAAAAAAAACAAAAAACAAACACACACACACAAAAAAAACACAACTGTGTTCATGTAACCACAAAAGGTAATATATTTATAATGAGATATAAAAAGAAATGGGGTTGTTTTTGGCCTTTTCCTTACATCATTAACACAAACTTCCTTTCAAAATAAGTATGTCAATTGCACAGATAATGCAAGACTAGCTAGATGAGAGAACCAACAAGTATAGAGATACTTAAATTTTAAGTAATTAGATGAAAAGTGGATTATACTTTTCATTTTGTATCAGGTAGATTTCTCACACAATACTCTACTTAAATCAACTCCATATTTAAAACACAGTAATGCAATATCAGAGTGGTAACTGAATGCAAGATATAAACTGGCAAAGTTTAGTACCAGCTTTAGCATACTGTTGCGTGGCCCAGGCTTAGGCTCTGTAGTTAAGAGAAGTAAAATTGAAAATACCCTTTTCTCAAACAACAGCAACCAAAAAGTCTATAGTATGCATCTCTTATCAGTTCTGGTTTATTGGTTCATTCCTGTGTTTTATGAACCAAATATTCCCATTGCTTTTAAATTTATTATAAAATTCAGTTAAAGGATTATTACTACTCAAAAATGAAGCCTTTAGTCACAGCATCAGCTATCTAAAAAAACCTGTCGGCATTGTCAGATATTGATCAATTGGAAATATATTGCCAGCATAATAATTACATTTTGAAAGTTAGTAATTCAAGTAGCATTTTTGTTATTTCAAGCTTCTAAATTCTACTATACAGGATAACAAACATATTCCCAATACTGTGTCCTAGGGAAATCACTGGATTGCCCTTTCCCCTTGAATCAGGGAAAACAGGATTGGGCACTTCACTGAGAATGGAAATCACTTCTATTGACCTTGTAACCTCCTAGTCAATCGTCCTTATCTTCCCTAGTAAAAGCACCCAGGATGCTTTCTGAAAAATGAGTATTATGATATTTGGAGGACAGAAGAGTGGCTGTGTCACAGAATCTTTTAACTGATTTGTATTTATATATATGTATGTATGTATGCAAAGAGAGGGAGTGAGGGTGGGAGAGAGAGAGAGAGAGAGAGAGAGAGAGAGAGAGAGAGAGAGAGAGAGAGAGAGAGAGTTGGTAATAGGAAGAAGAATACATAGTACTTAGCCCATTTTCAAAGTTTACAATTCATAAAATAAGAGCTAGATCTTTGAAGACACAAAAAAGATTCCAATGCCTTTGTTATTGCTGCTTGTATAATGCAGAGAATAAAATGAAGCAGGACAAGAAAATTTATCTACTATTTTTTGTTGTGTGCCTAATATGACAAGTGAGACAATATACTTATGATGTCTCTTATTAACATAACAGTAACATAAAATGGATACTGTTATTCTTATTTTATGTCTGTAGAAATGGGGCACAGACAGGTCAGGTAATTTGCCCAGTGTCACACAACTTGTAAGTGATGAAGTCAACACTCACACCGTATTTTCTTTGCATTAAGGTACATGTCTTTATACTATGCAATATGGCCAAATGCTGAGATTGGTTATGTCTAGAACAGGCTGATTGAGTCACTTAACACTTCTATTAAAGTCATTCTCCCTCTTGTTTCAGTAACTTCATTTTTAGGTCATTTATAACCAAAGGAGACAAACGACTGCTGCCCATGTGTATCCATTTAATATGTTGAATAGCTTCTATGTTTTACTTCAAGTGAGATTACTTTTTAAGTTTTACCATTGATTTTCTTTAAAGGCAAACAATACCTAATCAAACCAGTTTTCCTTTTCAGAGAGTGAATCTTTGGGGGACTAAAGAGCTGGCACTGTTCATAGACCATATCAAAGAGGACACAGCAAACTTGATATTTTCTTTTTATTACTTGGGAAAAGTGCCCGGGGCAATTAAAGTGGCTGAGACTCTGAGCTCAGATCTACTGAGTGTGCTGATAATAAGCACAGTAAGAAGATGTGCTCTATTCCAAGAGTGGTAATAACTTCTTAAGTGAAAACAAATACAGGTATCCCCTGCTTTTCGAAAGTTCATGTTACACCAGTGTACTTCTATGAAAGACCGACAGTAGTACCTGTTTTCGCTAACTGAAATAAATTTGAAGAGGATTTTCACTTTGATGAAAAAGGAGAAAAACGAAAATAGCACTCAGTTTTTTTGGCAGTGAGTCCTCACAGAGGCACCACCCCCCCCCCACCCCCTCGTGCTGGTAGCAGCCAGAGTGCTACCTCCAAACTCTTTCCCTGGGGAAGGGCACTCAGCAACTCAGCGGCAAGCAGCCAGAGCTTTGAACTGTGTCTGAGCATCTGTGCTTTATCGTGATTTATTTGTGTATTGTTAGGAAGATGTGTCCTAAGTTATCAGAAAAGTCTAAGAGAGCTCATAAGGGTGTTATGCTTAGTGTAAAACTGGACATAATAAAGCACATTTGGTGTGATTTGGTAGGTTATTTTTTGGTTCGGGAGATGCTCAAAACTTTTTTCATATAAATTAATGGTAATTGCTTCTTTACGCTACTTTGGCTTACAGAAGGTTGCATAGGAATCTTATTCAGACCAACAGCGGGGGAAATCTGTAGTAAGAAAAGGTATGCAGGCAAGTTCCTCTCTGGAGGTACAGGGGATGTATAAATTCCATTATTTGCTTATAGGAGCTGTGCTACTTCCCCTCATCACTTTGAAACTGCTTTCAGCTTTCTACATATCTCTCAGGAACTGGCCTCCTGGGTGGTTTTCAGCAGGACATCCATCTGTTCCATAGCTTCTCTTTAAAGAGTCAAAAAACTGTTATAAAATGCTATTGGGTATTTCCAATCTATATTAAAGGAATAAAATAAATGCTATGTAATTATGAAACATGAGTATGCCTCAACCTTTTTTAAATCATTAGCTATTATCTTGAAAACTTGCCTGTACAAATAAAGTGTTTATTTGTACACTTGGATTAAAAAAAAAAAAAAAAAAAAAGCTTTATTTAGGCAATCTTCACATTCCTGAATTCCATGCTGTCTGCCATGCTGCATCCTCTTTATTAGTGTTTCTGAGCATGAACCTGATGGTGGGAAAGTGGGATTACTGAAGGAGTGGACAGAACGCCTAATAGAGGAAAGGTTATCTGAAATAGATACTCTATTACCTCCTGCTCACCACATATATTAGCAAAGATGACAGCTACTTCATTAAGAAGGCCTCAGAAGACTGCTCATAACGTCCTGTAAGCACAACCAAAACTGGGTAGCAGGGATGGATTATCCCTTACTGTCAGCTTTGCATCACTACTACTCAGTGATTCTCAGTCTTGGCTGCACATTAGAATTACTGGGGGATATTTAAAAATACTGAGTTCTAGACCATCCTTACACCAATTTAATCAGAATCTCTGAGGAAATCCAGGAATCAATATTTTGGGACTTCAGACCAATTTAATCAGAATCTCTGAGGATGAAATCCAGGAATCAATATTTTTGGGCGTCCCAGATGATTCCGATGAGCAGCCAAGACTGAGAACCATTGAGTCAAGCCCTAACTGTCAGCAGAACCATGTGAACATACTTTCATGTGTAAAATTCAAGAGACCTGGGTCTATGTAGTTCAGTTTCAGGACAATATTGTGTTAAAAACAAGCAAATAACGAACAAACAAAAAACCCCAAATGAACAGCCAGAAGTAATTAAAAAGGAATTTCAATGTGTATGCATATATCTAAAGGTCATTAAGGGAAATTTAAAAATAGTTTCTAAAAAAGTTTGCTACAGCATAACTTTTCCTCTCCTATATATTCCCTCACACTCCGAAACTTTTTCAGTAGCATTTTCAAATACTTAACAAAATCACTCCATCAGTCCTTCTGGTTTTCTATTTTTTTTCTGCCTCTTTCACCTTCATTAGTCACTATTTCCTTCTGCTTAGTATTTTATTATGCAGACTGAAAAAACCAACAAAAAGAAACCTTTCTTCTTTGGAGGGCATGCAAAATGGAAGAAATCAGGCTGACAATGCTAGGGATGGTTTCATGCGCTGGAGTGACAGATAATTGTAATAGTTCTATATTGTCATTGCCAGTGTTTCCTCACACATTTTTGTTAATCTTTAACCCTTTCTCCTCAAGAGTTACAATGTGTAATTCTGTTCTCTTCGGGGACATTTAGTTTCCTAATTCTATCTCCCTCTCAGGGGTCTCTGGAGAGGCTTGTGAGAGCTTTCAGATGAAACCCAGTTATTCCATTTCAGTGCTTCTGCAAAATCCTGAGTCTGAGAAAATGATGATTTCTTGGGAAGTAAACATAGCAGGATTATCACACAAATCCTGGACAATGTTGAACTTTACCTAAGCTCTGCGTTCCTGGAAAGCAGAATCATGGTTGAGAAACTTCTCCATCCTGTAGAGTTCTGAGAAACAGCTGACACGCAGGACCACCTTGTCCTCAAATGTTCAGATAGATATAAGACTTGCCTCCACCCTTCAGATAAGAATCACTGTCCAGGCTCCCTTATGAGTCCTTGTTTCCCTGCCTCTGGAAAAGCTCACAGCCCTACTCTGTTTTTAAAAAGGTTCCTTTGTGTTGATCAACAGTATCCTGATTGCAATAGCCTGAATAAACGCATCCTCTTAATTGTTTGCTATGTTTTGTGTTTCACACTCCTCACTGCTATAAATTTGTATATCTTCTGTGAGATAAGGAAATGGATACAAGGGGGCAATGAATAATTAGATGTACCTCTTTCCGTTGGCTGAAGCAAGAATAGACCATTTTTTAAAAATACACTGTTTTTGTTTTTGTTTTAAATTTTGGAATAATTATAGGTTTAAAAAGGATTTGCAGAGATAATAACAGAGTTCTTGCATACCCCTCACCCACTGTCCCTCACTAATATACCCAACTGAGACTGGAACATTATTATTAACTAAACTCCTGACTTTAGTTAGATTTCACCAGTTTTCCATTGAGAAACTGCCTGCCATGGCAGATATCCCTCACATAAGGACCATAATGACAATTTGACCACACACGAGCGTGCGTGAGCGCACACACACACACAAACACTTACAAAGAAAACAAAACAAAACAAAACAAAAAATCTCACTAACCACCATTTGTTCCAGGACATGGCTAGCCACAGAAAATCCTTTACCCCTAATATTTAATACTTGTTCTCTTTTGAAATTTTCCTAAACTGATTGCTTGCCCTCTTACAGCCAACAGAGGTTGATAAATGTACCTGACAACCAGTTAGAAAGTTTCCCCGTTTCCACAAACCCTACCTTAATAGAATGCTTGCCAATTCATGACTGTCTTAATTTTCCTCTTTTTACTCTATAAAGCTTATTACCTTTTCCAAAATGTGAATACCTAATGAAATGATGGCAGATGTGTTCTCTTGCCACAAGTTTATGAATAAACAGCATTTGTTAATTTTGTCTCAAAGTTAGTATTGGGTACCAATGGGCATCTTTGCATTTATGTTGCTTGGGGTTTGCTGTGTTTCTGTCATCTGTGGACTGACATATTTCTTCAGTTATGAAACAAATTGCATTATTTTTACATGTTTTTTTCATACTCATTTTCTTCTCTCTTTCTTGGATATTAATTAAACATGAATTACACTTTATTTTTCTGCAGGTCTTGCTTGCTTTTTTTCTGTTTTTATGTCTTTTTCTTAAGTGCTTCAGCTAGTCAAATTTGAGTTCACTGTTATGTTTTCTGCTATGCCAGTCTGTTTCTAAGTGCTTTCAATAAATTTTTTATTTCAGATTTTGAATTTTTTAGCTCTAGAATGTCTATTTGTTTCTTTTTAAAGCTTCCACTTTCTTCCTAAATTCCTCATCAGTTTACATTCTTTACACTATTTTCTGCTATATATATAACTTATAGATGAGTAATGTAAGTAAAGTCATGCTGAGTCTAACGTCTGAGTCATCTCTGGGATTGTTTTTATTGTCTTTCTTTTTTATTGATTAAGGGTGATATTTTTTTCTTATTTGTTTATCTTTTAAACTGTGATTGTATGTTGGACAGTACGACAGCTTCATTGTAGAGTTTCTTCTTGATTATCTTATCTTGCTCTAAAGCATGCTGACTTTTGTTCTGGAAGGCAGCTGTATTACTGGAGGATATTCCTGATCTTGTTAAGGATTGGTTTTAGGACTATTGTGTTTTACCTTTTATTCTTCACCATAGCCCTTACTCCAGTGTGGTCCTTATTTAATGGAACCTAAACTGAATGCCAGGGTTGTTCAGAAAAGTCTTTATTTTCTAGCAGGATTTAAACTCCAATATCTCTCCAGCGGAATGCATCTTCTCAAATTTCTTCCATTTTAAGCCCTCCGGACATTGCCATTTGCTAGAATGCAAGGAGTCTTGCCCTACATTTGCATAACTTATGAACAGGGACCTAAGGGAAACCCCAATGCAGATTTTAGGAGCTTTTTCCTTTCTAACAACTGTCCTGGAAATTCCAGTTGCTTTTTTCTGGCCTTAATTCCTGCTTCTTCCTCTATCTATGTCACATTTCTTTTGCCAAATGCAATCAATGGTCTTGCCTTGGACTTCACCTCTCTGTTTCATGGTTTACAAATCACTTCCAGGCAGAAAGAAAGGTTGAAAGCAGACAAACTATCTTAGGTTTCCCTTCTCCCATCTATATCAGTCCTGATCGTTTTGCTATGCATGAAAAAAAGTAGCATCATACAATTTGTACATTTTCATATTTCTATAGTATGAGGGTAAATCCAATACCAATAATGGCTGAAATCAAATTTTCCTTTCTTCACATTTTAATGCCAGATTATTTTGCATATATATGTTACGGTATTATAATTTTTTGGGTGATTTTTTTAACCTAATATCCATTTGTCCTAGAGTACTGTTCTCTTCTCAAATTCTACTTTATTTGAAACTAACATTGAAACATATGTATTAATATTTTTTATGCACAGATTTATTTCAATATCTGGGATAACCCTAAGAATGCTTGCATGTTTCACATGCATGTTTCTGATTTGAACAGAATATCAAAGGCTTTAAGAATGGTACTAACATGCACATGACTGCCCAGATCCCAAACTAACCATCAAATGATACCCCTGTGGTAAATAATATGGAAAACACTTAGAAAACTGAACTGCCAGAATATGGATGAGAACTTGTGGGTTTAACCCAATCGGGTTGATTTCCAGAAAAATAAATCAGACATTCTCCTTGGTAATTAAGTGATATCAAGAATGTTATGACATAATATTCAAATGTTCAGAATGCAATCTGAACTTACATGACAAAGAACTGGAAAAATCTTAATAACTCTCAATGGAAAAGACAACCAATATAGACACAACTTGACATGACACAGGTGTTCTAATTATCAGACAAAGACTTTACAGCAACTACTATAATTATGCCCAAGAAGTAAGGAAGAATACTTTTGAAATGAATGGAAAAAAGAAAAGTCTCAGCAGAGAAATAAATGATATTTTATAAATATAAATTTAACTGATAAAAGGAAACAACTGTAAAGAAAATTCACTGAATGGGCTCAATAATAAAATGAAGATGACAAAGGGAAGGATTAATGAACTTCAACTTGTATACAGATTAATAGAAATCACCCAATCTGAACAACAGAGAAGAAAAGTTTGTACAAAATGTGAATAGAATCACCAGTATCTGTGAGACAATAATGAAATGTCTAACATTTATGTGAATGGAGTCCCAGAACATAAGGAGGAAGACTGATACCAAACAAATATATGAAGAAATTATAGCTAAAAACTTATTAAATGTTGGTAGAAGATACATAAACAATCTTACAGATTAAAGAAACTCAATGAACTTCAAACCAGATAAAGAAAATGGTGTCTACATCCATCATAATCTAAATCTTGAAAACTAAAGACAAATTAAAAAGTCCTAAGAACCCAGAGACAAATGCCACAGTATATATAATGAAATGATTCAAAGCACAGTAGATTTTTTATCAGGAACAACAAAGGTCAGGAGACAGTGGAAACTATTGAAAACTTAGAACTTTGGGGGAGTACGAAAACAACAGAAGTTACATATATCTGTATAAGTAAAATAAACTATTTCTTCTTTTTAATTTCGTTAAAATACGTCTTATGATTAGAAGCAAAAAAAGATAACATTATATATACAGCAACTAAAATATAATGGGTGGCAGGGTAAAGATTATTACGACTTATATGGTGGTAAGGTTTTTATGTTACATTTGAAATAGTAAAATACTAATTCTAAGTAGACTGTTAAAATCTAGGTATGTTTAATTTCTAGAAAACCCAGTAAAAAGGTAATAAAAAAATATAGTCGAAATCATAATAGATAAATGGAATACTAAAAAAAATATTCATTTAACATAAAAGAAGGTAAGAAGGGGGCAATGAGACAAAAATGAAAAGTAACAGAAAGCAAATAATATAATGGTACCCTTAAATAAAAAAATATCGATAATCACATTAAATATAAGTGACCAAATCACATAGAAAAGACAGAGATTATGTGATTTTTTTTTTAAGACAGGATCCAACAATAAGATGTCCATAAGAAATTTATTTTAAGAACAATGATATAGGTTAAAAGTAAACCAATGATAAAAGATATACCATACAACTATTAACCCATTTATTTTTATATAACACACTTGTTTATCCCTGGTAATTTTCCTTGCTCTGTATAAATTACTTCTATCTTTTATATGTAAATGAGCAGTAAATCATTTAAATATTTGTGGTAAAGTAAACATTTTCTTTTAATTTTGAAAAGTGTTTTTGTTGGGTACAGAATATTCAGTTGACAGTTTTTTGTTGTTTTTCTTTTTTGTCCTTCTGCATTTTGAATAAGTTCTGCCAATGTCATCTGGCTTGTGTAGTTTCTGATGAGAAGAGTGGTATGTTTTCCTTACCTCTGCTCCTCTGTATGTAATGTGTTCTTTTTCTTCCAAGATTTTTCTCTTCGTCTTTGGTTTTCCGCAGTTAGATTGTGATAGGCCTAGGGGTTTTGTTTATATTTATCCTTTGTATCCTCTGAGCTTCAACATCTACATTTGCAAAATGCCTTCATAGTAACATCTAGATTAGTGTTCAATTGAATAACTGGCACCATAATATGGTTAAGTTGACACATATAACCATCACAATATCCATTTGATATTTTGCATTATCCATCTTTTTAATTGGAGTACTTAGCTTATTAAACTTAGTAATTTTAAATTCCCTGTCTTATAGTTCCAAAATCTATGTGTTATATGAATTTGGGTTTGTTGATTTTTTCTTATTTGACAACATATTGTTTTCAATATTTTTGTACGCCTTGTTATTTTTTTTCATAGTTGGAAATCTTGTATAGGGCCCTAGAGAATGAAATAGACTGAGATAAATAGTTTTGTTTTTCCTTATTGGATTGCAAATGGGTTTAATGTCCTTCTGCTAAGCTATGAGTGTGGGAATTGAGTCAATGTAGTCAGGAGTTGACACGTGTTTACGATTTGTTGTTACTAAGGTTTCCTTCAGTGTAGCACAGGATTCAAACTCCACTGGTATTATCTCATTTTTAGGGCAGGAGTTGGTTTGCCTGTGGTTTTATCTCAATATCTGCATATCATATGTAGGTCTTCCCTTGGTACTGTGCCTAAGAGAAACAAAGTCTCTCCATAAGTTCTTGGCCTTGGTCTAGCAGAAAATTGCTGTGTCTTGTTACTTGATGCTTGTTAGCTTGGTGGTGGAGTGTAGGGAGGGGGTTTACACACCTATTCTGATTCAGTCTAAGTCTCAGAAGAGCACTAAGTCTCTGGTTTCTAAAAGAAGGTCATTCTTAGTGGTTCTGTCCCACCTTCAGATGTAGGAGTCCTCTATTGGTCTGGGACTAGAAAGCATTCCTACCCTTCCCACAAGATAGAGGGTCTTATTTTGTTCCTTTTTATTACCAGCTATATTTTTTCATTAGTTGCCTAAATGTTACAGGTTTTCTTTTTTTGTTGTTTGTTTGTTGATTGATTTTTACCCTTCCTTGAACAGTTAAAACTCTTGTTCTATAGGAGAGGTATGAGAAGAATCTGGGTGAGGTTTTGTGCTTGCTCTATAATGGTTGCTCTACCTCTCCCAGGTCTGTACCATGAAGAAAGATATTTCAGGACAATTGACAAACTTTTCATATCAGCACCCATTAAGGAGAATGTCTAGGAAACAGGTTTGAAAATATTGAATTCCCACCAAGTCTGTGTATCCCAGATATTCTATATTTTCCAACTGATCCATACTTAGCTTTTACCAATTTGTTCAAAAAAAGAGAAAAAGAAAAAAGAAAAAGAAAAACAAAAAGAAAAACAAAAAAGAAAAAAGTTAGCTGGATTCTACTGATGTGCTCAGAAGCATCTGACCCAAGGAAGCAAGCGCTGCTGTCCTGTATCCCCTTGAAACTCCCTGTATTTCTTTAGATTTCAGGTTAGTTTATGGCCCCATAACCTCAGTTCTATGACAGCATCAAGAAAATGTTGAATTTGTAGGTTGTCTGGATTTTTGTTTTTGTTGTTGCTTTAGTGTGGAAGTAATGTTCTTGGTAGTTTTCTATATTCCAAATGGAAGCTCTATCTTTTTAATTAAATATAGGGCAAATGAAGCCTTGGCCCTTGCATCCTGATTTTATGGGGACAATGCTTATTTAAATATAATTATACTAATTTTAAAATAATCAAAGCATGTCTAAAAATTGAGACACACTTTCTGAAAGGATATCTTTTAACAAAGGATTTTGATTTATAGGTTTGGTATTGTAAAGTGGGCTCAGGAAATGATGCTTACACAAAATATTCTTGGATTAAAATCAGTTACTGGCTAATGTAATAAAGAATCTGACTCTGTTTTTTATGTTTAACTGCTAACAGTTTTAAAATGTCCCCCTCCTTCTTACCCTCTGCCCTACAACTGGGAAAGCAGATAAGAAATCCTTTGGTATAGGAGAGAGATTCAAACCATTCAAGCCCCTTGTCAAACTGATGGGAGCTCTCACCCTACCCCCACCCCTTAACCACAGTAAAACCTCTAGCCAATCTCCTTTCCTTGCCCTCTCAAGCCATTTTTAGACCTTCCTGAAAGGCCTAGTTTGTTCTCCCCACAAAAAGCCTCAATTATGTAAGTAATAACCTCTTTCTACCCCCTTGGTGTGTTTGTGTGGTGTCATCAGTCTTGATATCCAACCCAAATTTTGGGTGTGTGTCCATCCTGATACTTCAGAGTAGCCACATCAGCTAATTTTCACATCTATTTAAGCCTGCATTGTGTGCAGGACTTTTGGAATATTCTCAAGTACATCATATTATATGTATGCAAATATCCCCATTTAGAGTATAAATGTAGAAATGTTTATATAAAGAAGTTGAAATATTTTTGTACCAGTTCCCTCTCATTCTTGTAAATTTTTGATCTGGTGACTCAGAGATAATGTGAACCAGGTCATTCTTATTTTTAACTGTAAGACTCTAAGGTCGTATGATCATATACTTGATGTATCAGACCGAGTTTTAGGAAGAAATGGATGGAACATTCAAGGTAATATGAGAGGAGATTAATAGAGGGTATATTTACAAATTTATAGGCAATATGTAAAGAAAAAAAGAGGAGAGTTCCACAGTAAGCTGGTAGGCTTGTAACAGTAGAGGCCAATATCATTCTTAGATTTGAAAGGTAAAGGAAAGGAGGGTAATCACAATATGAGGAGAAAAAGGACTGAGTGGACAGAGTCGGAAGCTGAGAGTTTTGGTGGGGATACACATAAGGGGACCATGTAGGAAGGGAGCCAAGAGAACAAATATGCTGATATCACTCTTTCCCTCTTGTCTTCTGCATGTGACCCTCCCCTTACTCTCCTTGACAAAACCCATCTGAAAGCCAGAGGGAAAAAGGACCAAATAATGCCATCCTTATTGGTCATCATTGGGCTGGGTGATGATGAGTAGAAAGGAGATCTGAAGGTGCAAAGGAAAGATGCCCAGAACATTGGACCTTCCTGGAGCGTAAGTCATATTATAAATCTGCTGCTCTCAAAATTGTTATTCTTCATTTTGGTAGGAAGACATATCCTTTGGTTTTACTATATTTATAGAAGTAATAATATCTTTCATGTCCCTAACAACTTTTGTAAAATTTCCTTTGCTAATTAATTCTTAACATATTAATGTGTATCAAGTATCTAGTATCTTTAGCTGCTGCTGCTGCTACTATTGTGTGGGGGTGCTTAAGGATAATCGTTCCCTCAAAACATGGAGCAACTGACAGTAATTCTGAGGTTCTTCCATGTTGACATGAGGTATAGTTTTCTTTTTTGTTTGAATTTTGAACTTTGGGTAGTTGTGTCCATACTACCCTACAAAAGATACAATGCTTTTCAATTCATTTTATGACTAGACCAGGAGCAATTTCATTGTTTCTGCAGTGATTTTGTAATATGCTAAAATATTAGTAAAGATACTTGAAATAATCTTCAACACAGTTTTTATTTTTTCCCTTTGCAACTTAACATTAGATTATTTTGCATAAAAACTTGAAAATACTTTTATATGAACACAGGCTAGACTAGAAATCTATTATCCATGGGCTATAAAGAGAACATGATTGATTATGTTGATTATTTTCCTTTAGAAGAAAGGATTTATTTTCACTAAGCTCCATCACAAATATTTTCAGTGGTAAGGTAAGTTAGCCTTAGCCTTACTGATCTTTCTAATCTTTAGAATTTCATCAGATTCTCTTCAATAGTAAAGTCAATATCTTATATTCTGATATTCTCTAATGTATTAATATAATGGCCTGTACTGGCAAATGAAGCTTCTGCTCAACTTCTGGTACGAAAAATTCCTTTTTCTATCTTATTCATCTTAATGAGCTCATGCTACAGTGCAAGACATGTACTAAACAATATAAAATAAAATTCCTGGTGTTCATATTATATAAGTAGTTATACTAATTAAAATAATTTTATATCAGTATGAAGAGCTAGTTAAAAATATGCAGATTTCTGGAAAGAATACTTATGTTTGAAAAAGTTACATTTCCTTTCCAAAACTCTGGTTTTATTGTAGTTCTGTAGATAGTTGTTCAGCTGATAAATAAAAGACCTCTGTTATAAAGAATAAAGATTGGAAATTCAAATTCTAGGAAAATAAGTACCTGATTTCATGGAATTAACAATCTAAAAGCAAATAAAGGCACAGATGAGAACTTGGGAGATAGGCACCTGCGAGTTAACAGAGTAATTAAAAAATACAAAGACACTAAAAAAAAAAGACGATGTGTTTTTCAGTAATGTTGCTATTTTACTATTGCATACTCATTTATGTATTAAAAGCTAAATTTAAGCAAATTACTCATTAATGTGGTCTTTAGCAAAAATACAAAACTTCTAATAGTAGAAAAAAAAATCTATATTTCATTAGCCTTTTGTTAGGGTGGCTGGGGGAAAAAATGGTTCTGAAAACTTTTAAACAATTAAAAAATTCCTGGAAACTAATTTTGATCAGTTTGTATAAAGGTGACATGTAGTCTTGGTCCCCTTAGCTTTGGGTTAGTATAAATGGTTATGAAGAAGGCATCTTCAAGCAATCACATTACCTTAATTATATGCTCCTTGATGTTAGACCAAGACAAAAGTGAGGCTGAGAGAGATGTCTCATGGAATGGAATCCTTAGACTCAGGGAAATCAGTGATCACCCCAAGTCAATGAGACACTCTAGAGAAGTTTTGTTAAGTGTGACATGAATGCATTCTCACACCCTGTGACACACGCCTCTTGTAATATATTTTACCCTAATAGTAATTGTGATGTATCTGTCAATGTAGCATATCATAAGAAAGTACTCATTAATAGAGTTCTGCATCAATTTTACTTTTTATGAAGCAGCATATAGATGTGTCATATTTTTTAATCCTTTCAGCTACCCTATGTCTTTATGTTTTGGAGCATTTATTCCATTCATATATAATGTAATTATTAATAATTATATACTTATTGCCATGTTGTTAATTGCGATTTTTTTGTTTCTTTTTATATATATATATATATATTTTTTTTTTTCTGGTTGCATTGTAGTTAGCTCTCCTTTGTTCTTTTCTTTTTCTCTTGATCTCTTCTCTTGTGATTTTCTTTAATGTTTTGTCTGTTTTTTGTGTGTGTGTCTCTTTTGTAGGCTTTTAGTTTGTGGTTACTATCAGATTATATACGTCATTTTTATATCTTTAGCAGGCTACTTTAATCTGATAGGCATTTAAGTTCAAATATATTCTCAAAGAACTACATTTTTACTTTCCCTCCATATTTGTTTTTGATTTCATATTTTAGGTTGTTTTATGTTGTGTAGCTACTAATTACTTATTGTAGTTTCAGTTGAGTTTGATACTTTTGTCTTCTATACTTCATAGCAGCTTCTTATATGTCTGACTGCTATAGTTATTAAGTATTTGGCTATAATATGTGAGATTTTTTCCTTTCTCATATTTTCTTATTTCTGTTTATGGCCTTTCCTTTTCTAGTTAAAGTAGTCACTTTGACATTTCTCATAAAGCTTATTTAATGGTGACAAATTCCTTTAGTTTTTGCTTGTCTGGGAAACTATCTCTCCTTTAATTCTTAATAATAACTTTGCCCCATAAATTAGTCTAGGTTGTAGGTTGCCTTTTTATAGCACTTTAAAGATGTACAGCCTCTCTCTTCTGGCCTGTAAAGTTGCTGTTAAGAAATCAGCTTATAGTCTTGTGCAGTTGCCTTTGTATGTAACTTGTTGTTTTCATCTTGCTACCTTCAAAATTACTTCTTTATATTTAACTTTTGCCATGTCAATTACAATATGTCTGCCGTGGGTTTCTTTAAGTTCATCTTGTTTGGAACTCTCTTCATCCTTGACATGAAGGTCTGTTTCTTTTCTCAGATTAGAAAAGTTTCAGCCATTATTTCTTCAAATAAAGTTTCTGTTCCTTTCTTCTCCTTCTGGGATCCTTATAATGTGACTGTTTCTGTGATTGATGTTGTCCCAGAGGTATCTTAAATTATCTCCATTTTTTAAAATTATTTTTTCTTTTTGGTGTGCTGATTGGTTAATTAACACCAGTCTGTATTCTAGGTTATTGACTCATTCTTCTGTATTAGCTAATCTGGTGTTGATTTCTTCTAGTCTTTTTTTCATTTCAGTTACTGTATGTTTCTTTATTATACCTTCTAATTCTTTATTGAAATTCTCTCTAAGTTCTTCAATTCCACTCTCAAGTTTGGTGAGCACCCTTGTGACCACTTGTTTGTATTCTTTTTTTTTTTTATCCAGTAAATTAATTATCTCCACTTCCATAGGGTTTTTTTTCTGAAATTTATCTTGTTCCTTCATTTGAGTGCTATTCTTCTGTCTTCTCATTTTGGTTTTTATATGAATTAGTTAAATCACTCTCTCAGTTTTGAAAAAGATAGCCTTGTGTAGAAGTGACTTCTGTGTAGGCTGTGTGTGCTGGGTGGTGTTGGCAGGGCAGCTGGAGCCAAGCAGATGCTTATGGTGTCCAGGGAGCTGGCTTACCAAGCTGGAAGGGCTCCAGGCAGGGACGCCAGTTGCATATAGTAATGCCCTGTTGATCCTGCTTGCAGCCTTTGTTCGAAGCTTATATGGGCTTGGATGATGTGTCTGAGAACATGCTGTGGTGACCTTGCAGGTTTGCCAAAACACATGGATAGATTGAGGTGGAAATGGGCATTAACAATGTTACTCACTGGCACCTCTAACCCCACAGAATTCCAGTAACTGGTAAGCTCCCATGGTTTCCCAGAATTCTCTATTTAGTCTTTTCCTCTCATTCATTGTTCTGAAGCTGTTCAATCAGCACTCAGTTGTCTCCCAGGAGTAACTGCACTTCATATAGGTGTATATTCAGTGTGCTCATAGGAGGGAGTGAGTTGAGCATCTTCCTAATCCCTGACATTTTAGACCTCCTCATCAGTTTTATTTTTAAAGACTAATTATTTTACTATTACTGGTAAATCCTAGAGCTGGGTTATTTTTCCCTTCTCTAAGTGAGTGGTTTTCCACATAAGAATTCCTTTCATAGATCATGATGAAATCACAAACAGATTACAATTCTACCTTCCATTCTTTCTGAGAAAAGTGGAGGATGCCAGCCATAGAGGGAAGTTAAAGGTAATGGTTTCTAACCACTTAAGGAAAATATTTTGCATTATAACACTGGCAGAGAAGGGCAACACAGAGAATTGGACCCTAAATTGTTGGCCAAAAGTTTCTTCAGAGAAGGAAGAAACTTCCCAACAATAGGTCCAGTAGGTGCAGCAATCAAACAGACTGTCTTAGGGAGAGGCCACCAGGCCTTACCTTCTTGTAGAACCAGCTTGATATAGGTATTATGACACTTACCATGAACAGTCAGGCAGTGAGGGTTGAATTGCATTAAATAAGAGTGACAGGCAGAATAATAGCCCCCCCCCAAGATATCCACAAGCTAATCCCCAGAACTTGTAAGTATGTTACTTTACATAGCAAAAGGGATGTGACTGTATTGAAGATTTTGAGATGGAGAAATTATCCTGGATTATTCAGGTATACACAATAAATATAATTAAAAGGGTCCTTATAAGACAGTAGCAAAAAGGTCAGATTTGGAAAGATGTAATAAAAGAAAGAGAGGGCAAAGTGATTTGATTGTGAGAATGCAGCTATTACCCAAAGAATGTGGAAAGATTATAGAACCTAGAAAGAAAAGGAATTTTCCATTAGAGCTCCCCAAAGAAATTCAGCTGACACTTTGATTTTAGCCTAGTGAAACTTCTTTCAGATTTCTGATGTCTAGTATTGAGAGGTAATAAACTTGTGTTATTTCAAGCCAGTAAAATTGTGGTAATTTGTTACAGCAGCAACAGGAAACTATGCAGATTTTGTTACCTGGAAGTAGATAGAGTGCCACTGTAACAAATATCTAACAATGTGGAAGTGACTTTGTATGGGACAGTAGGCAGAGGCTGAAAGAATATTAAAGAGCACGATAGAAAAAAAGCTTAAATTGTCTTAACCAGACTGTCAGTAAATATATGGATGTAACAATTCTGCTAGTGTGGACTCAGAGGGAAGAATTACCCAGCAGGTAACTGAACAAACTGGGCCTGGGTACAGAAAAATAGGCAGAAGTAGGAACGTAGAGAAATGGAGCAGGAATGTCTCAAAGATTAAAAGATAAAGCAAGTACTCAGGTATTCTGGTTGATTTTTGCCCATAGGAAGGCAGCACCAGTTTTATACATTTTTCAGATGTTTTAATAAATTGGAAATGTAGTTATGGCTAATTAAAAAAAATTAAAACATTGTCAAACCCAATGAAATATATACATAGTTCTGATTTGGTCAGAAGGGTGACACTGTTTTACATGAAGTTTTGTAAAGAGATTATTGCAAAGTACATCCATAAGTTTTCATTTTATGTGACAAACACGCATTCATAGTGGTGTTACGGCGTCATTTGGTGAGCAGCATTGGTAACGTGCTAGATAAAATGAACGGGTCATTGGAATGTATTGATTGTGTTGATTAAAAATAGAGTTTACTGATGTACAATAGAAAAAAATTCTTAAAGAAATGATGTTTCTAATGATTCACCACATGATGATTACTGGGTTTGGCACTTTAGATATGATTTTTTAAATTTAATCTTCACAAAACTGTGTATTATCTATTAGCCCCATTAATAATTGAGAAAACTGAAATATAGTATCTCTTAAAATATCACACAATGTGTAAGTCATAAAGCCATGTGTCTCTGCCTCTAGTCATTCTCATTCCAACACAACTGAGTGCCAGCCTAGCATGTAACAAACCGTGTTCTTCAACACTAACCATGTGTTAACTGAACTCTAAGTGGTTTGGATTTCGAGAATAATTCTACAAGGGAAACTTGACTTGGGCTTTGAATATGGTAAGTATAGTTAATGGATATAAATAAATAGTAAGACCATTAGATCAAAGATAACTAAGGTGACTACTGAGTTCCTCTCTGGGCAGCAAATGTGTTGATGAGGAGCTGTGATAAAACTAGTGAAATATATGAATGAGGCATTATACACTTCTATCCCGGTCTTCTATGGTGTGTGGGGAATAATCTTGGGATTTGGAGGCTGAAGAATCAGGTTCAAGGGAGCTATTCCTGCCTTACTAAAGATCAAGTTATCTTCTCTGAGCCCATTTCTCTTCAGTATAATGGGAATGATACTCATTTTATAGGACAACTTGTAGGGATGTTTTAATACTATTTAAAAATAATAATTTATAAATGTTAGTTCTTGCTGCCTATAGAGATACAATTGCATGAGTGTAGCATGGTTTTACAATTTTCTTTTCCTTAATATATGCATTCATTTTTCATATTACTACATTCGATGAATCACAAAAACATGACAATTACAAACCCACAAAAAGTACTCCTATTGGTGAATAAAAACTTTAAGAAAGAGCAAGAATGGGCTATAATACACTGCCCCAAGAAAACAGAGATTTTATTAACAGTGAGAATTTAAAGATGTAACTTAAGATAATTTAAATGACTCCACCGTACATTTCCATTAGATGAGACTCTCCTTGAATATGCAAAAATATAATAATGTCCATTACAATTGAAAACCAGACTCTACTAGTCTCACACTGAATATGCTTAGGAGAAGAGGTGGGAGGAGGGGACAGAGTCCATTTTTGTATGTGAGTCAAACCTCATTATCTAATTTTTTTAAGACCAGCAATTCAGAAGAACTACAAAAGGATCTAACTCTAACATTTAAAAAAAACATTTGCCCTATTACTCAAAAGACGCAAGGATTTTCTACCAGCGGTAAGAGTTTAAATGATAAAACTTCACTAATACTATTATAGTGAACAAGAACTTCTTTCACTAGAAGGAATCCTATAGTGAAAGGAACCTGAGAGAGTTAAAATTGTTTTAAGGCTCAAACTTGCAAACCTCTTATGATGAATATTCCTGAGAAATCAAAATATTGTTTGTTTCATAGATTAATTCAAGACTTTTTCTTTAAAAAGGCAACACCAGCTGGCTAAAATGGCTTTTATCTTTCTAAACACTCTAAAATATGTTTATCATTACCTTCATATGCATTTATTTATTATTTACAAGGATTTTATTAGATAGACACATTAAAATATTTTTAAAAGATTATTTATTTAGAGAAGAAAAAAAAGAAAATTCATGGGATGAATTTAAATCATGATGTAAGAAATACCTTACACCATGTTTCCCTGAAAATAAGATCTAGCAGGACAATCAGCTCTAATGCATCTTTTGGAGCAAAAATTAATATAAGACCTGGTATTATACTATATTATGTTTTATATTATATTATATTATATTATATTATATTATATTATATTATATTATATTATATTATATTATATTATATTCCTGATCTTATAGTAAAATAAGAGCGTTTGTGAATGTTTTTCATAAAGACTTACCATTTGCAGTCTTGTTCAGAACTCTATGCATAATAGTTCCAAAGAATGACAGGGAGTACATGAAAAGCTGAGACTACAATTACTTTTTAAGTTGTGACTTGCTCTTAGAGTATTAAGTGTGGAGCTAGCTTCATGTGTATGCAACCTAGGCAGTCACAATGGACCCTGTACTGAGAAGGGCTCTGTACTTGGTTTAATGCTCTGCTGTTGCTGTCTGAAAATTCTTCACAACTTTGGTACAAAAGTCATCATATTTTCATTTTGCACCAGGGCTCACAAATTATTTAGCTGATCTTGATTTTTAAGAGATTCTTTTAGTTATTGTCGATCCCCCTTCGATTAGCAATATAGTACCTCTGCCACAACACCTGTTTCTCACATTAACACAACCACTGTCATTCAAGAAATATTCCTAAAAGTCACAATTCTATGCCGCTTCTTAAAATAATTAAGGATTTAATTTATTAAGTTTTTATTGCATATAGTATATCTGGAATATTGAAAGATGATTAAAAACCATTGTAAACTATAAGATAGTCAAGGGAAGTATATGAATAAAAATAAATATGCAGAATTAATGTTCTTCATTTAGATATGTATAATAATGTTAATGGATACAATGGAATGAAAAGTAATACAAATATAGATTATACAAAGAGCAAACATTAAATTTTGTCCAACTTATGAGAAAACATTCGAAATTAAAAATATTCCAAATGTTACTGATAGGTATAAATCAATATTAGCATAATTAAAAAGATTTAGCACATGCTTTAATAATGAGTAAATATCTTTAAAATGTCAACTCAGACATTTCACTGAAGAAAACACATGGTCATGTCATTATTATATACACACTGATATGATGAGATGAGAAGGTACATACCTCTGTAGTGTTATTCTCCAAAACCCATAACCACACAGCCTAATGATTAAAAAAAAAAATCAATTGAAGGACATTGTACAAAATACCTGAGCGAGTCCTGCATGACTTCACTGGGAGATGACTCTCGTGTCTGAATTCCTCTGGATTTCACATCATGAACCTTTTCCCTTCATTGATTTTGCTTTATATCCTTTCACTGTAATAAATCTGAGCTGTGAGCACAAAAAACAAGAAAAAAATGTCAAGCTCATGCAAAGAAAAAACTGAGAATTCTGAATTCTAACTCTGGATTCTCTTTTTTGTTTCATTGATTTACTAGTCCTTACACCAATGACATACTCTTGAGATTATTTTAGCTCTATAAAAATAATTGAGTCGAAATAATATGAGTCCTTGAATTTTACTGTTCTATTTCAAAGTTGTTCTGGCTATTCCAGGTATGTTTCATTTCAACCAAAATTATTAACCAGCTTGTCAATTTTTACAAAACTTCCTGCTGATATTTTGATTGGGATGGCATTGAATCTATGTATCAGTTTAGAGATTTGACATATTAATATATTGAAACTTCTGATCAATTGAGATGGCACAACACTCCACTAATTTAGATTGTCTTTAATTTAAATCAATAATTTTAATGTATATGTCTTTTGTATCTGTTCTTCAAATGTATCCCCTATTTTGATGCTATTTTAAATGATACTGATTTTGTATTTTCAATTTCCAATTATTTGTTACTAATATATAATAAGACAATTTATATTTGTGTACTGGTCTTAAATTTTTTCCAACTTTGCCAAATGCCTTTATTAGTTCTAGTATCTTCTCCTCCCCACCCCCACCTAAAATCTGTAAGACATTCTACGTAGAAATCAAGTTATATCTACATAAAAAAGTTTTACTTCTTCCTTTACAATCTTTATACTTCTTTTTTCCTTCCTTACTGTACTGACTATAATCTCAGAGACAATATGGAGTAAATGTGGTAATAATGGACACCTTTGTTTTTTTGCTGATCTAAAGTAGAAAAGAATTAAGTCTTCAAAATTAAGTATGATGTTACATGTAGGCTATTGGTAGATGTCCTTAAACAGATTGAGGAAATTCCTATAAAGAACTATGAAGGATTTGAGATTTTACTATACTTTCAAGCTAATGTTATTAGCTTGATACAGTTTAATGGATACTGGTAGAAGGCATACGACTTCTGATTCAAAGACAAAAGATTTTTACTCATATGATAGTTGCTGCTGAAGTATCAGCATTTTCTTGTGGTAGTTCCTTGAGCTCTAACTGATGTAAAGAGTGTCAAGTTATACCTGAACATTCAGTGATGTAAAGAGGGCCAAGTTAGGTTGTCTTACTAAACAACTCTGAAATTAGGGGACTCAAATATCCTATAATAGGCAGTAAGCACGCCTGTCATGTACCCCAGAGGTAGACATTATCTTTAGTAAACATGTAAAGATGTACACTGTTTATCCTGAAGAGAGACACTTTATTTTCCAAGCCTGTTGCTCTACGAATATCCTCTAAAAGATAGTTCAGAACAAAAAGACTACTGATACCTTGTTTGTAAGACATACAGAAATACAAGAGACCTATGGACAATGGTCTGTCAATCATTTCCTTTTATTCTTATTTTGTTGAGTTTTGACCATAAATGAATGTTTAATTTTCTCAAATGCTCTTTCAAGACCTACTATAATTATATGTCTTTTAATCTTCATTTCAATAAATAGTGTATTTTGTTAATTTATTTTCAGATGTTAAAAAAAAAAAAAACTTGAAATCTTGGGTTCAACATCTTTTGGTCATAATGAATAATTCTTTTTATATGTTGAATTATTTAGTTTGCTATTTAAAATTTTTTTGCATCAGTGTTGATGAGGCATATAGGGTATAATTTTCTTTTCTTGTGATGTACTGCTAATTTTATTAGCTTAGTAATGGTCTCCTAAATGAGCTAGGGAATTATCTCTTCTCTATTTCTGAAGAAGTTTGCATAGGTTTGGTATTATTACTTCCTTTAACTTGACAGACTTCACCAATAAAGTCATTTGGCCATTTTTTTTACAATGAAGACTTACAATAAAGATTCAATAACTTTGCTTGATAGAAGTCTATTCAATCTGTTTTTAAAAATTAATTTGGGTAACATATCTTTCTAGGATTTTATCTTATCTAAGTTATTCAATATGTTGGCATAAAGTTGTTTATAACATTCCCTTCGAATCTTTTGAGAATTTACATAAATGTCCCTATTTCATTTATGTTGATAATTTTTACATTCTTTCTATTTTTTCTTAGTCTATCCAGCTAAAGGATTATCAAATATCATTGATTGTTTTATCGAAACTATTGTTTTCACTTATTTTCTTTAATGTTTTTTGTTTTCTGTTTCATTGTTTTATATTCTGATCTTCATTATTTCCTTATTCTCCTTTGAATTTGATTTTTTTTTTGTAGTTTCCTGAAGCAGAAACTCGATTAATAATTTTGTCTTTGCCTTTAAGCAGTGTGGCTCTGATTTGTGTAGATGTAGTTCCCTCTATGTTTTTTCTACTAGAGTTTTTTAGCATCTTGAATTAAAATATTATTTTTTTAAAATCAAATTTTGGAAGTTTCAGCCATTTTCTTTTTCATCAAATAGTTTTTCCCAAACCATTTAACTACTTTTCTTATGCTGGGACTCCTTTTACATAAATGTTGGGATGCTCACGACTGTATAATGAGCTTCTGAAATTCCGTTATTTTTCTTTCAATTGCTGTTTTGTATTTTCTGGCTTAGAAACTTTCTAGGGCTCTATCTTCATAATAATTATTTCTTATAACACATAAATTTTCTTGCTGAGTCCATCTACTACATTTTTCGTTTTGATTGTTGTAGTTTTCAGCTACAGAATTTCTACATTATCCTTTTTAATTGTTTCAATTTTCTAATTAAGATCTTCTCTTCATTACATCATTTTCATATATTTTCCTTTAATTCAGTCAGTTTCAATTTAACTAATTATTTTCCCTAGTATGAGTAAACTTTTGTATTTCTTTGCATGTCTAGTATATTGTTGTTGTTGTAAACTAAACATTTTACAGAATATTATATCATAGCCACACTGGATTGTGTTTTCTTTTCTGAAGTCTGTTGGTTTTGTTTTAGTAACTGCCTAGACTTAAACTTTGGAACCTATCTCCCCCATGATATATGACCACCAATATCTCTGCTCAGTTACTTTAAAAAATTCTTATTTTCACTGTAGAAAGCAGGCTTTCTAGGGGTCACCATATGTCTGCATAGTTTAGTGATTAGCTAATAATTTTGAGAATGATTGTGCTCAACTACCTGTAATCCCATAAGGCTTCCTCATTTTGCCAAGTGATCTGTGCATGGGTTGAGGAATACGGTCAGAGTTGCAGACAATTTTCATGTGTCCCTGTGCTATCACTTTTATTGCCATCACTTGGTTCTTTTTTGTGTATGCATGGTTTTCCAGTCAGCCTGGTATATTGGGGAGAGTTTATAACATCCTTCCTATGGCTTTCTTTCTTTCTTTTTTTCTTTATTAAATTTAGAGTGGCATTGGTTAGTAAAATTATATCAGTTTCAAGAGTATAATTCTATAATACATAATCTATTTATTGCACTGTGTGTTCACCACCTAGAGTCAGTTCTCCTCCCATCACCATATATTTGATCTCGTTTACCCTCATCTACCGCCCTCTCCCTCCTTAACCTTTGGTAACCACTAAATTTTTATCTGAATCTATAAGTTGTTTGCTTGTTTGTTGTTCATTTGTTGCTTTCAGTTTTATATCCCACATGTGAGTGGGGTTATATGGTTCTTGATTTTTTCTGACTTAATTTCACTTAGTGTGATAATCTCAATATCCATCCATGTTATTTCAAATGGCAATATTTCATCTTTTTTATGGCTGAGTACTATTTCATTGTGTATATGTACCACATCTCCTTTATCCAATGACCTATCAAAGAACATGGATCTTTCATTTCCAGAATCTCTTTGTTAAAAAATATATGCCTGAGATGCTGTTTTCCTTAACAGAGACTGCAGCATTAGGATAACAAAAATAAAGTTTGTACTGTTTGCTCTCAACCTATTCCACCACTTTTATCTTGCAAAACCATGTGTTTTTGCTCTCTACCTCCAGATGTTAGCCCACTCCATTGGCAACACAGTTTCTGAATTTTATGGCAAACTACATGTTGGTAAAATTGCCATTCTCATCAACCAGACTTGGAGGTGGATGGACATTGGGTGGAGTGAGGAGAACTGGGATCAGCTAAGAGCATCTTCAGTCAAAAGTCCGCAGACTCTCACTGTTCTGACTCGAAGTTCCAGTGATTTTTCAAGAATAAACAATTTTCAAATTGTTGACTGCTTGTGCTCAATTTCCTGGGCCCTGAAATGATGGCTTTAGAGTATTTTGGCCAAGTTATTTATTTTGGTACAATATCACTGACCTCATATCACAATAACCGGAAGTCCTTCTCCCCACCAAACACTTTTGATTGACATTAGACTATATTTATAGGTTAATTTTTGAAGACTTCACCTCCTTATAGTACCAATAGTTTATCCAGGAACATTTTTTTTGAAAATACATAGAGTTTATATACATTTTGCATATTTTTAAAGTCCTGATACATTCTTCTTTCTTCATCTGGGATGCTCTGGGGTTAGCTGAATTTGGAGGATGCTTTTAGAATCCTGGTTTCTGTTGCATTATATAAGTGTCTCTCTGATCCATTATTTCTGCTCTTTAGAAGAGTATCACAAGACCTCTGGAGGCATAGGTGAAGAGGATAGAAATCTTCCTGGCCTCAGTTCTGCCTGTACTGCCAGCATGCCTGATGTCAGGGGTGTGGAAAGAGTATGTCAAGAGAAAGACCATTTCATGCTTGAATCCTAGCTTGTGTCCCAGATTACCTGTTTGGCTTGACTATGCCTCCCTGATATTCTCTTTATCTCTCTCTTTTTCATACACACACATAGCCTTAAACTTCCCCTCAGCTTCTCATCCTTAAATGACCATTTGGTGAGTAGTCTCTTAACTTTTGGTACCAACAACCACTTTTTTCAATTCCTGGGAATTTGCATAGGTATAGCAGTATGAAAAACATGATTCTGGAGATAGAGGATTTGATTCAAGGTCCTCTTCTGCCACTTTCAAATTATGTGACCTTACACAAACTATTTGATCCCTTTGACCCTCAGTTTCCTAGATTTTAAAATGGGGATAATAATAGTGTGAAGATTAACGAGATAGTGGAATGCAAAGTACTTAGTATAATGCTTGGAATAGAACAAACGTTTAAGGTAAAGTCAGAACTACTATTTCATTCTGTACATATGAAACTCCTGAACATGTTCCCAAGGTGTAGCTGGGCGAGATTTTCCTGTCCTTACTAGAGGCTTTTATACTCATTTACTATTGATCATGTGAAAATTGTGCCCAAATCTTGAGGGAGCAGTGAAAACCATACTTAGGAGATCACTAGGGGAAAATGTATAGTAAGATGACATTTAATACATCAACCTGTGTATATTCTCCTAATATGTTTCTTTTTTTTTTTTTTTTTTTTTTTTGTCAATATGGTAGTCATGTAAGTAATGCCTGTTTCAGAGATATGGGTGTTTTATTGTTCATTGATTTATTTTGTAAGGCAAAAAACAAAAGATGCTAAAACTTAGAGGCAGTTTTGGTTTTTGCTTTGTTTTGTAAAATCCTAAACAAATTGAAGAGATTAGTATAGGTATCCAACTGGCATAGGGGAGTGACAGGAATGTCATTAAGGGCAAAGAGAGAAGGGGAAAGAAGAGAGATCCTTGAAAGTTGATTCGAGGTCTGATAATTAAGTTCACGAACTTGTTGCAACAATGTTGATAAACTGTTTTGATATCAGAGGAATTATTCATTTTGAATTTGTACCAACTGGACAAACAGTTCACCAAGTTTACTATTTGGAAGTGCTGAAAAGGCTGAAAGAAAAAGTTAGACGACCTGAACTGGTTGCCAACAATTCCTGGTTTGCATCACGACAATGCACCAGCTCACACAGCACTGTATGCGAGGGTGTTTCCAGCCAGTAAACAAATAACTGTACTGGAACACCCTCCCTACTCACCTGATCTGGCCCCCAATAACTCCTTTCTTTACCCGAAGATAAAGGAAATATTGAAAGGAAGACATGTTGATGACATTCAGGATATCAAGGGTAATGCAATGATAGCTCTGGTGGCCATTCCAGAAAAGGAGTTCCAAAATTGCTTTGAAGGGTGGACTAGATGCTGGCATCAGTGCATAGCTTCCCAAGGGGAGTACTTCGAAGGTGACTATAGTGATATTCAGCAATGAGGTATGTAGTACTTTTTCTAGGATGAGTTCTCGAACTTTAATGTCTGGCCTTGTATATCAGTTAGGTCCTGAGAGTATTTTTGAATGAAATAGAAAAGACCATATTTGCCAGGTTATACCATGGTATACATGCTGTATACCAGGGGCATCCTCACCTATAACAGACACTTTCCATATCCCATACTGAGTCCCCTTATCCCTACTTTCAGTTTCCATGTAGCTGTAATTCATGTGCACACTAAGGGCTTCGAGTCAAACACATGTATCTCTGCTTCTGAGCCTGAGTGCTTTTCATGGGAACATGAGAGCTTGCTTAGACCAAGCATAGGTCAGCCTTAAAATCCTAGAGACAAGGTCACCAAAGGCAAATCTCAGCCAAAGAAGGGCAGGGATGAACGATAAACACATCAGCTTCTCAATCCTCTGGTGGACAGTTCTAAGTCATGTGGTCCCTCAAAGGATTCCCAGGAGAATTGAGTCCCAGTTGCCCACAGCAGTAAGCTCACCCCATTAATGCACGTTAAAATGGTGTAGTGCCTATCCCAATTTCCCCATTGCTGTACTTGCACTTTTTAGATCATCTCTCCTATAAATCCTTGTCCCCACGTCCTGTCTCAGGGTCAGCTTTTCTAAGAATTCACACCAAGATGTCATTGATTACATTTAAGATTATCTATAGTCACTTCCCAAGATCTATATGGAATTTACTTGGTCAAAGAGGCAATTTAAATAAATGTGTGACAGGAAGAAACACCACTATAACTTTAAAGTCTTTGACAGTGGCACAAATTTTGCACTTCCTTCATTAGTGATATTGCTGTTTATTTTAATATCATGGCAAAGCGTGGCACCAGGAATGCAAATTTGGTCTTTTCTACGTAACAGCTCTTAGTTTCTGGCCCAGGGAACCAATGTGGGGATTCTTCCAGTTACTAGGTAGAAAGACAGAGAGATTCCTATTCTGTATTCATGAACTGAGGAAATGAACACAGATGTTTCTGTACGACCAACAGGACACACACTGAAATGGATTCTAGCCAAGACACTTTGTATCACCTAATATCTGTAAGTCACACATGGATCAGCGGTCATGGTGGTAAAAGGGAAAGTGGGATGGTTAGGTAACTAGCTTTCATCTGAGGTCAGTACTTATGTAATAACCTCCAAAAAACCTGAAAGTTTTCTTTTTTCCAGGGCACACAGCCTGGTACATGGCCATAGATCATGAAGGTTTGGAAGAAGAATTACACGGTACACTTGTGGTGACACTGCAAAGCAACCAGGCTCCTCCTTAATCGAGTAACTCTGGGTCTGCAAATTGAGTAAGGGGTTGTGAATAACCACTATGGTGACTTGAGTCAGATTTCTTCCCACTGGACCTAGAACGTATCTGTTTATGTAAGCTGAGGCTGCTCCTTTATCTCATTAACAGGGTTCCCTCCCTTGATCAATTGATTACTCACAAACACAGAAGTCAGAATCAAAGCACTCCACATTCCTCTCAGTTAATCACTTGTGAAAATTGGGCCACCTGTGCTGAAGTGCTGCCACCTGTCCCCTATTACTCTGTGATCCAAGTATTCCTACCATAATTGAGCAAGCCAGTTACATACTGGCATTATCCATGGTCATCTCTGGCCTTGAATGGAGACGAGTTCCAAAGAACTTTTATAGATGCTGATGTTTTTTTTTCTTTGCTTTTTAATGCCCTCATGAAGAAAATGTTCTTTAGTCTTTCCTAGGGTTACGAAATGGCTGGACAGATGACACATAACATTCCCATCTCCTTGAGATTTCCTCTAGATTATGCGTGGGAGGTTCCAATATCTCCCATCTCTTTAGGTCACCTTTAAAGCCAGGCCCACAATGACTTGCTTGAGCCAACAATATAAATAACAAATTCCAGTGGAGTACTGTGGGGACAGAGCTAGGAGTGCAGTCTCCAGGCTCTCGGCCTCACGTGGAAAGGTGCTGGCTCAGGTAGTAAATGGCCATCAACTGTGATTGGCTGGCCATCAGCTGTGGCTAGTTGGCCGTCAGCTGTAACCAGTGAGCCATTGGCCACTAATATAACTGCCGTGGCTATGCTAGCAGTAAATGGGGGCTAGCAAGAAGATGGTGGCTAGCAAGTGCGGATTGCAGTTAGCACAGTGGAGTGCAGGGTGCAGATAGTGTGGCTCCCACTTCCTGTGTCTCCAACCCAGCCACCAGCAAGACTATAGTGGTATGACTCCCCTATCTGTGGCTCCGTGGGTGTTCCTTTTTGGCCTCACCTTGTCCTGTGTTCTTACATGGGGAGCGGGACCAGAGATCCCACATGACACCCTGTATGACAAGTACACTCATACCAATAAAATAGACTTAAGCCAACTTTCCATTTTGTCATCTTTGGACCAACGCCCTTAGAAATTATTTTCATACATGCTCCCTCAGTTCTTATAGATTCAAATTTGCAAGCTTCTGCACTATTTCAGTGTCTATGCTATCTCCTCTTTGGGCTGACAATGTATTTCACTGGGGCT
Source organism: Rhinolophus hipposideros (assembly GCF_964194185.1). Taxonomy (NCBI): domain Eukaryota; kingdom Metazoa; phylum Chordata; class Mammalia; order Chiroptera; family Rhinolophidae; genus Rhinolophus; species Rhinolophus hipposideros. Next base: position 42,345,561 of record NC_138051.1, read on the forward strand.
CTGCTGAAGTGTAAGTCTAGTTATAGGTCTGGAGGTAATAATATGTGGTGAGTGTGGGTCCTGAAGACAATCTGAATATTGTTATAAAACAAGATCCCCGTTTGAAGTCCTTGAAAAACTTCTCTGCAAGACAAGTCAGGCTCCCTCACTGAAGCGGGAGAGGGGCTACTTTCTCAGGTAAGGAAGATTTTGCAGTACTTTTCCATTTAAAAATTCTCAGCCATGTTTGAGTATGCCCAAATTTTGTCTTTATACCAAGTCTCAGAATTTCACCATTTCCTGTTTCTTATTTTGGCATAAGAGACCTGGAAAATTTGAGATTTAAATGATTTTACTCCATTGAAACTTGTACAATCAAGTTCTGGATGCTTTCCTTGGCTATGTCTGCCTTGCAGCTCCAAGTGATAAGGGATTCCTTTAGTACCAATGCAGAGGCATTCTGATCTTCCATCCTTGAGATGGGAGTACAAGGCCTTAAGCCTAGTGTTTTTATTTTGTGAGCTCTCCGGGGTAGCCACAAACACCTAAACTAATAGTTTATCATCAACTAGCCACAGCTGATGGCCACCCAATCACAGTTGATGGCCATTTACTACCCGAGTGAGCACATTTCCACATAAGGCCAAGAGCCTGGAAACTGCACTCCTGGCTCTATCCCCACAATCTTAATACTTCAAAAATGTGACTACTAATTATTTGAGAGTAACCGGAAACCCTAACACGATGGTTCTCAAAGTGTGCCCGCCATGGCATCAGAATCATCTGGAAACTTGTTAGAAACACAAATTCTCAGAACTATCCCAGACTACTGAATGAGACTCTGGGGTACAGCCTAGAAATCTGTTTTTCACAAGCCTTCCAGGTGATTTGAATCAAGCTAGAGTCTGAGAACCACTGCCATAGTTGGATTTACTTATGATTTCATTAAGGTGTGCAGAAGAAAAGTCAGAGATTGTATAATAGACAGTGATAGAAGATAGTTCCTTTTTGCAGGAGACCTCCTGGGTTCACCAGGCTCAAGAAACTAGTTACATACGATACAGCTGTGTGCTGATATTTCAGTGCAGATTTACAGATTAAATAAAAAAAAATTAAATCTTAGTTTTAATAGCCTTAAATGTTTTCTTCTGATATTACTCCTGTTTTGTTTGCTCTTTCTTTTCTTCAGTATCTGCCCTCTATTCTCATATTTTTCGGTATCTTTTGACACTTTTGTCATTCTGATCATTTCTTCTGTTGATAGCTATCTGCCTTCTATTTTTATAATACCACTTCTCAGCATCAATTCAAATATTGCTTCATGATTTTAATCATTATAAGAATCATTTTGTGGCAATCAGCTTCTTTATTTCTGAATATTATAGCCTCTTTTCATTTGGGCATGGAACTTTGTTTACCTGTGTTAATTTTAGTAATAAATCTTTGAGTTTTTCCTGGTTTATATTTATGTCAGAAATGAAGTTTGCATAAATTTTTCTCCCCCTCGTATTGTACAAACATTATGGTAAGATATTATTCCCTGTTTGTTCATATTTACAATTGATTATTTTTATAACCTTTGAAGGCAAAGTGTCTTTGTGGCTTTGAAACTATGCTTCATAGCTCAACTAATGGCTAAGGGAGGGTTGGAGTTTGACATGGGCATGATAGTCTCTTTGGTGTTACTAAAGGTTACACCAGAGCAGAGAAAAGCCTGAAAGAAATGTGGAAGATGGCATGCTTGAGGGAGGCTGACAGCATGATGAAGCTGCCTGCTGTAGATGTCCTGTCACGTGGACGAAATGAATTTGGCAGGGGCACCCAAGTCACCTGCTACACCTTTTAAGAGCTGTCTCACATATAACATGATGACAACAACAACAACAAAAAAAAACAACAACCAACCTTCCTGTGATCAAAGGAGAGGAACATTTTGCAGCAGAGTATGAGGAGAATCAATGTCATTCTAGTTGGCTCACTAATACCCCAGGTGCAAGTTTGAGTTCAATCCACAAACCAGAAGCAGCAACAACAGCAGATTAAAGACACCAGGTGCTGGTTCCAACAGTTTATCACATCATTCTAGAAGTTAGATTGTGAGTTTCTGAAGTTAACTGCTTTGAATTCATCTTTACCCTCCATCTAGCACTGGACTTGGTAACTGTTTTCAGCAGTGTTCAAAGAGCAACTGCTACATATTTTTTAACTCTATGGCAGTCATAGTAAATTTACCTATGACTTGGGAAGATATTTTGTCACCTATAAAATACCATACAACCATGAGAGGTTTTTCTTTCCTCTCTAGTCCAGTGACTATCAACTATTAAAAAAGTGTTTTAGAGAAACAATCATGTTACTCTGTTATCCTTCACAAAATTAAAATTAATTGTCTGCTGTTGAGCGATCCCCCCAACATGCACACACATTAACACATACTTTTTTGTCTTTTGGGATGGCAGCAAATAGAGAATCTGTGAGCTCACATCTGTGAAAACACCTAGCAAGGTAATTAGCATAAAGTATACTTAGAAATGTCTCCATTGGAAGTGTAAGGTCATTCACTGTCGTCATTTTCCATATCCAATGACTCACAGTCTGCATAGGAATCTCTGTTTATTCTCACTTTTTAATCTATGGTGTTGGCTCTATTCTCTCACCCCAAAATCACACATAATCAGTTCATCTTTATTATTATTATTTTCTGTTACTCTGTGTCTACTTATTTTCTTCCCTGTTGACTTTTCCAGTTTTTCCTCTATTTTCTTTCTGGAATTATTACCGAGATAACCTCTTCTCTCTGCATTTTCATCTCTCCTATCATACTATAGAGGTTTTTCTCTGCTTAAAAAGAAAGAAAAAGAAAAAAAGACTTCCATATATTTTTACAATTGAATGCCTGGTTATCAGCACCTCACAGATACCTGACTGAGGAGAACATTCCTTCTGCCTCCAGCCTAGATATCATCTCTCTCTATTTTTTCAATGCTGCATGATATACATCAACATTTTAACAATAACTTCATAGATTTCCACTGCAATGTTTAAAATATGTCAAATATTGTGATTTACATTTTAACAGACAGTGTAAGCCCTCTGTCTAAAATTCTTTTTTCTTTGTAATGCATAAATCCTTCCCTCCACCCCTACCAAACATTCACGTATATGAGGTATGATTATAAAATACAGTGAATGATTACATTAAAATATTATACTAAAAGACACATTGCTATTAATCTCCCTCAAAACACCCTACTCCCCCTTCCACTACGCACACACTTATCCCATTGTTCTTGCCACTTTCTGAAGCAGTTCTGGAAGTCCTCTTTCATGAGTGTCTTTAGTTGCGCTGTTGTGGCTGCCTTGATGTCCCGAATCAATTCAAAATGTTTTTCCTTTCATGGCCATTTTGACTTTAGGGAAGAGCCAGAAGTCACACAGCACCAGATTCAGTGAATAAGGTGGTTGAGGATACACTGTAATGCTTTTATTTGACAGAAATTTTCATACCAGAAGTGATATGTGACATGGAGTCTTGTTATGAGGGAGGATGCAGTAAGACACTCATGAAAGAGGACTTCCAGAATTGCTTCCGAAAATAGCAAGAACAATGGGATAAGTGTGTTCAAAGTGAGGGGGAGTATTTTAAGGGGGCTTAACGGCAATGTGTCTTTTACTGTAATATATTTTTTTATTTAAACATTCACCATATTTTGTGATCACACCTTGTATAGCTTTCCTTACTGTCTTAGTATCTTCCTCTTGTTGCAACTACTTAGGCAGATTTATTTTCAGGTGTAAGTGAACTGACTTCGAAGTGAAGGAGAAACCTTCTTGTCTAATTAAAAATGTATAGTATTTCAGACATCTATATAAATTCAGAAATTTTCACTGCATTTTAAACAAGGATTGATTTTATAATGTTGATTACAAAAATAGGATATAAAATAAAATGGAAATATGGAATGCTACTTCCTATCAAATAGCACATCAACTTTTATTTTCTATGCTTCTTATTATTTTTCTGTATGCATTCATCTTGGTAATATCAATGCAGATATCAATTTCTATTTTGTTTTCATTTCACATTATCTAAAGAACATTTATCTATGTTGCTGCATAGCTTTCATAAATGTCATTAAAGGATAGTATACTATTTTAGCAAGTAAATGTATCATGATTTAATTTATGTTTTAATCATTCTGTGACTTTTGATATTTTCTGTTTATTAATGTAAATATAACATAAGGATGCACTGAGAAAAAAGTGATAGGCATCTACACGGACAGCTTTTAAAGACAAAATAAAACGTAACTAAAAATATATGTTTCCCTGTGTTTTCTGTATTTTTCAAAAACCATGTTCCAGTACTAATAGAAATGCTATAAAGTGTGGCTTTAAGTAAGTGATGAATGTCACCAAAGGATGGCCTCTTCTTTCCTGTGTATAATTAATCTGTGTTGTAACTCTATTGATTCCACACTTTCTGATTCTGTGGCCCTAACCCAAAAGTTGTCCTTATGTTTTTAACTCTGCATAATTCAATTTGACAGTTCCCTGCTCTTTTCATAATTCAATTCTCTGCAGAGAAAAATAAATAAATAAATAATGGCAGGGCCCAATTCTGATCCAGATTAGGACTCTTAGTTTATTTTGAGCTATCCTTTCTACACCTATCTGTACCTTACGCTGCCAAAAGTTATTGGCCTCATGCCCAGTATTAGATACGCCGTTGCTTCAGAAGTAACTGATGTTTCCATGCCTTCTAAACCAACTAAAGACTTCATGGCTATTCAGAAGACTATAGAGTCCACTGTGGGTAGAGCTATAATGAAATGGGGAAAAGTGACTGACCTGAATCCCCAAACTCTCTAAGTCTCAATTTTCTTTATTTGTAAAATGGAAGATCAATGACTAGTTTCCACAGCAAATTTATATAGACTCTGTAGTGCAATCATGGAACATTCTGGAAATAAGAAGAGTTGATCCGCAAGTGCCTTGAGGAGAGGCCACACATTCACAACAGCCAATTTCAGAGCACTGGTAAATTCCAGGCCGATAGTGGATGGTCCTCCTCATTTACAGCTATAACTTCCATCTATAGCACTCTTCCATTCTGTCAGACTGCTGGCCTGTGCTAAGCACACTGCCTGCATACAAACCTCCATGCCATTGCTTAGGCTAAACACACAGCCTGTCATGTCCTCACGCTTACCCATACAGAATGACATGCGCTTTTTATTTCAAGACTTGGCTCAAGTTCAGCAGTTTCCCTGAAGCCTTCCCTATTGTTGAAATAAAAATGTATTATACCTCCCATTATGGTTTTCCAATGTGTTGTTTCTGCTCCTGTGAGAGCTTATATCTTATCCTGTCTTTAGAATGGTTTTCTGTTTCCCTACGGATTTCCTTAAATAGTGATTCCTAGGTACGTCTTCCTTCTCTAAATCCCTACTATGGAAGTAGGTACATAGAATCTTCTATAATTTTTTTTTGTATAAAAGTTAATGAACAGAATGATAATAAAGTATTATTTTTGTATACATGAGAGAGTAGCACAAGTATTTCTGCACTCATCATGAGTCCTTAGAGAAAGATAAAATGTTTTGCTTTTTCTGGAAAATTTAGTTTGTATCAACATAATTTTCAAAATAGATAATGTTACCATCCTAATTTAATCCTTATTAAGACACTGATCCAAAAGTAAAACAAAAAACCCTGATACATTTGTATAGTGCTTCCGTGCTTTATATATAGTGTGTAAAACTAGAGAAAGCATTTCTTCGATTTCTGTCTCTCAAATGGTGCCTTATATCCTGAATTATGCTTGCACTAATGCCAATTTACATGTGTCAACAGAATGATATGTTCAAAGTATTACTAGGTCTCTTAGACATTCCCGAGGTAGATTGTGCAGTGTGGTTATATAACCCAGAATTTTAATAAAACTTACATTTATGTGCAAAGCCTGCAGTTGTCCATGAATAGTTACCTTATCAGGCTTAACGTAAGCTTTATCTATTACAGAAAATTACAAGGTTGGAGGCACAGCTAAAATAAGAAAAACATGGAAAAAATACCAATGATTACATTACAATAAAATTTTCAAAATAAAGTACTTACTTCAATTTACAGTAATAAACTAATAAATTTAATTGTTGCAAAAGCCTTTTCTGAAAGAAATATTTAATGACAAGAGAGTATATTTATATTGTATTGAAAAACCAATAAATATTCAGCAGTTTATGTGATATCACATTTGAAATTAACTAATTTACTTGCTATTAATGTGGTTACTGTTGTTTTATGTCCTATACAACATATGAAATTTAAGTTTAGCAGGTCCCTAATCATTGCTAAATTGTGTTATTTTATCTTTTTCTATATATAGATAAAACACTAAGAGTAGTTTTTTGTTTTTGTTTTTCTTTTTTCTTCCAGGAATTGTAGAGTTGACTAGTCATAGTTCTCTATTCCTGAAAACTTCAGCAGAACAAATATATGAATATAAAGAGTATGTCAGTCAACATCTTCATCAAAGTAAAATATGTTAAAATATTATGAATCTCAAGATCTTTTATGAATATTTTTCTCAGGTATCCTATATCAAAAATTATGTAGGCTTTATAGAACAATATATTCCTTTTTTTTATTCATCTATTCATTCATCAATGCACTCATCAAACCATCAATTCCTTGATGGCTATTATGTACTAGGAATGGTTATGGTGCTGAAAAAGCAAAGAAGGTATAGTTCCTCAAGGGGGATCCAATGATGCTTGAGAATACATAAAAATAAATTATTATTGTGAAGTTTCCATTTCTAGCAATAAGGCTGACTAGATACTCAGATAAAATGCTCCAGAATAGTAATCCTGAACAAAATGAATATTGTGTGTGTGTGTGTGTGTGTGTATGCATGTGTGTTATACATAATATGGTTGTGTTGGCGACAATCAGAAAACTTAATCAGAAATTAAGGAAAGGATGCATGAAACAAAAACAGGGATCAGAGCACTAGGGGCATCTATCACAATTGTGGACCACAGCCTCAATTTTAATGTCAACTCTTATTGACAGGAGATACAGTCTAAACTTCAAGAAAGATAAGATGTCTGACTGGAGACCTTTATACAGAGCCAAGATTTCTGAAGGGCTGTATCTTCAATAGAGAAACTAAAGCACATTCCATGGAGGGAAAAAAGTGAGAATTTTACTGTACATAAGATTAAAATCGTGTTTCCCCTGAAAATGCTGATCACAAATTCACAGTTATGTGGATTTAGGAAATAATTCACATTACCTCTGCATTCCAATAAAGCCCAAGGTAGAGATGTAGGTTTTAAATGATCTCAAGTTGTGGTTTACATTAAATCCTGGAAGAAGTAAACATAAATCCTCTCTCAGGCCACAAATAATTACGATACTGTTTTAAAGTACAAACTCAAAATTAAAATACTAGGCATGGAAGGACACAAGAACTGTGAGCATCATTCATCATAAGGAAGAAGGCATCAGACCCTCTACTACCAAATAGATTAGGATCATCAAATTCAGACTATAAAAAATATTTTAATATTTCTAACAAGAAGAAAAAGGAAGTGCAAGAATGATGAAGGTACAAGGGACTATCAAAGTTGACCAAACTGATTTAGAGCTATTTAATAATAGACAATAGTAATGTAACAATTGGGTTAAGCACCAGATTGGACACATTTAAAGAGAATTTATGAACCAGAATACAGAGCTGTATAAATTGCTCACAATGCAACCCAGAGATATGAAAAGGTACCAAATACAAAGAAGAGATAAGATACATGGAGGGAAGATGTCCCAGCATATTAAGTCCAAACTGTTACAACAGAGCAAATGAACGATGAGCAGTATTTGAGGAGATATGGCTAAGAATTGAAAAGACACCATTCTTAGATTAAGGAAGCTAGGGGGAAAAGGTCAATGAAGAAACATTATTGTAAACCTGCAGAAAATTAAAAAAAAGAGTTCTTAAAAGTAGCCATGAAGGCAAAAACAGAATACCTACATAAAAAAGACAATTTGGTTGACATCAGATTATATAAATTTCTTTATTGGACCTTGGATGCAGAGGGTGTTAACTTATGGTTATAATCAAACTTTCTTATCATTTGTTCCTCCCAAACCCTTTTTTATAAGTAATTTATTTGTTTTTAGTTCCATTTCCATTCTCATTCTCCTACCTTATATTTTAACATGTATCGTGGGAATAATCTGTTACTTGCTTATAAGTGTCCTTGTAAAAACTGCATCAAATACTAAGATATTATGTATCTCATTCTGCTTCTTACTTTATTCACTCAGCTCTGCTGTACCCATGTACCGTTTCTTTTCATTGCTGAGGTAAACTCTATTTGTGCATACACGATATTTTCCCCAACTCAATAGCTAGATTGTCTCTAATATCCAACCATTACCAAAGCAAAAAACAAACACAACAAAATCAGTTGCAATAAATATACTTGTACCCATCCCCTTATACTACAGTGTGCAAGCTTATTTCAGAGTGCAATTTCTGGGTCATAGTGTATGTGTATGCGTGTATACTTTATAGGCACAAATTTTATTTTTAAGTGTCCCATTTTTCTCAGAACAGTTAAACCATTCTACATTTCAAACATAAGTGCAAAAGGGTTCCTGTAGCACAGATAACATGATGTCATCAAGCTAATTAGAAGATAAAAGTGGTAACTTGGTGACATTTTAAGCTTCATTTCTCTCATTAATGATTTGAGCACTCCTCCCTGTACTTTATAGTCTTTGGGGCTTTTTTTCTATGAATTTCACATTGTATATATTTGCCCATTTTTCTGGTTGGGTTGCTGCCTTTACTCTTATTTGTAGGAGTTCTCTATTTATGCTAGATATTAATCCCACACTGGTTTATAAATTGCAAGTATCTTTTACATTCTGTAATTTATCAACAAATTTCCATATTTTCTTCATTAAGAGAGAAATATTTAATTTTTATGAGGTGTAATTTATTATGATTATTACTATTATTAACTTATGGTTTCACTATTAAAGTTTGCTGTTGGAGATCCTTCTTTACCTAAAAGTCAGAAAGATGTTAAATTTAATAACTCCTTTTCTGATGATTTCATTAATCTAGTAATGCTATCTCAGATTTGAAGCAATTAATTTTTTTCACCTGACTTTTTGCATTGTGGGTGAGGGTAAGCTACAGTAGTACTATGTAATTTATTCAATCTATGTTGATTGTTGCCTGTGATATGATGAACACTGAGCTGGGTGCTGAGGTTAAAGGCCTATCTCAAGAAACAAGAAAAATCCCAAATAAATAACCTCATGTTACACCTTAAAGAACTAGAAAAAGAAGAACAAGCGAAACCCAAGGTCAGCAGAAGAAAGGAGATAACAAAAGTCAGAGCAGAACTAAATGAAATAGAGAACAAAAAGACAATAGAAAAAATTAATGTGACAAAGAGCTGGTTCTTTGAAAAGATTAACAAAATTGACAAACCCTTGGCTAGACTCACTAAGATAAAAAGAGAGAAGACGCTAATTAACAAAATCAGAAATGAAAAAGGGGAAGTTATCACGGACACCACAGAAATACAAAGGATTATCCAAGAATACTATGAAGGACTATATGCCACCAAATTCAATAACTTAGAAGAAACGGACAAGTTCTTAGAAACATATAGCCTCCCAAGGCTGAATCATGAAGAACTGGAAAACCTAAACAGGCCGATCACCAGTAACGAAATTGAATCAGTCATCAAAAACCTTCCCAAAAGCAAAAGTCCTGGACCAGATGGTTTCACTAGTGAATTCTACCAAACCTTCAAAGAGGATCTAATACCAATCCTGCTCAAACTCTTCCAAAATATTGAAGAAGTGTCAGTACTCCCTAACTCATTTTATGAGGCCAACATTACCCTGCTACCAAAACCTGGTAAGGACAACACAAAAAAAGAAAACTACACACCAATATCTCTGATGTATACACATGCTAAAATCCTAAACAAAATTCTAGCAAATCGAATACAACAATGCATTAAAAAGATTATGCATCACAACCAAGTGGGGTTCATCCCCAGGGCACAACGATGGTTCAACATTCGCAAATCCATCAATGTGATACATCACAAAAACAAAATAAAGGACAAAAATCATATGATTCTATCAATTGATGCAGAAAAAGAATTTGATAAGATACAACATCCATTTATGATTAAAACACTTAATAAAACTGGTATAGAAGGAAAATACCTCAACATAATAAAGGCCATATACGACGAGCCCTCAGCTAATCTCATAATTAATGGTGAAAAGCTGAAGCCCTTTGCTCTACATTCAGGAACACGACAAGGTTGTCCCCTATCACCTCTGCTTTTCAACATAGTGTTGGATGTCCTTACCAGAGCCATCAGGTAAGAGAAAGAAATAAAAGGCATCCAAATTGGGAATGAAGAAGTTAAATTGTCACTCTTTGCAGATGACATGATGCTATATATAGAAAACCCTAAAGACTCCACCAAAAAGCTATTAGAAACAATCAATGAATACAGTAAAGTTGCTGGCTACAAAATCAACGTACAAAAGTCCATTGCTTTCCTATATACCAACAATGAAATCTCAGAAAAAGAGATAGAAAAAACATTTCCTTTTGCAATTGCAGCAAAAAGAATAAAATACCTAGGAATAAACTTAACCAAGGATGTGAAGGATTTATATGCTGAGAACTGTAAGACATTTTTGAAAGAAATTGAAGAAGACACAAAGAAATGGAAAGACATTCCGTGCTCATGAATTGGAAGAATCAACATAGTTAAAATGGCCATATTACCCAAAGCCATATACAGATTTAATGCAATCCCCATCAAAATCCCAATGGCATTTTTTAAAGAAATAGAACAAAAAATCATCAGATTTGTTTGGAACCACAAAAGACCCAGAATAGCCAAAGCAATACTAAAAAAGAAGAACAATGCTGGAGGTATCACACTCCCTGTCTTTAGCTTGTACTACAAGGCTACAATAATCAAAACAGCTTGGTATTGGCGGAAAAACAGACACATAGACCAATAGAATAGAATTGAGAACCCAGAAATAAAACCACATAAATATGGACAGATAATTTTTGACAAAGAAGCTAAAAGCATACAATGGAGGAAAGACAGCCTCTTCAATGAATGGTGCTGGCAGAATTGGATAGCCACATGCAAAAGATTGAAACTAGACTGCTATCTGTCACCATGTACCAAAATTAATTCAAAATGGATCAAAGACTTAAGCATAAGACCTGACACAATAAACTGCATTGAAGAAAACATAGGTACTAAACTTATGGACCTTGGGTTCAAAGAGTATTTTATGAATTTGACTCCAAAGGCAATGGAAGTAAAAACTAAAATAAACGAATGGGATTATATGAAACTGAAAAGCTTCTGCACAGCAAAAGAAACTACTGACAAAATAATGAGGCAACAAACTGAATGGGAGAAGATTGTTGCAAACAGTGCCTCTGATAAGGGGCTAATATCCAAAATACACAAGGAACTCATGAAACTCAACAACAAAAAAACAAACAACCCAATTGAAAAATGGACAGAGGACCTGAAGAGACATTTCTCCAAAGATGATATAGAAATGGCAAATAGACATATGAAAAAATGCTCAACATCACTAATCATCAGAGAAATGCAAATGAAAACCACAATGAGATATCACCTCACCCCAGTCAGATTGGCTTTCATCAACAAGACAAATAGTAACAAGTGTTGGAGAGGCTATGGAGAAAAAGGAACCCTCATACACTGTTGGTGGGAATGCAGACTGGTGCAGCCATTATGGAAGGCAGTGTGGAGGTTCTTCAAGAAATTACGAATAGAATTACCATATGACCCAGCAATCCCTCTCCTGGGTATCTACCCAAAAAATATGAAAACATTTATCCATAAAGACATGTGTACTCCAATGTTCATTTCAGCTTTGTTTACGGTGGCCAAGACATGGAAACAACCAAAATGTCCTTCGATAGATGAATGGATAAAGAAGTTGTGGTATATATACACAATGGAATACTATTCGGCGTTAAGGAAAGATGATATGGGAGCATTTGTGACAACATGGATGGATCTTGAGAGTACAATGCTAAGTGAAATAAGTCAGACAGAAATAGCAGAGAACCCTATGATTTCACTGATATGTGGTATATAAACCAAAAACAACAAAAGCTCAAGACAAACAAATGAGAAACAAAAATCATAGACACAGACAATAGTTTAGTGGTTACCAGAGGGTAAGGGGGGTAGAGGGTGGAAGATGAGGGTAAGGGAGATGAAATATATGGTGATTGAAGGAGAACTGACTCTGGGTGGTGAACACACAATGGGATTTATAGATGATGTAATACAGAATTGTACACCTGAAATCTATGTAAATTTACTAACAATTGTCACCCCAATAAATTTAATTTTTAAAAAATGAGGGTAGTTTAAAAGACCTATGAGACAACATCAAGCAGAACATCATTTGCATCATAGGGGTATCAGAAGGAAAAAAGAGAAAGCAAAGGATTAAAACATATGTGAAGAAATAATGACTGAAAACTTTCTTAACCTAGTGAAGGAAACAGACGTACAAGCCTGAGAAGCGCAGAGTCCCAGACAAGATGAACCCAAATAGGCCCACATCAAGACACATCATAATTAAAAGAGCAAAGGTTAGAAACAAAGAGAGAATCCTAAAAGCAGAAAGAGAAAGACAACTAGTAACTTATAAGGGAGCTCCTATAATACTGTCAGCTAATTTCCTGGCAGGCCATAGGGACTGGCGTAAAATATTCAGGGATGAAAATAAGGACCTACAACCAACACTACTGTACCCAGAAAGACTATCATTTAAAATCAAAAGACAGATAAAGAGCTTCCCAGAAAAGAAAAAGCTAAAGGAGTTCATCTCCACCAAACCAGTATTACAAGGAATGTTATAGGGACTTCTTTTGGATGGAAAGAAATAAAAAATAAAAAATATGAAAAGGTGCGGCCAGATGGCTCAGTTGGTTAGAGCACAAGCTCTCAACAAGGTTGCCGGTTCAATTCCCGTATGTCTGTACGCCCTGCAGTTAAGATTGAAAATGGCGACTGGACTTGGAGCTGAACTCCACCCTCCACAACTAGATTGAAGGACAATGACTGACTTCAATACCGGAAAAACACACTGTTCCCCAATATTTCCTGATAAAAAAATTAAAAACGAATATGAATAATAAAATGGAAATAACTATATATCTATCAATAATTACTTTCAATGTAAATGGATTAAATGCTCTAATCAAAAGTCATGCGAGGGCTGAATGGATAAGTAAACAAAACCCTTACATATGCTGCCTTCAAGAGATGTACTTCAGATTGAAAGACACAAACAGACTGAAAGTGAAGGGATAGGAAAAGATATTTCATGAAAATGGAAATGGAAAGAAAAAATGCTGTGGTAGCAATACTCATACAAAACAAAATAGACTTTAAAACAAAGGCTATAACAAGAGACAAAGGAGGACCTAATAATACCACTTCTGGGTATTTATTTGAAGGAACCCAAAATGCTACTTCAAGGAGACATGTGCATCCAAATGTTCATTGAAGCATTATTTACAATAGCCAAGGTATGGAGGCAGCCTGGACATCCCTGAATGCATGAGTGGATAAAGAAGAGGTAGTGCACACAGGGGGTGCCAAAAAAAGTGCATACAAGTGGACACTTTGGTCAACGTTGCTCAAGCAGTAGTTTGCCATAATCAGAAGTGTCTGGATGCTGATGGTAACCACTTTGAGCACCTCTTGTAATTGTAGAAGTCAAACTTGTATTCATCTTTTACTATCTGTATATATTATTACAATTTTAATACAGTTTTCCTTTATTAAAATGTGTATACATTTTTTGGCATCCTCTGTATGTACAATGGAATATCTTTGAGCCATAACAAAAGAATGAAATCTTGTCATCTGCAACAACATGGGTGCACCTAGAGGGTATTGTACTGAGTGCAGTAAGTCAGACAAAGACAACTGTCATATAATTTCACTTATAAATGGAATCTAAAGCACAAAACAAACAAACAAACAAACAAAGCAGAAACAAATTCATAGATACAGAGAACATTTTGATGGTTGCCAGATGGGAGGGGATTTGTGGGTGAGTGAAGAAGTACAAATCGGTTGTTACACAATAGTCATGGGGATGTAGGATATAACATAAGGCATATAGTCAATTATATTGTAATAACTGTTTACAGTGTCAGATGCGTACTGGCTTTATGGGGGTAATACATGGGATGGGTTTCGGGTTAGGGTAAAAAGGTGAAGGAATTAAGAAATACAAACTGGTAGTTACAGAATAGTCATGAGGATGTAAAATAAAGCATAGGAAATATAGTCAATAATATGGTAATAACTGTACAGTGGATACTAGACTAGCCTGGGGGGGTTCAATTCCTAAATTATATAAATGTCTAACCACTACATTTTATACCTATAATATAAAATAATATTGAATGTCAACTGTAATTGAAAAAGTGAAAAAATTGAAGGAAAATAAAAAATAGATAAATTAGAATTTTTTAAAAGTACATTTTACATTAGAAAAAAATATTCCTTTTCTATAAATTAATTTACTCAAGAATATATAATACTTGCAGGAAGAAAACACTAAAACTACAATAAAAGACATAGGTAATCTAAATAATTGCAGTAACATTCCTCATTCTTAGAGAATCCTAATATAACAAATACATCAATTCTTTCCAAATTAATGTCAAAATCCAATGTTATGTCAATCAATCCTTTTGTTGTATCTATTTCATAATTTTTAGAAAATCAATTAAAAATACTTAAATATTTGTATGGAATAATGAAGGCCTAAATATAAAGATAACCATTAAAATGATTAAAGAAGAGGACATGATCCACAAGTTATTAAGGCATAATTCAAAGCATAGTAATAAAAGCATTGTTTGAGCACAACAAAAGACATATACATATATTCTTTAAAAAAGAACAGAAGGCTCACAGAGGGACTCACATATGTGGGTTTTAATATACCACATAGATGATATTACTAATCAATAGGGAAAAGACAGACTGTACAAAGTGGTAACATTGAATCATTTGATCTTTGTCTAACACTAACTACAAAGGTAAACTCCAAATTAAATACATAATTTATATATATATATATATATATATATATATATATATATGTATGTGTGTGTATATATATATATATATATATAAATTAGAAAAAGAAAAAGAAAGTAAATATTGGTAACGTGGGGATCCCTGCTCTGATCCTTGCTTCCCTAGAAAGTGCTGCTTACCAATTTCTGTATGGCTATAACATTCCTTGCATATCTCCACTTCCCCTGCACCAACGATAATAATAGCCTGCTCTCTTTGAGAAAAAGAAAGGACTGGCCAGAGGAAAGGAGCCAACCATCAAGTAAGTTGTATCCAAATTCATTTTAATTCGGGAATGCTATAGCGGTTGTAACAAACAACAGTTTTGGTCTACTTTACAACAAAATTAATGAGAAAGGAATATTTCCCAAACCTGGGCTGAGACAGAATATTTTTGTTTGACATCATTCATAATCTCCGTCTGGGAAGTAGTTATTATTTCTGATAAAACACTTGAGTAATTTTTTGACATACCTAAATGAGACTAAGAAATTCTAGGAAGCTAAGGTTGGCCATCTAGCTAAGTAAATTTCATAATATTTTAACACAGATATATATGTTCTAATTTATCCTAACAATAACTATTTTTCTTTCTTACATAATAAAATGTCTTTTCAGGATAGAAATCTTTGAATACTCTTTTTTAAGGATCTCCTTCTCTCACGGAAAGTTTGCAAAAACACTTTGACATGTGCTTATAATCAATTTGTCTGAGAAGTTTGAGTTACCAGGAACAGCAAATCTAACCAACAAAAGAATATTTTTTCAGGACAATGACTGTATGGGGCTGCTGTAGTAATTCAATGTGAAGGATACATACACTGCTATCTATTCTACGCTAGGAACAATTGTGGGAATTGAAAGAGCTAAAGGTAAACAAGCAATATTTATATCCAAGAAGCAAGAAGCTTATAGACTAGTATGTTACATAATATCTCAACTGGATCTGTGGTTTTGTTTCCTCAAGTAGGACCAGGACATATGGAAGACACCAAGAAGTACAGATGTCTGAAAGACTGACAGACCATATGCCCTCAGGTCCACGGCTGAGTAACTGAATAAATTACCATTTTTGACCTCAGCAGCAGGCCACATTTAAACATTTTTCTCTAATTTTCATGTTCTTCAACCCTGTTTACAGCCACCCAGGAAAAGCCATAAAATTTATATAATGATCCCAATAGAAGAATGAATTTAATTATCTGATGTTTTATTCTAAAATCACTGATCAAAACAGCTTGTAGCCTCTTAATTGTTATTTCCTTTTTTTGTCCACTCCAGAACCCAAGTACTGAATGGTAATTAATTACTTTGCTGACTCAGGAGCTAGGGTTGTTGTTGTTTTTTTTGTTTTGTTTTGTTTTGTTTGTGTGTTTGTTTTTGTATTTTTTAGCTATATCCCAAGTAAAAGGAGAGAAAGAGAGGCACTGATTCAACTTAAGTTGACGAGGGTACCAATATGAGGCCAGCTAAGGTGTGGCCTATCATTCTGATTTCTCCCCCAAAACAAATAATTGTTTTTATTAAATTTATTTGCCATACTACAATGGGTTAATACCACCACATCCACTATTTGCACCTAATAAAAATAAAAGAACAGGTGTTTTTTTTATTTAGAAGGCCTAGATGCAATTTTTGGCTCTTCATAATTTTTCACAACCTTTCAAAGAGGCAGTATTTTTCCAGTGCTGGAGGAACTCATAACTTAAACTAGGAAGTCCTGTCGAATTCAACTTGACAGAGTCACTGTGAAAATAAAGTCTATATTTCACATAATATTTATAATACACCTACTTCAGGCATTGCATTATAAAATCTAAACTATTTTACTTAAAAGAAAACCAATTCTGAGCACAGAGAGACATGCCCAATATCTCATGTCATTAAACATAGGTGGCTCTATAAAATTCACCCAAGCTCTTCAAGACTTTGTGGGAATGATAGAAAAAGAGGCTCTCAGTAAGCTAAAGTAAGTATGAACTGTAACTTAAATAGTTATTTAATATATTTTAAAGGTCATTTAAATTTTTTGAACCATTACTCCAAAAACATTTGCTTTGTGTCCTGTAAGAAAAAGCCTTATGCAGAATATACATATATGTTAAGAATGTAAGAGTTATTCTATTATTATAGTATTTAAAATTGTATCCTGATTATATTTTATCTTGGTGAACTTTCTATATTGTAATTTAAATTAATGTAACAATTGAAAATAATTCAATGGAATAAGCAAAGTGTGCTGTTATTAAAATGAGACCGAACTCTATTTTATCATTTCTTTTACTGCATGATTATGTAGTGTTTCTTAAGTGCCCAGAGTAACATACCAAAACAATCTAAGGTCTAGTGTTCAGTTCTATTTCACTGAGGATTCATCATCAAATAATCTATGTCAATTAAATATTTATTAAACATCAGCAAAGAAAACAAGATCAGGTCACAAATAAAATATCAATTATTACCAAAGAATCTCAACCATGCAGACTGTGTTCTCTGTTAAAAATGTATTTAAATTAGAAATCAGTTAACAAAACTGTGATGAACTCACATATATTTGAAATTTTAAAAAGTTCAAAATAACCAACCCATTGATAAAAGACAAAATCACAATAGAAATTAGAAAATATTTCATACTGAACAATTTTTAAAACATGATGTATCAAACTAATGAAAAAGTTAATGAATACTTACATGTAGAAGAGAATGAAAAATTAATGAGCCAAGTATCTATGCCAAGAAGTTAAGAAAATAAAAATAAACTTAACTGACAGAAGTGATACAAAGAAAGAAGCACAAAGCAATGCCCTAAAAAACAATGCAACAATAGAGAAGACTAAAAACCAAACAAAAAATTATTTCTTTGCCATGAAAGTATCTGAAATCTACGTTCTTGGCAAATTTCCAATATTCTATAAGATATTGTTAACTGTAGTCATCATGTTCTATATTAGAGCTCTGGACTTAATCATCCTACATAATTGCAACTTTGTACTGTTTGACCAAGATCTCCTCATTTTCCCCACTTCCCCATCTCTGTTAATACTCTGGTTCCCCTCTCTGCTTTTATGTATTAGACTTTAAGATTCCACATATAAGTGAGATCATGCAGTGTTTCTCTTTCTATATCTGGCTTATTTTCACTTAGCTTAATAATCCTCAGACTGTAGTAATCATCTTCACTATCTGTATACATTATCAAATCATGTTGTACACCTCAAATTAAACAGAATTTTTATTTTAAAATAAAATAAAAAGGGTTCTTTGGGAGTTTGCTTCTGACCTAGATAGACTAATTCCCTCATGAAGCTTCATAAGAAATTAAAAAAAAAAAAAGAGAAGGAGGACAATGTTAAAAATAAGGGTTAACAAGACACTAGAAACAAATGAGGTGAGCTCAACTATTGATTGCTACAGGTTACTGCCTTGAGAGAGTTTCCGGGCTGTAGTACAGGGAGGAAGAACCCACGTACAGCCGGAACATTATCTGACTTGACAAGATGAAGCTGAGATTTTGGGGAAAACAGAAGGCAAAATGTCACAGAATTAGAACCAAAGAGGAGAGTACTACACAGAGAGAAAATTCTAGAGATCTGCAGATAAGCACCCTGACCAAACAGACAGAGTACTGCTCAACCCATGTGTGTGAGAAAACTACCCAATGCCAGAGAAAGGACCACATAATTAAGAGTAAATGTAACAGTGACTGGTATTCACACAGAGCCAAGACCAGTCATACTAGATACAAGAACTGGATACCAGTTCTTACCAGCCATACTGGCTAACCTCACGATTGATGGGGCAGGGGTTAAAGCAAGCAGAAGAGTCTTGCCTCAGTAGTGAGAAATAAATGTTTGTAGAATAAGCAATGCTCCCCTTCCTCCTCCAAAATACCACAGACTCAAAAAAATAAAAAAATAAAACTTTTCCCAAGGACCTTAACTGCATCCTAGAACAAAGCTCAAGATTTATAGGAATAAAAGAAGAAAAAAAAAACTTACAACCTAAAAAGATAAAATTCATTATGCCTGGCACCCAATCAAAGGATATTAATCATGCCAGAGAGGCAAAGATAACCCACAATAAGAATAATCAACAAATCAAAACCAATCTAGAACTGATGCAGATGTTAGAATTAGTAGAAAAGAACATTTTAAAAGTTACTATAATTTAATTCCATATGTTCAAAAACTTAAGTCGAGACATCAAAGATATAAAAAATAGCCAAATCAAACTTTGGGTGGTGAAAACTACAATGTTTTAGATGAAAAATACACTGGATGATATTGATGACAGATAAAACACTGCGGAAATAAAGGTTAATAAACTTTAAGGTATAATATAGGAATTATTCAATGTGAAACACGCACACACACAAAAACAGCTAATAAAATGAAAAGTGTCAATGAGTTAGACAACTTCAAACAAACTGACACACATTTAAGTGGAGTCCCCAAAGTAGAGGAGAGAAAGGCAAAGAAAAAATATTTGAAGAAATAGGCCACAGTTTTTCCAAATTTGATGAAAACTACATGTCCACAGACCCATTAATAGGAAGCTCAACAAACACCAAGACCATGAAAAAAAAAAAACTACAATAAAGTACATAATCAAGCTTCTCAGAACCAATTAGAAAGAGAAAATCTTAAGAGCAATCTGAGAATAAAAAAAGACACATCGTGTATACAGGAACAAAGATAAATATGACATCGGAATTCTCATAAAAAATAATCCAAATGAGAAGACAGTGGAAGGTCATTTCAAAGTACTGAGAGAAAAATAAATTACTGTCATCTTAAAATTCTACATGCAGTGAACACAGCTTTCAAAAATAAGTCCAAATACACCCACAACAACTGAAAAAATTTTATTAACAGCAAAACTATGCTATAATAAATGATAAATTGAGTCTTTCAGGCAGAAGGAAAATTATATCAGATGCACATACAGATCTCCACATATTAATGAATAGCACTGAGAAGAGTAATTACAAGGGTAAATATATAAGCGTTTTTCTTATTATTTCAACCTCTTAACAGGTATTACAAACTTCCCAGGAATTACAGCATATTAAGGCTGGGATTTTACAGATCCAATTCAAACACCCTCACACACAAGAAGTGGAGGCCTAAAGAGGTAACCGTATGGCTTCAAGATGAGCAGGGGCTAATAACCAGGTGTAGTGACCCCTGGCCCAGTGCTCTTCAATCAGCAGCACCTGATGACCAGGCAGAGCTGAGGATTGAGTGCTGGGCTGCATTTCACGCTGATGCTCTAAGTTAGAGCCCAGGAAAGAGAGACTGGGAGCACCTAGCAATGGTGACAGTGGGACTGGACATACTATCTTCACAGTTGCTCTTCTTGGTCCGTGAACAAGTGACAGGATATCATTACTACTGATTAATATTTGCTGAGTGATGCTATTTCTATATATCTATATTGGACATCTATTTGCCTGCTTAGAACACTTTTTGTCTCTTCTTCCCTTTCAGGGGTTGATCCTAATTAACTCTGCGTTTCTGACAAGGTTGCTAGTCACAGTATCCTGTCCCCCACGTCTGGGCTTGTGTCACGCAGGGGACCCTGCTCACTGCGCCATTTGTCATGCAGGGTGGCCTGCGGGTCTCTGCTCCCGCTCCCCACATAAGAACGCAGGACATGGTGAGGCCAAAAAGGAACACTCACGGAGCCATAAGTAGGGGAGTCATATCACTATATTCTCACCGGCGGCATCCGCTTCTGCAATCCGCTCTTGCTAGCCCCCATTCTTTCTGCTAGAGTAGCCACAGCAGTTATATTAGTGGCCAATGGCTTACGGGTTACAGCTGACGGCCAACTAGCCACAGCTGCTGGCCATCTGATCACAGTTGATGGCCATTTACTACCCGACCCAGCACCTTTCTATGTGAGGCCAAGAGCCTGGAAACTGCTTTTTGGGGCTCTGTCCCCACAGCTTGTCACTCAGGAGGGGAAAAGCAAAGCACAACTCTTCCCTTGATACCAACTTCATGACAGACAAGAGTATTTCCAAGACTTGTCAGAATTAGAGTTGGACAGCTCCTTCCTTCCCACGCATCACAACATGATGTACATGACATCAGTCCCCCGGTGGTTATGCCTCCCACCACGCAGAGCCACCTGAGACAGAGGCCAAGATGATAGCGGAGTAGCATGGTGACTGTCATGGTTTGGGTTCCTCCAGGGGCCGACCTTGACACACAGATGCCAGAGACACTCGTTCATTTGGGAAGTAAAAGGAACGTCAACAGGAGAGTGTGACGGTGAGACAGGGAAGAAAAGAAAGGCAACAAAGAGAAAGTTACAGAGCCACTTACTGCGGTGGATGATGTACAACCCGGAATTATATTTTTTTAAATTTACACCCATGAAACAGATGACTTCTGGACTGAGACACGTGTGCTGGCATTTGGACAGCAGCACCTCCCTGGCTCTGAGGAAAACCAAACCATAGACAGAGATTGCTTAGTAAGGATGGAATCAGAACAAGGGTGCTTAGACATTGGATTCCAATATTTAACAGCTTCAGGTTGGGCAAGCAGGAGCAGGTATCTCCATAATGGAGAAAATATGCTCTGACCTCATGACTCGTTGAGCTGGGAGTCCAGTCATACTTGCTCTGGGCAGCACTGAGTGGGCCAGGCAAATTTCTCCTCCTGAACTCCTTAAACTTCTGTTTTTCTCATCTCTCTTTCTCCCCCCCCGCCACCCGCCCTTTCTCCTTGCTCCTCCCCCTCCCTCTCTCACTCTCCCTTTCTCTCTCCTTAAGACATTCCAACTATAGGTGGTTACTATGTATACGGCAGTATCCTCAGCGCTAATATGCATTATCTCATTAGTTAATCCTCCAAGCAGCCTTACGATTTTGGTACTAGTAGTACCGCCATCTTGCCGAGGGGAAACTGTTGCATAAGAAGATATCACAGCATGTGTTTATTGTATTGATTAGTGAGTATTTTGCTCGGTATCAACAGCACTCTCAGCCATTTTCCTTTGGCATTACCTGAAGAAGCTCAGTTCTGAGACAGGTCTACCTCACCAACAACCTTTTAAACTAAGGCAAGTGGCTTAAGCCCTTTTTCCATCTCTGAGTCAGAGACAATGCTCTGCAGAACCCACCTCACACATCAAATATAGTCACAAATATGGAATTCCTTTGTGGACAGGCAATTGCTATAAGATGAAAGGGTTGTGGAAGTGGGAAAGGCATGTGTGGAAGTGTAGGTAGGGTGGGAGAGGCAGTAAAGCAGGGCTTAGATGGCCTCATTCCAGGCTAGGGAGGACACACAAAACAACTTGTAACAAGGTACAGAGTCTACACGCTGGGAAGGGGTTTACAATAGCTGCGGTTTGAAAAGGATCTGCTAAAATGTTTTCAAGAAATTTCTTGACTAAGTAGTTTGTCAATCCTTATGTTATCAACCTGCACATGTTTCATGCTTTGCAGCATCTAAGCAAAAGCTTTAGTTAATTACCCATTAATTATAACATTCATTGAATGGCTACACTGAGGCAACCATATAATTATAGAGCAAAAAGCTCTGAGAAATTACAAGGCTGAGCATATTGGTTGATTACAATAAATCCCCAGTTCATTGTTGATATTTGTCACCTGCTTAATGTTCCTAATTCCTTGATACATGTGATAAACCATGTGCAACATAGGAAGCAGGGCCTTTGGAGAGAAAGCCCGATTTAAGGGAGAGATAAGAACATATATGCAATGAACTAATGGATTGGGTGATATGTTCACTTCTGTTTGTCTAGCATCATACAGTTTTAGGTAACTGCTCTAGCTGTTGTGATCTAGGGCCTCCTAGATCATGAGGGGAGACAGTCTAGTATGCACAATATACTCAGTTAGCTTTGTCAGAGACAGATATGGAATGTCTCTGACATTGAGCTTATGGGACCAGTGACTTGATGGAACACTGGAAAAAATTTCAGAAGACCTTCATAAAGGTGATGATATTTGAAGTCTTTTTTTGAATGATGACAATATTGCCAAGTATACAGGGGAGAAACGGAGGCTTTGAGAACATAGTTTTCATAAAGACTGTTAGTGAATCAGAAAAAAATACACACAGAAAGAAAATTATAATCTTTTGTTGCATCCCCTGAAAATAATATCCTAGCTTCAAGTAAACAGATGTCATGATCTTGATAGTTATGAACGAAGGTGATATCTGTAGGAGGAAGCCACTGCGAAAGCTTATTTTTGAATGGTTTGATTCTGTCTACCACACCCAGGTTGTGCAAGAAACCCCTTTGTGTTTCTGGAATAATCTTATGTAAGAGCCTTCCTAGGCAAATCCTATAACTGACCTTCATGTTTGTAACAACAAAAGAGCCTCGAATAAATCTGTAAAAAAAGTTGTAAATACGTACATGTAATTAGGTAACTGCAGAAAAGTTACTTTACATTCTCACATTGCCTTCAAGACAGTTTTGTTTTTAGTCCCCTATCTTTCCCTACAATTCTAAAACTTCTTAGTGCCTCAGGTAATTCTACTCCATTCATTTTCTCAGAGAATGGTTTGAAATATTTCAAAACTTTGGATTGACATTTTCAGTATATGGTATATGGATTTCTCTGTATTTTTTTTTCAGCTCCCGTAGGCCAAAATCAAAAATTCAGCTACTATGTAATTAATATTTACCTTTAATACCTAAGATTGGCTCATGATCATTTCTCTGAGGAAACTGAAAATTAGTAATTGAGTGTATTACATAGCTTAGAGCTATGTAAGTAGATTTTTCGTATAGAACTATGTCTCTCTTCCCAGGGGACAAAAAAAAATAATTAAAAAAAAATGAACACATGGTAAAGAAAAGTGAGTCACTTTCCTTTGAGACACCACGACAATAGTTGTGTATTGTGTTCTGCACATAGTGACATCAATATGTGTGTTGAATGACTCAGAAATTTGAGACATTACCTTGACAGACATGTGCCTGTGCTTGTAAAAGATTAGATTGGGGCCACTGAAGGCAAAACACTATCTGAGAACTCTGCACCAAGCTAAGGACATTTGGTTTTAAGACCATCCATTTTATCAAGTATTGCTCTACATGGCACGGGAAAGTCAGCACTCTCTGTTAAACGCCTGCCGGACCCAATGGCCCTGTGTTTGTGGCAAAAGCCAATGCTCTCCATGGGAAGGGGGCATTTTGAGTTGAACCTCCCAGATCACTCACTGCTTAGATGCTTGCAAGAAGTCACCAGTTTCCTTAAACATTATTGTATTACTTTAGGAAAATCTCTTGTTGACATTTGTAGAGACATGTCACTTTCATAAAATTACAAGTAAAAGTGAAGAGTTTAGCACTGTTTTATCACAACCTAGACCTCTTTAGAACCCTCTATGACAATATTGCAATCCAGTACAGTGTCCAGCAGAGTGTAGGGACTCAACACAATTTTTTAATGTTGTCCATTTAGCCTCTCATTTTTACCAATGAGGTTTAAGTTATGATCATTACACCTTTCTTACATATTTATTTTGAAAATTTTGAATCTATTTTGAAAATTAGTAAGCAAGGCTTGCTCTATTACATAATTACTGAACAGAACATAATATAACACATTCCATGCTCATACTAAATAATTGAATATTCACTGTATTTAGTCAACATAACCACTCATGTATTCAGTTTCCCATTTACATAACAGAAATGGAGCTACTTCTCTAGCCCTACAGTAAAGTGCAAAGAATCTAATGATGTTAAAAGAACTTTGTGGATTATAAAGCTGCCTGCACAGACAAGTAACTGTCATCCTTGTGAAAGACCTTCAGAGACTAGAACAGAAATATGTGTGTTGCTACTTTATATTTGAGCCCCTCAAAAGAGCTAAAACAATGCCCAAGTTTTAAGTGGAGACAAGGGATGCTTAAGTGTAAAAAGATAGACCTTTCATGACATTCCTCAGTGGTGGCTGAAATTGTTGGCCAACATGGCAATGGCCAAAACCCCATATTTCCATGTGGTATGTATTTTTTTTTCCCTACAAAATCTTTACAACATTATTACTTTTTTTATTTTATTAATATATATTTTTTATTAGTTTCAGGTGCACAAAACAAAGTAATACTTAGACGTTTATCATTTATATCCCTCACACTGTGGACCCCCCTCCCCCCATCCATTATCTCTCTGACATCGCACCGAGCCATCACATTTCCACTGTCTCCATTCCCAATGCTGTACTCTGCCTCTTGTAAGTATATACATGCATATGTATACGTATATAATGTGGTATGTTTTGCTCCATACATGCATAGGCTTAAAATATGTATCCCTGTTTATCTCAAGACTCTGACACCTATTTCACAATATTAGTCCCTCTCCCCCTTTAGCAACTTAGAGTATATGGGCCCAAGATGGAACACAAAGCAAGTCTTCATTTGGCCCAGATGTGTGGGCCCTGGCTGTGCTGAGAATCATATCTGCGGGTAATGACAAACTGTCCTATTCTCTACTCCCTTCTTTGAAGATTGGTGGCCAGCGTGTCCTTGATTAATATTTCCAGATAGCCAGCCACTAGTATGTGATCATGCCAGTTTCCTTTTCCAAGTAGAGATCAACACTGTCAGCCTTCACCTTCTGTTTCCCCAAATTCACAGCATGTACACATGCCTACATCAATTCCTTCAACTGACATGGATTCATAGCTGTACTCCATGGCTTGGCAGGGATAACAGGATGAGTAAAGCATAGTCATTATCCTTCATGCCATTTGAGTCTAAAAGGTAAATATGAAAAGTGGACAACAAATATGTTACAAAAACAGATAAGATCACTTGTTGTAGGAGAGATTAAGAGCAGACACTGTGGTCATTCAGAAGAGGGAGATAAGGCTATGGTATGGTGGTGGGGGTGGGAGGAAGGAGAGGTGAAGGGGAAGAATAATTAAGGGAACATAGGATTTGAAGTGATCCCTAAGAGAACACAATAATTCATGTGGGAACCATTGCCACTATTAAGATGCAAATAAAGGAACAATTTATGTTCTACAAGCATCTTTGGCTTTTTTAGGCAAAACCAGTCTGTTTTAGCCAACAAGTCTGTTTTTCAGACAACCAGTCTGTTTTACCCAGCGCTGAGGATTTTCTCAGCATGCAAAGCTTTCAGTATTAAAATTGGAAGAGTCCTGGGCAAACTGGTAATCCTACATTCCCTACACTTTCACCCATGCACCTATGTGATTTAAGGGTGACCTGTTGATTTTATCAACTGATATTTCTTTAAAGTGTCTCCTCCTCTCTTTCACCACTTTACATAGTCTGTTCAGTTTTCATAATTTCTTAGAGCTACATAAGTAGATTTTTCATATAGAACTATGTGATCACTCCAAAAGCCTTCTAGCCACCCTGTTTTCAGATGACGGAATGATCTTTCTAAAATACGTCTGGTCATGTCACTCCTCTGTTTAGAATTCTTCAATCACTGTTCATTACCTTCAGGACAAAATCCAATTTATTTAGTGTGTATAATAGTTATGTAGAAGGAGAGGCTCTTTAAAAATCAAATTTCTATTCATCCAACAAATATATCTGTTGAGGGAGAGTGTTTGGGTTAAGATGGTGAGCAAACAAAGTTCCCATCCACATGTCACATACATTCTAGAGGGGAGGGGCAGACAATAAACAAATATGTATTGAGTGCATTGTCAGGGAGTAATATGTTGTAAGGCTTTCAAATAAACCAAAGGTGAATAAGAGAATAGAGGATAGTGTACTCAGGGAAAGCTTCTCTGAGTGACACCTGAGCATGAAGCATGGTCTTGGGAATATTTAGGGAAAATAATGTTCTAAGAAGAGAGTATAACAAACAAGTACAAAAATCCTGAGTCGGGAGAGTGTATGGTGCCCTCAAGAGAGAGAAGAATAGGAATCCCCTGTGTGGCTAGAAAGCAGCATGGGAAGATTGACAGGAAACAAGAGCAAAGGGCAAGCCAATAGACAGAGCATCTAGAGATTTGTAGGCCATTTTAAGGACTTTTAATTTCATTCCAATGAGATGGTCAGCCACTTGGAGTTTTGAGCAAAGGGGCGACATGATTTGCATTTTAAAAAGGTGTCTCAGGCAGCTGTTGTGCAGGAGACTATTACAAGAATAGAATTGTGGGGACCACATAGGAGGCTATTTATTGTAGACAAGGGAATGATACTGGCTTGGAACATGTGGAATCAGAGGTGTTAAGAATTGGCAATGTCTCGGGCCTTACTCACCCCTAACCTCCAGCAGCCATACCTCACTGCTTGCACATTATGCTCACACCTCTATGTGTTGTGGGCTCTGCCAGTAATTTATTTTCTTCTTTCCACATGCCTTGTCCTGGATACTTCACCTCTTTAGAAAGCCTAGTAAAAGGATCATCTCCTTTGGGAAATCATCTATAGGTCCCAGTTTGGGTTTGATGTCCGCTCTGTGCTGCATTGCACCTGCACTTAATTTACACATTAATTGTGATTGCCTGTTTGCATGTCTGTTTATACCCCACCCAATGCTCATCATGCTTATTGTCAACACTCCTCTCTCTCTCTCTCTCTTTTTCTCTCTCTCTCTCTCTTGCACACACACACACACACACACACACACACACACACACACCCCACAAACGTGATGTGATCCCTTTGAAGGAAATGACTGGCATATACAAAATATAATTTGTTTTTAATAAATGAAGGAAAGAGCTTACATGCTAAAACGAAAAGACCAGAAATTGGGCACTACTTAGAAAGTAATTATGAATACAGGGATACTTTGATCAATGAACTCATTCATTCATTCATTCATTCATTCATTCATTTATTCAGTGTACATTGTTTAACACCTACTATATGCAAATATGCAGATATATGCTACGTGTTGGAGACACAATGATAATAAGTCACAATCAGCACTGGTTCCTAGTCCAATCATCAGCACATTTCAGTTGTGACTGAACAAAACATTCTCAAAAACACCTGAAACTAACAGGCAAAGAGGATGCATGGAGGCTCATACATTGTAAAATAATCCTAGATGATACCTTACAGAAAGGTCTCACTCCTGTAGCTACGTTTCAGTGATGAAGCAGAGTAAAAAATCTAAAACTGTGCAACAAATGTTCTCTATTCCAAAGGGTACAGATAAAAATTATTTTAACAGAAACCATGGAAATGCATAATTAATTATGAGTGACATGAAACCAACCGCAGTCCACGTCAGGAACAAGATATAAAATTTCAGGCCTATAACAGAATCAGCAGTGTGCCCAGTATAATGCTATGGCATGGAGTACTTACTGATGGCAGATACAGAAAACAGTTGTTCTTTGTGTATAGACACTATAAAAGCCTAGACGCAACTCACAGGCCAGGTGGCTTGTGGCAAATACCGCCTTGTAAACATGATACAAGACTGTTGAGAAAATCATGGGTGAACCCAGAATAAGCTAAGCTCCCAGTGCATGGCTAACCAACCAGGGGGGCACTGACCTTTCTGTTCCCACTAAGACCAGACTTTGTGGCAGTACTAGGCCCTTCTACTACACACACTATTCAACAGCTTGCATCTGGAGAAGACAGCTTAATTACTGACATCCACAAATCCTATGGCCAACATCGCTCATGGGGATTTCTAAAACCACTCAGCTGCAGATGGAAGAAAGGAATCTGCTACAGGACAAAGAACTGCTTGGGTTCGCAAGCATCCAGGCAATCATGCAGGCTGTGAAAACCATAAGAGCATACTGCTCCTGTCTGTGGCTGCTAAAATGATAATTAATAGGAAGCCAGGAGGTGATTGCAGTTTCTGACAATCCATTATTGAAGGACTGAAAGTTCACAGCCGTCTGGAGATGGTCCAGAGCCATCTCCAAAGTGAAAAATACCTGGGGTCCAATCATAGAGCTTTGTACTTTCTATTAACTAATTGTAAAAATCTTAAAACTAGTATCTTGTCTTTTTTTTTTTTTCAGTAATGGCCTTTAATAGCATTATATACTCTGCCAAAATTGATCAAAATTGTTTCCTCCCTGTACCAGTAAAAATATCCTTAAAACTAGTCTCTTTGCCAGACCATTTTCCATCTATTTGTAATGTACAGCATTATAACATATTTTCACACCTTTGTTTTCTTTTCTTTTGCCTCTTCATTTATTCTGTTCTTGTCATTATTCCTTCAAATGCAAACAAAACACCTAGAAGAAATCTTGTGGACAAAGGATTTAAAAAGCAATTGAATTCAGACCCCTCACATTTAGGAAATTATTATTATTAGAGAAATTCCAAAAGTCCATGTCTTCCTTGGTGTTTTCTTATATACCTTATCACAAAATTCATCACCATGCATCAACCAAGAAGAGAAGTTACCAATTTTATATTCAACCTACTATTGGTGACTAACTTCTAATTCGATTTTAGTACTGGTACTGGTGGGAAGGTCATCTATCACTATGTCCCAATGTCATTTTTTAATCCTATCCCAGGCATTCTTTCTGATGCTCAACTTCATTAATTTAAAGTTATTTGCCAACAACATTTATTATGCCTTGATTTCATATAAGTGACTCTTTATTATTTTTAATTAATTATGTGAGAATAGAATAATATTGTGTCATAATGGAAGAATACTGGATATCAATTATGAAAATTATGAGAAATAGTATTAACAATAAAACACAATATTCAATGCTTGCTATATGCCAGACACTATGCTCACATTACTATATTTAGTGAACTTTAATTCTTGTTCTGATATTTATTAATTTTATATTTTTGAACTACTTTTTAACCTCTCTGAGACTCAATGACCTTCTATAAAAATGGTATAAAAATACGTCTCATATAGGGGTGTTGTGAGAATTAAATGAGATAAAAATGCAAAAGCAGACTACCTAATGTAGAATAAATGTTACGTGATCATGTTAAACATGGCATTGATAACTTACTCCTTATAAAATTGGAAAAAGAAAATATAATAATGGTCTGCCTATGGTTGTTTGCTTTAAAACTGTATGTCTTCACACAGTCCAATGAAGGAAAATACCAAAACC
Source organism: Rhinolophus hipposideros (assembly GCF_964194185.1). Classification (NCBI taxonomy): domain Eukaryota; kingdom Metazoa; phylum Chordata; class Mammalia; order Chiroptera; family Rhinolophidae; genus Rhinolophus; species Rhinolophus hipposideros. The sequence goes on from NC_138051.1 coordinate 42,375,831, forward strand.
AGGAGCAGGGGTTAGAAAGGGAGGAGAAACATAGTTCTGAACTTAGATGGTTATGTACGGAAACATCAGGAGCTATGGACATTCAGGAGCCTGGTTTCACTTCTAGTAAGTGGTACAACTTAACGGTAGGGCCAACATGTATGCTATGGAAATGAAAAGATATTTAATATTTAATGCTTTCAGAAGTTCGAATATAATACTTTGTATGTGTAGCTTTAAAGAGCAGTTTCCTGCTATTTAAGACAGAACAGATCTTGAAGGAAAGATATTTGTAGATGGAGGTGATGAGATAGAAATTCAATGAAAACAATGAATTACTCAGATTAATATACAATAAATTATTCTTGAAATACTCTTTCTCTTCAAGTTGCCATCTTCAAAAAAAAATAATATCCTTCGCCCCCACATCAATCTGTATCTCTCATCTATTACTATTTTCCTTCACAAAGTACTCACGGGTCCATGACCTTTTCTCTCATTCATTCCTTAAGGCAACTCCTGCCTCCCTCTTACTCCTTGTACATTACTCAATGATTCTATAATTGCTAATTCTAAAGGATATTTTATGGTCTTGGCATACTTGACATTTTATGCTGTTGATCAGCCTTTCACTGAAATGCTCCCCTTCTTTGTAGCCCATGGATTCTTCTTTCCCAGTTCTCCTACATTTATGGCAACTAAAGTGCTTCTTGTCTATATGACCACGTTAATGTTGCTAATTCTCAGAGTCGATATTTGTGCCTGAACTCTTTTCAATCTATTCTTCCTAATCTGGAACTGACTCACCTTTGCAATGATTTAAAAGCATGTCTCTATAAAAGACCTCTATCTCAAACTGCAGCCCTATTGCATGCATATCGTGGCTTGAACAAGCCAAAAACTCTTCAATGGTCTCACATTAACATGTGCATTTGTAGTACCTTCTCAAGAAATGGCACCATCAATTAATCCTCTGGCCTGAAAAAAAAAATCCCAGATTTCTGCCTTTTCCATACTATTCACACAAAGCAGTGTTTTCATTTCTACATACCTCTTCACGCTACCCCTTATACTCCATGCTCACCTCCGCCGCTGTATCCCTGGACCACTTTACTTCTCACTATAGGAGCATTACAAATGCAGACATTGTTAAACTGTTCTTAGAACTATGCGTGCTTCCAGGACTGATGAAGGAAGGGAGAAAGGAGACAGAACAATTAATCCTAAATTCCTCATCTCTATTTCAAGCAAGTATGCCCCCTTCTATCTGAGGTTTCAAATAAGATTTCATTTGAAAAGTGAAGACTTTTTTCTATTGAAGTCTATCATACTCTATGACTAGAGTATTTAGAATACTCTAATCATCTTTCCATATAATTCATTTTCCATACTACAGGTATTGAGCTAATGTACAAGTCTTATTATATCATTTCCTTGACAAGCAACTGTGGTATCAGGATTTGTTCATGGAACCAAAACCATACGTGTTAAGAAGTAATAGATTGATTATAGGGGTTAGATCCTACACTATTATGGAAACTGGTGAAACATTCTGGAAGGTTGTTGTTTGTTCATTGTATGATGAGCTGAAGTCACTGCAGTCACAGGACTGGCAGGACGAAAGAAAAACTGGAGGGATAATGAGGAAAATTGGAGTCCATGAGGACAACTGAATGCACAGGGCCAAATTGGAAGCCACACGTCTCTCATTGCCCTCAGTCTTGAAAACACACATGACCTGCAGAAGAAGTTACCACAGATCCACAAACATTCTGGCTCAGGACTCAGAAAAACTGAAGGAGGAGAATTCATGACGAGAAATTTCTATAGGGAAATTTCTTGCCTAGCCCAGCTTTGACAGTGCCCTAAAGGACCTCTGTCCACATACATCGGAAAAGCCTATCTACATATAACACATGTCACCTGGCACATTCACATACAGTGTAGAGCACAGGACTGGCATCCATTGCAGGGGCCCACCATGGCCAAGACAATAGTATTGTCAGTGCAGCCAGAGGACGGCCGGCAGTGTGGTGACCTCCCCCAGACAGCTGTGGAGCAGAGACAGGCAGAGTATGGTGATCAGTGGTTGTGGATTTGGACTTCACGAAGGTAGTTGATTTGGTCAAATACATCAGTGTGTGAGGAATCTGATGAGAGATTGGCTGTCAAAGGGACATTTCCACATCATTCCCTCACTCTATGAAGGAATCATGAAAAGAGATGTAGCTGGGAGAGAAATACCAAATTCATTTCCTGTGACTAGGAGGACAGGCCTAGAGGACATCTCTTGACCGTTAATATGATGTGCATTGTAGCAGCACTCCACACTGTCTTCAAGTGCAGTGTCCCAGCAAGGGGGAATCTTTCTACATGAGTTTAGTGTTAGAAAATAGGACACATATCCACAGAAGAATCATGCTGCAGATGTGGTCATGTTTAGGGGGAGGCGATATAGTGTTTTTACTTGCAGTGCTATGAAAAAATATTATCTATTTTGACATTTTATAAACAGAAGATGACAGGTTTCAGTGTATTTTACCATTTAGAGATTTTTCACTACAAGTATATATTTGCAGTCCAAATCTGTCTCCCAGTCCCCAACACCCCTAAAGAATATTCAAAATCAATGTGTACGTTGAGTTACATTTCTTCCCCTCCTGTCCCTTGACATATATACACCCAATTAGAAGATGAGTTCTATGGACTCAGTTTAATCAATTATTTTCTCACTTCCACTATAAGTCAGACCCATATTTCCTCTGACCTATGAGAGCACAAGTCAGCAACCCAGACTGAAACTTCAATGTGTGAAAATTCCGGCTAAGCTGAAAAACAGTTCCTCCTTGCTCTAAACTCAAACTCTGGCTCTTATGCTGACACTTGTATTTGAGCTCTCTTCATGACTTTCATGTCCTATTATTCCCTCTGGGATTCTGTAGTTAACTTCCAAAGACTAATCACTCCTGAGTGATGGACAGCCTTTTGAGGTTTCTTTGGATGCTTCCCTCTCTGCTGGCCAATGTTTGTTTCTTCTGTGCTAACACACATTCTGAAGTCCTCAGCCAGCCTTTCTGGAATGCAGCAATGTCTCAAGGAAAGGCTGGCCTTGCTGGCTTCTCTGTTCCCTCAAACCTGCTCCCTGTAGGTCCCAGAGATTCCAAATATCTCATAAGATTAACACATTACAAAGAAGTGGCTCTTATATATCTTTGACAAAGTCCGGATCAGAAATCCCAGATAAGAAGACATTAAATGTGTTGGGCAGTGGGCTGTAAAGAATTCTTTTTTTCCCATTGTATTGGAAGGGTGTAGACAGAGCTATTTACCAGACATCCTGCGCCCTAGCTGTGCATTTTCCCTATGAAGCTATCCTCTCAAATACCCAGAATGACAGTGTGATCTTGCTGACACTGACTTTGGTCCAAAAGAAAATGGGCTCTCTCAAACATACTATTCAATGGAAACTCACAGATTGTGTAAGTTCTTTATGAGTCATGCTGCCATACCCAAATAGAAAATGACCGTAACATGGTAAGAATGAAAACTGTCAGGACTTGCAAGATCCTATATGGTAGAGTTCACCCACGTGCTGTGTGTCAACCCATTGGGTTCTCTGGAGCTCCACTGAGATTTGCTGCCACTTTCTCTTATATGTGGCCACTTTACCTCTGATTTGACTTTGCAAATATGGCTAATTAAATCAGAAATGTAATCATACAATGCACAAATTATACCTTAAATGTATAGCCTATGTAAACTGTTGCAGACATTCAGAAGGTGCTAAATAAGTACCAACCATTTGGAACAGCCTTCAAGATTCACTGCAGTATCAGTCTAACCTTCATCTTCACCCTCGTCACCCACAACTCCCATGGGAGTATTTTATGCTTCAGCTGAGCTGAATTAGGAGTTGGCATTGATTATCATTCTCATCTTTCCACTTCTGTGTCTTGGCTCTACTGCTGTCCTGATGGATTCTCCTTATGCCCACCTCTATATTTCCAAGTCATCTCAAGTCCCATGTCAAAGTTGCCTCCTTCACAAATCCTTGATTATTCTTCCCCAATCTGTGCTGATGTCTCTTTCTTTGCTGAAACCTTATGGCACTTCATTAATATTGATTTGTTTTGCCTTTCTCTTAATCTGCCTTTTGCTTTTCTACCATGAGTGTCTTGCTAATTTCCACTGGACTGTAAGATTTTTAAATTCATCATTGTATCCTTTGCAACTCAAATGTATTAGCTGATTTAAATAGTATATTTTCAAAAGGGGAGTAATCCCTTTTAAAAAAGTAGAAGCAGAAGCTTCAAAGTGAAGTCAGTAGGTGTGATTCAGTAGGTGTAGTAGGAAAAGCCAAAGGGAACTTGATTTATGAAGCCTATAATGGGGTAAGGAAGTTGTATTCAACAATCAACTCAAATGACTCTGATGCAGGTGGTCGAAGTGCCACACTTTGAGAAACACTGCCAAAGAGACCACACGATTGTTAAAGGGAGCAAAGGCAGGTGGTAGCCATTGTGTTCAACAAACAATTAACTGTAATTTAACACTTAACTAGTTCTGGCATAATAGTACAGAAAACTGGTCCAAGTACAGAGGTGGTTAGCTATAAACAATAAAAAAAAAAATCTCATGATTAAAAAAGTGCAGTGAAGGGAAATTACAGTGGACAATCGTTCTACACAACTTGGGAAATGGACAACATGTAGAATTCTTTTTTAGAAAAAAATATAAGTAAATAAACTTTACTTAACTGATTCTGTTGGCTTTAAGAATGGGAGGCAGATATTTCACATAGATACTACCCTGTTTCCCTGAAAATAAGACCTAGCCAGACAATCTGCTCTAATGCATCTTTTGGAGCAACAATTAGTATAAGACCTGGTATTACATATATTATATTATATTATATTATATTATATTATATTATATTATATTATATTATATTATACCTGGTCTTATAGTAAAATAAGACCAGGTCTTATATTAATTTTTGCTCCAAAAGACACATTAGAGCTGATTGTCTGGTTAGGTCTTATTTTCGGGGAAACATGGTATGTAAGAAACTTACTCAGAAACAGCTAATACAAACATTAAATTGCACAATATCAATCTAGAGCTCAATAAAAAAAAGTACCATAAGTTAGAGAAAGAGTTAAGAATGTAGGAAACAATTAAAACTTAGAAATATTAACTCCTTGCAAAAGAGTTATCTAATTGCACATAGTTTTTTTTTAATTATGCCCTGATTTTCTGTCATTTAAAAACATACATTTATTTTAAAATAAAATTTATATCTATAACATAAAACATATTACAAGCATATCCCAAGTTTCCTCAGGCCTGAAGAGACTGTGAGTAGAGATAAAATCACATCAACACCAATTGGTCGAATCTTGCTCCTACTTGCCTCTTTCGCAAAGGACTCCTATAACCATGAAAAAAAGTCTTCTCCATGTGTCTGGGAGAATTCCAGAGGTGTTATAAATTCTCAGAAATAGACCCTCTTTTATTACACAGATTTCGAGTTGCTTGGCATCATCTGGGTGCCATATGTTTGCCAAGCTCCTATCATTTCTTGTCAGTCATCACCGAGTACCTGCTGGTCCACCAAATGTGATCTTGTACAGCCAAGTCATCGGCACCACCAAGACGATAAACTTCCATGGTGTTCTTCAAAATGGAGAAGGCTGCCTCTGTCTCCTTTGGTTCGTACTGTATTGGAGTGCACTCTGAATGCTCTAGCTTCATATGGACATTTTGCAGACTTTTCAGTATTGTTTGCTTACCAACACTCTAATTTTCATGGAACTTAGATATAAACCCAAAGATGGCTGGGCCAAGAAGCTAATATGAATTACACACAACCCACCACTTTCCCAAATGCTTACACACCCAGTGCACCATTCTCCAAGAGCTTCTCATTTCTCCTGTCAGTGAGCTTCTCTTGATTCTCCATTACCACCTTTGTCCAATTTCATTCATAGTTCGATAAAGGCCATTGCTATTTAAATAGTTATGCTTTATTGTTTAAATTAAGAACTCTGGTTTTATAGTGAAAATACGCTCAAGTGGGGGAAATATTACACTGTTTAATGTATAAAATATAGTTATCATACATATGAGAAGCAATTTTTTTAAAACCATAAGAATTTAGCCCTTTTGGCTCTCTGAGCAGCACTGTGGTGATCAGCAAGAATAAGTACCTTATGAAAGGCAGCAAGAAGCGAGCCAAGCAAAAAGTGGCTGAGCCATTTCCGAAGAAAGATTGATGTGATGTGAAAGCACCAGCTATGTTCAATATAAGAAATATTGGGAAAACACCAGTCATGAGAACTCAAAGAACCAAAATCGCATCTGATGGTCTCAAGGGTTGTGTTTTTGAAGTGAGCCTAGCAGATGTACAGAACGATGAAGTTGCATTTAGAAAATTCACATTAATTACTGAGGCTGTTCAGGGCAAAAGCTGGCTGACTAATTTGCATGGCATGGATCTTACCTGTCACAAAATGTGCTCCATGGTCAAAAAATGGCCAATCATGACTGAAGCTCATGTTGATGTCAGGACTACCGATGGTTATTTACTTTGTCTATTCTGTGCTGGTTTTACTAAAAAACACAACAATCAGATTCTGAAGACCTCTTGTGCTCAGCATCAACAGGTCTGCCAGTTCCAGAAGATGATAGAAATCATGACCAAGAAGTGCAGACAAATGAATTAAAAGAAGTGGTCAATAAATTGATTCCATATAGCATTGGAGAAAACACAGAAAAGGCCTGTCAATCTATTTATCTGCTCCATGATGTCTTTGTTAGAAAAGTCAAAATGCTGAAGAAGCCCAAGTTTGAATTGGGAAAAGTCATGGAGCTTCACGATGAAGGTAGCAGTTCTGGAAAAGGTACTGGGGATGAGGTAGGTCCTAAATCTAAACGAACTGATGCATATAAACCCCCAGTCCAAAAATCTGTTTAAAATTCAGACTTTTAACAGTGACAAATAAAACCTGTTCATGATTTGCTTCTAAAAGAATTTAATTCAGAGACTACCAACTGCATGGTAGATACTTATATAAATTATGTAGGCAATGACAGAAATAAAAGAATTTCTATAAGGCTTAATCAAAGGTTGCAAATTGATGTATAGTTTTGTTTGGCCTGCATGGTATTTATAACTTAAAAAATAATTGAGAATAGCTAAACAGTAAAAATAATGACAGCTGACATTTATTAAGTGCTTATTATATGGGGACTTACATGAATTTAATTCATTTAGTCCTCACAAAATTCTGTGAGGTAGGCAGTACTGCAACAATGAACAGTTCCCAGGATAACAATCATGGTGTAGTTTTCATAGCCTTCAAGACAGCACTATTTTGAACTTCATTTTCAGTTGAGAACACTGAGGCATGGAGCAGCTGAATTAAAGCGAAGTCACAGACTAGTAAGTGGAAGAGCCAGGACTTAAACACAGGATTTGGGGCTCTAAAGCCTGTCCTCTACTATAGTGCCTCTGAAATCACATTATAACTGCTCTGAAATCACATTATAACTTTGGAAAAATCAGACGCTCTGGCAACATTAGCCCCTCATTCTGTCATGACCCCAATAGGCTGGATGGATGATGGCTGCTCCACTGAGCCAGAAACACGCACATAACCATTTAGCACAGTCCATCCCTCTCTATTTTCTCCCTAACAGGGAGTTCTTTAGCATTATCCTGCCTTCCTGCTTTTCCTATAGTAGAGGAGCAAAGGAAAAGATTTCTTGAACCCAAAAGACAGTTCGACGATGCTTGGTATTCTATCAGTCTTTCCTTTCACACTTAATCACTTCTGACCCTGTATGCATGCTAGTTTGTGAATCTAGATCTAGGTTTTTAAACCAAGACCTATAAAATAACAACAATCTCAGAATTATATCTGTAGCTATATAATGTAGAATTTCTCCAAGGTTGCGGAATGTATAGATTTTGATCACAGGCTTTGGATTAAACATACCTAATTTAAATGATAGCTTCACCACCTATTAGCTGCATGACTTAGGGTAATTAAATTTTAACACCTGAGCCTCAGGTGTTACTGTTCTATTACTGTTCAGTGTATCTAATAAAATAAATAATATGTCAAACCTGTCCATATTCATCAAATAAATAAATGATTAGGTGAATGAAAATATAAATGAAATTTTATAAAGTGTTAAGTGAGTACTGCTGTTTTTTAAATTATTTTTCTTCATTCACTCTTAGTTTCATGGTGGAGTTTTTGATTCTTTAATAGGAAAAAGAAAAAAGGTGATACTAATCACTGAAGGCTAGCTATCTATATATACTGATGACTTTGGCCTTGTAGCTTTGAATCAGCATGCTATAAGACAGTGGATAGGTAATTCGCTAAATTGTACTTTTCTTTGATCTATCAATACTAAAGGCAAATATCATCCTGCAGAGCTAAGAGAGATCCCTGAGAGCTGCTACAAAGATCCTGGCCAATGACTTTATTACACTAACAACTAAGAGGACTTTCATTACTTGAATGTATTCTCCCTCTAACACCAGCCTTGAGAAGGTAATTATTTGCTTGAAACTACACATAGTGTTCCTTTATTGACAAAACTTTTGCAGAATGTGGATAATACCAGAAATGAAAATACAATGGCCATTATTTTCCTATAACATGTATCTTTTTGCATTATAATGTTTGGATATTTGACTGCTGCAATATTAGATCCTTGGAGCCTAATGTTATTGAGGGTCAACCAAGTGTTTTACGGAAAGCAGACATTCAATAAAAGCTTACTCAAGAAGCAAATGAATGGATAAATAAATAATTGAATGCAGAGCAGGAAGTTGACTCTATTCACATTCGTTTGCATGAGATAACATATATAATCAGCCTCAACATCAAGAGAGAAAGGAAAAAAAATAGGTTAAGTAGTGGTCTCAGGAGTACACCCCTCACTTCACTAGATTAGGTCTCTTGAGATTTCCAAAGGTAAGCAATGAGATGCAAAGCTGGCTTTAGCTACGACTTTGAGCATAAAATGATTTCCTGAAGGGAGCATGATGGTGCTTCATGGCTGCCCCTATTAAATATACAGAGATGTCCTAAAGTTGAACTCTAAGGGGCAATTGTCATGGCAACTGGATATAAAATCAAACTCCACATATATATGGGCAGATTATTTTCAACAAAGGAGCCAAAAACATGCAATGGAAAAAAGAAAGCATATTCAATAAACAGTGCTGGGAAAAGTGGAAAGCCACATACAAAAGGATGAAACTAGATTGCTATCTGTCACCATACACCAAGATTAACTCAAAATGGATCAAAGACATAAACATCAGACCTGAAACAATAAATTGCATAGAAGAAGTACTAAACTTATGGACCTTGGATTCAAAGAAGATTTTATGAATTTGACCTCAAAGGCAAGGGAAGTAAAAGCAAAAATAAATGAATGGCACTATATTAAACTAAAAAGTTTCTGCACAGCCAAAGAAACCATCAACAAAACAAAGAGGTAACCAACAGAATGGGAGAAGATATTTGCAAACAACACCTCTGATAAGGGGCTAATATCCAAAATATATAAAGAACCCATACAACTCAACAACAACAAACAAATAAACAAACCATCCAATTAAAAAATGGGCAGAGGACCTGAACAGACACTTCTCCCAAGAAGACATACAAAGAGCCAAAAGATGTATGAAAATTGGTCAACTTCACTAGCTATTAGAGAAATATAAATCAAAACCACAGTGAGATACCACCTCACACCTATTCGAATGGCTATCATCAATAAGACAAATAATAACAAGTGTTGGAGAGGCTGTGGAGAAAAAGGAACCCACATACACTACTGGTGGGAATGTAAATTGATACAGTCATTATGGAAAACAGTATGGAGGTGACTCAAAAAATTAAGAACAGAGCTACTATATGACCTGAAAATCCCTCTTCTGCATATCTACCAAAAAAATCTGGAAACATTTATCCATAAAGATATGTGAACCTCTATGTTTGATGCAGCATTATTTATGGAGGCCAAGACATGGAAATAGCCAAACTATCATTCAATAAATGATTAGATAAAGCTGTGGTACATATACAATGAATATTACTCTGCCATCAGAAAAGATAAAATACTGTCATTTGCCACAACATGGATGGATCTTGAGATTATCATGCTAAGTGAAATAAGTCAGACAGAAAAAGTAAAGAACAATATAATTTTACTCATATGCCAGATGTAAAATTGAAAGCAACAAACAAACAAGACAAACAAACAAACAAAAACTCATAGACACAGACAACAGTTTACTGCTTAGCAGAGGATAAGAGGGATGGGAGGGTGGAAGGAGATGGTAAAGGGGATCACATACACGGTGACAGAAGGAGAACTGACTCTGGGTGGTGAACATACAATGTAATATATTGATGATGTATTATAGAATTACACACTTGAAACCCACATAATTTTACTAGCCACTATCATCCCCATAAATTTAATAAAAATAAAATAAAAATCAAACTACAAATGGTTGTCCTATGTTATTTCATGGACCAGCTGTTTCCAGAAAATTCCTTGACTGTGTCTGGATCAAAAAGTATTGTTAAGCCAAGTTCCTTGAATGAGAAGCCAAGTTTCACTGAAGCATCTGATGAAAGCTTAGACTGTTCTATAACTAAAAACCCATCAAGACATCTGTAAATGCACAACTCAAAATATAAACTATATTTAGAAAAAAATGTTCCAGCAAATTACATTTTTATTAAATTTCTCAAAACCTGGTGTCTGTGAGACCTTATTTTATTTATTTTCAGTAAATGTTGCTATTAGTGACTCCAAAATATAAAAATGTTTTGGTTTGTTCTTATCTATTACAAGCATCAAAAATCAGTAATTTGGAGAGAAAAAGCATACTCCCAAATATAGCTTATAATTTGTTGGTGAAAATAATAATACAGATTTTAAATATTTCAATTAAAATTAATGGTAAGATGTATTATAATGTGAAGAATTAAAAAAATACCTCCTAATATCTTCTGAAATAAAAGTCATAGGGTTTCTTCATTTTTTTTCTGAGAAACATCATATAATGGAAAATAGCTTAAAACAGTGAAAAACTATAGTTTTCAATAATATATGATCGAGTAAGGTCATGTTTATTTCATTCTTCTCCCTAAGTAAAATAAGTCATTAGGAAAAAAGTGAGATGAAACTTCTGGCTACAGTGAAACTAAAAATGGTTACAAACATCAAATCATAGTTTGTAAAAAAAAAAAAAAATGCTTGTCAAATATTATGCCACTTGGGTTAGGTCAAGGTGGATCCTAAAACTCAATACAATATGTCATAGATCAAATAGCAGAGCACCTAATTTTTAATCCTTTCCTTGAAAAACTTAGGTGGAAGGTGGGATAGGAAAGCCAACAGAATAGTTGACAACCTCTAATGTGCATGATTCTAGAGGGAAGATCGACAGGGGAGTCAATGTTAAAGAAAAATGCACAGCTCAGTCATATTTATTTTTCCAAGAACCAATCACCTAAATCATAATATTTCTAAATATAGAACATGGTAAATGGGGGGAGAAGTACCAGTCAACTATTACCTGTTGACCTTATTCAACATATCAGAAAACAAAAAATTAAACTAAAGACCTGTGAATTTGGAGATAGCCACCTCAACTTTCGCCCAAGTGATTTCTGCCCATTTCCATAGGATAAAATTGAGGGTAGATATGTCCCCAGAATACAAGACATAGAAGTTGGATTTTGATGTGGAGTGCTTTTGGGATCAACACCTATTGGCAAGTGAAGGAAGCAGTATTGTGTAGAGTGGGGAGTTGGATGCTACACGGTTACAAGGCATGAACTGATCTCATGGTTTTTCAGGGGTTGGATAGCCTGTAGAGCGGTCCCAAATGGCACAAGAGACCAGCCTTTTATAACCTGACATTTCCAGTATTCAATGTGTCCATAGACAGCAGGAATCTCTATGCAGCTGAGAGTAATTCCCAATAGCTGGGGGAATAAATGTTTTATTCCTGCTGTTGGTGGGAGATCAGTGCAGCACATGACAGTTGTCACTAAATACACTCAAATCATTGAAATAACATAAGTACTGCTGCAAAGAAAGCCTATGACTGAAAAGATTTTCTTGAAGAAAATGTTCAAAATCTAAATTAAAAATGAATAATATATGATGCTTAGAAAGAATATAATAGTTAAAGATGGAAGATAAATGATGTCCAGCATTTAAATTACTAATATACATATATGATTTATTGAGATATAATTCACATAAATTACTAATATTCTTGAACAAAACAGAAAGATAAAATAATAAATTCCCATATGATAACTAAAATTAATGAAAAACTGAATAGTAAGTTCAAAAGAAATTAAAAGCAAATGACTCAGAATATATTAACCCTATCATATTGTGATGAATTTATTAAAGAAAGAGTACAACAGAAATTGAGAAAAATTCAGTAGATCATGTCCTTAGGTGGACTATTAGGATGATACCTTACTGTTTCACAATAACATTTGGTACCACAACGCAATAGAATAATATTTACAATATTTTAAAGAAAAAAAAATCACATGACATAAAATAGAGTTCCAATTATTTGTTCTTCACATTTGAAATTAACATTAAGATGTAATGTGATACAAAGTTCTCAGTGAATCTACCACCCATGAACCCAGATTAAAAAAAAAAAAATTGAAAGCTGTAATTAGCAGAGCAAATAAATGAAAATAGAGGACTAATAAACAAACAAAAAAACAAAAAACTATGGTTGGTATGAATGAACTGCAGTAAGCCCTGAAAACCAACTTCAGTCGAGAACTACGGGAATAATGATTTAAAAACAAAACATAAATGTTATAAACCTTGGTAATGTAAAAATAAAAATGCAGGGGCTGGACAAAAAAAAATGAATATGTGAGGAAATTTAGTTATGTTCATATTTCCATCTTTCATGGTGGGAACTTTCCATCAAGATAAACAAAACAAGGCAAATTAAAAATGCAATCCATTTATGTATTGTATTCAAGTATGTAAAACTGAGGAACTCAATGATTACAAGTTTTAAAATTGGACCAAAATATAAAAGGGAAAAACAAGCAAAAATAAAAATAAATCAGAAGGTCATAAAAAAAGACTACACTCTAAAAAGACATTATAACTGGTATTACATCAAACTACACAAATCATACATGCAGGAAATACTGCAAGAAACAGACTGAAACACATTAGTGTTTAACTCATTTATTATGCCCTTGGAAATTAAACACAAAAAAATAGAGCACCTGAATAAAATGATAACAAATATCAGCTATATAAATAGGTGGACAAGTAGACAGTCCACAATATATTTTGCTCTGATATTGATAAATCATTTTGAAAGATAAATGGTATATATTTTTAAATTACCCTATATTTTAAAAATTCTGTAAGTTTTATAAAAATCCTTCCATAGTTTATTTTCACTTTCTAAACCAATCTTGAATCAAACAGAAAATCAGAACCAAATTGTAGAAAATAGCAATAGTTAAAATAACCTCTACTAAACATATAAATCCAGAAATAAACAGAAGAGAATGAAGAATAAATTGAACAGTCAACTCAAATTTAGAAAAAGAGTGGAGATGAGGCATTATTAAGGCTATCGTAAATACATATATTAATGAGTTAGAAAACTGAAAGGAAATAGACATACTAATTCTAATTCATATCAGGACCTCTTATACAAGAAATAATTAAAATGTATCCATATTAATATAAAAGGGGAACTATAACTTTATAAAATTGTCTATGAAATGTGAAAAATTATTTAAAAGAGAAAATGTATTACCGTGTTTCCCCGAAAATAAGACCTAGCCGGACCATCAGCTCTAATGAGTCTTTTGGAGCAAAAATTAATAAGCAAAAATTAATAAGATCCGATCTTATTTTAACATAAGACCAGGAATATAACATAGCATAACATAACATAACATAACATAACATAACATAACATAACATAACATAACACCGGGTATAATATAGTGTAATAAGATAAGATAAGATAAGATAAATACTGGGTCTTATATTAATTTTTGTTCCAAAAGATGCATTACAGCTAATGGTCCAGCTAGGTCTTATTTTCGGGAAACATGGTATATATGTATTTATACACACACACAAATCCATGAGTGGAAATAGTTTGTACAACTAAATGGAAATAGATTTGAACACTCTAGGTTGAGATGGATCATTTCTCTTGAAGAATATAAATTAGCAAAAATATCTCAAGAAGATATATAAAACTTGAATACACACTAGAGAATAAAAGAAACTGAGAAAGTTTCTAATGGGTTAGACCCCAAACTTAGACCCCAAATTTAAATTCTAACTTTAAATTTCAAGGAACAGATAATCTCAAGACTATTTAATTCTCAGCCCTCGTTTTACTTGATGTATAAGCAAGGTTTGACAGAGTTGGCCCTGCTTCGCCCTTCCATTCTTCTCCCAGCCCTACCCTGGGCCTTCTCCATTAGAATGCCTTCTCATCACAACTAACGGAAACTGTATTTTCCATGTTCTCAAGCCAACAATCTTTAACACCATGAGTTACTCTTCTGTTTTTCTCACACTGCACACCTATTTCACCGATAAATCTTATCGACTCTACTTCAAAATATATCTAGCTTCTCTGAAAACTAGACTTTTCTCATTTCCCCATCACACCAGCCTGGTCTAAACCACCATCTCTCATCCAGACATTCCAGTACCCTTCTAACTGATACTCCAACCTCTGACCTAGCTTCATGTTTTGTTTTGTTTTGTTTTTTAATTGTTTTTATCCACCTTGGCCACCTATAGTCTTTTGCAACAAAGCAGCCAGAATGCTATTCTACAAAAAATCAGAACATATTATTTCTCTGTTTAGACGCTTTCCAAAGTCTTCCTGTCTCACTCAGAATAACAAAAAAATGCCCAAATCATCCAGAAGACCAAAAATGATCTGACTTCTTGCTATTTGTCTGATTCTAATATCCCTTTATTCTGCCCCTTGCTCACATTAGTCTAGTATAAAAACGGACTTCATCTTGTTGGATAAAATAAATTTCACTGACAATGCTGACTTGCCAAAAAGAAGTTATTTGCTGAGAAATAATTTTTCAAGGACTACAAAATAGCTATGCTTTTCAAGGACTATGCAAAAATATTTCTTTCTCAGTAATAGAAAGATGTTCATGAGAAACCAATTATAAAAGCTAAATTTTCCTCCAATCATAATTCTTGATAAACAACTAATGTAACCTGAATGATCGTCCCCTTTCTCCCTCCCACAACCTTTAAAAGCCCCTGCACCTAATCCCTAGATGGGACATCTTCTAGTTGCTGGCAGAATCTGTGTTCCCAGATTGCAATTCAAGATCCCTGAATAAATACTTATCTTACCTTGCAGCCTTGTCTTTTTTCTCTCAGCTACACCATTCTACTAGTCTTTGTTGTGACATGCAAAGTATGTTCTGCCTTCAGGGTCTTGTCACTTACTATCCCTTCTCCTTAGAATGTCCTCCCATGTAACTGTATAGCTCACTCCATTTTCGGTTTAGTTCAAATGTCAGCTTTTCAGTGAGACTATTTTTCTATTGCTGCCATAACAAATCACCACAACTCAGCACCTTAAAACAACATAAATTTCTTATTTTATATCTCTGTAGGTCAGAAGTCTAGTTCTGTTTGTCTGCTTTCTCTTCTCTAGGTTTCAGCAGGCCCAAATCAAAGTATCAGCCAGGGTAGGTGTTTACCTTGAGTCTTTAGAGAAAACATGCTTCCAAGCTCAGTCAGGTTGGTAGAATTCAGGTTCTCGCAGCTGTAGGACTGACATTTCTGTTTTCTTGCTGGTTGTCAGTGGTCTTTCTCATCTCATTAAGGTTGCCTGCATTCTTCAAGTTAACTCCTCCATCTAGTTTATTTTTTTCCCTTTTCATAATGCTAATCTCTCTGACTCCAATTAGAGAAAGTTATCTGCTTTAAGGACTCATATGATCAGATTGGGATCACCCAGATAACCTTGGATAATCTCCCTATCTTAAAGTCTGTAAACAATTATATTTGCAAAGTTCCTTTTGCCATGTAACATAATATATCCATAGGTTCCAGGGATTAGATTGTGCACGTCTTTGGTGGGCCATTCTGCCTACTACCCCACTTTGACCACTCTCTGTTAGATAATTGTTTGTTCATTTATGAACAAATGATACACAAACTCCTAAAATATAATTCCATGAAGGCAAAGATTTTATACTGTTTCAGTCACCGTAGTATCCTTAGCGACTAAAAGGGTACTTAGCACACAGTAGATGTTCAAGCACTTACTGAATAAATAGATCAAATAATACTTAATGTCTGAACATGTGGAGAAAAAAGTAAATCTTCTATATTAATCAATTTACTTCAAACGTAGCACAATGCTGTAACAAAATTTGACAAAGATAGTTCAAACGAAAAAAATACAGAAAAATGCAAGTATGGACACCGGACTATTTCATGTGATGACCCCGGAGAGAAAAGTAGAATTAGTGGAGGATGTGAAGAAATTTTATACTTTATTTTGAATAATTATTTATTGTTTACAAATTTTACAACAAAGATACATTTAGTTAATATTCAGGTAATTAAATTTTATAGAAGACTTTTTTACCCTCAAAACTAAAAAGCAAACCAGAAACACGTGTAACTATAGTCAAATTGATAAAAATAAAAATTTTCACAGGAATCAGTTGGACATCAACAATGCAGTGTTAATGTTAACCTGGAAAAAATAAATATGAACAGATGACCAGGCAATTTCTTAATCAAAAGAGTAGTATGGGGTAGTCATAAAGATATTATATTCAATAACACAGGTTTTATAAAAGGTTGGTATTGGCACATGGATAGACAGATTAATAGAACAGAATATAAACTCCTCAAATAGCACAAAATATGTATTGGACATTAATATATGATATAGGATTCATTCCATCCAGTAAGAATTTTTTAGTAAGTAACACTTGGATACCTTTAATAGTTTGAAAACAAATAAATAAAGCTGGATCCAGATCTCACTTTTCATACTCAAACAGATTGTAGGTGGAGTATAGATTTTTAATTAATAAAATAAAAACTAAAATATTGCTAGAAAACACATAAGTGAATATTTTTCAGATCTTAAGTTAGATAAAGTGTTTCTATGAAAGACATCAATTCCAGCACCAAAATGGAAGCAACTGATAAATTTAATTATGGAAAAATGTTAAATTTGTATACAACAAAACTTCAACCCCATTAACAAAGGTAAAAAATGAATAGCAAATCTGATAAAATATGCATCTTATATGCATATATTATATACATAAATCATATATAATTAGAAGACTAATTTTCCTTAAAAAAATCTTTTTTGAAATGACCAAAACTCAAATACAAAAATGGTCAAAAGAAATAAACAGCATTGCCTAGAAAATGAATTGCAACAGTCAAATGACATATAATTAAAGAAATGCAAATTTGAACACATAGATACCACTTTTCACCAATGATATTAATAAATGTTAATAATATACAAAACTCTCATGCACTCTAAGAGATACTGTGTTATATACAATAATTTTGAAAGGCATTTTGATCGTTTATCCTTCTATTTACCTATCATCTATATTTATGTGCATAAAGAATAGACTACAGAAATAACACAAAATACATATGAGAAGATACACTTTTTTTTTCCTTTGGAAAGAAATTTTATTTTTTATTTTATTTTTATTAGTTTCAGGTGTACAAAACAAGGTAATATACACTTTTTAATGAGCATGTCTTTTGACCCATATCTATTCCATTCTTGAATTTGTATGATAAACTTATACAATTGTGTAAAAGATGTAATAGAAGATTAATTTTACTGAACTCTCCATATTTAGATAAACTGAAATAAGTACATTTTAAGGAAGCATTGTTAAATAAATTAATGCGCACCCATATGACGGTGTACTATACAGATATTATAAAGAATGAGGTAGCAAGAAATATTTGAATAGTTTGCTATGCTTTTCCACTGTAAAATTCCTCCTTTAATAAATATCTTGGGGGGAATACTTGTATACAATACAAATATCCTACACATATTTCTCCTCAAAGTGGGAAATGTATTTATCAACCAGAGTATAGTATTTTTATACAATTCTTATTGTCTGTAGCCTTATAATGTGCAGTCAAAATACTGTTTTTCAAAGTTAATTATATTAATTTTGTTGTTCCCTACTCCTTTCAATGTGATTATGTTAGTGATATGTAATACCATCAGACTATAGTGAAGTTGTTTTTCTTTGTAATAGTCTTTACTATTCATTCATTCATTCATCCACTCATTTATTCATGCTATAGCTGCATTCTACTTCTTAACTAGTGTAGAGCTTTAGGAAAGAATTTCTAAGATGTTTGGAGAATCAAAGCAAGTGATTCTAAATCAGTTTGCACTGAGTTCATTTTAACAGTAACTTACAGATGTGTTCGGATTTTCAAAATATGTAGGAGCATATTATATGAGGACAGATTTTTTATTGTATTTAGGTTTAACTGTTACTCATAAAACACACATAGCACTGTACTATCAACAGGACGATTTGAACACCTGACAACTGTTGAACAAACACAGTAATTCATTAAAACCTTGGGGAAGTTTTCTCTTCTGCATTATGAATAGCTTTTCTTTCACTCTTGCACAGAACGCTAATGCAGGAGCCTGTGATCAGAGTGTATTAGAGATGGGCTTCTGGACAGGGAGTCACCCCGTATTGGTGTTTCTGTTTGATTCTTTTCAGCAAAAATGCCACTTGCAGCAGAAGTACACATAGAGAAAGAGAAAGTGACAATTCTGAACAAGGAAATCAGGCAATGCTGGAGATGCCTTCTGATAAGTCTGTTAAACCTAAAAGGTTTTCCTTTGCAGCCCAGCCTTTGCTATAATATGTTTCTTCTGCTGTGGGCAAAGTGACTGTCTGGACAGCTACAACCTTTCTTTCTAGCTGGCAGGAATGTACCTAGAAGTTGACAAGCAGTCCACATAATGTGGCTTGTCCTCATTACTGAAGACAGGCTAAAAATGCATGGCTTGCGCTGGTGCTCATTGTTGCAGCTGCTACTAATGAGGTGTACTGATTTTTGTTTTTGTTTTCATAACCAAGTGAGACTCTAGATGTCCTATGACAAGTCACAAATGTGGTTATTTTTTCAGGTTTGGATCTAGATAATTCTATCAGACCTGTCTATAATAATCTTCAATTGTAAATGGCTCTATGTTGTGTGTATGTACTGCAGATGCTAGACTTCACACTTTTACATTGTTCCTAAATGCTTTTTAGGAGCATTTGGCTTTCATTTAGTCCTTCTTACGGTGAAAAAATATTTAATTAAAAATTAGTTAACCTTAATATCTCAATCTGATATTCTATTTAATGTGTAACATGAAACTTACATGGAAATATATTTAGCATTAAAAAAATCATGTTTTCAAATAATATTTAATAAAATGTGAGCTATTCATAATATAATAGAAAAAGTATATAATAAACAAAACTGTGATTTAATTTCAGTTCTGTAAAACCATATGTGCCTCTACTTGTATTTCAAAATGTTAATAGTTGGAACTAAATAGAGTCCAGAAATAGATCCAAACATGTATAGTCAGTTATTTTACACAAAGAATCCAAGATAATATAAGAGAGCAAGGATAGTTTTCTCAATAAATGGTTCTGAATCAACTGGACAGCTACATGTCAAAAATTGTAAAACAAAATAAAAGTAACCT
This sequence comes from Rhinolophus hipposideros, assembly GCF_964194185.1. Taxonomy (NCBI): domain Eukaryota; kingdom Metazoa; phylum Chordata; class Mammalia; order Chiroptera; family Rhinolophidae; genus Rhinolophus; species Rhinolophus hipposideros. The sequence goes on from NC_138051.1 coordinate 42,395,668, forward strand.
TAACCTCAAACCATATAAAAATTTAATTCAAAATGGATCATAGACTTAAACGTAAAACCTAAAACCATAAAAACTATGGAAGAAAACAAGAGAAAATCATTATGACTTGGGTTGGTCAATGATTTCTTAGATATAACACAAAGAATACAAACATATCTAAGAAGTTAAGTTAGAGGGATAGTGGATGGGGGAGGGGGTTCACAGTGTGAGGGATATAAATGATGAACGTCTAAGTATTACCTTGTCTTGTACACCTGAAACTAATAAATTAAAATAAAAATAAATAAATAAAAAGTTAAGTTAGACAATCAAAATTAAAAACTTTAAATTTCTGTCAAAAATGTTCTTGAAGAGACAGTGTTAAGAAAATTAAAAGGCAAGTCACAGACTGGAACAAAATATTATGAAACCAGAATATGCAAAGAACTCTCAAAAAATCAATATAAAAAAAACCAAAAATAAATAAATAAAAGATGGGCACAAGATTTTCAGACACTTCACCAAAGAAGATATACATGAGAAAGCAAAGAATCAAGAAAGTATGCAGTTGACATCATTAATCACTAGGGAAATAAAAAGTAAAACAAGATACCACTACATATCTATTACAAGGGCTCAGATTAAAAGAAAAAGAAAAACAAAAAAACCAACCAATAAACAAACCTCTAAAAATCTGACTGTATAAAATGGTAGCAAGGATGCAGACAACAGGAATGCTCATATATTGCTGATAGAAATGCAAAATGCTACAGTCATTTTGGAGCAACGACTTATCTCTGCACAAACACTTATACATGAAAGTTCTTAGAAACTTTACTCTTGATTGTCAAAAATATTAAATAAAGCCATATCTGTCAACTGATAAACAGATAAACTGCCAAAGAATAATTAGAAGATAAAATTAGGAAAGCAGTTACATTCAAAACAGAATTTTAAAATACTTAGAAAAAATTTAACCGAAGATATGTACTTATACATGTAACACTATAAAATATATTAATAAGACAAATTGGAGCATATACAAATAAGTCAAGACATATTTTACGATTATAAACTGGAATTTTCTATATTGTTATGATAAAAATTCTCCCCAAATTAACCTATACATTTAATGTAATTGCTATAAAAATAATATCATGTTTTTACTTTCTAGATACTGACAAACTCATCTGAAAATTTGTTTACAAATACAAAAAACCTTAAACAACTAGAATAACTTTGAAAATTAAAAACCAATTTGAAGAAGCTACACTCCCTGCTACTCAGTAATCAAAACAGTGTGGAACTGTTGTATGATGGGTATAAAGATAATGAAATGAAATTGAGAGTCCAGAAATAAACCCTTATATTTATGGGTGTTTTTTGTTTGTTTGTTTGTTTGTTTTACAAAGGTTCTGAAGTAATTCAATGGGATGGGGGGAATAGCATTTTCAACAATAATTCTGGAACAGTTGGATATCCATATGCAAAAATATGAATATTGACACCCCATACCAATACACAAATACTAACTAAAAATGAAGTACAAATCTGAAAATAAGAGTTAAAATTATAAGGTTTCTAGAAGAAAATACAGAAAGAAATTTTCATGACCATGAGTTAAAGAATTCTGAAATATGACACCAAATCACATAAAAGGAAAAAAAAACTGATAAATTGGGCTTAATCAAAATTTAAAATTTGAGAGCTTCAACACACAGATATAGCAAAATTAAAAAGCAAGCAAGGCTTAAAAAAATATTTTTCAATCATATATCCAATAATGGACTTGTATCCAAATTGCACAAATAATTCTTACAACTCGATAATAGGAACATAACACAATTTAGGTCAAAACACATGAATAGAAATTTCACCCAAGAAAATATATGAATAGGTAATAAACATGTAAAAAATGCTCATCATTATCAGTCTGTAGGTAAATACAAATTAAAACCCCAATGAGATACCATTATGCTCCTATTTGAATAACTAATCAAAGAGACAGAAAATAACAATTGTTGGTGAGAATGTAGAGAATCTTGCTCTTGAATTGCTGGTAGGAATATAAAATGGTAAAGTTACTTTGGAAAACATTTTGTCAATATGTGAGTGAGAAAACCTATTCTCATATATCCCAAGAGACATACAAATGTATGTCCTCACAAAGACTTATGTACAAATGTTTATAGCAAAATTATTCATATTAGTAAAAAACTGAAAATAATTCAAATGTCTATTAATTGGTAAAAGGATAAACAAAATGTTGTATATCTACCTATACAATGGAATATTATTCATTACTATGAAGGAAAAAAAATTACTGGTTATTGTGTTACAACACGGATGGACCTTAAAACCATGCTAAGTAAAAGAAGGCAGATGCAATAATTTATGAATTGTAAGATTCCATTAACATCAAAACTCCATGAAAGGCAAAGATGATTGATCCATGGTTGTCTGCGATTGATCGTGGGAACAGGGATTGACTTCAAATGGGAATAACAGAACACTTTGGGGTAATGGAAATGTTTTAAAACTGGATTATAGTGATGGTTGCACAACTCTACACATTTATTTAAAATAATGTAATTATTCTCTTACAATGTATGAGTTCATAACATGTAATTTACATACAAAAACTAAAAATAAAAGAGAAGTAACATGTTAGTGTCGGTTATTTTCAAATTAACAATTCTGTATTACAGGAAAATGAATTCTAACAATGTTAAAAGAAAAAGAAAAAAAGCTTCCTTTGTTTTTTTCTTTCCTTTTGCTTGCCTAGTTTAATGTTAATACATGAAAGTCCTCAGATTTTAGTGAAACTCAGAACAGCAGGTAGGTCTACTAACGTTCTGTTCCACATTTATTCTTTACTCCAATCTTTTTCCAGCATGTCTTGCTGAACAGTGAATTAGGGCCTCAGAGCTATCAATTCTTCCAGACAAAATTTCACAAAGTACATTCCACCAGATGTTAATGGATGTTATTTCCCCTCCCCACAATCTCAAAACATTTTATGGTTCAATAAGTTGGATAACAGTGGTCTAAAAACAAACAAACAAAAAAACACACAACACATAAAGCTTTCATTACTACAGAGTCTCTCAGATTCCTTAGCATGTTATTATAATATGTTGTATTATACAACATATAATACATCACCACAGTTAGTCAGAGACCCACTGAAACTAACTTCAATGATCAATACGAAGCCCAAGCATATGATGGTCACTGTATCTAGCTGTAGATAAGAGGAGAGAGACAGAATGTGCCTTTCCCTAGTCAGAGATCAATCACACGACCACACTTAATTGCAAAGTAGGCTGGAAATGTAGGCCAACGTTGGGCACATGAAAAAGAAGAAACAGAAGAAATGGATGTAATTGACATCTAGCCAGTGTCCTTATTGAGGGTAACTCACTTGATTCTTTGGTTTACATCCCACAGGTTTCCCAGTGATGGATGGAACATGACTACAGATATGTATACCCTACATCTCTCCAGAAGAATATGATGTATCTGACTTCATTTCTTTAAAATCCTATGTTGTACTCTTCATTATCTGCACTGCTTGTCCTCTATTATGCATGATTTTGTGTGTGTGTATGTGTGTGTGTGTGTGTGTGTGTGTTTTGCCTAAAACTTCCATATAAAATAATCCTGTGCAGGAAAAATCCTTTTTTAAAACTCTTTAAAGAACAATTTTCCTGTACATGCAAAATGCATTTGTTATCTACAGCTCATTCTTTTAACAATAGAACTAATGTTTGTGGATTTTTTTTTATAGTTTTCACATCACATTTACAGGCAAAATTCATATAACCCTCATAATTTTCCTGAAAGATATATATTACTATCCCAATTTTACAAATAAACTCAAGTAGTGAAGTACAGTATACCTTTTCACTGTCACTGAAAAACAGTATGACACATTTTAGGGAATACCTGACAGGAATTCTTGGTACAAGTTCAAATCAGGTAAGATTGACGGATATTTCTTCTCATTCAGGGGCAGTTTTGAGAAACTACCTCTATGAAATGAAATGTACATTAGAAAGAAGGGCTTACTCATGCATTCATTACAATGTATTCCTTTATTCATTGAGTATTGTTTTTAGATCCCTATGCTAAGTACCAAGATTATAAAGAAATTTAAAACCAACTTTTTAATCTCCTTCATAGACCTTTAAATATAGAGTGCCAGATCTTCTCTACTGAAGATTTCCTAAGTAGGAAATTGAAGAAAATAAGATTGGAGAGGAAACAGATGATGAAGGTCCCTAACCACCAAGAAAAAAATGTTAAGATTTTCCATATAGGTAATGGGAGCTAATTATTTCAGAACAATTATCCATATCTGAAATTATGCTATTTATTTGTATCCTTTCACTCGGAGATACGGGAGTATTATGAGCAATCATATGCCAACCAACTAGATAACTTTAGTAAAATGGATAAATTCCTAAAAGAACGCAAACTACAGAAAACTGATTCCACATGAAATAGACAATCTGAATAGACATATAACAAGGAATTAAATTAATTTAGAAACCTCCCACAAAGAAAAGCCCAGGGCCAGGTGACTTAGTTGGTAAATTCTACCAAATGCTGAAAAAAACAACCTTAACACATATCATTGTCAAACTCAAACAAACAAACAAACAAACAAACAAACAAAAAAAAAATATATATATATACTTCACAAATTAGTTTATGAGGTCAGTATCATGCTAGTACCACAACCAGACAAAGACATAATAAAAAAAAGGAACCAGAGAACAGTATCTCATGAAGATAAATGTAGAAGTCCTGAATAAAATATTACCAAAACAAAACCTTCAAGATATAAAAAAGATTATACTACATGACCAAGTGCGATTTATCCTATAAATGTAGAATTGCTTAATATCCAAAAACCAATCATTGTAATAAACCATATTAATAGAATAAATTATGAAAACACACATGATCATCTCAATAAACAGAGAGAGAGAACTTGGAAAAATCCAGCATCCTTTTATGATAAAATCACTCAAGAAACTAGAAATAGGAGGAAACCTCATCAGCGTAATGAAGGGCATCTATAAAAAACTAACATGTAACAGCATATTCTATAATGAAAGACAGAATGCTTTCAACCTAAGATCAAGTACGTATGTCTGTTGTAAATAACACTGCAATGAACATAGGGGCACATAAGTCTTTTGAATTAGTGTTTTGGATTTCTTCTGATAAATACCCAGAAGTGGAATTGCTTGGTCATAAAGTAGTTCTATTTTTAATTTTTTGAGGAACCTCCATGTTGTTTTCCATAGGGGCTGCACCAATTTGCAATCCCACCAAGAGTGCATGGGGGTTCTCTTTTTTCTACATCCTCACCAACGCTTGTTTTTTGATTTATTGATGACAGCCATTCTGGCAGGTGTGAGGTGGTATCTCATTGTGGTTTTAACATGAATTTCTCTGATGATTAGTGACACTGAGAATCGTTTTATATGTCTATTGGCTATCTGTATGTCCTCTTCGGAGAAATGTCTATTCAGGTCCTCTGCCCTTTTTTTTTATTGGATTGTTTCTTGAAGGTGTTGAGTTCCATGAGTTATTTACAAATTTTGGATATCAACCCCTTATCAGATGTATCACTGATGAATATATTTTCCCATTCAGTAGGTTGTCTCTCATTTTGTAGATGGTACATATATACGATGGAATATTACTTGGCCATATGAAAGAATGAAATCTTACTATTTGGTACAACATGGATGGACTTAGAAGGTATTATGCTAAGTGAAATAAGTCAGACTGAGAAAGATAAATACCATATGATCTCACTTATATGTGAAATATAAAGAACAAAATAAACGAACAAACAAAACAGAAACAGACTCAGATAGAGTGATGACTGTCAGATTGGAAGGGGGTTGGGAGGCTGGGTGCAAAAGGTGAAGGGATTAAGAAGTCGGAACTGGTAGTTACAAAATAGTCATGGGGACATACAGTACAGCAAAGGAAATATAGTTAATAACATTGTAATAACTATGTGTACTGTCAGATGGGTACTAGACTAACCAGGGGGATCACTTTGTAAGTTATATTAATATTTAACCACTATGCTATACACCTGAAACTAATATAAAATAATATTGAATATCAACTGCATTTGAAAAAAATAAATAAATTAGATGATAAAATGTAAAGAAACAAACAAAACAAAAACAAAAGAAAACAAGTATGTCTGCTCCAGTCATTTTTATTGTAACACTGTGGTGAAGATACTAGCCAGGACTATCAGACAAGGTAAAAAAATAGGCATCCAGTTAGGAACAAAGAAGTAAAATTATGTCTATTCACAGATGACAAGATCTTATATATAGGAACTTCTAAGGAATCACAAATTTAAAAAAAAACACAACTAATAAACGACTTCAGCAGGTTAGAAAATACAAAAATAAACTTCTATACACTATCAACAAACAACCCAAACATTAAGACTATAATTCCATTTACGATAGCATCAAGAACATCAAATATGTGGGAATAAGTTTGACAAAAGTAGTGAAAGACTTTTACAATGAAAACTACAAAACCTTGATGAAAGTAATTCAAAGAGACCTAAATAAATGGAATGACATCCCAGGTTCAAGAATTAGAAGACTTAATATAAACAACATGTTTATACTCCCACAAATAAATCTACATATCAAATACAATCTTTATCAAAATCCCAGCTGGCTTTTTTGAATAAATTGAAAACTGATCCTAAAATTTATATGGAAATGCAAGGGTCCCAGAATAGTCAAGACAATCTTGAAAAGAAGAAAAAGTTGAATGATTCAAGGTTTCCAATTTTAAAACTTACTACGGAGCTACAGTAATCACGATAGTATTGTACTAACGAAAAGGATAGATATAGTGTACTGGAATAGAATTGACAGACCATAAATAAACCTTTATATTTACAGTTAATTAATTTTTAACCAGAGTGCCTATTCAATTTAATGAAAAGAATTTGTATTCTTTTCAACAAATAGTGTCAGTATAACTGGATATCAAAATGCAAAGGAATGACATTAGACACCCTGCCTGTGAGTATTTACCAAAATTAACTCAAATGGATCACCACCTAAATATAACATCTAAAACTATTAGATTCATAGAAGAAAACATAAATGTAAATAAATCTTTCTTATCTTGGCTTAGAGAAGACACCAAAATCACAAGCAATAAAGGAAAAAATAAATTTGACTTCATCAAAATCAAAAACTTTTATACTGTGAAGAATACCACAAGAAAATAGTTGCAAATGATATCTATTAATATTATAAAGAACATATATCCAGAATATATAACAAATTCATGCAATAACAGATATACAAATGACTTAACAATTAAAAAAAATAAGCCAATATTAAAAAGTAGCTGAGGATTTGAATAGTCATTTTTCAAAAAATATAAATAAGTAGCCTATTAAGTACATAAAAGAATACTCAATATCTTTAGATATTAGAAAAAATGACAAATCAAGCCACAATGAGACATTACTCTGATAAAGACAAGGCTTAATTTCAGTAGCTACCTAGCTCCTCCTTTGGTGACCTTTCTCTCCCAATCTATTCCAAGCCTTCATCCAGCCTATAAAACATGCTAACAGAAGGGTAACAGAATTGTACAATTACAGACGGCATGATTTACATTGCCTTCTATTATAATGAAGCACCCTGAATTTGTGCAATGCTTTGGTATTACCTCAATATGTATGAAATTAGAACAATGAGAAAACTTTAACCATAGTAACATCAGCAAGATGTCAAAGTAGTGTAGGCAAGCTCTGGACCTTCCTCTTGCCCACAAACATACCAATTCAGCAACAATTGACAGGCACATTTCCTTGGTGAAAAATATGGAAACTAAATAAAAGGCTCTTGCACTCCGGGAAAATGTGAAATCCGACTCATCAAAGACAGTAGGGAGATTGGGGAAACCCTCTCACCAAAGTACCTACCCCAGGCTCAGTGCCTTATGATCAGAAAGAGACTTCAAAGCTCCCAGCTTCACTTCGGGTATGAAAGGGGTTGATATATGTATCTAGTGCACTTAACTTTTCAGAGGGGCTTCCCAGAGTCATGGCTTCTGTCTTGCCAGTCTTAGAACTTTGATAAGCCCACATAGTTGAGCCACCTGGGTAAAAATGGAGATGGACGCTTGGGCTGGTAGACATCATAGACCATACTCTGCTCAGCACCACAGCAAATAAAAAATCCAAGTTCACAGCTTACCCCTAGGAAAGGACAGTTGATCTGTTCATCCAACACTCCAAATTACCCAGAGCTACCCGAAAAAGTTTTGCGATTATTGAAGTTCTGATGGATCCAGCACAGTATAGTCACCTGGGCGGGGAGACGGGGAAAGAAATGGCGTCTTGGTCCAGTAGACACCATAGATAACCCCCACCCCCTTGCTCAGCACAAGGGAGTGTATAAAAATCCCAGCTCAGCTTCCCCCAAGGACAGAAAAAGTTGAACCCCCTACTTCTCCAGGGAGGCCCAAAGAACCGGTGATATCTGACTTGCCAGTCTTGGAGCTCTAGTGGGTGTGGAATAGTCTAGTTACCTGGGAAAGAACACAGATAGTGGTGTGAACTACATGCCATACCTCCCTCCTCCCTGGCTCAGCAAAGAGCAAATGGACAAAAACCACAGCTCCATGCTTATCCGTGGAGAGGGAAAAAGTTGGTAGAGATCCCCAGAATCTCAAGCCAGGCTGATTAAGGTCTTCACTCGTACAAGGCCAGTTTGTGAAGACTGGGAGAGATGCCTGCTTTGTGTAATGCACCAACAATTCTTGTAGGTGGTTGAATGTAAGCTATTAGCTTAAATAGACTGTTTAACTATAAGATATTTTATATATGCCTCAAGGCAACCACACACACAAAAATGCCTATAGAAATTACACAAAAGAAAAAGAGGAATCAAAGTGTATCAGTAAAAAAAAAATCAACAAAACACAAAGAAGACAGATAAAGAGGAAAATACAGAGAAAAGAAATACAAAATTAACAAAAAACAAATCTCAAAATGCAATAGTAAATCTTTCCCTATCAATAATTACTTTAAATGTAAATAGATTAAACTCCCCAATCAAAAGACAGAGAGGGACCAAATAATTAATAAAAAAAAAAAGAAAAGAAAAGAAACCCAACTATAAGCTGTCTACAAGGAATTCACTTTAGAGTTAAGAACACACATGGGTTGAGTGAAGGGACAGAAAAAGATATTTCCTGCAAATCGTAACCAAAAGAGACCAGGAGTAGCTAACCTTACTTTGAACGAAACAGATTTTAAGTCAAACCCTGTCACATGAGACAAAGAACAATACTTTATAATCTACCAGAAAGATATCAAAATATACTGGGTGAGCCAAAAAAATGTATACAGGTGACTTGTATTCATCTTTTGTTATTGGCATATATTGAGTATTACAATTTTAACACAGTTTTTTTCCTTTCTTAAAATGTGTACACATTTTTTTGGCACCCTCTGTATATGTATCCAACATCAGAGCACATATATATATATATATATATATATATATATATATATATATATATATAAAGCAAACATTGGCAAAACAGTAGCAAGAAATAGACAGCAATATAATAACAGTAGGAGACTTCAATATCCCACTCTCAATATAGGAGAGAACATCCAGACAGAACATCAGAAAGGAAACAGAGGATTAGAATAATACTGCATATCAAATCTAACAGATAAATATAGAACATTCCATTCATCATAATATACACACTTCTCAAGTACACATGGATCTTTGTCAAGGATAAATCACATTTTAGGTCACAAAACAAGTCTTAACAAATTTAAGAAAATTGAAATCGATCAAGCATCTTTTCTGATCACAATATTAATTAACACTAAAAATTAAGAGCAGGCACAGAACTGGAAAATTCACACATATGTAGAAATTAAAGCACGTAAGGTGGAACAACCATGGTGTCAAAGAAGAAATCAAAAGGGAAACTAAAAAAACATCTCAAAACCAAAAAAAAAAAGAAATACAACATACAAAACTTATAGAATATAGCAAAAACAGTACTAAGAGGGAAGTTCATAGTTATAAATGCCTACATTAAAAGGAAGAAAGATCTCAAACAAACAACCTAACTTTGAACTTCAAGGAGCTAGAAAATGAAGAACAAATTTAACCCAAAGATAGCAGGGAAGAAAATAACACAGCAGAAATGAATACAATTAAAAAAAAAATAGAAAATCAATAAAACTAAGAGTTGTTTGTTGTTTTTTTTTTGAAAAGAAACACAATTGACACAACCTTACCTAGTCTAAGAAAACAAAAAAAGGGAGAAGATAAAAATATTAAAAGACACAGAAATTAAAAGAGAGACTTTAGAACTGATACCACCAAATTTAAAAGGGCAATAAGATACTACTAACAAACTGGATAAACTAGAAAATGGATATTCCTAGAGATATACAGCCTACAAAAACTAAATTACGAACAAACAAAAAATCCACAGACCTATGACGACTAGTACAGAGATTGAATCATTAATCAGAAACCTCCCAACAAGTAACACCAAAATGAGATGATTTCCATTGTGACTTGTACCAAACATTTAAAGAGGAAATAAACACCAAGGAAATCATCACCTTCCTTTTGAAGTTTAGATAAGATATGTAGAAGCACCCAGCACAGTGACTTACACCTGAAGGGGAATAAATAAGTCGCAGTTTTACACATTCATCCACAGTATTTGTTGAATGCTCACAATAGGTCCTGAGATAGTAATTATAAATTAATTTTGGATTAAGGGACGCATTTAGTATTTCCTGCATGTTTTCTCAAGTAGAAGTATCTTACTTCAGCATATATAGAGCAAATGAAGAGTGGAGTTACTAAAATATTTCAGACTCCAAATCCATTCCTAATGGTAGTAGTCTGAATTTTCGTATCAGTTTCCTGCATTGTCCAATGATAACACATACTGGTTAAGAGCATGGGCTCTGAAATCAGACCTCACAGAATTAAGTCCTCATTCTGTCCTTTCCTAGCTCTTTGAAATTTGACAATCTATTTTACTTCAGAGTTCTCACCTGTAGGATAGGAATGCTCCCAGAGCTATCTCACAGGTTTGCTTTGAGGATTAAATATATCAATTTATGTCAAGCATCCAATAATTATTATTTTTGTTTTTATTGTATAAACTTACTTAGTCTCCTCTTCATTTCATTATTTGGACACAGAGTAAGACACTAAAGTGCAAGATTTTAACTTCCTAAAAGATATTTTCATTTGACTCATTAATTTTTGCCTTTAACTCTCCTTTATTTTTACTGTGAGAGGTACTATTTTTTTTCTTTTTGAAAGTGATTATGTTCCCCATATCTTGTTTTTTTTTTCTGTAATTCACAAAGATTTCCAGACCTCCTGTGAAAATTTCTCACATACATATTTAATCAGAAACAGGAAGGAAAGTACAAATCTTTAACAGGTTGAGAGACAACTATGGAAAGAACAGATTCTCTGACAATGGGAACAAAACATTGTAATAGACAACCAGAGTGTCTTCTTTCATTTTTTAACCTTTAATTGAAAGATTGAAGATAAGTAGTTCCTGCGAGAAAGCAAATGGCTGATTCACTTGCCCTGTAGCTTAAAGTAAAAAAGCTTCCTGGAAGTCTTACTATATATTATAAATCACTCTCTTGTCACTCTACGAAGTTCATAGCTAAGTAAAATGCTGGAAATGGATTGATGGTACTATGGCAGGCACCAGGGCTAAGGAAAGAGGTAAAAGGCCTCTAGATAATATATCTGGGCCTCCCTCAAGGCATTTTTTGTTAAAGCTGATGTTTCTGACCTAAGGCTTTCCTGTCTCTCTGTATTAGAAAAGATTGCTCTTTAAAAATTCCTACTATTTCACAACATTCCAATCTGTATAGTTATAAAAAGTCAAATATGTGCTATTGTCCTGTCAACAGTTCCTGTGCCCATGGAATTACAGCAGTCCCCCCTTACCCAGGAGGGATACGTTCCAAGACCCCCCACTAGATGCCTGAAACTGCACCAACCCTATATGTATATACTATGTTTTTTTCTACACATATATACTTATGACAAAGTGTAATACATAAATTAGGCACAGTAAGAGATTCACAACTAATAATAAAATAGAATAATTTAAACAATATATTGTAATAAAATTATGTAAACGGCTTTAGGAACATCATTAAGTAAAATAAGGGTTACTTGAACACAAGCATTGCAACACCAGGACAATTGATCTGAAAATCAAGAAGACTACTTACTAAGTGACTAAGGGGCAGGTAGCGTCCACAGTGTGGATTTTCTAGACACAGGAATGATTAACATCCTGGGCAGAATGGAGAGGGACAGCATGAGATTTCATTACGCTACTCAGAACGATATGAACTTAAAACTTTTGAATTGCTTATTTCTGGAATTTTTCACTTAATATTTTCAGACCACGTTTGAAATCACGAACAGTAAAACTGCAGTTAAGATGTAACTAGTGTATCTCAGGGGGGTATGCAGAGATAAATTCTACAGTACTAGCAATCTTTATTTAAAAAGTCATTGAAAATCCCATAATAATCAGATGCTGGACAAGAAGCTGCTGAAAAAAGGAAAAACATAGTTTCAAGCCAATATCTGACATGTCATTTTAATAATCCACACAGTGACATATATTTTTCTATCACTTTTCCTCTAAGTCAATAAAATTCATGTCTTTTTGCATTTATTAAATATAATTAGCCATATGTGATTAATCCTTTAAAGATTTTGAAGCTTTCACCCACTAGGTCCATGTAAATATGGAGTAACTGGCAACCACTTCCTCAGACAAATTGAGGGACTGTCTATTTCCCCCCCAAATTTCCATTCAATATACTGGACTCATACATTATGCAAAACATGATAAACACTTTATCATACAGAGTGATACAGATATCAAAGAGTAAATCTAGTTCATTGAAGATAATCCAAGATTTCTTCAAATTCTATAATAAAAGGTAGCTTAAAGTTGGAATCATATGAAAATACAGAAAATTCAACAGTGTTTATGGGTTAAGGATAGTTCAATTGTGGGAAGACCTAGAAAGCTTCTTGGATCTTGGATATTAGGAGAGATAGGGTTGAGGGCAGAGAAAGAGTGAGAGTGCAAGAGAATATGAATCCTAGGGATATTGTACAAAGGGAAGAAAGTGAAATGTGGTTGTGGAAGAGTGAGTGACTTGAAGGTAGAATATGAGAACTGAAATAGGCAATATAGAGAAAAAAGGGTTGAGTGGGGGTTGGCTGTGTCTGTCATATTAAACAAACTATTTAGCCATTAATTAATTCACAGAAGAAAGGTCACTTATTGTAGGAAAAAACTGCTTGGTTTTGTTATCAAATAGACTTAGAGTCAGTCACACAATGAATCTGATTCCCACTAATTGCATGATGCTAAGCAAGTTACTTCATCTATCTGAGCCCCAATTATCTATCTCACTTGTAAAATGACAACCATACCTAATTTTCAGGATTGTCTAAAGTTAACAAGTAATATATATGAAATATTTTTCATTATGTTTGGCAATATCTAGCCATATAACAAAAATGATTAATAATAATAATAATTAACTGGAGAAAGCTGTGAGAAAGTTACTCTTTTATAGACTATATTAAGTTATGTTATTTTTAAAATTATTACTATTTGTAGTATCAGTATTTTCACCAGAATTTAAGTTTCCTAAGGGAAGGGTCTTATCTATGTTACTTACTGCTGTATCCCTAATGATTAGAACATTGCCTTGACTATAATATTGGATCAATCAATATTTGTTAAATGAATGATAAGTAATAATCATGCTCAGTTTGTTACAAATACTCATCAACGTCAAAATAAAACTTTGAGAAGATTAACCTGGGAGTTCTATGTGGGAAATATTAGAGTGAGAAAAAGTAGGGGCCTCCTTTGTGAGGACACATCATAATAACCTAGATGAGAAGTCATACATGGTTATTTTGAGATAGATGAAACAAAGAGAGATATTCAAAAGACATATGGTGGATGAAAGGAAGGCCAGAATTCAGCATCTGATCATATGGGCTGAAAAAAGATAGATCGTCTCAATGCAAATCAAGCAGTTGATGATGCTTAAGGTTATGAGCCTTCACACTTAGAAAGATATTGGTCTTAATTCTCCAAAATGAGGATGTCAGGAGAAAGAGCTGGTCTGAAAAGAGAGTCAGCAAGTCAACGCTAGATATTATGTGTGTGTATATATACTGACTGATTGTCTTCTATGCCATGAATTGTGCAAAAGCTTCAAATTCATTATCACATTAAATCCTTCTGACTGGTCACCTGAGGTGGATGAAACAATTATTCATTCTTTACCCAAGTGAGGAGACTGAGGCGTACAGTGACTGAATAACATGCCCAGAGTAAAGCAGATAGGATGTGGCCAATGTGGGTATTTGCTCAAAGACATTCTTGACCCCAGAGATTCGAACCATGGGACTCCACTGCATTGTTTGAGTATGAGATGTTATTGGGGCATATAAGAGGTGACGAAATATAAGTTGTCCAATATTTCAAGTTATGAGTTTGTCATTTCACCTTTATAATAGTCCTATAAAGCATCGTGAATGATTTTAGATTGTTAAGAAATCCCTAATAAGTCTTAGAGATCTACTGTACAGCATAATGCCTATAGTTAATACGACTTTATGCTATACTTAAAACTTTGCTTAAAAGTTTAAGTATTCTTATCACAATAATAATAAATAAACAGAGCAGAAGGAAACCTTTGGAGGTGATGGATGTGTTTATGGCTCAGATTGTGGTAATGGTTTGATGACTATACACTTATCTCCAAATTCATCAAGTTGTATACATTGAATATGCTTTTTGTATGTGTCACTCTCACCACAGTAAAGTAGTTTTTAAAATTGCCCTATATTCTGGGCTTACATGAGGTCTTTTGCCACTTAAAAATCCTTAGATGTGGTGCAAATCAATGTTGGGGTGATAGGTGGGCATATAGGACTTCCATGTTCCCTTACTCAGAGGGACCTGAAATATGCCAGCACAGTGACAAATTTAAGCATTCATGAGGGTTGTAGTGCTGGGAGGACACTTGTAGTGAGGAGCTTTGCAGAAGGAAGTTAGGATTCATTTCTCAGGGGTCATGTTTCTCACTGGTTTCCCTACCAGACACTCGCCAGATTTTGCAGCCCAGCCTTCTGCTGGAATTTTGAAATGTAGCAAGATAGATCCTGAACCCAAGTCTGCTAAGCAACCTTTTTTTGAAGACCTTTTAATTACAACTTTAATGACAGCAACATAGTCTTCGAGTAACATCAAGAAAAAGGGGCACATAGGAAGACCCTTTACAGCAGTAGATTTCTTGACTCCAGGAAAGAAGAGGTCCCCATGTACTTCTGAGGCTCTTTCTTGACTGCCACACCAAAGAAGTTTGTCCTGACCCCTTACCGAGCTTACTTCTGCCCTGGGTGTAGAAAGCATATTGCACGGCCTGAGTATGGAGCCAATGCTCAATGGAAGCATGGAGGTGTTCAGGAACTAGATCGTTATCTAGCAGCTTCACAGTTATTGGAGAGAGGTGCTCTTTTCTCTCGTATTAATTTGATTTCTATTACAAAGGATGCAGTGGATGAGTGAGCATCTTTTAAGCTTTTTTCTAGCCTACTGAAAGCGTGGGTTGTCCTGGAAAATGGAAATGAAAATAAAAAGGATTTTTAGGTCTCAGTTTTGAAAAGCATTTTTTACTATCAAAGAGCATGGCTCCCAGAAGTTTAGGTTATGTTTCAACTATCTTAAGCAAGTACATTTGCAAACAACTAACAAAAATATTAAATAAATAAAAAATAGCAAGTGATATTCACCTTCACTAAGATGTCAGGATGTTCCCTGGTAATAGCTCAATTTTTTTTCCATTTTTGTTAAAAATGAGAAGGGATTTGTATCATTGACTTGGAGAGAATGTTTGTGGTGCCAATATATATAAGAATGGTTGACATTTATTGGATGTTTAATATGTGCCAGCATTGTATCTGCATTACGAAATTATCACAACAAATGTAGCAGTTAGATACTTCCTTATTATGTATTATTGACTAAGACACCATAGATGAAGCAGTTAAAAGTTACTTGCCTGAGGCTAAATAGCTAATATATGGCCTAGACATGGCTCAGAGACAGGTCTGTCTGACACTGAGTCATATGCTTTTAACTCTTCTGACCTATTGTTCCAATATTTCTGCTTACAGAATGACTTCCATGTGTAATCTGTAGCACAGCAGCATTAAGACATTAGGAATCTCTAGTACACAAAGAAATCCTGTATGATGTACTTACTCATATGTAGCCTGGGTATGTATTGGTCTTTTAAAAATCATGCTGTTTTGTTAATTATCAGGTATTTGTTTATGCATGTGTGGTAGAGTACGAAGCTCTAAAGTGAGAAGTACATCAGCGTAGTAAGTAAAGGCTGACAAAGTGAAAGTGGGTAATAGAGGAGGGCTGGGCCACTTTTAGAGTGATTTAATTAAAAAGCAAAAGTTCACTTTTACAACCATTAGCCTCCTAAGACCCCATCACCTCTTTGGACCATTCCTTACTCTTTGTACTGTAGTCACTGATGACTGTATCCGTAAGAAGTTACATCAAAATCCTAAAGGTTTGCTATTATTTCAAAATCAAATTAGAAAACCTGCTTTGGTGAGAACGGAAATACATAAAACTGCATTTCCTTAAAACTGATATAAATTCAGATACCACTAGATGATAAGAGTATCATTCCCTCAATAATGATGGCCTCGGTGAAATTTATGTTGTTCCTAAGTAGAGACTGACTCTAAGCATCTTTGACATAGCAAACCACTGTTGAACTGCACATTAAAGACACTCATTTAAGCTCTTACAAAATAGACTTTAAGAACCTCAAAGGGCCACGACTGGCTCTACTGTCAATAATTCATGGATTAAGAGCCCACCCATAGGCTTTGATTTGATAGACTGCAGGATACAAATGATCTAAAAAGTGTGTATTCCTGCATTAAAAAAATTCAATCTTGGTCTAGGATCAATTTACACTTTTTAAAAATGGAAGACCTTGTTTATGGTTAAGAGGAAAATTAACTCCTTCTTCTTCACAATCTTCCCACACCCTTTAGAAAAAAAAAAAAAAAGAAAACTAAAGAGATGAAGAAACGGGAGGTGGGGGGGAGAGAGAGAGATTTATTACAGGCATACCTTATTGCACTTTACTGCACTTTGCAGATACTGCATTTTTTTACAAATTAAAGGTTGGTGGCAATCCCTGTGCTGGAGCCATTTTTCCAATAGCATTTGCTCACTTCATGTTTCTGTATCACATTTTGGCACTTCTCACAGTATTTCAAACATTTCATTGTTATTATATTTGTATGGTTATCTATGATCAGTGATCTTTGCTATTACTACTTATTTTGATTGATCTTATAATTATTTGAGGGCACCACAAACCACACCCATATAAGATTAATTTAATAGATAAATGTTGTGTTGGTTCTGACTGCCCTACCAATTAGCCATATTCTAATTTCTCTTTTTCTCCTCAAGCCTCCCTATTCTCTGAGACACAACAATATTGAAACGAGGCCAATTAATCACCCTACATGTCCTCTAGGTGTTCGAGTGAAAGGAAAACTTGCACATCTCTCACTTTCAATCAAAAACTAGAAACGATTAAGCTTAGTGAGAAAAGCATCTCTAAAGCCGAGATAAGCAAACACTAAGTTTCTTGTGCCAAACAGCCACCTTGTGAAGGTAAAGGAGAAGCTCTTGAAGGAAATTAAAAGTGCTCCTCCAATTAATACACAAATGATAAGAAAGCAAAACAGCCTTATTGCCGATCTGAGGAAATTTTTAATGGTCTGGATAGAAGATCAAACCAGTCACATCATTCCCTTAAGCCAAAGCCTAACCCAGAGCAATGCCCTAACTCTCTTCACTTCTATGAAGGCTGAGAGAGGGGAGGAACTCTCTTCACTTCTATGAAGGCAGAAGAAAAGTTTGAAGTTAGCAGAGGTTGGTTCATGAGGTTTAAGGAAAGAAGCCAGCTCTGTAACGCAAAAGCACAGGGGGAAGCAGCATGTGCTAATGTAGATGCCGCAGCAAGTTATCCAGAAGATCTAACTAAGATAATTAATTAATGATGTGGATACATTACACAACAGATTTTCAATGTAGACAAACGGCCTTACAATGGAAGAAGAGGTTATCTAGGACTTTCATAGCTAGCGAGGAGATCAGTGTCTGCCCTCAAAGTTTCAAAGGACAGAATGACTCTCTTGTTAGGGGTGAATGAAGCTTGTGACTTTAAGTTGAAGCCAATGCTCATTTACCATTCTGACAATCATAGGTTCCTTAAGAATTATGCTAAATCTACTGTTTCTGTGCTCTATAAATGGAACAAAGCTTGAAAACAGCATATCTGTGTACAACATGGTTTACTGAATATTTTAAACCCACTCTTGAGACCTACTGCTCAGTAAAAGATTCCTTTCCAAATATTACTGTTCATTGACCATGTACCTGGTGACCCAAGAGCTCAGATAGAAATGTACAATGTTGTTTTTATGCCTTTATACTTGCTAACAAAACATCCATTCTGCAGCCCATAGATCAAGGAGTAATTTCAACTTTCAAATTTTAGTATTTAAGAAATACATTTTGTAAGGCTATAGCTGCCATTGACAGTGATTTCTGAGACAGATCTGGGCAAAGTAAATTGAAAAGCTTCTGGAAAGGAGTTATCGTTCTAGATCCCTTTTAAGAACATTTGTAATTCATGAGAAGAGCTCAAAATATGAACATTTAAGGGGATTGCAAGAAGTTTTCTTTCCAATCCTCATAGATGACTGAGAAATTCAAGACTTCAGTGGAGAAAGTAATTGTGGATGTGGTGCAAACAGCAGGAGAACTAAACCTGGGAATGGAGCCTGAAGATGTAACTGAACTGCTGTGATAAAACTTAAATGGATAAGGAGTTGCTTCTATGGATGAGCAAAGAAAGTACTTTCTTGAGATGGGATGTACTCCTGGTGAAGACGCTGTGAAGACTGTTGAAATGACAACAGAGGATTTAGAATATTACATAAACTTAGCTGAAAGAGCAGGGCAAGGTGTGAAAGGATTCATCCTGATTTTGAAAGAAGTTCTAGTGAGGGTAAAATGCTATCAAACAGTATTGCATGCTACAGAGAAACCATTCATGAAAGAAAGAGCTGATTGATGCAGCAAACTTCATTGTTGCATTATTTTTAAAAATTGCTACAGCCACTCCAACCTTTAGGAACCACCACCCTGATCAGTAAACAGTCATCAACATTGAGGCAAGACCCTCCACCAAAAAAAAGATTACAATTCACTGAAGGTTCCAATGATGACTAGCATTTTTTAGTAATATTATTTTAATTAAGGTATGTACATTTTTTAGACATAGTACTACTGCAGACTGAAGAGAGTATAGTATAGTGTAAACATAACTTAAACCATGTACCAGGAAACCAAAAAAATCATGTGACTCTCTTTATAGCAACATTTGCTTCATGGTGGTGGTCTGGAACCAAACCCACATAATATCTCCAAGATATGTCTGTATAGAAATCACATCATGCAATTATGGAGGTTGAGAAGTCTCAAGATCTGTAATTTGAAGGCCTGAAAACAATGACAAGCCAATGGTGTAAGTTCCAGTCTGAGCCAGAAGGCAGAAGAAGACCGATGTCCCACCTCAAAGACCATAGGCACAGAAAGGGAACTCTTTCCTGTTTACCATTTTGTTCGTTTTAAGCCTTCAATTAATTGGGTGAGACCTGACCACACCAGAAAGGGCAATCTGCTTTACTCAGCTTACTAAGTCAAAGGTTATCATCATTCACAAACACAATTGCAGACACATCCAGAATAAATTTTAACCAAATATCTGGGCACTCTATGGCCCAGTTAAGTTGACACCTAAATTTAATCATCACAAGTACCTCCAAGTAAAACATTCCCAAACTTAAATCATCTCCATTCTTATCGCCACTAATAAAGCTACTGTCAACCTACCAGCCCAAGCTTCTTTTGCTTCCTCTGTCCACACCATTTGCAAGGGGTCTAGAAAGTTAAATTATCCCAGAAATCTGTGTAATGTCCCTTCTGTATAATGTCCCACTGCCTTTATCTCAAATGGCATGGACTATTGCAAAATCAACCTCCTGGTCTTACTACTTCTAATGCCATCCACTTTACAACTTTCTACACTGCTATAAAAACTAATGTTTGTAAAATGCATTTCTAATCATGATATTGCTCTGTTTAAAATCAGTCTTTGATTCTTCATTATTTGCAAAATAAATCTAATCTACTTAGCATGACATTCTTCAAATCTGGGTGTTGATTGTTTTTACAGTCACATATCTCACCATTTCTCCTGGTGCAACATCTTATCCTGTAGTTGAATAAAAAAATTTCTACATCTATACATGCATATGTTTTGAGCTGAATGTGCTACCCCAAAACCATATGTTAAAGTCCTAACCCCAGTACCTCAGAATGTGACTGTACTTGGAAATAGGTGCTATAAAGAGATAATTAAGTTAAAATGAGGTAATTATGGTTGGTTCTAATCCAATAAGGCTGGTGTCCTTTATTATAAGAGGAAATTAGGCCACAGAGGAAAGACCAGGTGAAGACACAGTGAGAAAATGGATGTCTAGAAGTCAAGAAGATTGGCTTGAGAAGAAACTAATCTTGCCAACAACGTGATCTGCAGAATTATGAGAAAATAAATTGCTGTTTTCTAAGCCACCCTGTCTGTGGTATTTTGGCATGGCAGTCTTACCAAATACAAAATAACATTCATGTAAGTTCCCGACGCAATATTTATTAAATGTTCTCTTCCTCCTGAGATGCCTTTCCTTGTATTTTCTCCCTGGTAAGATTCCTCTCATCCTTCATGACTTAGCTCAATTTCTCTGAAAAATGCCCTCTTTACTCCCTTTAAGTACATTATACACCTTGTTCTTTGGGAGTGTGTAATATTGCGCTTTAGTTACCTTGTTAGGCCGACTTTAATTTAATTGGGATAATATTTTGGACTCAACAATGTACTATGGAGGTTGGGAGTTATAGTAAACCTAGGATTAGTCAAGATGTTTTTTTTTTTTTTTTAATTGTTGCTTCTATTAAATAGAACCACTTGGTGATACCCTTACTCCTCTGTCTCAGATTATTTTTACCTTTTCTTCCAGTTGATATTCAAGAGTAAGAATTCTAGGTGCTCATCTGCTGATCTACTAATGCTAGATAAGAGGGAGAATTCAAAATACCAAGATGGTTTTACAAAACTTACATGATGCAATGCTCCTTGCAGTGTCACAAGATGAAAACTCAACACCCAGGATAAGGAAAGAGCATATTAGAGTGGTCGGGTTAATTCAGACTCTACTGATAATACATCCTCCACCCATTTCAACCCCTGATAAAATAATGGAGACTACTTTAGAGCAGGGGTTGGCAAGCATTTTCTGTAGCACCGGGTAGTATATGTTGTCAGCGGTGCAGGACTTGTGTCTCTGTTGCAACTACTCAAATCTGCCAGTGAAGCACGAACCCGCGCTAGGCAATATGTAAATAAGTGTTTCAATAATACTTTATCTACAAAACTAGATGATGGGCTGGATTTTGCCCACAAGCCTCGTTTTGATGACATCTTAGAGAATAGGGAGAAAAGATTAAAGGACATTACTTTTACTTGCAAAGGGCTTTGAAAAGCAGCCCTGGAAATTTAGATTAGCTATGGCCAAGGTAACCCTTGTCAATACACTAAATATTAACCTATTTGTTTTTATTAACCTATGTGTATTTGAAATTATTAATAGGAGTTTCATAGAGCACTCCTAAAGTACAGAAAGGTAAGTTATAAACTTAAATTCTGGAATATTTCTGTGATGAAAGGCCAGGAAGAATAAACGGAAGGAAAAAAATAGAGGTCGGCCAGATGAGAGAAATATGCTGATGAAGAAATCTTCTTAATCATAGATCCTTTTGCCCAGTAATGTTTCTCTACATTTTAATCCCTAGCATTCATGTCTCCAAATCATGGATCCTGTCCCCTAATTCTCCATACCATTTGCTCATCATTACTTTTTCACTGTACAAGAATGCCCTCTCAACTCTAGTGGTAGGCTCAGCACTTCCTAAAATGTGTATCCATGGAAATAAGTTTCAACCCACTCCCCTTGTTTCTTACTAAAAGAATCAGAAATTTGATCAGGGTAGCAATGTACCTGTCTAAGAATTTTAAATTCTTAGGAATTTCAAATTCTTAGTTTCCTTGCAAGGAGGGAGGCCACATGAACTTCTCTGGACAATGACATAAAATGTGAAGAGGCTGAGTAGGCCTTCTGCAAAAGCTGTGTAAAGACATCATTTGCTCTCTGCTCACTCATATCTTCCTCTTCTTCCTACTTGGAATAGAATGATATACCTAGAGAAGTAGCAGCCATAAGAATGAAACAATAGGAATGAGAAACACCCGCTAAGAATGAGAGCAGGAAGCTAAAATGAGTCTAGGTCTGGATGACACCCTTCAGCAGCAGCCCCTGCCTTGGGGCTGCCTAACTCTGGATTTCTTATTACGTGAGAAAAATAAAACCATCTCTGTTGAATCCAGTGGTAATTGGACTTGGTAAAGTTTTCTTCCTACACTCCAAACTAATGAAATCACTAAGAAAATCCATGGTTGTGGTAAACATGAGAATATAACTGAATTCGTTTTCTATGGCTGCTGTGACCACAAACTTAGTGGCTTCAGACAAGGCAAACACTATTTTACAGTTTTTTAGGTCAGGAGTCAGACATTGGATTCACTGGGTTAAAATCAATGTGTCAGCAGTGTTGTGTTTCTTTCAGGAAGCTCTAGAGGAGAATCTCTTGCCTTAACTTTGCCAGCTTCTAGAGGCTGCACATATTCCTTGTCTCACACCCCTTTCCTCATTCTTCAAAACCAATCTCTGGTAGTTATATCTCTTGCTGGCTTCACCTTTTAAGGACTCACATGATGAGACTGGGCCGGCGTAACCCCAGATAATCTCTCCATATCTGGATCCTTAACTTAATCACATGTGGGTCCCTTTTTCTGTGTAAATATTCACAGGTTCTGGGAATTTAGATGTGGACATTTTTGAGCAGTTATTATTCTGTCTACCACAATAACACAAATAAAACCATATAAATTGTGAATTACATGACCCTGTTTTCTGGTATAACTTAAGTTTTTTTGCAAATAGTAGAAGGATAATGAAAAAAATAACTATCTTACCAGACATGGGAAGTATTATACTATTTTTTTTAAATTCCATACTAAAGTAATACTATTATGTCAGCAATAATCTACCTATCCAAGATGGATAATGAGCCTGAACTTCCCTAAAATTAGGAAAGCTAAAAATTGAATTAGGCAGAAATAATGAAAAAAATTCTATTATTCACACATGGGTTGTCGCAATTTTTCAGCAAGACAGATTATAGAGGTAGAAAATTTTATCTAACAAATGACTGCTTCTCAGGAAAAGAGTTTTAGAAATAAAAAAAAAAGTGAAAATTTATACAAAAACTTATGTAACAACAAATAATTTAAAAGCCTCGTACAATTTATAATGTGAGTTTTCACATATATCATCCCACTAAATCCTACATTTTTCCTAGGATTAAGGCACATTCAAAAGACATTTTTGATTACACTCTTCCAATTCATCTTCTATACCTGGTAAACCACCAAATCATTTGCTTCTTTTGCAGAGAATCCTTTGGGTTTCCATGTCCTGGCTGTACTCTCTGTCAACAGTCAGTTGACATAAGGTAGTGTTTAGATTACCTAGTTTATTGATCTTATACTCTCACCCCTACAACATATCCTGCATGCTGCTGCTAGAATAATCCTAGAAATAATTTTTTTTTTACAAGTATTCTAGATTTGTAATGGATATATTCATTTAAGGGAAGCTTAAGAAGTAGCCTTCCACCCTTTGGTTTAACACTTCCAGTGGTAGATAATGCTGTGTTTTGCAAGGCTCTTCCTACTATTTAGCACTAATAAACTTTTTGATTATTTGAAAAATATTCCTTCCTATTTTTATTTAACTTCCTATTTTTTGCCTTTTTAAGCCACATGCACTTAATTAACTCTCTCTTCAACATAATAAATTTTCAAATATTTGAAGACAGTTATCATATCTCTTGTAAATCACAGATTATCTCAGTTAAGCATTCCCTGTTTCTGCTGTTCCTTATCACAACTGAAAACTCAAGATTTTTCTAATTTCTTTTGAATATATCACAATTCATGAATAATATAGAGAATAAAAAATATTGCTTGAGTTGAATTGAGTACTCCTCAGACCAGAACACTGTGGTATATGGAGAGGAGGTGAATCTGGCCACAATTTTCTATGTTGCCTATGATTACTATGAGTTCTGTGATTTTCGTGTTATATTTTCTTCTTTTTTATATGACCCACTTTCAAACATGAAATCTCCTATTCTAATCTTTTACAATTTATATTTTAAAATACCTATTCATTGTAGAAAATAAAGAGAACACAAGAAGAATAAAAACCATAACCCTAGCATTCAAAAAAGTATTAATCACTTGAACCTAAATGAGAAAAGCAAATTTCTATTTAAGAGTGGATTAAATAATTTGGATCAATGTTCCCACCAAAGACAACTAGAACAATTATAGATGATAGATAGATGATAGATAGATAGATAGATAGATAGAAAGATACATAAATATCCCTGAACTCTAAAAGATAAAGACTGTTTTACTGGTACTATATCAAATGGAAGATAGAAATCCAAAGTGAAAACCAGCACTTGGAGCAGGCTTTCTGCTGGTATGGTAGTATTTAACATGCTGAGACTCTAAGAAACACTTCTGATAACATCTTGATGCATGGAAAAAAAATCTTTGGAGTCCAGGTTTCAAAATACATGGGAGTCTTGGTAACTCTAAAACTATGTACTGGAATCTTATAAGGCTGCAACCTAGGAAAAGAGTTAACTGGATTTATTAACAACTGTCATCCCAATAAACTTTAAAAATAATAATAATAAAGCAAGAAAAAAAGAGTTAATTGGAAATAGAATTAGACTGGGTCTCATAAAGACTTAAAAAGAAAAAAGGCTTAAGTATTCTCAATTCCTGGGAAGTGATTAAAGTAATCTCAGATTGCTGGTGTCCCCGTACATTTAGCACATAAGTATGAAGCTCTATAAAGGATTATAACATTATTTTAATCCTCAAATTATTTTTACAAAAACATTTCCAAATATAATATCAGTTACACAATCAAAATCATCAAGCCAACAAGAGACAGACTACATAAATGAAAATTAAAAGCAGAAACAGATAAAATAAAGAAAACAAAAAGGAGTCTATATATTAGAATAACTCATATATTGCAATATAACAAGATAAGAATTTTGAAAGAGAATTAGTAATAATATGAAGGGAGTTAGATATGAAAGAAAATAGAACTTCTTGAACTGAAAAAAATACCGGATATTAAAATTAAGAATCCAATAAATACATTTAAGAAGCCAGTATTACAACCATAAAATCAAAAGTCCTTAATGAAATATTAGAATATCAAAACACATCATAGCAAAGTGTACTTTATTCCAAAAATTCAAGCTTGACTAAGCATTTGAAAATCAGTCGATATAATTCACCTCCTCAGCAAATAATAAAAACTATATGATTGTTTCAGTGAAGGCAAAAAAGCATTGGTAAATTTCAACACCAGTTTATTCTAAAAACTTCCAGCAGTTTGAATATAAAAAAATTTCCTTAATCAGACAAAAACGTCTACCAAAGAGCATACTAATAATGTATTAAACAATTTCTCTGAATCCAGAAACAAAACAAGAATGTCAACTATTGGAACAATGGAAGAATGTCAATTATCTTTATTTGTTTTAGATATTGTACTAGAGGCTTTGGCCAATAGCAAAAGCCAGGAAAAAGATTTCTGGTTCTGGTGAAAACGCAGAAGCATGGTTCCTCCTAGGCTCTGACTCTTACAACTAAAAACTCTGGACATAACTAACAAACACAAAAAGAAAGAAAGCTGAAAAGGTAAACTGCCTTGGGAACTTGGGACTTGACGACTAGCAAAACAGTGAGTTCCCTGGTTTCCTTACTGGTTCCTAGATATCCTAGCAGGGTGCTGCAGAAGCCCCCAACTCAAAATCTGCAAAAGGCACAAATGAGCTCCAAGGAAAGCCTGTTCCACTTAGCAAAAGGCCCAGAAATGTGTGATCTAAGAGCAAAAATCCTTTCAGGAAATCCCCGCCCGAATCCAATCAAACACCAACAAAAATACCACACCAACCGCTGCAAGGTTTTCATAGGGCTGAACAGGGAGCTGATCTACCCAACTCCATCCTTACCTGGTAGAATCAGGCAACAGCTCTCCAATTCTCCCCTACAGTGGTGTGGGTGGGGCCAAGCCGGGGATATTACGTCTATAATATCCCCAACCTGGCCAAAGCAAGCAGCATTCCAATTCCCTGATCAAGTGGTGTCAGCTGACTTAGTAGAGAGCTGATCTTCTATCCAGCTAAAGGTGAGGGGAAACTTCAATACTAAATAAAACGTAGAGTTTTGACTATTCCATGGGACTCTAACGATCCCATGGAACTCGCACATTTAATTACCAAATTGAGATAATATTTAGTCCCTATAAATAACCATATGATTCTTTTATTAGTCTAGGGCAGCCAGAAGTGTCAGTGATGACTGAGATTTTTGCCTATTACATGGGAAGAGTAAACACCTCGAGCATCGGTTTAAAGAAAGAGGAGAGACACATGAAGTTGTTTCATGATTAAGTCCCACATATCAATGCTTTACCAATTTGCAAGTTATATGTGGAAGCAAAATGTAGGTTGGAAGGATACGCAGCCAAATCTTGAAGTGTTTCCTGAGGATGGTAGCCAAAAGCAGTTCAACACTATATACACTATCTACTTCATATCTTCTATCAAAAAGCTATCTAAAACAGCAATTGTGGGGACAGAGCCCCAGAAAGCAGTTTCCAGGCTCTCGGCCTCACATAGAAAGGTGCTGGCTCAGGTAGTAAATGGCCATTAACTGTGATCAGATGGCCATCAGCTGTGGCTAGTTGGCCGTCAGCTGTAACCCGTAAGCCATTGGCCACTAATATAACTGCTGTGGCTACGCTAGCAGAAAAAAATGGGGGCTAGCAAGAGAGGATTGCAGAGAGGCGGATGCTGTCGGCGAGAATACAGTAATATGACTCCCCTACTTATGGCTCTGTGGGTGTTCCTTTTTGGCCTCACCTGTTCTGCGTTCTTATGTGGGGAGCAGGACCAGAGACCCCACCAGACGCCCCGCATGACAAATGGCGCAGCAAGCAGGGTCCCCTGCACGACAGCAATCTTAACCTTTTTAAAAAAAATTATAGATATGTGGGTATATGGATGTTTATTCTATTATTCTTGATACTTTCTCCTCTTTTAAAATTGGGCCCCTTACTCTTAAATCAATGTGTTCATAGTCTTCACAATTCCTACTTTTGTTTAATCCACAAAGACATGTTGATTTATATTACTAGCCTGAAAAATGGCCCTACTATTGGTCATTTCCTTAGTTTACAAATTGCTTTGAAACTTGAAGAGTCCTCACAAAGGCAAGAATTCAAAATGCTACTGCAATGATATAAACGCTAATGGGGAAATAAATGACATTGTTAGCTACAGCTCATTTTGCAGTTATAATTAGGGGCAGTCAGACATGGGCCTATAACTTGAGAACTTAATGGGAATCCCTCAAGTAGAACTATTGAACTGACAAGTATGTCCATGAGAACTAGACATAACACACCCCCAAAGGATATTTCAGGGAAATGACTTCCTAAATTTAGAAATTGACACTTGTCTGTTTTATGGCTCCTGTTTAGAAAGAGATTTTTTCCCCTCTTACTTCACAAACCACTTCAAACCCTTTATCAATATTAAATTGCTGCTTTCCAATTTCATCGAATGCTATATGGAAGTATTTTTAGCCTTTGACAAGACAGTCCCCATTCTCTGAGAATGATCAATGTGCATTGTACTTTCAGATAACCTAAATTATACGGGACCATCAGTAGGCCAATTCTAGCTAGATGTCAAAACTTAAAGAAAGTAAAATCAACACCTTACCCCCCCACAAAAAAGACACTAGTAATGTATTTTCTGAAGCCTACTTTTGAGACAGAAAAAGAGAAATTATGTTGTATAACAAAGCGCGAAACTTCCTAAAAGTCTTCACCCAATTCTATTCTAAATCCCTTCCGAAATATGTCACCCACTCTCCAAACTCTTTTCTATCTCTGCCAAAGCTTCAACACACCATTACACTTCATCTCTATCCTGCTCCTCTTATTTTTACTGCATCCCCTACTACTCACATCTATTTTGTCCTTTATGTTCTTTCTACTCTAAATGAATGTATCCTCTTTTACTAATTCTTTAATCTCTTTTTACCCTGTACTCCAATCAGAATAATAAAATGTCAGGGCTCAGTAGATCATAAAAAGAATTTCCCTAGAAGAACTTGGGGGAGGAGACATAGAATTTTACAAATAAAAATACAAGAGGTCCAATTAAGTATGAATTTCATATAAAAACATTTTTTAGTATAATGACGTCCCAAAGAAATATTTGGACATACTTATACTAAAAATATATATATTTGTTGTTTATCTGGAATTAAAGTTTAACTGGTGCCCTGTATTTTATCTGTAACCCTTGAAGGAGGAATTTGTAAACACTTATGTTATTATTTTTGTCGAAGTATCACACATGGCTCACCTCAGTATGTTGTGATATTACATATCGATAGTACTACTCAATTCGTACAGCTCTCTACATTGGTGTGGGTTAGTTTCGGAAACTTTCACTGGCTTTTCTTTATATATACAATGCCTATGATAAGATCCTGCAGATCACTCCAGAAAACACTCTCACTTTTTATTGCTCATTATCAACCTAGGGACATTTGCAGAAAAGTGTAAGGAATGGCATTCGGATCATCCCACCATTGAAAGGAAAGGCTGTCATCATTGTCTTTGCAGCCAAAATCTGCATTACGAACACTGAGGTCTCCTCAGACTCTAAGAGAAAAGCTAAGGGAGGTGAAGGAACTCTACCTCTAAGATGCCTTGAAAATGAACACAAGAATCATTGGTCTGGGACATTCAGATTCAATTCTTGTGTTGAATTAAATATGTGATATTTCTCAAAACAAAAACAAACAAACAAAAAAAGCCAGCTCCTTTAGTTACTTAAAAACTAAGGATTTTACAGCAATTGACCTAAAGCTCCCTGCTTTAGTGGCTTTCATGCTAATGTATTCGGACAAAATTACTTAAGTTGTAAAGCAATAGTCTTAGAATAAATTTGCTATTGTTACATGTCAATACTAGTTACACAGGATATGTGCACTATTAATAAAAGTGCTAAAAACACATCTTGAGGCAAATAGCACAGCATATTTAATTTTAGAAGTTGGGTATACAAAGTGTGAGTGAAAATGGGGTATGCTTTGACTTCTCTGGCTAATGAAATATTAACTGGATGGATTAAAAAAAATGAAGAAGAAACAGGCTCATGTCCACATAATTCATTTCTCTTAAAACATATGCCATTATTCAGAGCCTTTGGCTTGAGAGAGCAGGGTGAGGTCCAGCTGAAGGTTTGCCTATGGCACCATCATATAGACAACCTGTAGGATTGGAGTGCTGTTTTAAAGAATACAGCATACCTCTTAAAACAAAAGACAAAATATGGTTCTACTTTCTCTATATGAGCCTAGGTACCAAAAGAAAAAGGTAGGACTAATCATTATTCCTATTACTCTTACCCAGTTGAAGAATCTGATTCCTGTTCTCTATGACCTTGAGCTCAATGGATTTAGAGCTCCTAAAGCCCAAGGGAAGGATCGTTTTATTACCAAACACCATCATGGTTCAGGTTATTTGGATACTGCTACCATTCATGGCCATTTTAGTTTCAATATATTGGTAAACCGACATTCAGGGAAGGAGGTCATTTTACTAGTAAGGATGATTGATCATGATTACTGAGGCCAATTGCATCGGTGCTATGTAATGGATACAAGAAACATAGTTTGAGTCCAAGGGAATTCATGGTATTCCTTTGCCCAATAATCATAATAAATAAGAAACAGCAGCAACTCAATAAAAACAAGACCACCAAGAACTCAGATCCTGCAGATATGAAGAGATGTGTCACTCAACAGGTAAGAAACACTATTTAGTTGACATACTGGTAGATGGTATGGCCAACATGCAATGAGTGTTGGAAAAGTATAGATATGTGTATGATAGCTGAAGAGTACCTATAATACTAGTTACAGACACGGTAACTATGATCTATGTTAATTTATTGTTTTTATGTTTCTTCATTTTTTTTATTATATGAACATGACAGCTTAAATTTTCAGTTTAAGATTGAATTATGACTAAATTTATATCACTCCATGATGATATGGTACTTGATGTGACTTTGTATGCCCCCTGTGTTGAATATGTAAACTTTTACCAGGATGATGCAAGAATGAGTGGATACTGTAAGGGAACAGGGGTGAAGACATGCTAGATAATTTCCATTTGCCCTCCATTTTCATTTCTACTTTTCTCCATCTTTCTGTTGGTACATACTAGTTTACAAATATTGGCAAAGGTACTTAGTATTTTAATTATTAAGTTGGTACTTAGTATTTTAATTATTAAGCACTATGTGCAATATTATACATATAAATGGTACATATAGTATTTATTTGACATTGCATTTATATGAGTTTTGAGGCATATAAAAATATACACTTAATAGTTACATAAATTTTAAATTGTATTTTTAATTGAGCACCCATGAGCCCTCTACCCCAATAAAAAACTAGAATATTGCCAACATTCTTAAAATTGTACTCTTCATTCCTTTGCTTCTTGCTATTTATCTTTTATAAACATTTGTTTTCTCATATACAAAGTAGATAATAACCTATCCATCATCAAATTTCATTGGTTCAGTCTTCACAATACATCCAGAATCTCGCCACTTCACCTACTAAAAGCCTAAACCCCCTAGACCAAGCCACTGATATCTCTTGTTTGAGCTGCTGCGAAAACTTTGTACCTGGTCTCCCAGATTTGTTCTTTGTCTCCCTGCATTCTCTTCTTCCCATAGAAGCCAAAATGATTCTTTTAAAATAGAAGTCCTCTGCTCAAAAACCTGTATCATTTCCCACCTCCCTTAGAAGGAAATCCTCACTGTTCACCAAGGCTTACAAGGAACCACATCATCTAGTCATTGTCTTCCTCTAAACCCCAACTTTTCCCGCTCATTCACCTGCTTCCATTCCTCTCCAGCCACCCTGGTCTTCCCTCCACTTCTCAAACTTCTCTGTTAACACTCTAACTTTTGTGTTTACTATTCCCTCTGACTGGAATGTGCCTCTCTCACATTTCCCCAAAGCCCATTGCCTCACTTGATTTCAATCTTTGTCTTTTCAAAAACGCCATCTTCACAGAGAACCTGTTCAGAAGTACCTACATAAAATGGCACTCACTATCTCATTGTCCCATTATTCTTAATTTATTTTCCCTATTGAGGTTCTACAGACATATTATGTGTTTGTTTATAATATATCGTCCACCTTTATGATGTAAACACAACAAAGACAAGCACTTTACCTAAGTTGTTCACTCTTGTTTCCTGCGTGCAGAATAATGCCTGGTCCTATACCCCAGCCTTATGTATTTACCAGCAGTATACTAATATCATCATTGCCTAAGAGTACTGTTATTGATAACGGAAGATGTTGGGCGGACTTGATTGCAGAGAATAAAATAGATATGATATACAAATACAATTCTTATGCAAAAACTTTTATGGTAGTCAAGCAAAACCTATAAAAACACAAGAGATGAGTAAATAAAAATACACAAAACATTGCATCAATGCCTGTTTAATTCACAAATGAATATCTGGAAAATGAAAGCTGACCTAGGCATTGAATTTGATGATAATGTACCATGGGCTGATATCACAAAGCTTTTTGAATGAGAGAAAATTGATGCACAAATATCAATAGCAAGATTAAAAAAAAAATCTATGAGATAATGAACCACTAAGGGATCACTAAAACATCAGTAAAAATAATGGAAGAGGTTCCTGAGGATATTTTCTTCATGTACTATCACCCTCAAAATACTGGACCTTTACAAGAAGGGTATTGAAGACGAATTGGGCAGGAACATGCTACTTTGGTTTATTGAAGATATAGGTTTACAATCAGATTTACATTCACTCTAAAAGAAAGCTCAGCTCTGGAGAGAGCCAAATAAACATGTCTAAAATAATTGAAAGTATAAGATAGATTCCATATAAGAATTCTTTAGGACAAGTCTATGTACAGTTTCTCAAAGAACGAATTTTGTTTAGTTACAGATAATTACAGATGTTTGTCCTCTTTATTAAAATCTTCTGAAAGAATTCAAGTACTATAACAAAACAATCTTTTTATATCAGTGTAAGACTGCTCCTATTTTTGATGTCTCCACAGTGAAAAATAATAGTGGTGCTGTCAGCTACCACCATCAGCATTTACTTTCACTCCTCCTAAGTCTAGCAAGAAAACATAAAAATATAATAAAAATTAAAATTAGAAAGCATGAAG
This sequence comes from Rhinolophus hipposideros, assembly GCF_964194185.1. NCBI lineage: Eukaryota > Metazoa > Chordata > Mammalia > Chiroptera > Rhinolophidae > Rhinolophus > Rhinolophus hipposideros. Next base: position 42,428,519 of record NC_138051.1, read on the forward strand.
AGCAGGGAGAGGAGCCAGTTATGACTTGAGAAGCAGCAGCACAACCTACGTAAGTTTCTCTAAGAAGATGATCTTGGAGAGATGCACATGATCTCAGATGATCTTGTGCAAATAAGTGATCTTCATTTACATACCTTCAAATATGAAGATTGTTTGATCTCTACTGAATAAGACAGAATTCACTAGTTAACCAAATTATGACCAAGCATCAACACTGTTTCCATGTCGCGTACAAATGTCACAACTTCTTAACCCACAAAGTTGCACAAATAAAATTGCAACATTTTTAAATATGAAGTCAGCACAATCATTTTTTTACTTCTCTCATAACATTTTTTAATAATGTCCTGTATCAGAATCTTCGTCAGAGACACTTCATGAATTTTCAGCATAAAATGGAGCATAGAAGTTACAGAGGAGTCATTAATCTATCAAGTAAATAGTAAGCAGTGTTAATTTTGCCCACATTTACTGTCACATCACAGTCCATAAAAATTACCAAGCAATTCCAGAGACTGTGTCAAGTAAATTTTGACAAAACCTATACCATGCCAAAATAAAAGGTTGTACATATGGAAGTCATCCCAAAATACCCTTGTTGGTAATATTTGTGGTGAATAATGTATAGCGAAAACCTCTATAAAATTATTTTAATCAAAATTCATGTAGCAGCCACTCAATAATAGATTTTAGTTACATATTGCCTTACACTTCAAAAAGATGAGAGGATCTAAGTTGAATTACTCATTTTGTTTGGGAATCACTTGTATTTTGCTTTCAAAATGCATATAATAGTTAACACAACTTTTCTTATCACTTATAATCTCAAACATGTTAATAATTATCATCAGAAAAATACTATGTACCCTAAGTCATAAAATTCATCACATTAACACAGGAAAGAAAGATCCTGTGCCTAGAGAATTAGGAGCACTTATTTCCACGCATTAATCTTTTTGCTGTCGAGTGTTGGGCATCATCATTATTTGATTTTTAGAACCCCAAGACTTAAGTCATATGGAATAATTTCTTTGTGTTTGGCTTCTTTTAATGTTTAAGGAATTAATTCATGTTGTTGCATGTATTGATGTTTAGATCCCTTTTACTAATGAACAGTGTTTATATGAATATGCCATGATTTGATTGTAGTCTCCTGTTATTGAACACTTGTTTGTAGTTCTTGGCTAATATGAATAATGCTTACATAAAATTCTTGTACAGCTATTTTTGTGGATAGATGGTTTCATTTCTCTTTGATATATAACTGGGAGTTGATTTCCTGGGTCTTAGGAAATTTTCTAGCATGATAGAAATGTTCTATATCTTGATTGGGGTGTTATTTAAAGGAGTGTGTACATTTGTCAACATTCATCCAAACGTATACTTAAGATCAACAAATTTTAATGTATTTAATCAGATCTTGTAAAAAATTTTTGAATGTGTTTCCCATTATATTACTCACCCATTAATAGTTTATTTATAATACCAAAATTCAAGTTAAAAAAAAATCATTCTCATTTATAGAGTAATTTATAAGGCCTGACAATTAAATTTGTGAACTTGTTGCAACAATGTTGCTCAGCTTTATTGATATCAGAGGGATTATTCATTATGAATTTGCACCAACTGGACAAACAGTTAACCAAGTTCACTATTTGGAAGTGCTGAAAAGGCTGCATGAACAAGTTAGATGACCTGAACTTTTCATCAACAATACATGGCTCTTGCATCACGACAAAGCACTAGCTCACATGGCACTGTCCGTGAGGGTGTTTTTAGCCAGTAAACAAATAACTGTATGGGAACACCCTCCCCAGTCACCTGATCTGGCCTCCAATGATTTCTTTCTTTACCTGAATATAAAGGAAATATTGAAAGAAAGACAATTTTCCCCACATTTTTAAAATTAGTTTCAGGTATATAAAACGATGTAATAGACATTTATACCCCTCACAAACTTCCCTCCCCCAATCTACTACCCCTCATCATATATTGCTGCTACAATTCCATTGACTCTATTCCCTCTGCTGTACTCCACATCCTGTGACCATATATATATATATATATATATATGATATATGATATGTATGATATACGTATGATAAATTATAGTTGACATTATTATTCAGCTTCAGCTTCAGTTGTATACTACAACAGAGTATTACTAGGCCATAAAGAAGAACAAAATCTTACCTTTTGCAACGATATGGATGAACCTAGAGAACATTATGCTAAGTGAAATAAGTCAGACGGAGAAAGACAAATACCATATGATCTCACTTATACGTGGAATCTAATGAATAGATGAGCAAACTAATCAGAAATAGCCTCAGAAATATAGAGAAAAAAACAGGGTTGCTAGATGGGGGGGTGGGGATGAGGGAGAAGATGAAAGCACAAATTGGTAATCACAAGATAGTCACGGGGATAGGAAAGACAGTTTGGGGAATATAATTAGTAATGTTGTGAAGATTTGGCAGGGTATCTGATGGACATTTGTCTTACTAGGGAGACCATTGCGTGGACGTGTAGATGCCTGACCATGGCAGTGTACACCTGAAGCTGAAAGGAAGACATTTTGATGACATTCAGGACATCAAAGGTAATATGATAACTGCTCTGATGGCGATTCCAGAAAATCGGAACTCCAGAAAAAGAGTTCCAAAATTGCTTTGCAGGGTGTCGGTGTATAGCTTCCAAAGGGGAGTACTTCGAAGGTGACTGTAGTGATATTCAGCAATGAGGTACACAGCACTTTTTCTAGGATGCGTCTGTGAACTTAATTGTCTGACCTCGTATGTTATTTGAAGAATTCATATGTACATTATTAGAATTTTGAATTTTAGTAGCAACTCTATTTGCTAGCTAGAAACAATATTATCACTCATTTGTAGACAATGAAAGTGAGGCACACAGACACAAAATGGCCTGAACAAACTATATAGCAATAGATATTGGTAGAGCTCAGGATTCTTTGTTCAGTGGAGTCAACAATGACCAATATTTCATGGAGCTATTTTTATGAAAATCCTACTGCATAATGTTAAGAACATTTCCCAGATGAATAGGTTTCAAAAAAGAGCTTCCAATTATAATCTAATGTACTGCTGCTTCAAACTCGATGAATGGTGGGAGACATTGCCCTTTAAAGATTACCTAGATGTACTTAGAGTTAACAACTGCATTTACTCTCTTATTTGTTCACTGGGGTGGTGCTAGAACAGAAGAGGTTTTGCATTTGCATGCCCACTGTTGGTCCCATCCTATGAAACTTTTTACAAGGATGAAGTAGAACTGATAAAAATTACTAGGTTTACTAGACCAAAATTAATAACAGCCTGCCAGTAATAAAGCTGTACTCAGAGCAGATGCTCATCTTTAATACAAACAACACTTCTTGATATAATATCTTTGTAAATCAGTTATATTACTGTATGGTTATCATTTTTAAATTAAATTTTGGGGTGATATTAGTTAGTAAAATTACAAAGTTTCACGTGTATAATTCTATAATACATCATCTGTATATTGCACTGTGTGCTTATCACCCAGTTTAGTCTCACTCCATCACCATAAATTTGGACCCTTTTACCCTCTTCATTCTTCCCACACCCCTTACCCTCTAGTAACCTTCATACTGTTGTCTGTGTCTATGAATTTATGTGTATATTTGTTTATTTGTTGCCTTTCATTTTATATTCCACATGAGTGAAATCATGTGGTTCTTGTTCTTTTCCATCTGATACATTTCACTTAACATGATAATCTCAATATCCATCTATGTTGTCCCAAATGGCAATATTTCATACTTTCTTATGGCTGAGTAGTATTTCATTGTGTATATATACCACATCTTCTTTATCCAATCATCCATGGAAGGTACATTTAGGTTGTTTCCATGTCCTGGCTACTGTGAAATGCTGCAATGAACATAGAGATACATCTATATTTATAAACAAGTATTTTCAAATTTTGGGGGTAGATACCCAGAAGAAGGATTGCTGGGTCATATGATAGCTCTATTCTTAATTTTTTAAAAACCTCCATACTATTTTCCATAGTGCTGTATCAATGTACATTTATACCAAGAGTGTATGAGCATTCCTTTTTCCCCATATCCTCTCCAACATTTGTTATTTCTTGTTTCATTGATAATTAGTCATTCTAACAGATGTGAGATGGTACCTCATTGTGGTTTCTACTTGAATTTCCCTTAAGCTAGTGAAGTTGAGTATCTTTTCATATATGTGTTGGCCATCTCTACATCTTCTTGGGAAAAGTGTCTGTTTAGGTCCTCTGCCCATTTCTTAATAGGATTTTGTTGTTGTTGAGTGTATGCGTTCTTTATATATTTTGAATATTAGCCCCTTATTGGAGGTATTGTTGAAAAATATCTTCTCCTGCTTGGTTGGTTGTCTTTTTGTTTTGTAGATGGTTTCTTTGCTGTGCAGAAGCTTTTTAGTTTGATGTGGTCCCATTAATTTATTTTTGCCTTTAGGGTCAAGCTCATAAAAGCCTCTCTGAGACAAAGGTCCATAAGTTTAGTATCTATATTTTCTTCTATGTATTTTATTTCTTCAGGTCTTATATTTAAGTCTTTAATCTATTTTCAGTTATTTTTTTTGTGTATGGTGGCAAATAGCTGTCTAGATTCATTCTTTTGCATGTTGCTTCCCAATTTTTCTATCACCATCTATCCATTTATTGAAGAGGCTTTCTTCTCTCCATTGTATAAGTTTTTGGACACTTGGTCAAAAAGTAGTTGCCCATATACATATGGGCTTATTTCTAGGCTCTCAATTCTGTTCCACTGGTCTGTGTGTTTCTGCCAATACCATACTGTTTTTTTTTTTTTACTAGAGTAAAACATCTGGCAGTAAACACTAAATTTATTTAATAGAATTGCAAGATAATAAAATATAGTGATTAATTTATTAAAACAGTATGTAAACATATGTCCTGACTATGTAGAAAACATAACTAACAAACATTTGAAGTGTTAATTTGGGGGGGTGTGAAATATGAGGGGTAGCATAAATGTACACCATTCTTCATTTTTAATACCAAATAATCAGAGTTTATAATTTAAGGTGACAATTCAAGTAATAGAACTGTAAGCATCCTAAATTGCAAAATGATATACATTGAGAACAAGCATAGTTAGCTAAAGTCTGGCATTGGTAGAGAGTGAGAGAGAGAAGATAAAAAGGAATTATGGGCGCCTGCGCAGTCTCTAGGCCCCGCCCCTCCGCGTCCTGGCCCCACAGCCAATATGGCGGCTCCCTGTGTGTCCTGTGGCGCCTTAGTTTCCTACAGGCTCTTTCTCGGGGGAAGAGTTAACTTGGCCTGGAGACAAGGCCTTTGGAAAGGCCCGGCTGCTGAGTTGCAAACAGGCTCCCGATCCCAGGTTTTAAGGCTCAGACATACCACAGTTGTAACAACCAAGAAAAATGTGGCAGCCTTAAGACGTGAAACTTACACAGTGGATTTTATTAAAAAGCAGATTGAGGAATTCAACATAGGAAAGAGACATTTAGCCAACATGATGGGAGAAGATCCCGAAACTTTCACCCAAGAAGATATTGATAGAGCTATTGCTTACCTTTTCCCCAGTGGTTTGTTTGAGAAGAGAGCCAGGCCAATAATGAAGCATCCTGAAGAGATTTTTCCAAAACAAACAGCAATCCAGTGGGGAGAAGATGGCCGTCCGTTTCATTTTCTCTTTTATACCGGCAAACCATCGTATTATTCACTAATGCATGACACATACGGAAAGCTACTTGAAGTAGAAAAACATCTCAATCAGTTGCGAGCCAAAGGTCTGTTTCCAGAAAGAGCTAAAACCAAAGACCTGATTGCCAGCAGATGGCTGATTAAGGAGGAACTAGAAGAAATGTTAGTGGAAAAACTGTCAGAACAAGATTATGGGCATTTCATTCGGCTGCTAGAAAGATTATTGAAATTGCAGTGTGATGCTGCTGAAGAATTTGTACAGCGCTTTCGTAGGAGTGTAACCATTCAATCAAAAAAACAGCTGATTGAACCTTTGCAGTATGACGAGCAAGGAATGGCCTTCAGCAGGAGCGAAGGTAAAAGAAAGAGTGCGAAAGCAGAAGCAGTTGTTTATGAACACGGAAGTGGAAGAATAACAGTTAATGGGACCGATTACCTGCTTTACTTCCCCGTGACACAGGACAGAGAACAGTTGATGTTCCCGTTTCACTTCCTTGACCGACTTGGGAAACACGATGTGACCTGCACGGTCTCGGGGGGTGGTCGGTCGGCGCAGGCTGGAGCCATACGCTTGGCGATGTCCAGAGCTCTGTGCAGCTTTGTCACTGAGGAAGAGGTCGAATGGATGCGACAAGCTGGACTTCTTACCATTGATCCGCGCGTCAGAGAACGGAAGAAGCCTGGCCAGGAGGGAGCTCGCAGGAAGTTCACCTGGAAGAAGCGCTGAGCATGTTTTCACAGGAAAGGAGAGCAAACGCTGTGCGTGTGGCTACACGTGGTGGACACGCAGTAAATGTCTGCTAGCCACGGCGAGGGCAGCACTGTCAGCCATTTGAGTTGTGAAAGGATTTATTTTTAAATGCTACTTTGTAAAGGCTATCTTTTAAAAATAATTTTTAAAAATGGGAAAAAAAAAAAAAAAAAAAAAAAAAAGGAATTATGTTAATTTTTATCATAAATTATAATAGGAGTATCAATCAGGGGTCCAGCAGAAAAGAGATGTTATATTGAAAAAGAAAAATTTCAGGCAGGTTTATTTTCAAAGGAGTAGTTTACAAATTTGAGAGGTTTAGAGAAGTAACAAGGAATAGAACAAGAACCAGGGTTATTATACATACCCCAGATAGAACAAGGGAAGCAGTAGAGACAGTTTTATAGAATTGGTAACCATAAAAAGGACAGTGATGGTGGGTCAAGGGACACAGCATTTCTCTCTTTCTTCCATCCTATTTCTTGCCAGGGTTCATCATTGGCTGAGTCCAACTAGAAGCCAGAGATCATGGGAATTTATTGATATGGTCCATAAGGGTCAGACTTCTGGAGCAAAGAGAGGAGTAAAAATATGTAAAGTGGATCTGGAAGGGCAAAAAATATGTATGTTGTGATATAGAATTAAAATATATTGCCAAATAAAATAGACTATGTAGGAGATTATAAAAACAACCACTATGGCAAAAATAGATACACCAAGGGAAATATACATTAAAAACAAAATAAGAGCCAGAGCAAAGAGTTTTACAAGCTATCAAAACAGAAAACATCATAAAATAATTAGAGTTAGCCCAAACACATATGCCATCAATAAATGCAAATGGCTTATATTCACTTAGTAAAAGAGAAAAACATATACATTACCTTATAAATAAAAAAACCCTGTTTACATTATTTATAAGACACAATCTAGAGCAAAGTGAATTGGAAAGTAAATAAAAGGATCTTCAAAGAAACGTTAGAAAAATGCAAACAAACAAAAAAGAACAATGGGCATGACCTTTATATCAGATCGAGATAAATCCATTTAAAAAAGCATTAAGTAAATTATAGAAGGACACTTTAAATAATTTAAGGGTGAAATTTATGATTAAGAAGTAACAGACAGGGTTACCAAATAATACACCAGCAATCATAAAGCAAAGATTATAGGAGTTAAAAAAACATGATAACCAAAGAGAAATAAATACCAAAATATTTTAATTTCATAATCTCAGCATACTCATATAACAAATCAAATGGATATCTTTGTTAAAAACCTAAGGATACAGATGACTTAAATGAAATAATTAATAAATTATATTTCTATATGAGTTTTTAACTCATATTACTACCATCACTATTTTCTGAGTTGGTGTATTACTGATTATTTTTCATTCTCAAGTATTTGGTAGAATTTATGAGCAAAGCTATCTGGCCCTGGAGAAATATGTATATTTATCAAAACTTACTCTAAAGGAATAAAAAAATAATAAAAGACAAACATAAAAAAGGAAAAAAGGTGTCAAAGAGCCATTCCCCAAAAAGCACTAGTCTAAGACAGTATTAAGAAGAGTTCTATAATATTTCTCCAATCAGACAAGTTAAGGCTATTTAAATTTGTCTAAAGCACAGAAAGAGAGAGCTCCTAAATTTTTTATGTGAAGTAACAATAACAATTTAAAAACAAATATTGCAAGAAAAAATAATGTAGACAAATCTTACCATGACAATTGATAAATTCGAAGTAAAATATTAACAGACAGAAACCAGCAGCCATTAAGAAAGACATATAACAAGACCAAGTTGGATTTTTTTCTAGAAATGCAAAAATGGTCAAAAAATTAAAAAAGGAAATCTGCTTATAAAAGTAAACATATTAACAGTTCAAAGAGGAAAAACAGGCAACTGCCATAAGTCACTAACAAGAACTGTAATATCAATCATCCATTCTGGATTTCAAAAATAGTAATAAAATAGAATTATATGAATAACATGATTATAAAATTAACTCCAAAGACAGCATCATACATAATGGAGAAACTGAAAACATTCCCAAAAAGTTGGAAGCAAAGTTAGATGTCCATTATCATTAATATTATTTAGCATTGTTCTTAGGTAGGGTACTATCACTGCAGTTATAAAGCAAGAAAAGGAGAACAGTATAGAATTATCTGTACTTTCAGACACTAAAATTTTATATCAAAAACAAGAACTACTATTGAAAATAAATAACAAAATTCCACAAGGTGATTAGATATTAATTTGATACACAGAAATCTATAACAGTATGTACTAAAACAACAGTTTAAAAGATGTATCAAATATCTTTTCAATAGAAAAAATGTTAAAAGATATTAGAAATAAGTGTATTAAGAAATATGTAAGAACTATACGGATAAAACTTGGGAATTTTCCTAAGAGACTTGATGTCAGACTAATGGAAACTCACATCACGTTGTTTTGTTTTATTTATTTTCTTTTTTAATGGGAAGGGTCAACATTGTAAATTAAAAGCTTTACATGCAATAACCTTTAAATTTACCATGATTCCAATAAGATAGCAAAAGCATATGCAAAATGATGCCAAGGTCATATGGAAACAAGAAAGAATAGTCAGAGAACATAAGGGAAAAATATTGAGAAATAACTAGCTCAAGCAAATATTAAAACACATTACATGTATTAAATGATTAACACACCAGTTTTGTTCATGTAAAATAGAGATATCTTCAAAGGGATGGAATCAAAAACTGTAGAAGCATATCCAAATACAGACAGGAACTTACAATAGTATATGACAAAGTAGATATCTAAATTAAAAGGAGAAAGTTGGATTATTGAATAAACAATGTTGAAAATCTACATGGAGATAATAATTTTATCCAGATTAAGTTCAAAATAAAGCAAGCATTTATGTGTAAATACAAATAAATAAAACCATATTGGTATTTTAAGAAACCATAAGAGAATTACACAACTAGGTATGCATGTATTTGATTGTATATGCATAAAATATTTTAGAAAAAATATTTAAGGGACAGAAAATCCCTTAAAATATTTAAGGGACTATAGTAGGAAGAAATCGTTGGCTGGGATCAGAGATAGATTGAAGCTGGTTTGCTAAATGCATTTTTATAGTGTTTGGATTTTCCACCATGTGTATGTATTACCTATTTAAAAATCAAATATAAACAATTTAGACAAATAAATATATTCACAAAGAGTAATTCTTAATCAAAAAAACAAAGCCGAAGCATTAATATAGATATTCCATGAACATTATATAAGAACATTCAATCCCTAAAGTTATTTTCTTCTTCCTACCTGCTTTCTCTGACTGCAGATGTAATCTAAGAAAAGTTCTGGCTTACAATGCCCTATTCAGCCCACTACATCTTTAGGACACCTGGAATTCCAATTCATCTTTTGATTTTATTGAAAGATTTTTTTTTTTTAAGTTTAAAAGTGTGTTGATGTTTTTTTAAATCTCTGGATTACTGCAATTAAATATGAAAAGACACAAAGAAAAGTTAATATATTTCATGGGTTATATGAACCTTTCCATGAGCCTAGAAATTTTGGTATTGAGAATTTTATTTCAGGAACCTGGATCTGGATGGCAACCAAAGACCCACAGGCAGATGCAGCTGATGATCTCAGCTGAGGTTTTAATAATGATCTGAGACTCCTTTGTGGATGCTTGCCTCAAATACAAAGCAATGTTAAGTCAGGATAGATTTATGTGCATTGACAGAGCCAAGTAACAAATGGAACGTGTTCTCACAGCATGTCTGGCCTGAGTCTGTGTGATTAAATCCTGACCGTGATGAATCCCAGACCTTTGGGGAAGAGAAAATAAAGTCCAAAGACAGTTAGTTAATAAGATGTTTATGAATCAGCCTCGGTCTAAGATGTTGTAACAAAGGAGGCAACATTTAGTAAGTACAAAGAGAAATAAGAGAGAACAAAATTAGAAAATAAAGTTTATACTATTCCAAAATTAATAATTCATCTCCTCCTCAATTTTGCTTTTATAACATTTTGGATATTATAGATAGGCAAGATATTTTATCATCCAAGTTGGATCTTTTATTAAAGTCAGAAAAGGTGCTATTAATAATTGTATTAGGACAACAGGTATAATCTAGGACTGCCCTGGGCAAAACAACTTTCATGGTCACCCAAAGTAAGGCACTTATTTCACAGCATTACAAGATTTTATGTGTGTATCTGTTTCCTCACTAGTCTGTGGATTCCTTGAAGAGAAAGACAATTTGTTTTATACATCCTTATATCACCACTGGCCCATATAATGTGTGGTACATAGCCAACACTGAATATTTTATTGGGCAAGGCAGACAATGAATAAATGGATTTGCAAGTGGATGGATAAATACCAGGTTAACCCAATCTTACTGACATGTTTCCCCAGTATATTTACCGATGATGTGTTTTAAAAAAAAGAAAAAAAAACGAATTTTATTTTATACACATTATAAAGGTTTACATGTATCAAAAACGTAGTAATTCAAAGTGCTGGAGATGGATTTTGGAATGTTCAGATCTAGAAAACACATTCAACCTAGAGAACTGCTCAGTATATTTAAGTATTTCCAGTGGGTTGGCTATAAGCACTGGTGAGCTTTATATAGACTGGTACAGGAATCTTTATGGAGCCCAATAAAATGTTGAGTAAGTGAAATGCTTAAAGAGTGTTATGATAAAATAAGCTGAAAAACATTTATGTCAACATCTACTAAAAATAATTCTGACATCTAATAAAAATAATTCTAAAATCTAGCAGACCATGCTTCATACTACCTTTAATAAGGTAGTATGTATTCATACTACCTTTAATAAGGTAGTATTTAATAAGGGTCATTACGAGGTTTTAGTTATTACAGAACTAAAGGACATTGTTCAGAACATCCGTATTAATTGCACAGAGTTGTAGACAGACAATGAGGCTGCGCACATGTCCCCACCAGGACAATGCCTAAATTTAAAGTATCATTTGGTTACTATATCCAGTTAACATTAAATAACCATAATATCAATATCACATAAGGACAACAAAAGAACAGGATCCAAAAATTCTGAATGAGATATTTTAAAAGTTAGTTGCAGCAATATATGTAGACTACACATTGAGTTTAGTCCAGGAATTCAGTCATGGCATAATATTAAGAATTTATTCGGAATGACATCAATGAAAATGGTGAAACAAGGACCTCAAACCATTCACTTTTCCACAAAAGCAGTGAAAATGCTAGGAAAAATTATGAGAAAAACATATTTTTAGAACTCTGGGAATTAGCTAAAGGCTTGCAGAAAATCAGGGAGCATTTATTCAAGAAAAACAGCTGACTTTACATAAGCAAGTTAGTGGTATTTTTACTTGTCCTATTCCCAGTTTTCCTACCTCCTGAGCACTGCAATATCCTTGAAAACCAACAGCCTGTAATCACAGTGAAAATGGGTGACACAGTAGTCACCAGACAGGGCCAGAAAAATGTTGGAGCTTTTTCAAATCCCCATTCACAGATAATTTTTATTATTTTACTTGTATGGTGTTTCCTTGGAATATTTCTCTTGGAAGGCTATCTTTACTTAAAGTGACTGAGAGATTGCATACTGTACACAACCTTCTTCTGTGGATAAAAGGTAGGGAGCATTTGTCAAAAAAGAATTATAGACAATTGTTGAACATCATGGCTGCTTGATGTGATGGATAATACTTGGAACACACAGTAGGCTTACCAAAATGCTTTAAAGAAAAAGGAAGGAATAAGATGTCAGTTGAAAATTTGGAAAAGTTCTAATATACTTCTGTAAATCTAGAATGCCATAAATTTAGGGCTTTGTGCATTCCCAGGGCTGTGTACTAGCCCAGGAAAGGTGTAAGATAGCCCTATACTCTCATATTTAGCTAACCTTGATTCTCTGTACAAGCAGGAAATGAAAGCTAAGGAGTGGAAACTCCCTGGTGGAGTGTTAAAAAAATTTACTAACATGCAGGCAGAGCCTTCTGACAAACATTGGGAAAATTATTCATTCCAGGTATCTAAGAAATCTCTGTGAAATCTTCATCTGACTACTTAGGTAAATGAGCAGAAGCCTCAGTAGCCACACATGACAAAGTATATAAACTTTACAGAATTAGTTCAGAAAAGCCACTAAACAAGCCAACTATGGCAAACAGCAAAAACAAAAATCCTGGGGGGAAGCATATGATTTTCAGAATTTCCCATTTTCAATATTAAATATACATACATATCTGAGTATGGAAAGAAACAAGTGAATGCTATACATACACAGGGGAAAAAGGAAATCAGAATCTGTTCCTGAAGAAACCCAGAAGTTGGAATCTTTGATGAAGGCTTTAAATCAGCTTTTTAAAATATGTTAAATAAAAATACTGAAGGAGACCATACCTAAAGAACTAGAGGAACATATAAGAGGAATATCTCACCAAACAGAGGATATCATAAAAAAAGATGAGATAGAAATTATAAAACAAAACCAAATAGATATTTGGGAGTTTGGGAGTTGATGATAGAAATAAAAAATTCTTTATAGGAGCTGAACAGCAGATTTGAGCAGGTAGAAGATATGAAAAGATAACTAGGAGATAATCTAATTTATTATCCAAAGGAACCAAAGAAAAAAACAGTAAAAAAAAAAGAACAGAGCCTCACAGATTCATAGGATACTGTCAAGCACACCAGGATACATGTAATGGAAGCCACAGAAGGAGAGAGAGAAAAGAATCAAATTAATGTTGAAGAAATAATGAAAGAAAATGTCCAAAATTTGAGGGAAACATTGATCTACATATTCAAAAGTCTCAATTAACTCAAAGTAGAATAAATTCAAATCCAAACCTAGACACATCATGACAAAGCAGTCTAAAGCTAACAAGTAAGAATCTTGAAAACATCTAAAAAAGTGACTCATTATATACAAGTAATCCTAAATAAGATAAGCAAATTTCTCATCAGAACTCATGAAAATCAGAAGGCATTAGGATGCTATATTCAAAGTGCTGAAAGAAAAAGACTGTCAACCAAGAATTCAATATCAGCCAAAACTATCCTTTAAAAATAAAGGAGAAATTAAAAGCTTCCCAGAAAAACAAACACTAAGAGAGTTTGTTGCTAGCATACCTGCCCTATACTAAATACAAAAGGGAGTCCTTCAGGCTGAAGTAAAGGTCAGTAGACAATAAGAAGAAATAAAGAGCTCCATTAAAGGTAACTGTATGGGTAAATGGAAATAAAAAAAGAAGGATACATATACTTTTGTTTGTAACTCTTTTCTCCTATGATATTTAAAAGGCAACTGCATAAAGCAATACTTATGATTCTGTGTTGGTAAGTATACAAGGGATAAGGATTTAATTTATATCCCAATAACAGCACAAATGAATCAGAGGGAATGAAGCTCATAGAACAAAGGTGGAAAGAAAACCCGTACTACTACTCCTGTGTGTTTCTCCTTTACTCTCACACTACCAGCACACTCACAACACTTCAAATGCCAGATATTTGGGGTTTTCTTTCCCATACCAAGCAATTCTGCAATATCAGTCACGGTGTCCTACATTTTAACTCAATTTTACACTATCTACCTGGAGATAGCATTAGATACCACAGGTTAGAGGCCATTCCCACAATATTTCTCCCCCAACCCACTTCAGATGCCAATTGCAAGTTGTCATTTATGCTTCTGAACAATCAATTATAAATCAGAGGTTCCCGGAACTCCTTACTAAGGTTTGATTAATTTGCTAGAGTGGCTCACAGAACTCAGGAAAACAGTTTACTTATGGTTTATCAGTTTATTATAAAGGGACATAATAAAGGATACATATGAACATTCAGATGAAAGAGATGTATAGAGCAAAATATGTGAGAGGATCATGGAACTTCCATTCCTTCTCTGGGCCCACCACTTTCCCAGTACCTCCATGTGTTCACCAACCCAGAAGCTCTCTGAACTCCATTCTTTTGGGACATTTAGGGAGGCCTAATCATATAGGCATAACAGAGCATTAACTTCATTTCCATCCCCTCTTCCCTCTCTGGAAAATGGGATATAGGATTATAAATCCTAAACTTCTATTTGTGGTTTTGTCTTTCTGGTGACAAGCTTCCATCTAGGAGCCATCCGGGAGCCAATCCAAGGTTGCCTCATGAGAACAAAATATATTCCTATCACCCAGGAAATTCCAAGAGATTTGGTAGCCCAGTGTCAGGAACCATGGTCAAAGACCAAATATTAGAACAAAAGATGCTCCTAGTGTTCTTATGAGTTAAAAACATACAGGGGTTTTAGGAGCCCAACAGCAGCAACCAGAGGCATATTTTATATATATACATACATATATATATATATATATATATATATATATATATACACACACATATATATATGTGTATATATATATGTATATATATATATAATTTTACAAAAGCATTTGCATATTATTGAATTTCAGTTTATATTAATCTGAATCAGATCATTATACTTTAAATATTTGTAAATTCCAAGAAAACCGCTAAAATAACAACTACTCAAAAAATAGTGAAAGAAACAACAGGGAATAAAAAACAGTACATTAGGAAATATCTATTTAACATAAAGAAAGCAGTAATAGAGGAATTGAAGGAAAAATGTGTAACACATAAAAAAGTACCAAAATTGCAGATGTAAATCCTACCTTATCACTAATTACATGAAATATAAATGGATGACATACTCCCATTAAAAGGCAGACAATGGCACAGTGGATAAAAAATACAAATTCGGTCATATATTTTCAATAAGTGTGTTAAAAGCAAAAGGATGGGAAAAGATATGCCATGAAAACATTAACCAATAGAGAGCTGGAGTGGCTAAACTAATATCAGATAAAATCAACTTAGGACAAAGTTTTTACTGTACACATATTAAAGTGTTTTATAATAATAAAAGGTAAATCCATCAAGAAGGTATAACAATTATGAAAAATGCACTTAAAAACAGAACCCCATATACATGAAATAAGAAGTCACAAAATTGAAGAGGAAAATAGACAAAACAACTGGATAGGTGTAGAACTCAACACCTCACTCTTAATAATGGATAGAAACACTACAGAAAATCCAAAAGAAAATAAAGCACATGATCAACACTAAACCAACTAAACCAAACAGACATGTTTAGAACACTGTACCTAAAAAGAGCAGAAAACACATCCGTAAGTGTACATGGAACATTCTCTAGGATATGCCATATATTAGCCCACAAATGAAGTCTTAATGAATATAAAAGTTTGAAATCATAAAAAGCATGGCCTCCAACCACTATAAATGATATTATAAATCAATAACAGAATGAAATTGGGGATTCACAAATATGGGGAAAGTAAACAACACACTGCTAAATCATCAATGGGCTAAAAACGAAGTCACAAAGGAAATGAGAAAATACCTTGAGATAAATGTAACAAAAACAAAACATATCAACACTTATGGGATACAATAAACCAATACATAGAGGAAAATATATAGAAGTAAGCACTGTATTTAAAAAAAGATAAAATAAGAAATAATTTTCTACCTTAAGAAATTAGAAGTAGAGGAGCTAATTATGCCCATAGAAGGCAGAAGAAAAGAAATAATATATATTAAAGTGAAAACCAAGTAAAATAGAGACTAGAAATCATTAAAAAAATACACAAATCCAAAAGTTGGTTCTTTAAGATCACCACAGATGATGAAGCTGTGGCTAGACTGACCATGGGAAAAACAAACAAACAAACCAAAAACAAAGAGAGGAATCAAATTATTAAGTAAAAAATAAAAAATATTAGCATTACCACTGAAATTTAGAAATAAAAGGTATTGCAAGGGAACACCAATCCTTCACAAACTCATATAAAAAGTAAAAGAAGGAATATTTCACAACTCAATCTATAACATCAGAAATATCATAATGTGGATCCAAATAAATCTGTCAACAAAAAGTACAGATCAATATCACTTATGAATATAGATGCAAAAATTCCATACAAAAAATTAGCATTTCAAATCCAGCAATATATAAAAATAATTGTATGCCATGACCCCAACTGGGATTTATCCCAGGAATGCAAGGTTGGTTCAATATATTGATTAATATAAAAATTAATCAATATAATATACTATATTAACAGAATAAAGGACAAAACACATCACAACCTCAATAGATAATAGATATACCGATAATACATAATAGATAGAAAAAACACATCTCAAGGTATGTAGAAAAAGCATTTTACAAAATAAAACACTTTTTTATGATTAAAAGGGGGAAAAAAACACTCAGGAAACTAGGAGCACAGGAAACTTCCTCAACCAGATAATGGATATCTACAAAAAACCCAAAACTGACATTATGCTTGTGGTAAAACATCAAATATCCCCCCTTATGATCAAGAGACAATAAGGATGTCCACTTTCACCTCACCCTTTCCATTTAACATTGTACTGGAGGTCCTAGACAGGACAATTAGGCAAGAAAAATAGTTTAAAGGTATCCGTATTTGAAGGGATGAATTAAAAATGTCTCTATTTTGAGATGATGTGATCTTATATGTGGAAAAACATCTAAGAAATATACTAAGAAAGTACTAGAACTAATAAATGAGTTCAATAAAATTGTAGGATAGAAGAGGAATATACAGAAATCAACTGTGTTTTTATACACTTGCAATGACCAAGAATGAAAACAAAATTATGAAAAAAAATTATAATATCAATGAAGAAAATAAAATATTCAGGAATGAATTTTAAAAAGTAGTTTTAAAAGAATTTTTTAAAACGTCTGCATACACTGAAAACTACAAAATTTCATTGACAGAAATTAAAGGAAGACCTAAATAAATCAAAAGTCATCAGAATAATCAGAATAAATTAGTACTATGAAAATGTCAATACTCCCCAAACTGGTCTACAAATTCAATGCAATCCCTAGCAGAATCCAAGTTCATTTCATCATAGAAATTGATCAGCTCATTTTAACATTCATGTAGAATTTCAGATAACTCTGAATAGACAGAACAATCTTGAAAAAGATGAACAGTAGGAGGATTCACACTTCTGATTTCAAAGTTACTAAAAAGCTATAGCAATGAAGACTGTATTGTACTGGGCAATTCTGACATATAGATCAGTGGAATAAAATTGAGAGTTCAGAAATAATCCTAGACAATATGGTCACTTAATTTTTGAATACTCTGCCAATACTATTCAAGGAGAAAAGAATAGTAGTTTGAATAAATGATGACAGAAGGACAAGATGGCTACGTGTAAAAGAATTAAGTTGGACCCCTACTTCATATTTATAAAAATTAAAATCAAAATGGATCTAAGAACTAAATGTATGAGTTACTATAAAACTTTTAGACTAAAGCATAGTGGTAAATATTTGTGGCCTTGAATTAAGCAATGACTTCCTAGATATATACCAAAACACAAGCAACCAAAAAAAAATTAAAAAATAAATTGAATTTCATCAAAATTACAATATTTTGTGCTTCAAAGGACACTACTATCAAGAAATTGAAAAGGTGAACCACACAATGAGAAACAAATAGTAAATCATACACATATATCTGATAAGGGACTTATATCTAGAACAAAGATAAAAAGGAATTGTACAACTCAACAATAAACCACAAATAACCCAATTTTAAAAAGTTCTAAGGATTTGAACAGATATTTCTCCTAAGATCAACAAATGGACAAAAAAAAACACATGAAAAAATTCTCAACATCATTAGTCAACAGGGTAATGTAAGTCAAACCACTACGTGATGCATTTTCACACCCACTACAATGGCTATAATCAAAAGACAGGCAAAGAGCATTAATAAGATTGTGAATATGTAAGAATTCTCATACATTGCAGCTAAGAATGTAACATGATGCAGCCCCTTTGGAAAAGTTTGGAAGTACCGCAAAAAGTTTAACATAGAGTTACCATGTGACCCAGCAATCTCACTCCTAGTATATAAGAAGATAAAAAAAATGTATTTCACACAAAAACATATATGATATATCATTATGCATTTGTTGCAACTCATAGAATATTCAACACCAAGAGTGAACTCTAAGGTAAATTATGAACTGTGAGTGATTATGACATGTCAAAGTAGGTTCATCCTTTGTAAACGATGTACCATTCTGGTAAGTGATGTTGATAATGGGAGAAGTTGTGTATGTATGGCATGTTGGGGGAAGAGGACATATGGGAAATATCTGTAACTTCTACTCAATTTTATTGTAAACCTGAAATTGCTCCAAAAAAAGCTGTCGTAAAATTTGTTAAATGTATACACAAATGTTTATAGCAACATTATTAATAATAGCCACAATGTAAAAATGACTCAAATATATTTCAACTGATGAATGGATACATAAAAGATGGTATATCCATAACATGAACTATTATTCAGCAGTTAAAAGGAATAAAGTACTGATACATTCTACAACCTGGCTAAATTGTAAAAAGATTATGTTAAACAAAGGAAACCAGTCACCAAAGGCCACAATTGTATGATTTCATTTACTTGAAATGTGCAGATTAAGCAAATGCATAGAGATGGAAAGTACATTATTTTTAGTGAAGCACTGGGGACAGGGGCTATAACGAAGTGACTGCCAATGGGTCTGTGTCTTTTTGAGGTGAATAAAATGTTCTTGAATTCTGTAGTGGTAATGGTAGTACACTTTTCTATATACATTAAAAATCACTCAATTTTATACTGTAAAAAGCTGAATTTTATACTATGTTATTTATATTTCAATAAAACATACAAATTAATTTGACTCACTGGAGAGGAAAGCAGAAAATTATAAATTATCTCAAAGAGAAATAAATTTGATAAACTTCAATACATTTCAAAATTTTTAAAATTATTAATATACTAATAAAATATTTCTCACTTAAGTTGATAAATAGTATTAAAAAATATATAGCATATGTCACACACATAACATCCGGAGACCACTAAAGTTTCTACACACAAAATCTGACACAATAAAATATCACACAATTACACTACAAAAAAAGAAAAGTACAGGCCTATATTCCTGTACGAATATAGATGCAAAAATTCTCAACAAAATAGTAGCAAATTGGATTCAGGAATACTTTAAAAAGATCATACAACATGATCAAGTGGGATTCATTCCAGGGATGCAAGAATGATTCAATATCTACAAATCAAAGTGATATACCACATAAAAAAGTGAACAATAAAAATCATATAATCACATAAATAGGTATAGAAAAAGCATTTGACAAACTCCAACAAACTCTTAGCAAAATATGATAGAGTTAACATACGTCAACATAACAAAGGCCATATATGACAAACCCACTGCTAACATCATACTCAACATTGAAAAGCTAAAAACTTTGTCTGTAAGATCAGGAACAAGGCAAGGATGCCCATTCTTACCACTCATTCAACATAGTACTGGAAGTGCTCTCCACAGCAATCAGTCAAAAAAAAAAAAAAAAAAAAGGAAGAAAGAAAAGAAATAAAATGTATCCAAAATGTATCCAAATTAGAAAGGAAGAAGTAAAATTGTCACTATTTGCAGATGACATAATACTATATACAGAAAACTAAAAAATCCACACAAAAAAAAAACATAAGAATAAATGAATTCAATAAAGTTGCAGGATACAGAATTAATATTCAGAAATCAGTTGTGTTTAAAGAATAAAATAACTAGGAATAAATTTAACCAAGGAGGTAAAATACCTGTACTCTGCAAACTATAAAATATCGATGAAAAATATTGAACAAGACACAAATAAATGGATATATATACCATGCTCATGGATTGGAAGAATTAGTATCATTAAAATGTTCATACCACCCAAAACAATCTACAGATTCAATGTAATTCCTATCAAAATACCAATAGCATTCTTCACAGATGTACAACAAATAATCATAAAATTTACCTGGAACCTCAAAGACCATGAAGAGCCAAACCAATCTTGAGAAAGAATAACAAAGTTGGAGATATCATGCTCCCTGCTTTCAAACTATACTACAAAACTATAGCAATCAAAACAGTGTGGTACTGGTACAAAAATAAACACATAGATCAATAGAACAGAATACAGAGCTCAGAAATAAACCCATACTTACATGATCAATTAATCTATGACAAAGGTGGAAAGAATATACAATGGGAGAAAGACAGTCTCTTCCATAAATGATGTTAGGAAAAACAGACACATATATGCAGAAAATGAAAATAGTATAACCACACAAGAAATACATTCACTTAGAATGCATTTTGCTTTAATCCAAGCTGGCTTTGCATGGCCTGATAGAACTGTGACTCACTTGCATTCTTTCCACCAGAACCTTCTATCTGTACACATACTATGTGCCCACTACCTTTAATCATTAAGCCCTTAGAACATTAGGTTCTGGTCAGCATCAAACCCACTTAAGAATAAAATTTCAGGTCTGTCAACCATGACCAGGATACAATAACCAAATCTCAAAGTGGAATAAAGGTTTAGTAAAACAAAGATAACACCTTGGCCTCAGTTATGTTTCAGCTCTGGACTCATAAAAGCGGAATGCCCCCCATGGAGTGCATCCTCTGGAAACCAGACTGAGCAATGCCATGACTGACATCAGAACCTAAAGCCATGGTCAGTTGCCCCTTATCTTAACCCCAACCAATCAGTAGACCCCTAGATCCCAGCTCCCATAGTAACCATGAAGAATGATCTTTCCTTTATATAACCCGGCCACAACAGGTCATGGGAGAGCCCGGTGTTTGAGAACACCAGTTCACCTATATCTCTGGGCTTGGCACCAATTCCCTTAAATGACTTACTTTCTTTGCGGAAATCTCTGGTCTGTGTCTTGTTTGGCTTGGATGTGTGCAGGCAATTGGACCCTTTGAGTCTGTGTTAACACTAGTCCATTTTCTTACACCATATACAAAAATAAACTCAAAATGGATAAAGATTTAATTGTAAGACCTAAAACCATAAACTTTCCATGAGGAAACATAGACAGTAATTTCTCTGACATGGCTCTTAGCAACATTTTTAGATATGTCTCCTCAGATAAAGGCAACAAAAACAAAAATAAACAAATGAGACAACATCAAACTAAAAAAGCTTTTGCACAGTGAAGGAAATTATGAACAAGACATAAAGGCAACCTACTAAGTAAGAAAAGATATTTGGAAATGATATATCTGATAAGTGTCAATATACAAAATATATAAAGAATTCATACATGTCAATATCAAATAAGCATACAATCCAATTAAAAAATGGGTAGAGGACCTGAATAGACATTTCTTCAAAGAAGACATACATATGGCCAAAAGACACATGAAAAATGCTCATTATCATTAATCATCAGGGAAATGCAAATCAAAACCCGTGAGATAACCCCTCACACTTGTCAGAATGGCTATTATCAAAAAGACAAGAAATAAGTGTTGGTAAGGATGTGGAGAAAGGGACTCCTTGTGTTCCATTGGTAGAATTGTAAATTAGTGCAGCCACTATGGAAAACAGTATGGAGAGTTCTAAAAAAATTAAAAATAGAACTATCATACAACCAAGAAATTCCACATCTGGGTAATGGGTGTTTATCTGAAGAAACAAAAGCAATATTTTGAAAAAATATATGCACCCCTATGTTCATCGCAGCATTGTTTACAATAGCCAATATATAGATTCACTCTAGGTGTTCATCAACAGATGAATGGATAAAGAAGATGTAGTATGTATATACAATGGAATATTACTCAGCCACAAAAAAAGAATAAAATCTTGCCATTTGTAAGATGTCTGGACCTAGAGCGTATTATATTAAGTGAAATAAGTTGGACAGAGAAAGGCAAATACTGTATGATTACACTTACATGTAGAATCTAAAAAACAAAACAAATGAAAATGAAACAAAAACAAACTCATAGATACAGAAAAAAACTTGATGGTTGTTTGGGGGTGGGGATAGAAGTAAGGGTAGAAAAAGAGCAGGAGATTAAGAAACACAAACATCCAGTTATAAAGTAAGTCATAAGAATGTAATGTATAGCATAGGGAACAGAGTCAATAACATTGTAATAACTGTGTGGTGACTGATGGTTACCAGACTTATTGTGGTGATCACTTTGTAAGGTATATAAATTTTGAATCACTAGGTTGTATACATGAAACTAATATAATACCGTATGCCAATTATAATTCAAATATATTAATAAGAAAATACCATGCACATACTAGTTGCGAGGAATATATAACCAAATATCATGGTGGGAAAGGTGGTCGGGGCACCATAGAAATAAACTTCAAACAACCTAAATATTATAGTTTCAAACTTGTCCTTTAAAATAATTATGATTAATATGTTAAATGAAATAAATTATAAGATAGAAAATTGTACCAGAGGCCTCGTATCAATAAGACTATCAAACTGTCATGCGGGGCAGCCTGCAGGGTCTCAGCTCCCGCTCCCCACATAAGAACGAGAATGTGGCTAGGCCAAAAAGGAACACCCATGGAGCCATAGGTGGGGGAGTCATACCATTATGGTCTCACTGGCGGCTGGATTCAACACAACGTGTAACCTGCTGTCCGCTTTTCTGCCTGCCAACTAACTCCCCTCCCCAGCGTAGCCGCGGCAGTTATAGCAGTGGCCAGTTGGCTAACCGGCTACAGCTGACGGTCAACTAGCCACAGCTGATGGCCATCTACTACCCGAGCCAGCACCCCTCCACATGACGCCGAGAGCCTCGAAACTGCTCTCCAGGGCTTTGTCCCCACACAAACGTAAATTTTGGAACTTAAATTACTATTACTTAAGAAGAGAATGTAGTATACAGGTTTAGAAACAGACGAAATGTAGGAGATGAAAGGGTTAATTAATCGTTGCTATTTCAACAGAATATATCCAGATTGAAGCTTACAGATAGAAGGGTATGACCAATTTAAAAAAAAGAAGGTAAGAGACTTGTGGGCTTTACTGAGGTCTAAAATACCTTTAAAAGAGTTCCAAAAGGAGAGAAAAGATGAATGGTGTAAAAACAATAGTGGAAAAGATACTGGCAAGAATTTCTCAAAATTGAAGAAAATTAACCAGACACTTAGAGGTGGAAGTCAGTCAATGAATCATAAGACAAAAAGTACAAAGAAAACCATACCTGGGAAAGGCAGAGTCAAACTACTGAAAACTAAAGATATAGAAGAAAATCTTACAAGCAGCCAGAAACTGAAAACAGGCAGGTTGCCTTCAAAGAGTAACAATAAACTCAGAGCTTAGTTTCCAGCAAAAATGATAGAAGCCAGAAAAATAAGAAACAGTTTCTGTAAAGTGCTGAAAGAATACCACTGCCAAACTATAATTCTATATGTGGTGAGAATGTTCTTCAATAATAAAGCCACATGGATATGAAATTCAGAAAAAAGAAAAACTGAAAGAATTCATCCCCTTCAAATCTTACTAAAAGACTCTAAAGGCATAAAGTGAATTCTTCTGGAAGTAGATAAACGATGCCCAATGGAATTTCAGAGAGAAATAAATGCAGATCAAAGAAATTAGTATATTTCTGGCTGCATATAAGTAAATATTGACTGCATTTAAAAATATAATTAATTTTGTGAGATAACATTTTAAGTAGAACTAGAATATATGTCCCCAAAGCACAAAAGTGAGTATAGTAGGCAGACAAATGAACTTAAGCATTTTGAGGTTCTTTCTTAGTAAAGTGGTAAATGTCCCAATTTATTTTAAGTTTTAATAAGTTAGGTGTATTTTTGAAATTACTGGGTAACAATTTAAAGAATTATAAAAGAATATATAAATACAAAGCCAATAAGGGAGGAAATACGGAATTTTTAAAATAATGGATTAATCCTAACATGGGGGAAAATAAAACCAGCAACAAAATAAAGATGGAGCAAAGAGAACAAATAATACTATAACATTTAAATCTAAATATTTCTATAATTCTATTAAATAAGCAAAATGCTCGATTACTCTTAAAAACAACTTTATATTGTACATGAGCCAACATAAATTTAGAACACAGAAAAGTGGAAAATAATGGAAAAACGTATTGCCTGAAAACAGTTACCAATTGAAAGCGAGTTGAATTGCACTATTAGATATAAAATGATTTTCAAGTCAACAAAGGGTCAGTCTTTCAAAAAGATATTCTAAATTTGTATGCATCTAATAACCCAAAGTCAGAAGTAAAGAGAAACAGGAAGATCCATAATCATAGGGAAAGATTTTCACATTATTTCTCAGTAATTGATAAAATAGAAAAATAATCTGCAGATGGTTAAAAAATGTGAACAATACAATTTAAAACTTCAACTCAATTTACATATGTAGAATATTGCACCCAACAAAGGCGAGAATAAACATTCTTTTCGCATGAGCACAGACTATTAACCAAATGTAATCATGTACTTAAACATAAAGAAATTCTCAAAGACTTTCTTTGATAAAAGTAGAATTAAACTCAAAATCTGTAACAAAAAGGCTGGTCTAGGAAACCCTCAGATATTTGGAAATTAAGCCCATTACTCTTAAATAATACTGTGACTAAAGTAGATAGATAACATGAAGGGCATTAGAAAATATCTTAATCAAATGATAATAGAAATATTACATAAAAAATATTTGAGACATATAGCCAAATCAATGCTTAGAAAAAAAATTAGGGACTAAAATTCATAAAAAAGAAATAAGGCCTAGAAATTAATACATATAAGTATCCATTTCAAAAAGTTATTGAATACCAGAAAATCTAATTCAAAGAAAGTTGATAAATGGAAATAATAAAATAACAGCAGCTATTAATGAAAAAGGAAACAAGTATACAATAGAGAAAATAGATAATGATAAATGTTGGATCTTTGAGAAACCAATATAGTAATAGATAAACCTCCAGCAAGAATAATGAAGAATAAAAGAAACATATTATAAATATCAAGAAGAAAAATGGAACATTACTGCAGGTTCTACAGATATTAAAAAGATAATAAAAGTACACTCGGAAAAAATTTGGTCAATAAATTTGACCAATTTTTTAAAAAATACCACATACCAAAACTAGTGCAAGAAGAAATGAAAACCTGAATAGTCAATTTTATTTAAAAAACCAGAATAGTATTGAAAATGTTTCTACAAATAAAGCATAAGACCCAGATGGCTTCCCTTTAAGTTTTTTCAAAGTTTTTAAAATGAAATAACATCAATCTTCCAAAAAAAAAAAAAATAGAGGGATCGTGCCTCATTTCATTTTATGTGGCCACGATGAACTTGAAGTCAAAATCTGAAAAGAACATGACAAGAAACAAAAATGTAAGACGAATTCTTTTCATTAACATAGGTAAATTTTACTCCGAGGAACAATAAATTGAATTTCATAATTTATATAAAATATGAAAATGTGAATTATCCCATTAGGGTTATTTTGGTTCAACATTAAAAAATAACTAGTGCAATTAACTGTTAACAGAAAAAAAATAAAAAAAGATTAAGTCACTTGAACATGTCATAAGGCTTTTCATCAATTTCAAGATCTATTTATGATAGAAACTCTAAGCAAACTATGCAAAAATTCATTGAACTATGTACTTTGATTTGTGCACTTTTTGTATATATGTTAATCTTCACTAAAAGCTGTGTGTTCTAAATAAACAGATTCGTAAATTTGAATATCTGAATGACCAAGTTCTTCCTACTTATTTTCGTGCTTCTTGAGTGTGTTAGGTTATTTTACCCAATTATTCACTTCCTCTCCATATTTGGATTATGAATACCATGAATCTTTGAAGTACCTCCAAATATTGTGGGTGCAGTTTATTGCCCTATCCCACTGATGTTTGGCTTGGTCACATGGCTGCTTTCAGCATTGCAATGTTAAGGAACTCAATCCAGAGGCTTTACATAAGTTTGTGTGATGTAGTTTAGCTCCTTAGGCTTTTGCCACTAGTCATGAGAGAACATGTCCTAGGTATCACTGGCCCAAAGAGAATAAGGAGACATGTGGAGCAGACTTGAACCCAAATGTCAGCCAGGATTAACTGACTTCAGATAATCCCAACCAAGCCTAGCGGAAATATTGTCTGCTTGCACACCCATAATAAGGAAATAAATGCTTACTGTGAACCACTGAGTTTTGGATTGTTTTCATGCAGTGTTATTTCAGCTGAAACCTGATCAATACAGCTTTCAAAGATGTAATGGAGCCATGGGTAATTTTTAATTTGCATCTGTAAATTCATGAAGCCTTTGAAAAATTAAGCTAGATATCATGAAAAGACTGAAAAGTCATACAGTACTGGTCAGTTAAAGTAAAATAATCGTATTTAAAATAATTAATACTTATTGCATGGCATTGTTCTATAATTTTTCACAATATTTTGGTGCATCAACATACAGAAATATATGTGTGATTATATGGCGCTGGGGCATTTTCCTTCAATAGAATCCAACACTGCCTCTCTCCCTTCAGTGAATGCTAAAACATTGGTAGGATTCTTATTTACTTTTGGTGACATTTCTGACTCTATTCCCCTCTTATACTAAGCATGGATGGATACTGTAAGAAAGTGTGTGGAGAGCCTGAGAAGAGACCTAAGAATTGGCTCTGTGCTTATCTTTGGAAGCATTTGGAACATCACAATATGCACTCTTGACTTACTACATACATATGCACACGTATTTCTGACTCTGTCTTAGCTCTCAGTCTAATTGCATGATTTTCCCTATTATGTTTCTTTCACATGTAGCACAAGATGTCATATGCCGGTTTCTTCCAGCTGGGAGATCCCCAGAATCATATCGACCAGAGCTGTTGTACAGATATATTTTTACTACCACCTCCTCCTCTCAGTGCTGCCAGTAGCAAATGACGTAGTAAATCCATTCTAGGCTTTCACACCAAAGTCCCTTAGCATTTTGCAAGGCTGAAACACAGATGGGCACTATTTTTAATTTAAAAGCATAGTCAGATGCTGAAAAGAAAAAGAACTATCCCTGTAAAAGGATAAAATTAATAAATATATTCTTTAAAAAAACTACTCATTTTTCTTTGCTCTAACTTATAACCAGTCTTATTTTTAAATACCGTAATTGTGATTGCTTATGATCTCGTTTTATGCACATTAGTACAATGTAAAATATTTATTTTGATATATAAATGTGGGCATATCCACATACATCTGTTATAGAAATTCCCAATAAGATGTCCGTTGAAAGAAAAATGTAGACTTTAATTGCTAATATTCGTCCTAGATCCCTAAGAGGTTTATAGAAATGAAAAACCCTCTTATAGTAAGCTGTGTAAGTATATAAATGTTTTTCACATCCTTAACCATTGGACATCCTGCAAATCAAAATTTATTTCGTGTCGTTTTGAATAATTATGTCATTATCTCATCCAATCACAGTACTTAATCACAGTGTTTCTTTTGTATTCTTTTGGCTCTATATTTTTCTCTATTCAGAAGATAAAATGAGGCATAATTTGAGGGTTATTTTTAATTATAAAATCCAATCAGACTTAACTAAGACATACTTCTTTCTTTCAAATTGAACTTTTTATTTTAAGATATTTATAGATGCACATTTAATTGGAAGAAATACAGAGATCCCACGTATGTTTTACACAGTTTCCTCGCCAAAAAAGCATCTTGCAAAACCATAGTACATTATAACATCCAGGATAGACATTGATAGAAGTCAAGATACAGAATAGGTCTGACAATTAAATTTTTGAACTCATCCTAGACAAAATGCTACACCCCTCATTGCTGAATATCACTACGGTCACCTTCAAAGTACTCCCCTTGGGAAGCTATGCACCGACACCAGCGCCTAGTCCACCCTTCAGAGCAATTTTGGAACTTTTTCTGGAATGGCTATCAGAGCTGTCATCATATTACCCTTGATATCTGAATGTCATCAAAATGTCTTCCTTTCAATATTTCCTTTATTTTCAAGTAAAGAAAGCAGTCATTGAGGACCAGATCAGGTGAGTAGGGAGGGTGTTCCAAGACAGTTATTTGTTTATAGGCCAAAAACTCCCTCACAGACAGTGCCTGTGAGTTAGTGCATTGTTGTGATGCAAGAGCCAGGAATTGGCGAAAAGTACAGGTCGTTTTTGTGTTTTTCAAGCAGACTTTTAAGCACTTCCAAATAGCAAACTTAGTTAACTGTTTGTTCAGTTGGTACAAATTCATAATGAATAATCCTTCTGATATCAAAAAAAGTTAGCAACATCATTGCAACAAGTTCACGAACTTAATTGTCAGTCCTCATAAGTCTTTGACATAAATGTCTGAAAATGTAAGTGTTGGGTCATATGGTAATTGCATGTTTAGTTTTTTAAAAATCTGAGAAGCTATTTTCCTTAGTGAAACCAGCCTGTCATCCCTGGAATAAACCCAACATAGTCACGATGTACAATCTTTATCATTGTTGAATATAATCTGCTAATATTTTGTTAAGGATTTTTGCATGTATATTTATGAGGAATATTAGTCCATCGTTTTCATGTTTTGCACTGTCTTTGTCCAGTTTTGACATCAAGGTAATACTAGCTTCTAAAAATAAGTTGGGTTTTCATTCTCTTGAAATTACGCTTTCATTATTTAAATTAATGATTTCATTGTTTACTTCTTATCACAAAGTATTTATTTTTTACTAAGTTCCTTGGACTGACATTGGGCAGTAAATTATATAGGTTTCAAGTTGCAATTCTATGACACCTCATCTATATATTATTGCATTGTGTGTTCACCACCCAGAATCAGTTGTCCTTTCATCATAATTTCAAGTAAATATTAGTAGCATAAAACATGTTGCTTATTAATCTGTTTGTTTTGAAGAAACAAGTTATAATTTAATAAATGGTTGGATGAATGACCTAACATAAATACAGAGAAAAAATGGTGATAAAATATGTTTTGTCCGATAATTGTTTTGAATACTAGTGTATACCTTCCTGTACATAAAGTACCCCATAAGACAGAGTAAAGGCTCAATAATTATTAACACAATCAATAAATAAGAAAATGATTTTAAATAAATAAAAATTAGTTGGGAAATCGCTCTTCTATTTTCTGGAAGACATTACGTGGAATTTATTTCACTTCTTTTTAAACATTTGGTAGATTTTTCTAGTGAAACTGGGCTTGCAGATCTCTTTTTTCATAGTTTTCAAATGACAAATTTAATTTCTTAAATTACTTATAAAGCAGTTGAAATAATCTGTTTCATGATGGTGAATTGTGGTATTTGTGTTTTAGAGGATCTGGGTCATCTAGTATGTCACATTTATATCTGCAGCGTTGTTTGTAGTATTTTCGTTTTATCCTTCTGATATCTACAATCTGTAGTGATATCTCCTCTTTCATTTCTGATACTTGTAACTTGAGTTTTCTTCTTTCTTTATAAGTCTTATGAGAGGCTTGTCAATTTTATTATTGTTTTCAAAGAAACGGTTCTCTATTTCATTGCTTTTTTTCACTGTTTTTTGTGATTTTAATTATTGGTTTATGCTCTTTGGCTTATTATTCCCTTCCTTTTTGCCAGTTTTGGGTTTAGCTTGCTCTTCAATTTCTATGTTCTTGAGTTAGGATTTTACAGATTAATGATTTGAGCCTTTTCCTCTTTTCTAATATATGCATTTACTGCTATAGAATTCTCTGTCAACACAGCTTTAGCTTGGTCTTGCAAATTTTGCTATGTTGTATATTCATTTTTATTCAGTTCATTACTTATTTTGTAAGACTTCCTATCTGACTCACAGATTATTTAGAAGTATATTGTTTACTTTTTAAATGTTTTGGGTTTTCATGTTTTCTTTCTGAAATTGATTTCTAGTATGACTATTTTGATTAGAGAACAAGCTGAATAATGCCATCTTTTAAAAATTGTTGAAGTTTGGTTTATGGTCCTACACATGGTTTATCTCAGTATGTGTTCTGTGTGCACTTGAAAAGAATGTGTATTCTGCTGTTGTGTGGAGCATTCTAGAAATATCAATTAGATCCCATGCTGTTGTTGAGTTGTTGTATATCCTTCATTTCATACTAGTTGTTCTATCAAATTCTGAAAGATGTTGAAATCTCCAATTATAATTGTGAATTTGTTTATTTCTTCTTTTATCTTACCAGTTTTTGCCTCACATATTGTGCAGCTCTGTTTTTTGGTGCATACACAGTGAGAATTGTTGTCTTCTTCATAGACTGACTCTTTTAACAATTATGTAATGTCCTTCTGTCTCTGATAATTTTTTTTTGCTCTGAAGTTGACTTAAACTTATACTAATATAGTCACTGATGCTTTCTTTTGATTAAGGTTTACATGATTATTTTGTCATCCTTTTACTTTCAACCTGCCTATATCATATTTGCAGTGTGTTACTTGTAGAGGCATATAGTTGGGTCACATTTTTAATCCATTCTGTGAATACCTGTCTTTCAATTGTTATATTTAGACTCTTCAAGTTCAGCCTAATTATAGATATGTTAATGCTCTCTGTAATTACATTTATGCTTTCTGTGCTTTCATTTACTGTTCACTTTTTCCTACCTATCTGTGAATTATTTAAACATTCATTATAAATTCCATTTTGATTTATAGAGTGTTTTTGAGTATATCTCTTCATGTTAAAATTTTAGTGATTTCTCTATGTATTGCATTATATATTCATAATTTATCACAATATACTGGTGTTGTAATGGACCAGTTTGAGTGTAGTATAAAAATCTTATCTCTTTTTGTGTCTATTTCTCTCTCCCATTCATAATACAATTGGCATAAATATTTCCTCTATGTACACTTAGAATGACACAAGAGAGTGTTATAATTTTTGCTTCAATCATCAAACATAATGTAGAAAACTGAAAAGAAGAAAAGTCTATTGTATTTACCCACATTTTTGATGCCCAGCTATGATCTTTCTTCCTTCATGATATTCCAAAATTCCTTCATGTTTAGACAACACATTTTAGCCACTCTTTTATGTTAGATCTGTTGGAAACAAATTCTTGTAGTTTTCCTTCATCTGAAAATGTCTACTAGATTTCCCCTTCACTCCTGAAAAATGCATTCACTGGATTTATGAGCTACGTTGGTAGTTTTTTTGTTTTGTTTCAGCATTTGAAAATACTGTCCTACTTATTTCTGGCTTCCATGATTTCTCATGAGAGATCTACTGTCATTTGAATTGCTTTCTCTACAGCTAATGTGATAAATTTCTTTGAATGCATCAAGATATTTTTCTTTGTCTATAGTTTTCAAAAATTTAAGTTTTTCATGGATTTCTTTCAGTTAATGCTGGGATTTTCTCAACTTTGTCAATTTTCTTTTTTTTTTTTTAATTAATTTTATTGGGGTGACAATTGTTAGTAAATTTACATAGATTTCAGGTGTACAATTCTGTATTACATCGTCTATAAATCCCATTGTGTGTTCACCACCCAGAGTCAGTTCTCCTTCCATCACCATATATTTGATCCCCCTTACCCTCATCACCCTCCCCCCACCCCCTTACCCTCTGGTAACCACTAAATTATTGTCTGTGTCTATGAGTTTTTGTTTCTTATCCCTTGCCAATTTGTAGATTTCCTCCATTGTTTCCTCAAGTATTTTTTTAGCCCTGTGCTTTTTTCTCATCTTTTTAGGACTCAAAGACACAAACGTTTGATCTGTTGTTGTTGTCCCACAGCAAAATTACAAAATAATTTCACGTATCATTTTAAATCTATTATTAAATTTATTGGGGTGGCAATGATTAGTAAGGTTACACAGAGTCACTTCTCTTTCCATCACCATATATTTGACCCCTTTTACCCTCTTCTACCATCGGCCCCCACCACTAAATTGTTTCTGTTTATGGGTTTTTGTTTGTTTGTTTGTTTTTTCCCTTGTTGCTTTCAGTTTTATATCCCATATATGAGAGAAGTTATCTGGTTCTTGACTGTTTTTGACTGACTTATTTCACTTAGCATAATAATCTCAAGATCCATCGATGTTGTTGCAAATGACAGTATTTCATTTTTTCTTATGACAAAGTAGTATTTCATTGTGTATATACCACATCTTCTTTATCCAATCATCTATTGAAGGACACTTTCACTGTTTCCATGTCTTGGCCATGTATCATATTTTTAATTTAATACATTTACTCTGTTGTTTAGATTGGTAATTCCCATTATTCTGTCTTTCAGCTTACTGATTCTTTTCTCTTTCCCAATATCGATTCTGCTGTTGAGCCCATCCACTGAGCTTTTTATTTCAGTTATTAGATTTTGTAGTTCTAAATTTTCCATTTGATTCTATATAGCATCACTTTCTTTATTGAACTTTACATTTTATTGCTGAAGCTATCTATGTGTATGTTTGCTTACTGAAGCATTTTTATCATAGCTGTATAAAATCTTTGTCAGTAATTACTAAAATTTCTGTCATTTCACTGTTGACAATTATTGCTTGTCCTTTTTCATTCAGTTTGAGATCTCCCTGTTTCTTGGAATAACAAGCAATTTTTAAAAATCTAGACATTTTCATATTATGTTATGAGACCCTGAAACATATTTAAGTCTTCTATTTTAATTAGTTTTTTTGACACTGCTCATGCAGGGAAAGTGGGGACACTGTTTCTTTACTGGCAAGTGGAGTTAGAAGCCCAAGTTCCCCACTTGGCTTCTGTTGACACAGAAGATGAGGGATTCCTTGTTGCAAATGGGCAAAAGGGTGGGTTCTGGTGACTCACATGCTCTCTACTGACAACATGGTAAGAGTGGCCTCTTTACCAATGGATAATGGTGAAAGTCTTGATTCACCACTATATCTCTTCTGATACCACCTCAACAGGGATGGGGAGAGGTGGCATGCTTTTTTCTTCAATAAACATGCTACATGATTATGGGCAATTCTTCACACATCCCTAAAACCACTGACACCAAATATACAAATATCATACATTTAGCTTGCATGTTCTTGTTAAGCCTACTTAAGCATCACCTAAGAGAGTAAAAATATTATATTAGGTATTAATATCACTGGTATTAATCTTGCAGGTAATTTTGTTGGATGTGCCACATGTAAATATGATATATATTTTGCTGGCAACTTATGTTTTTGTTATTTGGGGTGTATCTTTCCAATTCATCTTATGAATCTAGATATTTGAGACACTTAAATGTGACATGTGCATTACCAGCATAGCTACTATTTAATTTTTAACACAATGAAAATTTTGGTCTATAAATGTATACAGAAATACCTGAAAGCGATTTTTAAATAAAAAGGATATGGTGTGCTGCAAATAAATAAATAAATAAATAAATAAAAATACCTCTTTTTCTCATATTTTATTCCCTCTATAATAAATATACAATTTTCCCTAAGGCTTTTATTAAGATTATGAGTTCATCAAAAAGAAAAATCTTCTAGTTGCCGTCAAAATTAGGAGAAAATAATTTTTGAAGGAGAAACATGATTTTTTTTTCATTTGAATGCTTTAGAACCTGCATGCATTGACACAAACTATTATTGTTTGTTTGAAACAAACAATTAGAACCTGCATTCATTGAAACAAACTATTATTAACTTATTAAATGTTTTATAAAATGTTCATTAACAAGACGACATATGTTGATAGTAAGATAAGGGTAAAGTTCCTTATATTTGCATTCTTATTATTTGAATTGTAGTTTTCCAGATTTTAAGATGCTTCAGCAGAGGTTGTAGCTGCATCATTGTCAGCTACAGTTCATTCATTCAGAGCAAAGCACCATAATAGGCACTGGAAAACAGCAATGTCTCAGATACTAAGCCAAAGGCAATTGGGAGGAGATTGGTAGATTCATTGGACACAAAGGCTACACGGTAGACTAACTAGTTTGCCTGAGAGAAGGGAAAGCTGAAGGGAGATGGATGAGGGAGATGGGAGGAGTCAACCTAGGGTCAATACAAATTACAAAATTTCAAATACTGACCTCAGAAATTATCCCTTAAAGGAATAGGAATTTGATTAGTTTGGTGCATGGAGCAATTTATGCCTCTGGATATTGTTGAAAACTAGATTAATCAATTGTCATTATGGAACTTAACAGCTTGGTGCGGTCAGGTAAAGTGGTAGTGAAAGAGAACCCTGCCAAAACTATTGTCATTTCCAGAGTGACTGTGGGCATACTCAAAGCTGAATGTCCTGAGGAACAACATCAGACACTTCACACTACAAGAAGGAAACAGAAGCTACAAAAATCACCCAGCCAGTCACAAGTACATGAGCAAATATTAATACCAAGTCCCAGGATGGGGCAGAGAAGGTGGCAGTACCCAGAGTTGATGCAATATATTATCTAAAGTATCCAGTTTCTAACAAAAAATTGACACATACAAAGAAACAGAAAAGTATGACTCATACATCAGGAAAAAACAAAAACAAAAACAAAAACAGAAACTGTCTGTGAGAAGAGCCAGATGTCATATTTAGAAGACAAGACTTCAAAGCATCCATTATAAATACATTCAAAGAAAATCATGATTAAAAAGTAAAGTAAGGTATGAGATATGTGTTACATCAAATAGAGAGTATCAATAAAGTGATAGATACTATAAAAAACAAAACAAAAACCATGAATACTCTGTAACTGAAACAAAAGTATAGTTACCTGATTTTTAACAAAGGTGCCAAGACCATTCAATGGAAAATGAATAGTCTTTTTAACAAAACATGCTGGAACAACAGGGAAGTCACATGCACAGATATGAAGTTGAAGCCGTAACTCTTATCATATAGAAAAATTTACACAAAATTGATCAAAGACCAAAATGTAAGAGATGAAATTATAAAACTTGTAGAAGAAAGCTTATGAATAAATCTTAATGAACTTGGATTTGGCAATGGATTCTTAGATATGCTACCAAAAACACTAGCAACCAAAGAAAACATAAGTAAATTGGACTTCATCAAAATTAAAAACTATGTTGTACCACTTTAGAAAACAATCTGGCATTCCCTCAATGATTAAGTATAGAGTTGCAATATGATCCAGAAATTCTACACCTATGTACATATCTAAAAGAAATGAAAACATACATTTAACAAAAACTTGTATACAGATATTTGTAGCAGCATTATTCATAATAGACAAAATATGCAAACAGCCCGAATGCTCATCAAGTAGTGAGTGAAAAAATAAAACATGGTACATTCATACAATGGAATATTATTCAGTCACAAAAAAATGAAATACAGATACATGCTACAACATGCACGTAACTTAAAAATATGTTACGTGAAAAAGCCGTTCACAAATGACCACATACTATATGATTCTACTACGTGAACTGTCCAAAACAGACAAACATACAGAGTAATAAAGTAGGTTCATAAAACAGATTAGTGCTTGAGACTGAGGAAGGGATGGGAATTAGGAAATAGATAGCCTAAAGCAGACAGAGTTTCTTTTTGAGGCAATGAAAATGTCCTAAAACTGACTGTAGCGATGGCTGCACATACCTATGAATATATTGAAAATCACTAAATTACACTTTAAATGGGGGAATAGTATGGTATATAAATTAATCTTTAAAAAACATTTTGAAAAATAAATCAATATTAGCATGAACTTTCTGAAGAAAAGATTTTGAAAAACGTGAGTGATTATTAGTACACAGATGGAGTCTCCAGTTCACGTAACTCCAAAGACAAGAGCAGGCAGAGTTTTTGGGTAGATACCCAGGAGAGGTCATATGGTAATCTTATTCTTAATTTTTTGAGGAACCTCCACACTGTCTTCCATAGAGGCTGCACCAATCTGCATTCCCACCAACAGTGTATGAGGGTTCCTTTTTCTCTACAGCCTCTCCAACACTTGTTACTATTTGTCTTGTTGATGATAGCCATTCTGACTTGGGTGAGGTGATGTCTCATTGTGGTTTTTATTTGCATTTCTCTGATGTTAGTGATGTTGAACATTTTTCATATATCTATTGGCCATTTGTATGTCTTCCATAAAGATATATGGACTTCAATGTTCATTGCAGCTTGATCTATGTTGGCCAAGTCATGGAAACAACGAAAGTGTCCTTTGATAGATGATTGGATAAAGAAGTTGTGGTATATATACACAATGGCGTACTATGCGGCCATAAGAAAAGATGAAATAGTACCATTTGTGACAACATGGTGGATCTTGAGATTATTATACAAAGTGAAATAAGTCAGACAGAAAAAGTTGAGAACCATATGATTTCACTGATATGTGGAATATAAAACTGAAAACAAAAGAAGACAAATGAACAAACAAAATCTCACAGACACAGACAATAATTTAACGGTTACCAGAGGCTAAGGGGGGAAGCGGGTGGTCGATGAGGGTAAAGGGGATCAAATATATGGTGAGATGGAAAGAGAACTGATTCTGGGTGGTGAACACACAATGTGACATATAGATTATGTATTACAGAATTGTACACCAGAAATCTATGCAACTTTACTAACAAGTGTCACCCCAATAAACTTTAATTAAAAAAAGAAGAAAGAAAAGGGCAAGCAGGCCTTGGGACGCGACAGAAGTTGCACTATCTAAGTGGTTTTGTAATTTTCTTCATCTGTGTTCATTTATGAAAATCAAATTAAGTTAATTCATAATATATAGTTATATACCGTGTTTCCCCGAAAATAAGACCAGGTCTTACATAATTTTTGCACCAAAAGATGCATTAGGGCATATTTTCAGGGGATGTCTTATTTTTTCATGTACAACAGTCTACATTTATTCAAATACAGACACGTTATCTTATTCTGGAACATCATCATAACATACTAAATGCACCCATCTGGCTGACAATATTAACTGGGGCTTATTTTTGGGGTAGGTCTTATTTTCGGGGAAACACAGTAATGACTAGAATGCTGTAGGTAATGAGATGTTCTCCATTCAGGCAAGAATGAAGTAAGAATATATCTACTTTAGAGCTAAAATATAAAAATTAAAGATATCAATAATTTACACATGAAAATTTGTATGGTATGTGGTCTAGCATTTTTGGCAAAGACTGATATCTATACTGAATCCATAATAGCAATCAAGTAAAGAAACTATAAAGATATTTTTATATGTAGCCTGTCCCTTAAAGATAGCAGAAAAATAAATGAAACATTGTGCTTCAAATCTTATTTTTACTTTAAAGCATTTGCATATTTATTTATATGAGTTTTGTTGTTTTATAAATTTTAAAAATAATGTATACTGGTTATTACTAAGAATCATTTCCTCTTTTCTCTTCCCAATCACCAACATTTATGTATACATTTTGACTTGTTTTTATTTTACCATAAATATAAATATAGGCATAAATAAACAGAATTTATGCACACACATACACACACAGGTTTTCCATAAATCGGATCAGTGTACCCACATTCAGGTATACACATTGATTAAAACCTCATTTCAATGACATACATATTTAAATATTATCACAGAAGTTTTCCTTAATCATTCTTCTCTCAGTCTATACCATCATCCTTGTCTAATTTTTACATCCTTTACCACCATTTGAAGTAAAAGGATTTTGTTTATTTAGTTCACAGCTATTTTCCCAATGCCTAGAACAGTGCCTAATATATGTTACATGCTCGATAAACATTTGTAGAATGGATAAGGAATGCATAGGTTATTTTGTATATACTTTTCATGTTAATACACAAAGATCTAACTTAATTTTTCTAATGGTTTCATAGTATTCAACCACTGTCGATGTCTAGCAGTACACATTTAATCTGTTCCTTATTGAGATCCCATCCTTTTACATCTATTTTCTTAGTGTGTGTATGTGTGTGTGCACACACGTGTGTGTGACTCTGTGTGTGTGTATGTGTGTGTGTAAAACCACTGAATTTTATTTTAAAATGTTAGGTCAACCTCATGCTTAACCATAAAACAAGTACAAGTACAGAATGCTAAAACAAAAATATCAGAGAACAATAAAGGGCACTCAGAAGTTAAAAGTATTGCCGAGATGCAATTTAAATAAAAATTTAAAGAATCTTCTCAAGAAGCAGGGAATAGAATAAAATTCATAAAATAAACAAAATATTATTTTAATGCAGAATCTTAAACTAAGAGGTCCATTTTCTGACTCATAAGAATTCCTGACAGCAAGAATCAAATAGCATGTTTAAATGTACATGAATATAATTGAATGGATAATATCAAGTGCCCAGCAAAATGAATGAAAACAGACATGCATTATACTGTCAGAAAATATCTGAAAATTAGAGTTACAAGATGCTGCAAAAGCCTAAAAAGAAAGCAAGAAATGAGATACAAAAAGACAAAATAAGAAGAGTATGAGAATACTCAGTAACAGTATTGGCTACTGTAAAAAAATTAACGTTACCTTAAAATTCTGAGGAAAAACCATCTTGAACCTAGAATGCCATACTCAATTCTTGGGTGTAGAATAAAATAAGGAAGTACTATAGTAGAGACATTTCCAAACATAATGGCATAGCAACTTTACTTCTATAGATACTTTCTAAGGAATTTACATGAGGAATGCAACAATAGAATAAGGATGTAAATACAGAAAGTGGAAAACTTGGGCTTGAAGTAACAATGATCCATCCTTGTTAAACTGATACAATTCAGTGAGTCTTGAAATCAGCAGCAAATATTGAAACATAATGGTAGATAGGTCTCATGAACCTCAATAAAGGGAACTACCTAAATAATTGATATGATGGAGCAATTCATACATTGGAAGAAAACATAAAGATATTGAAAGAGAGGAAGACAAATGGAAATTAAAGAGGAAAAAAAGTTTACCGGAGTAAGGAAGTATGAGCTAATGTACAGGCCAGCTTGGCACTGAAACATTTGGATAATGACATTAATGTAAACACTTTATCTATTTGGACTACAGTGTTTTAACAATTTGGGGAGGATATGGGTAAAACGGATAAAGATAGTGTTAAGAGAGCTGCATAGCATAAGTAAATAGATCTTTTCTAAGTTGAATCTGGTGCTCACTTGTTTGTGGATATTTTGGTTTTCCTTTTCTGTATCTTCCTGAAATTTACTCTTCATCTTTAAAATTCTGAAACATTAGCAAAATATACCCGAGGTGTGGAGTCTTTTTCATTCATCATATTCATCCCTTGTTGTGTCCTTTCCATTTGAACAGACAATTTTCAATTCTATTCATCCAAGGGAAATTTCCTTCTATTGTCTTTTATATTATTCTTCTTTTATTTATCCCTGACTTCTTTTATTAGACATACTATCAGACAGGTATGGAATATTCTTATCATTCTCCATGTCTCTTATCTCATATTTTCTGACTTGATCTTTTTGCTCAACATTCTTGCAAATTCCCATGCTCTCGCAAATTTCTTTGACCTTATCTTAATTATGGTATTACCAGCTCCTGTGTGTGTGTGTGTGTGTGTGTGTGTGTGTGACTCCAATAGTTGTGCAGAGG
The DNA here is from genome assembly GCF_964194185.1 of Rhinolophus hipposideros. NCBI lineage: Eukaryota > Metazoa > Chordata > Mammalia > Chiroptera > Rhinolophidae > Rhinolophus > Rhinolophus hipposideros. The sequence goes on from NC_138051.1 coordinate 42,468,558, forward strand.
TATCTCATGATGGTTTTTGCTCACGTTTTCCTGATGACTAATGCTATTGAGCCCCTTTTCATGTTTATTTGTCATCCACATATCTCCTTTGGTGAGGTATATTTTTAGAACCTTTGCCCCTTTTTACTAAGTGTTTATTATTTGACTTTTGAGAGTTTTTTGTATATTATCAATACAAATTATTGGTCAGAAATGTTATTAGCATATTTTCTCCCATTCTGTGGCAGGTCTTTTTATTTTCTTCACAGTATCTTTTATTGAACGGAAGTTTTTAATGTTGATAAAGCTCAATTTATTATTATTATTATTATTATTTTTGAATCATGCATTTCGTGTTACATCTGAAAGTCCTCACCACAATCATGAAGATTGTTTCCCTATACATTCATCTAGAAGTTATAATTTTATGTTTTCATTTATATCTATGATTAATGGTAAGTTACTATTTGTCCAAAGTGTGAGGTTGTGAGTTGAGGTTCATTATTATGCCTATAAATGTCCAAATTCCAGTTGGTAGTCCAGCACCATTTGTTGAAAACACTCTCTCTTTTCTTTTGAGTCTCCTTTGTACATGTATCACAAATCTGTTAACTAAATTGTGAGAGCTTACTTCTGAACTCCCTATTCCGAGTTGATCAAGTGCCTACTCTTTAACCACACTGTCTTGGTTATTGTAGATTTATGGCAAACCTTGATATTAAATTGTGTGGGTCCTCCCATTTTTTATTCTTTTTACAAAATTATTTTGATTTTTCTAGTTCTTTTATAGTTCCATATTAATTTTAGAAACAGCTTGTCAAGGTCTCTTTTTTTTAAGGTAAATGAATATTTAAATTGGAATTTTTTTTTTGACTCTATAGAGCAAATTGAGAATTGATGTCTTAATACTGCACCTTACTTTAAGGAGATGTTCTCTGGCATGTCTTCAATAATGCTAAACATCTTTGATAGTATTTTGGAGATTTGGAAGCAGCCAAAATCTTTCAAACATAATTTTGGAGATAATGTGGGTGGTCAAGCTGCACAGTTGGATAAAAGTAGTTATAAATAAAAAGTAAATAGGGAATGACATCAGCAAGATGTCAAGAAGGAACCCTCCACCTTCCTTCTCCTAACAAACACACCAAATCAGCAATAATTCACAGACAAATTTCCTTTGTGAGAATCCAGAAACTAATTGTAAGGCCCCTGCAACCAAGGTAAATAAAACAGACTAACTGAGGCAGGTAGGGAGATAGAACCCCTTTTCACTGGACTTCTGGCCCCTGGCACAGCACAATCAGTAGGAGGCCCTTAGTTCCCAGTTTCTCCCAGGACAAGAGGTTGGTTTATGCATCCAATGTCCCAGCTTTTCTGAGTGGGCTCTCCAGAGAACTAGTTTCTGTCTTGCCCATCTTAGAGTTCTGACAGGCCCAGCACAGTCTACCAAACCAGTGGAAAATAGACATAGAGGCCTGGGCGCATAGCAACCACAGAAATGCCCCTCTGTTCATTACAAAGTGAACAGATAAAAAAAAAAAAATCCCAATTCTCAGCTTCCCCTGAAGAGGGAAAAAGGTGATCTTATATGTTCAAGGTCCTAACTTCTCTGGGGCTCTGCAAAGAAATGCTATCTAACTTATCAGTTTTTGACACTTAACGGGTCAAAACCACATTGAGCTGTCATCTCACACATGTTACAAAGCTATTATCAATAAACAAATGACACCAAGTTTCAGTGTGGATGTGGATAAATTGGAACACTTGCATACTGTTTGGAGGAATACAAAATGGTGCCACTACTATGGACAATGTTATGGAATTTCCTCAAAAAATTGAAAATAGAACTACCATATAATCCAGCAATCCAACTTCTGATATTTATTCAAAAAAATTGAAATCAGGATCTTGAAAATATATTAGCATTCCCACGGTTCATTGAAGCCTTACTCACACAAGCCAAAATGTGGAAACAATCTAAATATCCATCCATCAACCGATGAACAGATAAAGAAAATCTGGTATATATGTACAACGTGACCCTGTGAAGCCTTAAAAAAGAACATATATGCCAAAACAAGGGTGAACCTTGAGACATTATGCTAAGTGAAATAAGCCAGTCACAGAAAGACAAATATTGCATGATTTCACTTACATGAGGTATCTAAAATAATCAAACTCGTAAAATCAGAGCAGAATAATGGTTGCCACGGACTGGGGGGGTGGGATATAGGGAGTTACTAATCAATGGGAACAAAATTTCATTCAAGTAAGATGAATAATCTCGAAAGATGCGCTATAAAACTTTGTACCTATAGTCAACAATAATATATTGTGCACTTAATTTGTAAAGAGATTGATTTCATTTTGTGTGAACACAATAAAATAAAATATTTAAAGTTGTTAAACAGATGTCTTCACATAACTTATGAGGTTACCAAAATATTATTTTTGCAATGAAAACATTATCATAAAAGCTTTTCAAGGTGACTGTACTAATTTGTATGTTCAAAAATCACATTATCTGCTCAGAGATTGCATTTTTTGTATTTTCTATTTACATGCACTTAACCACTTTTCACTTTTCTATTAAACTGCAAACATATCAAGAGGGGAGATCTTGTATTATTGTCAACTATCATTTTCCCCTGTCATTCAGTAGATAGTCAACATTATTGCTAAGGAAATGAATTCATAAAAGAACTTGAAAAAGATTAAATGACTATAAGTCAAAATATTAAAATTTCCTTTTCGTTTCTTAATTCTTCTAGAAAATTCAGTGAACTTTTATGGGCTTAGTGACCACAAAGATGGCACATAATCTTTTGCCATTGGGGTTCATAGATATAAGAAGAACATTTATCTGCCTAATTTGTAAACTCTTCAAATCCATGTTGAAAATATGAAAGCTATACTTTAATAGTCAAGTATACTAAAAGGAGGAAAGGAGGTGTTTTGCCCACCCATCCCCACAAGACTAACAGGATCGATTATGAAATGAGAAGCTGCAAAAGAAAATAGAAATGGATACATGTGTTACACATTATTTACTTTGCTTTCATGAAGTAATTAATAACATAAAAATAAACATAAGAAAATAACAGTATAGTTTTGCAGAAATTGTAAAAACTTGCCTTATTTAAAGGGTTCCATTCTTTTTGTATAATACTTACATATCCGTGTGTGTGCATGTGTGTGTGCGTGTGCACGCGTGCACACGCAAACACACTAGTTCTTTTCTGTGTTCCTTATGGGAACCTTAGGAGTAGTAGCTGCAAATAGAAAAGAGATGAGCTTCTTTTTCTTTTTCTTGAGGAAGTCATTTGAAGGATTCTTTTTAGTGTGATAGGTGTATGATGAGTGTGTAAAAAATATTTACACACCTCATTCATTAGGAACTTTTCATGTCAAATTACTAGAGGTAAGTAATGTTTTTTTACTCCCTTCTATTTTGTTGTAATAATCTTAGCTGATAAGAAGAAAGAAAAGAATACTATTTGTGATCTCCTTTGCCAAGATACCATAAACAGTTAATCTCTTCTTCACTGTTTTCTTATCTTCATTTTAGAGGTGAGTTAATTGAAAATGAAGGGAATGAACCAACTGACCCAATATTACACAGCTAGTGAATGAGACTCATCTGAAAAACCTGTAATTATTCTCCCTTTTTAATTCATATATAAACCATTTAATAGCTTTGTGATTGACCAGCGCTATTTCCAAATATCACTAGGTATGCTAGCAACCTTAAATCATTTCCTAAATCAATCAGAATTATATCAAAATTTGTTTTCAAATTTGTAAATTTTAAGGATTAACTTATCTACAAAATATCTGAATGACCACTCTTAGAAAAGAATGTTTAGTTGAAGAAAACTCCATGATTCTTAATATTCTTAAACTTAACAAACAAATGAAAAACAAATAATACTCTCTCTCCTGGACCTAGAGGCAAAAGAATACAAGTCCTAGGACAGGAATTCCCATGGGGACTAAGCGCCAAAAGGAGCGGTCAGAGCAGCTCAGTTTGATCTCTAAAGGATCAAGTTCAGATGTGGGGGTGTGACTGTGGTGTTCAGCAGACTGTCTCAGAGGAAAAGTACTAATTTCACTGACCTCTGTTATCGCTGGGGTATCAGAGAGGGAAGGGATGATGAACTTCTCACTGATGGAAAGATACTGATAGGTCATTATTTATCAGAAAAGCCAGACTAAACTACAGTCAGTAATTCTCTATTAGATGGAGGGATGACAGAACCCAGGACAGGCAATGTAGCATTTTCTAATAAGTCTGATGCAAGAATCTCAGGAAGGGACATATTTATAGCACTACATAAATCTCAGGCCATTGAAGAACTAAACATTGCTATGCTTCCCCAAAACTGGAATGGGAACATAAAACCTTAGAAGTTAAAAGGGGACTGACTACAAGGGAGGCTGCTATGGAAGTCCTCAAGAGTCAGGCCAGGAGGCTTTGTTTAAGACTCTTTACTAGCTGTGTGACTACGCGGGCATTCCTTAACCTTTCTGAGTCTACTTTTTTCATGTGCAAAAGGAACTACTGTGAAGACTGAATACGATTTTAAAATGTAAATGTCTTAGTACAGGACATAGACAGCACTCAGTAAATATTTATTATTAATTAGAAATAGATTGTTGAAGACGGTGAGTGCGTGATCAGGACAGCAATGCTATTCTGTCAGCTGCATCTCTGCTTCCTCTGACTGTATACGGCAGTCAGTGCTATCCGCACCACCAAAAGCTTCTGTGGAAACAGTGAGTGATGCAATGCTGCAGGCAATAACTAGATGGAAAATACTTCGGACAAGAAAAGGGAAGGCCAGAGCTGATCTCATTTCTCCAGGCTTCCCCCAGGTACATTCTACCTCGGGACCTTCAAAGCACAATAACTTAAGCCACGATCACGCCCAAACTGGATTTTTACTTGAGGGAGAATGTGTTTATATGTGAAGAAATTGGAAAATAAAAGAGTATTGGGGACAACTTTTGAAAATGCTGCTGCTACTCTGACTCTTGTGAATGTTAGCCACATTTTGAAATTTATGTCATTAATTAAATTTGCAACAATCCAAAGTTGGCAAAAAATGTAGCTTTGAAAAAATATTATGAAAAAGTGTACAATATAAATGTTAGCAAGTAAAATGCCCTGGGAAGGGAAGAACAAAAATTAATACTTGTTTATGTCCCTTATATGGTCCTCAAAAAAATATCCAATGAGTACTTTTATTTCAAAGATGTGGAAAGTGAGGTTTGAAAGACACCATCCAAAGTGCATAGCTATTAAATAGTTTAGCAAAGATTCAAACATAGTTTTATTATTTTAAAAATAAACTAAAAAATACACAAGTAGAAATTATTAATTGAAGGAAAAATATAACTTAAAAATAAGTAATAATAAAATGAAATAATTACTCCTACGTATACAATATAAAGATAATCCTATTAAATATCTTAATGTACAGTCACTGACATTTTAATACACATACATCTTTTATGAAAATATAATTATACTCTAAGCAGGTTTTTGAAATACATTTCTTCCCTTCCCGATATTTTAAGGCAATATGTCATGTTAGCAAACATACTTTTAGAGCATCACTTTAAATATCTATACAATAAATCCTTGTTTTGATTTACCAATTCTCCATTTTTCCTACTCTGTAAATTATATTTTGATGAGCATTCTTGAAGCCAAACAATTTCACTTCGTCTCAGAAATTTATTCTGAGAAAATATGTAAAGATATAGACAAAAGAATAGATAAATTTAAAGGCTTTAAATTCTTCGTATCAAGTGATATCAATTTTATATTACTATCTCATCATATTACATCATTTTTAGCAGTACATGGGAGTGTATTTTTTCCAAACATAAAAAAGGAGTTTTTAATAATAATTTTAGCAATTTGATCATGAAAGATATAAATATATATTTTAGTTTGTATTGCAATTATCAAAAATAATAAGATTTTAAAATATGTTTCCCGGTCAATTGAATTCCTTCTTTGATAAATTGTTTGTCCATACCCTTTGTAGATTTTCTATTAGGTGTATTCTTATTTTCCTAATTAATTTATTAGTTATTTATATATTAAATATATTTATTTGTAACTTTTAATGATTTTCATTCTTATGTACTCAAATAATCAATCTTTTCTCTGCATAACTTCTATATCTGATAGTCTTCCTTTAAAATCCTTTCCCATACCCAGATTACATAAACATTCATCCCTATGCTCTTTTCTCTATATTTTCTCATTTTTAAACTTTTAATTCATCTCAAATTTATTTTATTGTAAGATGTAGGAAAAGGAGATAATCCTCTATTTACCAAATAGCGACCCAGTTGTCATCTTTTTAAATAACCCACCTTTTTGCCATTAATTTAAACTGTCAATTTAGTCATATTATTAATTCTTAAGTCATTTAAATGTATATGTCCATTTGAATTATTACATTATTATAATGGTAATTCTGGTACAGTGTAATCCCTGAAGAACTTTGAGACCAGTGACAGAGGTGCTGCTCTTTACCCCAATTGGACCAGAAAGAACCCATTTTACTTGGGTTGCTGAAACAATGCCATCTCCCATCTTTCCCTTTGTGTCTTCTATCAAATATATCTAAGTGAAAGAATACCCTAACCACCAACTTCCATTTGTAACTAGGAATACCCCCCTCCTCCCTCTCCTGCCAGATGATGAAGGGCCAGAAGCAGTAGTAAAATACATTTGTTTTATCCAAACTTTGAAAATCTGCATAATCTATGAAATTACCAAGTGAAGGAAATAAAGTTAACTTCTAAAATCAGAAAGTTAGTTATTAATCAGACACTCAGCATAAATGCCATTTATGCGGGGAAGACTTTCCAGACAATGTGCTATAACTAATTCTTCATGTAATTACTCATTCAGTGTAAGACTTTTCCTATAGATTTTAATTTCCCTGAGGGCAGGAAACTTGTCTGTCTTGTGTTTCACTGAACCTAGTACCTCACATAATACCTGTAGTGCAAAGAACACTCAATAACTATTTTGATTGATTATATTTTAGTATTTGATTAGTTCTTTGCTTTCTGGAGAGGTTATTTAATTAAGTCCCCCTAAAAATAACTAAGTGATTTCAATTGATAACACCATGAATTTATAAATGTAGTTTTGGAAGATTCGAAATCTTTACAATTTTGAATTTTCCCATCTGGAAACATGGATATGACTTTTTGTTAACTGAGGTTTCATTTAATGTGTGTCAAAAAAGTTTTGTTTTTCTGCTTATGTAATTTGTTCACGTTAACTGTTACATGTATTCCTAAATAGCCTATGGTTTGTGTTGCTACTGTGAACGAGATTTTTTCTTTATATTTATTACTGATATATAAAAATACTAAGTTTTACCTATTTATAAGGCAACTGGCTACCTAAAATCTTTTTTGTTCTAACACTTATGCAATTTTTTTCCTCTTCATTTTTCCAGAAATACAATTGAATAAACTGCAAATTATATCACTATTTGTATGTCTAACAACTAGTATAGTAGTTAAGTACTTAGAAAATATTGCTAGTAAATGTGTTATATGGATATGTTGGCTAAATATGCATAGAATGAATTAACAAATGATGAATACATATTAAAATATATTCAAAAGAACTCTACAGTAAGATTCCAAGAGTTAGTGACACAAACTAAACAAAGTGGTTTTCCCTTGTTCTGCTTAGCTATATGTACAAACCCCGGTTAAAAGTAACTAGAGGGGAAGATAAAGTAACTTAATGGAAGTTCTGCTTCCACAGAGGATGCAAAATGCTTGAAGAAAACATGACACCCATCCTAACAGTGAGAACACTCCAGATCATGCATGAAATCATCATCTGAGTCCTTCAGAGAGGTGACGTTACAAGCCAACCAGAGATGTGGATTTCAAGTGAGAAGCCCTTCCAGTAAGAGATGGAACTCATTAACTCTTATTTTCAGCAGAATATAGGAAGAAGTAGCTGATATGAAGAAAACAACTAAATGTTTTAACAAGTTCTTACATCCAATTATGCCCCAGAATGACAGTTTAATAAAATCCCTAGAAGCTTCAGACACATAGTCTACACAAAGTCACCAGGTTTCTCCAAGGGCCACCTTACTAGGTGCTCATAAAGGTTGACGTCAGGGAGGAAACCTGTAATAATTCCCCTCAAATGGACAAACATTTAGTCTGCTTAGGTTTTAGGAGAGAACAGTGGTATCTGTAAAAGTCTTCCTTAACTTGGGGCCCTCCCTGCATGAGAACCAGGTGAGGATCAGCAGTGTTACCTACATGCTACCTAGCCCGTATACTAGGCCTTTCTGTGCTACAAGGCAAATACTCTCTGTCACTGATTCATACCCACATAAGATCATCTCCAACAGAAGGCAAAAGCCATCTGTCAATGTCAGTGAGGGACAGAAAGAAAACACTTTATTATCTGGTTAGTACCCTAATACCACAAAAAAGTTGGCTGCCACTGAGGAAGGAGAGAAAATCCTTCTGTGCAGCGAATCCTGCAGTGATACAAACTGAGTGTTGCTCACACGGTGGGTAGGAAGGGAATCTTACTTGCATCCAAGCCTCGCCCCCCCCACACACACACACCATTAATAAAAGACAGAGTTAGAGCACCATGGGAAAGGGAGCAAAGGGATGTATAACCCAACCTGCATTTGTTAAAGTCAGAAATTGTCTGACACTAGAAGAGGGTCAGAAAAATTGAAAAAGACCTACCCCTGAGACTCAGGTTCATGATGCCTGCCTCTGACTAACGTTGGTGCCGAAAAACAGAGATATCTGCCTGCATCCACCATGATCCTTGTCCCAAACAATAAGCACAAGCAACAGCAGTCTGCAAGCATAGAAGTGGCTAGAGCACAGACAAAGTAACTATGTTACTAGAGCATACAGGACAGCATACAGGGCCTGCTAAAATCTTAGGGTATAAATATTGAGAAAATCCTCTGGAACGCTAGGCCAAAGACAAGGTAAGGCAGTCCACTACAACAGAAATTTGAAGCCTATGGTTCATTGAAGGTAACGATCGAAACAAAAATGCAAACCCAGTTCAACGACTGACTAGCTCGACTTCCACTTAAATGGTTTAATAGAAGTGTGCCCATTTCTGGGCATAAATAATATATACTTTAGTCTCTATTATTCTTTTGTCACAATATGCAACATTTTATCAAAAATTATAAAACATCCACAAGAAATGAAAAAAGCAAAAAATCAAGATCACCCTCACCAAAGCAAATGGGCAGCATCCAATCTGTTGAGGGCCTGAATAGAACAAAAAAGCAATGGAAGGGTTAATTTGTTTTCTTTGAGCTGTGACATCCATGTTCTCCTGCCCTTGTACATCAGCTCTCCTAGTTTTGGGTCTTTGGACTCGGACAAGGAGTGACACGATCGGCTCCCCTCATTTTCAGGCCTTTGTACTCAGACTGAATTACACTACCAGCTTTCCTGGTTCTCCAGCCTGTAGATGGCAGATTGTGGGACTTCTCGGCCTTCAGTCATGTGAGTCAATTATTTTAACAAATATAGCTCTGTGTGTGTGTATGTGTGTGTGTGTATGTGTGTGTCCTATTGGTTCTGTTTCTCTGGAGAATCTAATACAATAAGTAAATTTTAGTATATCCATACAATGGAATATCACTGATCAATACCAAGGAACATATCTCTGATACTTATAACAACATGGATCTAATCTCAAAAACATAAGTTAATTTAAAAAGGACAGACAAAATGACTTCATACTCTGATAACCTAAAAAAAAAAAAAAAAAAAAAAAAAAAAACCCACACAACACAAAACTATAAAGACCAAAACTCAGCTCAGTTTTTGCCTTGGAGACAAGAATAGGTGAGAGAGGACCTGAAAATTGACAGCAGGGAACACCTTGGGTGAAGCATACGTTCTATGCCTTGATTATGGTGGTGGTTTTATACCTGTAAACATTTGTCAAAACTCATAGAGCATTGCACCAAAAAGGGCAAATTGGATTGTCTATGATTTTTAACTTAATACAAACTGAAAAAAAAATACATTTAAAAAAAAAGTGACAACACAGAAACACAAAGACCTTTTGTGAAAGGGAAGAAGACATATCACACACATTCCATGAGGCGACCATAACTCTTTCCCTTTAGTTCCCCTGGCGGGCAATTCTAGCCTGTAGAAATGGGTAACTACATGCTCTCAGATGAATGGTGATCAGACTAAGTGCACTGAATCGCACCTGAAGTCCCCGAGTTCTATGCACCAATATTAAAAATGATACTGGATGACATTTATACAGTGATTTATATGTGTCAGTCCATTTAAATTCTTTCTTGGTGTTTTCATTTAATCCTAAAAACAACTCTATGGAGCAGATGCTATTATTATTCTTGCATTTAGATGAGATGAGCAGTGGTACTAAGACATGAAGCTGAAAAATGGAGAGCTGGATGCCCAGGCATTCTCCTTTCCTTGTCCCACTGATCACTTCCCAGTCTTCCCCATCCTACTGGGATACTCAAAAGCTGACTTGGAGTGTGGACTTCACTGAAGATTTCTCTATCCTCTTGCTTCTGATTAAGTTCAGCCAAAGAAGAGAAGGGCGAAGAGGGAGGAATGTGTATTTATTTCTCTGATTTCCTCCTTGTATGTTGGTCGTTGGCAGGAGGTCTTCCTCGATCAAAGTTCACGGCATTTGTTAGGTGCCATATCCTCTCTGAGTTTTGGTAATTACTTCCCTGACCTCATTCCTCTGGAAATCCCGGTACTGTATTAGTCCTTTAAACAGCCAGGATTAGATAAGGCAATTGAGGCAATTAGGGTGCAAGCACGGTCCTCAGATCGAGTGCCTCCTTAAATGTCATGCCCTCAGCCTCTAGACCTATGCCTGGGTCCTTATTACCCAGTGTGCCATCTGTTTTCTGCTATGACTCTGACCAATACATGTTCTAACTATGAACTACTACTGATCAATTCATGTTTTAACTATGAAATAGTGCCTCTTCAAATGCTGATTAATAGTAAATAAAATGGTTCTACAAGATGCTGACCACAGGCTCGCAGCTCAGGGCTAAACTGAAAGCTATGTATTTTTTTTTTTTTAATAAAACCAATGAAAACAGAAAGAAGCATTTGACAAGCTGTTTCTCATGACAAAATTACTAGCCTATTCTTGAAGGATTTGAAAACTATTTCTATATAGTACCTTGATATATTTTAAAAACACAGTTACCAATTGGAGTTAATGCTTTCCATCAGCGTAGGAGTTACTATCAACAAATACGTATACCGTTAGTATAAGCTTCCATGTCCGTTGGAATCATCTTGACGTTTATAACAGGCTGGTCATCCAGCAAATTGCACACGGATTTCATCTCAGTAGGTCTGAGGTGCAATCCTGAAATTACATTTTAACAGTCATTATAGATGATTCTGATGCACATAATGCATAGATTACACCTAAAATCACAACGAGGCTGTTACTCTGATGAAAGTTCATAGAATGGGCATATTTTTTTGCTGATTCCATGTTATTTTCTATACTTTTTCAATTCTCCACACTATAACCAGGTGCAACAAGGTTCAATTGGTAGATGCCATGGAAACAGCAACTGTAGTGGCCAGAAGATACGACTATTCTGGAGGCTAGTGGAAAGTCTACCAACCCATGTCTCTAAATGAAGGGTAAAGCAAACTGCAACAAAACAACAAAAAACCCACAATATTCTATTACAACATTAGTGAATAACAAAGACTCATGAATAAAGATTCGTAATATAGAGTCATTATTAATTGGTAGAATTTAAGGTGCTTAGTGGATGAAACTATTTTTAGGCAGGCTGTCTTCATGTGGCCACTTAAATCATATTTCATGGGTCTCTACATGTTTGTCAAGCTGACCCTGAGTATGGTATCTTTCCAGCACTAAACAAAGTTAGACAAATCATTAAAAGCACCAAATTTCTATCTCCAAACTCTTGTAATCTGAGATGATAGAGATGAGAAAAAATGCAATGGAATATGTGACAAAAAATTACTAGTTTTCCTTAATTTGTTCTTTTCCAATCACTTATTATAATGACACTTATCATTTACTTAATTTAAAATATATCCTATGCCTCAATAAAAAATATTTCCTATCTTCGCAACTACATACTTTTTAGCCAGCTACACAATAAATGTGCAAGAGAACTGTGAGTATAAATTTCTTTGTTTTGAATGACAGTTTGCATTTTGTTTTTTTGGTATATGCTTAAATAATACAGCATTATCTGTCCTAAGAGAATCTTTCTTGTAGTTGTTTTCTATTTTGCATAAGAATATTTGCAAGCTAAATGCTACATTAACATATTCATTTAATAAGGCCGCAAGATGACATGTAAAACACTGGCTTCCCCTTTCTTTCCAAATATTTAAATAGAAAAATCTATTCCAACTGCAACTTTCAGGTTTTCAGGCACATGACATTGTGCAGCAATTTAAGGGTTGATTTGATGATTCAACAGTAATGCACTGTCATTTCACCTTTCTCTCAGCATAAGCAAGCTGAGTTCTGCAGCTGAAAGTATTAAAGAACTCTGATTCCAAAATTTTTCTACAGTGGGATTATAATGATTTGGAGCTACAAAGCAAACAATGTCAATCTTGTACAGTCTTGTTCTTTACCATTTGACTTCCAGAAACAACCATTTCATAAAAGTCCTATTTACTTCTGCTTTAATTTACAATTATTGAAATTTTAATAAGGATTTCGCAGCACTGCCAGGCATCATATACTGCCAGGGAGAAATTATAACTTTATTGCAGCCTACACTGACAGCCAACTCATAAAAATGAATGACATGCTATATCATAACATCTCATAGGCTGTTCAGAATGTTAATAGCTTACTTCATCTTTCTTGGGCATAATAAGGCAGACAGCGTAACAATATTCTACGAGAAAATGAAGATTAAGACAATTTGAATTGAGGCAGGAAAGTAACACTTAACAGGATTCAGACAACATTCAGATTAAAAGTTTCAATTAAAACACTATTAGCAAGCTTTTGATCACAAAAGCAAAGCTATGTCACCCAAGACCAATCACTATTTTGAAAAATGCTTATCTCTAGAAACACCTAGCTCTTCAGACTATTTCTCAAATGTTATAAAGTTTCTTACCCAGTTCAGCATTGCAACATTCATTGGATCAAAAGGAACTACAACAGGTCATTGAATTAAAAAAATTGTAAAGGATGTCTTATAGACATATGACTTAAATAATATCTATATCTATTAAAACCATTCTTTATTCCAATAGCCTTGAACATCTACATTTTTAAAAAATTCTGTAGTTTATCTTTGGATTGAGATTAATCAAAAGATAGTTGAGGACACATGAATTTTAAAAATGTATATATTAAATATAAATAAAACTTTGCATAAATATAAAAATGTATAATGCATTATGTGACATATATATTTTCCATTGCCATGTCAATGGAAAATGCAATGATCATGAAGGATGAATGAAACAAAGTTAGATACTCATCGTAGTATGAAACTTGAAACTGGTTATCCAACTTGGTGAAATTGTATTGGGATACCAAAAATAGGGTATTTTTAGTTCTTTGTATCTTTCTATAGAATTAAGAAATGCATTTTTGTCATCTTTCTATCCGTTTGAAGTATAAACACAGAAGATTTTTAGTTAGTTAGGGTGCCCAAACTGCCAAAATGAAGAAGAGAGAGTAGTCAAGGCTAGCCACAGATGAGGATAAATGTGGTTTTTATTTTCTGAAGCTAAATATAAACTGAGAAAGGTAAAAATGGCCAGGGGCAAACTAGCTGTGTCTAATAGACTTCTACCACCAATGAGACAATAAGAGAATGACAATGTGTCATATTTGACTGTTGTCATAGCTCCTGTGCAGCTTGTTGATGATTTCAGAAGAAACCAAAATATTAGAAAATGTGGCTGTTATTTTACATTTTAAAATAAATAAGATTTATTGTACTTTAATTAAATTTGCTTCTCACTTTTCAAGGTGTTAGAATACTGTCAATATCCTTAATCCTTTAAAGAGTGCTATATCATAATTAGTAATTTGACATTCCAGAAATTTGTCTGTTTAAGTCAGATTTCTTAAATTTCTTTTCATTCTTTATTTGGGTGGCTTATTTTTTTTCATATTCAGATGAGTGCAGAATTTCTTGACCATACCAACTAAACTTTTTTTTTTTTTAATTTTTTGATTTATGCTAACTGTGTATCTGTTCCCAGGTACTTCCTAATTGTCAGAGATCTTCCCATCACAACTTTCATTTTTCATTCAAATCTCCAATTACTATGGACTCTTATGGGTCGTTAAAATTTTATGATGGTACTATTACAGAGCTACTTTGAAATGAATTTAATGTTTTGTTGAATTGTTTGAATTTATCACCTGCTGTTATTTTTTTTTCTTTAAAAATCTCCCTATACCCATCCATTGTATTTAATATTTGTTCCATTAATGTATTACAAATTCCTTTATGTGCAACTGATGATTATGAATAAAAGAAATAATTACCCCCATTGTCTTTCCTTTTCAGGATTATACCAGTTTTATATACTAAGATCCACATTGTATTTTGGATCCAAATCTTGGGAAATGAAAGTTTATCATTTATTTTAGATATAGTGACTTCTAAATTTGATATTTTTCTGTCGTAAGTTTTAAGTGAGATCTGCTATTGTTATATTACATGTCTTTGAGATCATGGGATTTACTGTTCACTCTAACAAGGACAAACAAAACATATTCCCAAAGGACTGAAAGGCAAAAGAGAAACATTGGAGTCGTTTTTGTCCCTAGCTGTCCTCGCTGATTCCTGTATAAGTAATTTACAATGACTGCACATTAACTTGTCTCAGACACAAAATGGGTATATCCCTTCTGTTTTACTTTTTAAGTTAGATTGACCTATTTTTTTTCCTCTTTTCTTTTTTGAGCAGTTTTAAAAGTTGCTAAATTTCAAAAGAGTAAAATAACCTTCAGAAATGGTGTGGATCAAATCAAGGAGGAGAAATGCAAAAAAAGGGGCTGCACAACCATTTCAGTAATACAGTCAGTAAAGTAGTCCAAAACCAATAAGAAGTTAGATTTCAAGTATGGCCCCGAAAAGCTTAAAATATAGTGGCTATAACACTGGGTTTAGAACCATATTACTATAGATCTGAATCACATTTACAGTGTGGCTTTTTACCTCTTAGCTCTTTGTGTCAGGTTTTGTTTTATTTTGTTTTGATAAATAAAAGAGATAATAAAAACTGCCTTTGAATGTGAGTACAAGAATTAAATAAAATCATGGGGGCTAAGGGATCAACACAGTACATAACAAATAATAGGAATTTTAAACAATTATTTGTATTTGTATGTACTAGCCTCCATTCATTTGAGATTTAATAACAAGACGATAGGAAACAAAAAACACCTACCCTGGTGGTATAACCAAAAAGTGACCTTTCTGTTTCAGAATACTTTAGTGAAGTTTCCCTCCATATTTGAGAGACTGCATTTATATAAAAGTGAAACAGCTCATCTAAGAAATAGCTTAAAGTAGCCCTTGTGAAAAATGCTCCTACCTGGAAGAAACTGCTTTGAAGATGATGAATGCTAAATTGTCAAGATGTGCAAATCTAGATGTGCACTTTTCTGATGCAACTGTAGAATTAATCTGATAAAATAACATTATAAATCATTGCAAATGTACACTGTGTAGCTTCTAAAAATTAAATTGACATTCTTGTCTGAGTTGTGAAAATTATTTATTATGGTTTAGGTTATGCCAAATAGTAAACGCTTCTGTTGGAGTAGGGGAAGGAAAGACAAATCAAATCTTTCTGACTAATGATTTAAATAAAGGTGTAATTTGATTTAATTTTAATCTCATTGATCCTAACTCTAGTCAATTTCTGATTAGCTGCAAATGGAGATACATAAGGAAACAAGACAAGTAGTTTAGGAATGGATGTAGCAAGTGATAGTCTATCAGCCAAAGAGCTGCTTATTGAAAAGAAAGAGAATGGCTACTCATTGGAAAACATGGACTACTTTGGGTGGTACTCCAGAGACATATCCATAGGGAATAACAAATCAGATATCATTTGGATGAGTGAGTCATAGACAGTACGTTGGAAAGAAGGCAGCTTGGCTAGCTTATAAAATAAAAATGAAAAGACAGAAAGAAAAAAAAAGACCAAAGAACTCAGAACTCAGACATACAATCTAGACAAAACTGTGCCTGGCAGTACTCCGGCTTGCTGAACTCATTGGCTTTGGAGCCAGTCCAGACTTGGTTTAAATCTCGACACAGTTCACTTATTAGCTGGGCTATCTTTAGCGCCCCCAGCTTGGTCATCAGTAAACAGGAATAGCAACACTTCGTTCACATAGTTGTAAAAAGATTACAGATGATATATGCTGAGCATACTGGCCAAGAGTAACTATTCCACCATGGTAGCTATTATTATAAATTGAAGATGATGATGACTACCCCACGCCTACCAATTGCCCATATTTAAGAGTCCCTATGATTCTTTTCTCCTGGGAGGCTGCCCTTTATGTTTGTTTTACCTGGATTTCACTTATGTATAAATGAATAGAAGCAGAAAATAATTTATTTTGAATTTCTACAACAGTGTATTTCTTTCCACCTCTCTCCCTTAGCCTGGTTGGTACTATGAAAAAAACTAGGAAGCTGTAGCAGAGGCAATCACTTTTATTCTAATCGAGCCTGTTCTCCAGTACCTTTCCACTTTGGGTAAATAGCCATCCAAGAATGAAAAAAAAAAACAAACCTTATTGTCTACCTCCTAGAAAATTACAGAATTACATGAAAATAGTTATATGCAACAAAATTTTACCAGCTTATAACCACAAAATAAGGTTATATTATTTGTAAGTCCTGAAATTACAATAATGCAAGACCTGTTCCACTACTCTGCAGTAAGTGCATTTTTTTTTGTCAGTTTCGTTGATTTGGTCATTGATCTTACTTCCCCAAATACTTTCTGAATTCCCCAGAATAGGCTTATATTTTCCACATATCTGTTATGATGCCCCTTGCAGCTGTACCATCCTTTTGGCTGGCTCTGCTACTGAACACCTCCAGAGTTCCACAAGCATGTACCCATGTGCCAGAACATATGGGATTACTTTCATTCCATAGGAGGGGGGGGGCAAACAATGTCCTTCATTCTTAATAGTGATAGCTGAGACAATGCTGCAACATTTAAACAAGGTTCACAAAAGTTTAAGACGAAAAAAAATGTAAGTATGGCACAGTTAATGAAGTACAGCTACATGCCACCAGCCCAAGAGCACTTCCCTAACTGTGCCATACTTACAAATAGGGTCTTACCTCCCTGGTTCCTTACATGAAAAAACAAAAAAACAAAAACCATTAGCTGACTGTAAAGCCAAATGTCTGCATAGACAGACTCCCATTCATATTTACCAACCAGAACAATCAGCTTCTTAATCTTAAAGTTTCTATTCATTGGTGACATCAAGCTCAATGTCTCATTTTTATCACTGATATTTAGGAGGAGTGTTTGTGTTTCTTCTGAAATCCAAGAAGCATTTGACAAAAGTTTTTAATAATCTACATCAAAACTTTTGACACAGTGATATCAAGAAAAATCTACTGAAAAAATAAAAATATTATTTTTAAGTTAGCTCATGCTTTTCCCAGGAATAATTAGTGGAAACTTGTTTTACATTTGCTTAATTAAATGACCATATTTTTGCACTTTTTTCAAAAAGAAGGAAACCCTCAAGGGTAAGTTCATGTCACAATCTCTTTGGAATAGAAAACTGACCAAAGCTTTGAAATTACTAGCTTCCATTACAGTTTCAGGAATTAAGAAAATGTAATAGAGTCACAATGCCATATGTAAACACAGTTGCCCCTCTGTTATTCGAGGGTTTGTATCCACAGATTCAACCAACTGTGGATCAAAAATAATGGCGGGGGGGAGAGGCGGGGAATCCCAGAGAGTTCCAAAAAGCAAAACTTGAATTTGCCACATGCCAAGCACCACGTTGAATCCATGTGAATGAAGTGTTGTGTAGACATACCCTGCTGTAGCCTATATGCAAATATAGATTATATGAAAATTCTACACCATTTTATACAAGGGACTTGAGCATCTGCGGATTTTGGTATTCATGGGGGGTGTGGATCCTGGAACAAATCCCCATGGATACTGAGTGACAACTGTATGCTCTTAAGATTCTTTATGAAAGTATGATATTCGTTATAAGCAGTTGCTTGTGAAAAGCTAAAAGCTTTGAAATGGAATGCAGCTATCCCAAATAGTTTTTTTTGATGGACTTCATGAAAGACAGTCTCCAGGTAGATGAACTCAAACTCATGGCTTACTCCACCTAAGTATTCTTTACCAAATTAGAAAACAGGTCCTTTATTTGTTGGAAACTGGGGGATACAGTCCCACTCCAGGGCTGAGGGCTTGAGAGCAGAGCATTAATGTGTTGTGTTCCATTTTCCCCTTTGGGACATCTCTGTAGAGGACACAACCTGTAAAACCTTATGTAGTAGCTTTGAATCATAAAAGTAGAGATGCAATTATGGCATCATGTATGTTACTGGGAATCACTTTAACTTATTTCCCTAAAACTAGATAATACTCTTTTGGCTCTTACTTGTTATGAAGTCTATTCATTAATTATGTTAATTTATAATTCTTCTGTTACATGATTTAACAATATTTAATTAATCTTTTGTTGTTTGGGGATCAGAATAGTTATCTTCTTTAAAAGTCAAATTTTGAGTGATACTTAGATATTAGGCCTAAGTCATACTAAGATATTAGACATTTATAGAAATGAAATCACTATGTACCTTGGCCTGAGGGAGTATTGACTGGAAAGGCACATGGGGAAGTATGTAACATGATAGAAATGTTTTGTGTCGTAAGATGTGGATTACATAGGTATATACATTTAAAATGCCTGTATTTCACTCTATAAATGTAATAGCATAATAAATAAAATAAAATGAAAGAGAAGTAAATAAGAGAAAAGCTGGTTATGCTAATCTCACAGGGGGTTTGCTTCCAAAAGAGAAGCCTGGATGAGATTTAAGTGAAAACAAAAGTAAGTCTTCTGAAGAAAGAAGAGCTATAAAGGGGAAAAGTGTTTCTCTGGGAATCAAAAAAGGAGCAGAAATAGATTTAAAAAAATCATTTTTATATGATTCTTACAAATTTAGTGAAAGCAAAGTAGTATGAACATATTTACAGAACTCGGCATGATGTGCTTTTCCAGTCTGGCATAATGATTTTGAGTTCTGAATCTCTTCTGCCCTAACTACTGGATCTGCTGTACAATTTAAACCAAGTGCAAGAAATAAGTGGAAAATATCATAAGGAGGAAGAAATAAGAAATCCCTCTGGAATATTCACTAAAACCTGAATTTGTAAATTGTACCAGTAAGGGTACTGGGAAGAAATATGTGATACACTTAAATGGAGTAATTTAAATAGAGCATAATAATCAAACTATTTAAAAATGTGGACAGTGTGTAGACAAACTAAAAGGGATGATGCAGTGTGTACCCTGCAACTGGTATCATCTCTGGGCTTGAAATGGCAGAAAGCAGGAGTAGTTACTAAAACCTGGAGACAAGAGACTGTGTGGAAACAGCCATGTTTACGAGCAGTGACTTTCTTTTGAGGAACACCCAACCTATGATCACCCCATAAGGCGGAGATCCTTTATCTCCTATTCCCTTACCGCTGATACACCCAACCAGAAAGCAGAAGACAGAAAGAAAGAAAGAAGGTGCTCCACATCATCATATGCCTAAAGCTATGGAGTATGCAAAGAAGAAAGGGGGTGAACAACACTGAGAACTTCTCGGCTGGGGACCCAAATACTCACCAGCAAAGTCAAGGGCCTTCCATTGCCCAATTTTACAACTTTCTGTAAAGACAGAGAAGCCACTAAGCTGGTATTCCAGCATGTTCGCACACTCCATTTGTTTTATATTAAAATATTCAAGACGTGGTTTGGAAGTGGAAATGGGCTGTGAATTGCAAGGTGGTCTATATATAGCATCACAGTGCTGCCTTTCTCATATACAATTCACACAAACACATAATGTTTCTCTACTATAATTTTAAAAACA
Source organism: Rhinolophus hipposideros (assembly GCF_964194185.1). Classification (NCBI taxonomy): domain Eukaryota; kingdom Metazoa; phylum Chordata; class Mammalia; order Chiroptera; family Rhinolophidae; genus Rhinolophus; species Rhinolophus hipposideros. The sequence continues at coordinate 42,488,753 of NC_138051.1, forward strand.
GAATTAGAATACTTGAGGGTGAAGTGGCTACATTATATAACTAGTTTAGATGTAACCACCGAAGAAGCAGAGTAAATTTTAACTTTTATAGATTATAATTTCTCCAGTGATACTTGAATATCACCAGTGTCAAACATTGCTATCTTTCAACAATTATTAGATTACTCCCAATTCAATTCCTACATTAACAATTGTCAAGAGAATAAAGCCAGGGACCCCTAGACTACAATGGGAGGAGAACACTAGCATACGATGTGTCATTGATATTTTTATATGCACATACAGACACAGAGAGAAGGAATGCACAAGTGCACTGCAGAACAGAAGTCTGCTGGACAACTCTAGTCATTAGGACCATCCATGGGTCAGCAACAAGGAGCAAAGATGCAAAATAAGATTAGCTTAAATAAGATAATTACTATCTCCAGCACGTTAAGTCCTCACTGATAAGACAGTCTGCTTCACAGTCCTTAGAAGTGGGATAAGGCTATGGAGGTCCATCCATGTTGCTAAGACCAAACTTTTCATTCCATATTGCCCAAGGATGTTGTACTATCACATCCTAATTACAGTCAGAAAGAAAGAGAAAACGAAAAGAGAAAGACACACTCAATCCCTCAACGGCATAAGCTTGAAATTGCTCATATCTCCTTTTCTCTCATACTTTTGGCCACAACTTATTCACAGGGCTAATGCCTCTTTGCAAGGGAGACTGAGAAATGTAGTCTTTATTTTAGGTGGCCACAAACTCAACTATGGACAAAAAAAACAAAGATGTTGAGAACTCCTAGCCAAAAAAAAAAAAAAAATCACTTGGAGCAATTCAGATAGAAAGTTGTCATAAGGGATTCGTGTCTATGTTTACTAAATCGTACCCTACACAAATTGTTGACACAGAACGTTACACTCAAACCAGCAAATTAAGGTTAAACATCATATGGATACAAGAAAGTAATATGGACCAGAGAAAGGACTTATAAAAGAAAATCATTAGGGGGGACAAGATAAGCAAGCATGGAAAAAAGAAAGGAAGAAGGAAACAAAGAGCAGACAAGGGGACAGACAGCACAATGAATGGGTAATAAATCTAATCAGGCACTGGGGATATGGAAATGGGTATGATTTAATAAATACCTTTTTTATTTTATTTAATAATTACAGAAAAAAGATGAAGAAATAAAATCCAATGATTGTCCATTTCTATATTACTATTGTGTGCAACTAGAACTCACTGAAAGATGTAAAACACACTTTAATACAAGAAAATTGTACTTTACTTACTAATTTCCTGATTTTATTTACTGATTGACGGATGTACCAGGAAGCATTAACTTCCTGGCATTTCTTGCCTGCCAGGAGCTATGCCTAGCAAATGCCCTCAGGCAGGGAGGTGTTCAAGTAGAAAGCTCTTTGGAATCTAGGGAATTATCAAGAACAGAGACAGGTGATTTCCAGGATGGCCTTAAGAGATATGAATGCAGAATGATAGCATCTGTTATAGGAAGTGAATAAGATATACAAGATCTCTGCTCTTATAGATCTTATATGCATGGGATTGCACAATAAACATGTAAACAAATAAATGGATGAGTAATTTCTGGGATAAAAAGGAATATACTATAAAAATAAAACATATTCATGTGATAAAGAATGACTGAAGGATAGGATGAGGGAAAGGGGAATAGGGAGAGCCCAGAGTGGGTTCAGTCATCAAGTCTGAGAAGGAGGAATATGAAATAAGTTCTGCAAAAATCTAGAAGCAGAACAATCCAAAAAGAGCAAAATATAAGAACAAAGACCCTAAGGTAGGATCAGTTTTGGCATGCTCAGCAATCAGGAAAAGGGAGTAGAGTAGGAGGGGATAGAGTGACAGAAGATGAAATTGGAGAGGGGGTCAGATTACATGGATCTTAAAGAACAAGAGAAGGCGTTTGCTTGGATGTTTTATTTTGATATTTTGAGAATTCATAGATCAATTTAAGCATAAAAATGGTATGATCTTATTTATATTTTGAAAAGTCATTTGGGTTACTCTATAGAATGTAATTTTTTATGGGGGCAAGAAGGAAGGGAATTAGCACAATAAGCAGCGCAGATAAAACATGATGTGTCTTAGACTATGTTGGTAGCATTGGAGATGGAAAGAAGCAAACAGATCAGGGTATATTTTGGATCTTTAGCTCACTAAACCTGTTGACATACTGGAGCATAGAATGTAAATATTTTACTCTTGATCACCGAAAGACAAGAAACAGAGGGGAATAAATAGAGTGTTGGGAGTCCAGGAGACTTGGTTTTTGACTTGACTTTAAATTTACCTAGATTCATGACCTTAGGTCAGCCAAACAACCATTTTAGGCTTCGAATTCTTCATTTTTGAAATGGTATCAATAACAGCATCCCTATAACAAGAGTTGTTCAAGTTAAAACCTATAGAGTCTGGACAATTTCAATGTGGTATATAAATTTAATGTATTAGTAGGGATGCCCTAGTTGCTTTTAAAAAATTCTATGCTATTCTTGCTGCTCTTTTATAACCTTTTATTTATGGTAATTAATGTGATTAGTGTGCCAATTTTCTACAGCTGTGCCCTGGGGCAATCGTGCAACAGTTGTAATTTTATAAATTGAGAAAATAAGTAAATGTCAACCTGTAATAAAATCCAAACGAATCTTTGATGAATGTTGATGGTGACTGGTAATTTACCTGATAAAATATTGTAACTGCCCAGTTACCTTCAAATAGCTGATTTCTCAAAATAATTACCATGTTCTACACAGTGAAGTGTCATTAGAGAGAATTTTAACACATACTGGTGATTTTTAATTTGCTAATTTAAATATCATATTTATTTATGAAATAGTAGCATTTTAATTCAGATTGTTATGTTCAAAAAGAGAGATGTATAGTACATACTATGAGTTCACTACTGTACAATAATGAGGCCTTCTCTTGGTCTTTTCTGGGTCATTAGCACTGCTATCACTTACAAAGGGAGTTGTAAGTAATTGTTTCGGTACAAGAGTTCTGCTCATTTCTGACTTGTTTTTAACTACCATTTATAATAAATCTTTCCCCCTGATAAAGATAAAATCTCATTTGGGAAAGAGCTAAAAAGCAATTGAAAAAAGCCTCCCACCTGGAACCTGACCAAATCTTAAGTCTAAGACATATTTAAGAAGTCGGTCTCTATCTTTCTGTTTGCTGAGATGGCATGTTTGATTTCATTATATCTGCAAGCAAACTATAGAATCATGATGACAATATGGTGTTTGATATTATTCATTGATGATCAAACTTTTGACTTGGTTAGCTTTATGTTTTGCTTTTGAAAGAATAATTCACACAGATAGCATCGGTTCAAGAAATTCAGAGGAAATAAGAGTTTAAGATTCTGACTTGAAAATGAATTAAAGAAACATGAAGTAATTGCATGGAATAAGTATGTAGGAAGTTGTGACAAATTTAAAGGGACAGAAGTAGGCCAGAAGTAAACTTAATATTTTTCAGGACATTGGACTCATCTCCTGGAGGTGTTCGTTGTTCTTTGAGCATGACCAAAAACATGGAGCTAAGGATCAATTTTGATTTGTAAATCTAGTCCAGAAAACAGTAAATTCTCTAATGGCTCAAAAGTGCTTAATCTTTGGTCTTCCTCAAACTTTCCATCTGTAATCACAGCTCTGCACCAGTTATTGGATATACATAGGTTATAAGAGAGTACAGATTGTGCCAATATGTTTGAATTAACCATTTCAGTGTTTTGCAATTAAAGATGTAAAACGTTAGCAGAATATGAAGTAAATTTATAATTTTAAATTTAAAAATTAAGAAGTAGAAAAATATTTGAAGAAACACTTCACTAAAGAAGATATACATTTTTTCATATGTCTATTTGCCATTTGTAAGTCCTCTTTAGAGAAATGTCTCTTCAGGTCCTCTGCCCATTTTTCAATTGGGTTGTTTGTTTTTTTGTTGTTGAGTTTCATGAGTTCCTTGTATATTTTGGATATTAGACCCTTATCGGAGGAACTGTTTGCAAAAATCTTCTCCCATTCAGTCGGTTGCCAACATCACTAATCATCAGAGAAATGCAAATAAAAACCACAATGAGATATCACCTCACCCCAGTCAGAATGGCTATCATCAACAAGACAAATAGCAACAAGAGTTGGAGAGGCTGTGGAGAAAAAGGAACCCTCATACACTGTTGGTGGGAATGCAGACTGGTGCAGCTGCTATGGAAGGCAGTGTGGCGGTTCCTCAAAAAATTACGAATAAAATTACCATATGACCCAGCAATCCCTCTCCTGGGTATCTACCCAAAGAATCTGAAATCATTTATACATAAAGACACGTGTGCTCCAATGTTCATTGCAGCTTTGTTTACGGTGGCCAAGACATGGAAACAACCAAAATGTCCTTCAATAGATGAATGGATAAAGAAGTTGTGGTATATATACACAATGGAATACTATTCAGCGTTAAGGAAAGATGATACAGGAACATTTGTGACAACATGGATGGATCTTGAGAATATAATGCTAAGCGAAATAAGTCAGACAGAAAAAGCAGAGAACCCTATGATTTCACTGATATATGGTATATAAACCAAAAACAAGACAAACAAATGAGAAACAAGAACGCATAGACACAGACAATAGTTTAGTGGTTACCAGAGGGTAAGGGGGGTGGGGGGAGGGAGATGAGGGTAAGGGGGATCAAATATATGGTGATGGAAGGAGAACTGACTCTGGGTGGTGAACACACAATGGGATTTATTGATGATGTAATACGGAATTGTACACCTGAAATTATGTAATTTCATTAACAATTGTCACCCCAATAAATAAATTAAAAAAAAGAAGATATACAAATGGCAATAAGCAGATGAAAAGATGAACTGCATCATTATTCATTAGAGAAATGTGAATTAAAACCACAATGAGATACCACTATACATATACTAAGTTGACTAAAATTTAAAAATCAAATAAAACTAAAATACCAAGTGCTAATGAGGCTATGGAGCAATAGAACTCTCCTACTTTGCTGGTGGGGATGCAAAATGATATAGTCACTTTGGAAAACAGTTTGGTAATTTCTTACAACTCTAAATACAAACTTACATAGAACCTAGAAATTCCTCTCCTAAGAATTTACCTCACAAAGGGAGGTGGGGAGAAGTCCATGTAAATACCAATATTCAAATGTTTGTAGCATCATTAACAGTGCCTTAAAACAGGAAACAATCTAAATGTACATCAATCAGCCAATGATAAACACATTCTGATACATACTTGCGATAGATTAATGTTAGCAATTAAAAAGAAACTTCAAATCCATGCAATACTGGATTAATCTAACACAAGACACAAAGGGCTACAAACTGTTCTATACCATTTATGTAATTTTCTGGAAAAGACAAACCGATGAAGACAGAAATCAGATCAGTGGTTGCCAGGGCCTCCAAGAGGTAAGGGTTATGAGTTTAGTACAAATGAACATGAAGGAACTTAAAGGATGATGGAAATACTCTATATCTTGATTGGGGTGGTGGTTACATGATTATATCCATTTGTCAATAATCATAGAACTATATACCTACAAAGGGTGAATTTTAATAAGTGTATATTATGCATCAATAAATGTGATTTTACAAAATTTATTAAAATGGTCTTATAAACAACTTCATGGCAATAACTTCAAAATGTAGGATGACTAGATAAAATTCAAGAGAAATACTACTTACTTAAATAGACACAGGAAAAATAAAAAATCTGAGTAATCTGATATATGTTAACAAAATTAAATATTTACTATATTCAATTTTATAATACTACATTCCAGAAGTCAACCGAAATTTTTTTAAAGGTTTAAGAAAGTAATAATAATTCTAGTCTAACACTTACAGAGAACAGAAATTACGGAACCCTTTCCAACACATTTTATGAAGCCAACATTATTTTGATAGAAAATCTGACAAGGCGCTGCTATATGAAAGAAAAGCATAATACAGTCTTATTATAAAAATTGATCACAAATATTGCAAAACAAATCCAGTAACATAAAAAAGCTTAGTATATCCTAAAAGATTTCTTTTTATTCTAGGAATGTAAGAATGTTTTAATATTCAAACATCAGTAAGTCATCTTTGATTTTGATAATTATACTGTAATTATGGGAGATGTCCTTGTTTTTAGGAAATCAAACTGATTGGTTTAGGGACAAAAGAACACACTTGGCAAATTCTTACATGATAAGGAAAGAGGGAGAATCATAAACAAATGAGCAAGATGTAAACATTTGGCAAATTTGAATATTGGTAGTTTTTTGTACTTTTCTTGCAACTTTCCTGTTAGTTTGAAATGATATCCCTCCAACATTTGCCAACAAAACATGCAAAAATCAATCATACAATTCACTAGTGAATGCAAAGACAAAGTAAATGATTTTCTAAAATCTAAGAAAAATAGCGTAAACTAGAAATAAAAAAACAAATTTATGTAAAACTTCAGCAAACTATAGAAGGCAGCTTTTGAATTTGATAAACATCAGCTTCAAAAATGAGAAAAAAATCTACAGCAAAATCCTTCTCAATGGTGAAATGTTAAAAATTTCCCCTCCTAGATAAAATGTGAGCTAATTACCTACTCTCATCAATTCCATTCCATTTCATCCTATTTTATTCACGGCCAGTGTAACAACGCAAGGACTAAAGAGTTATGATCAGAAAAGGTAAAATGCCACTCTCATTTTCAGACTATATATTTGTGTCCATGTAACGCCCAAGAGAATTTTCTACTAAATTATTAGCAATAGCACACCTCAGTGTGATTTCTGATATAAGGCCAACATTTAAAAATTGTGTTTCTTTATACAACAAATAGAAAAATCAAAATACAAAAATGATACCACTTAGAATAGCATCAAAACATCAAATACCATGAAATAAATTAAATATATGTAAAATCTCTATAGAGCTATATAACATTATTGAGTAAAATTGAACAAAGCCTAAATAAATGGAGAAATAAAATATGTTCATAGATTTAGAACTCAAATTTATAAATGTGTTTATTCTCCTAAATCAATCTATTGATTGCAACAGCAATCATTGCTCCAGCAGGCTTGTTTATTTTGAAAAATTGACACATTGATTCTAAAATGTAGATGAAAATACAAAAGGCTAAAATAGCTAACATATCAAAAACAATAAAGTACTTATAGTACCAGATATCAAGGCCTATTATATAAACTATAGGAATAAAGAAGTAAAGGATTGCTTCAGAGGTAGATAGAATAACATAACAGAATATAGTCTTGAAATAAAACACCTGATTTATGACAAAGGGGGCACTGTAATGTTGGAGGAATGATCTTTGCAATAAATGGTGCTTAGCAACTGGGCATCATAAGAAAACGACAAATCTAGACTCTTACCTCACATCATTTCCCCAAATCATTTTCATTTATTATAGATCTAAATGGGAAAGGTAAAGAAATAAAATTTTTAGAAAATAACAGAATAATATCTTCAGGGTCTTGGTGGACATATTTTTAAAATAGAACATAAAAATTAATCATATGAACTACATTAAAATTAAGAAGGCACTCAGATTGAAGGTCCTGACTTCTAGTGGACCGTCTCATTTGTTTTGGGAAAGATGAGGAAGAACAGTGACATCACCACACACCTTGAATGATCTCCCACTAGTCACTTTTGTGACTATTTTAGCATCAAAATGAAAAATGATTGCAGTGGGTTAGAACATATTCAATCAATAAAAATTCAGGAGTCCATGCTGATTTAAAGAAGAAGAAGAAACTCATTTGTTACTCTTTGAGGCAGCTATTAAAACAACTCTTTACTTTGAAAATTTATACTAAAGGTAAAGATTCATGTATTTATATTGCCGTTCCAGTAAAGAATTGTATTTCAGGACAAACCCGCAATAGCCCCAGTTTGAGAGGAAATGCTCTACTTTACAGGTATTCCCATCACCAGTTAATATGGAGGAGGAGTGATTTGAGTTAGGAAAAAATTTTGCAAACCCTAAGTGAAATCGTGTTTTTAGCAGTTGTTAAAATTCATTAAACAGATGTTTTATGGGGAGATAGGCATTCAGAGACCAACACTTGCACAGGGAGCAATCTAACTGAACAACTGAAGGATCCAGTATCACATAAACCAGTGATTAATCTTACCATCACTAATGGTGAGTCAACCTGATAGTATTGTCTGATGTGATGCAGCTACAAAATATCACCTGAGATTTATCACCTAAGAGTTATTCTGTTCAAGCATGTTTAACTTGAAACCATTAAGGCTTAAGCTATAATTGTAGATACATAGATACAAACTAAGAGATTCCACAAGAAAACAATGAAGAAAGTCCACAAGGTAGGGCATTTTATAGATCAGTTGCCCCTATTCCTTCAACAAGTCAGTGTCATAAAAAGGGAGGTAGTTGTAGATTAAAAGAAACTTAAGGCCGTAACAAGCAGATACAATGTGAGGTACACTTCATTGATACTGGTTTGAAGAAATCAGCTCTAAACAACATTTTTAATTAATTAGGGAAATCTAAATACACTTTGTGCATCATATGTAACAAAAATTTACAAAAATATACATGTAAAACCTGTTAACTGAAAAAGTTCACAAAGCAATAATATAAAATGTTGACATTTGATAAAAGAAATAACATGTACAACAACAAGAGGAAAATGCATTAACAATAGTGATCTCTAGGTGGTGTTCCTCTGTATTTTCTAATTTTGCTACAATGCATTACACTGCTTTTTCAATAATAAAAAAAGTGTTAAATGTGTCAAAATTTCTGAACAGCAAATTACTCTATATGTACCCACTAAAATATATAATATATAGGGATCTATAACGACGAACGACTAATATCATCCAGTCAATATAGAAGTACCTCTTACCTTACTTCTAGATTTAATTATAAAATCCTGACCTTTTTAGTGGCTATTAGCACTAAACCTAGAAAAGTTATATTGTGTCATTGTATACTTATTTTCTAAATTTGTTATTAGAAGTTATTTTAAAATTATGTATTAACTTTTTATATGTATTTGGGTATTCAGATTATTTTAATTACAAAAATGTGTCAGATGGTTGTTGGACTTACCGTGAAATATTGAATAACATGGTGTACACCTGAAACTAACATATTATTGTATCTTCACTGTATTTTAATAAAAATTCTTTAAATGTTAATAATAAAAATGTGCAATGCTTTTTTCAACAAAATATAGAATACTTGTAAACAAAATATAGAAATTAAACATTGCAGGCAACATCATCACCCAGAAATAACTTCTATTTCAGTTATAGGGTTTGTCTTTTAAACAATTGATGTCTATCTATCTATCTATCTATCTATCTATCTATCTATCTACCTACCTACCTATCTATGTTTCTGTCTACATTTGTTTAAACCAGTTTAGTATCTGTTTAGCTAAGTAGATAGGTATAGAGATAGACAGAGACAGAGACAGAGAACACTATAAGTTTATCTGTAACTTAGAGTTTTGTGTGTTTACTTTAGGACTCTATTTTGTTTTAATGACCTTAAACAGTGGTTTTTATTTTAATTTTTAAGAATAGCTCTTGGATTTATTCAATATTTTTACAATTTTCTATTTTCTAACTCATTCATTCTATTTCTATTCTTATTCCTCATTTATCTTTTTCTTTGATCAATTTCATTGTTCCATTTTTAATTCTTTATTTGAAAGCTTAATTTATTAACCTTCAATATTTCTTTTTTACATTAAATTACGTATTTAAAGTAACTCGTCTGAGTGCTGCCATAACATTATTCAATGTTTTAAAGCATAGTACAGTTTATTATTTTCTAACTTTAATTTTAATTTGTTCTTTGACCCAATGAGTTGAATGAGATTTTACACCAGGAGTTATAGATTTTCTGCTTATAGTTATTATTATTAATTTCTAGTTTTATTACATTGTCATCATGAACTAAGTTGTGCATTGCTTTTCCTTTTCTGAATATCCTAAGGGCTTCCTTGAGGCCCAATACTTTGTCCACTTTAGCTTGTTCCATGAGCATTTGAATAAATATGCACATATTAGTTCCCCATTAGTTATTTATGCCCTACTTAATCTCACTTATGTTTTGCCCATTGGATCTTTCATCAGCTGAGGGAAAAAAAAAAAACATTATAAGTTTTCTTTCAAAAATATGTTTCTATTTAGTGAAGAGTTTATGAATTTTGGAAACATGCTATTTAATAAATTCATATTTGTAACATTATGCATATTATCCTCTTCATTAATATACATTGTCTATCTTTGTCCCATTTAATATTTTAGCATCCATGAATGAAACTATTTGATATTAATTTTGTGACCCCTGCTCTTCGTTTCCATTTTCCTGCCAAGCCTTTGCCAAAAAGTTTCATTTCAAGATTTTGAATTCACTTTTATTACGTGTTTCTTGTATACAATAAATCATTGGCATTGTTACTAGATAGAATCCTGGAAAGAATCATGATTCTTCTCACGGGTTCAACTGTAGAGAACTTAAAAAGGTTGCTTACAGAAGTATAACTAGGGTTAAAAAAAAGTAAGAGAGAGATGCTCAGGAACAGAAACATATTAAGCACAGGAAGCCATACAGTGACAAGAGGACAGAGAATGTCACCAGAAACAAATGAGCTGTGTCCTTATATAAGATCATGCAACAGGAGCCATATATGGAGAAATTCAGGAAAAGACACAGCCCCAACGCAGGGAGGAAACAGGAAAGAAACACCCCGTTCTCTCTCTTCCTAACTTAAACCCTACTGCCGCCTTCCACCGAGTGCATTCTGCTAGATTTCAGCCCACACAGGTATCTAGAAGACCTGTACAGTTCTGCATCCATAACCACAGAGCATGTTAGAAAAGAAAAGACATCCAGGAAGCATACAGAAACGTACCAGAACACTGTGCACACTTAGCACCCATTCTCGCCTTTTGCTAAGATTAGGAAAATTGCATCCCCAGCACAGGGGAACAACAGTTGCGTTATGACTTAAACTGTAGCAGGGTGTCAGCAATTCAGTCATACTCCCAACTGGAACCTAAATTTTAATGTTACGCATCATCAGTACTCTTCATACTGGACAGCAAGGAGAGTGGGAAGAAAGAAACACTCAATTAACATAAACTATGTCCGCCTTTGGTCATGAGGCCAAATTTGATTCTCATAATTTCCTTTTTCTATCATCCATTCCATGTTCAAACTGCACTTTGCCAAAGATCTGTAGACAAGAATTTTTTGTCTCATGAGATGAGCCAAATCTTCATTTCATAGGGTCAGAGTCCTTAGTGATCCTGTCTTTTTTTGGTGGCCATAGTGATTCATTGACTTTTTATGGGACATGTAAGTGCTAAAAGGCTCCACCATGAATTTCCTGGATTCCAGACCAGTGACTCTAGCCGAGTTTTCCCTTGTTAATCAGAATTAAACACCCCAGCCAGTAATGTAAACTTCACTGTTGCCAGTTAGGTCAATGGCATTAGGAGCTAAACATGATAAGGATGCAGGTTCAAATCCCAGTTTAATAGAAACACAGCTATGTTGCTTGGCAGAAATTATATTTCCTTCATTGGAAAGCAGAACCTCCAAGGCCACCAAATAAATAAGATATTAGATAAAAATAATGAAATTGATTCCTCCCAAATTCTACTTCTTAGTTCCTGGACCTGTGTATTCTGGGTTTTGGAAACATGGCACCATATATTGGCTGATGGGTTAATCTGCTTTGCCAGCACCACAATTTCAAACCATACTGTCTCTCATCTGGCGCTGTAACTGAGCCTCCAGGAGGCCATTCCATCATTCTATCAGGCCAGCTGCCTATTAGTGATGGGACATGTGGGGGCAAATGAATTTCATGGTCATGGATCTATAGTGACAATTGTTCTGCTGTAAAATAAGTTTCTTGGTCAAAGGCAATGTACTGTTGGACATTATGGCAATAAGTAAGGCATTCTATAAGGCCATGTATGGTAACACTGGCAGAATCAATTGAGGGCAGGGGAATAGGAACCCATTTCCAGAATATGTATCTGTTTCTATGTGAACAAATAATTGTTTATCCTACAATGCAAAGAGCTCACCAGGCTATTTTCTGGTGCCCCTGTGGAATGGTTCCATATCAGCAGCTCAGCATTGCCTCTACTGTTGGTTGGTTGTACTCTCAGAGAGAGTAGCCAGATTAGGCTTACTAAAGGGTTAGTCCATTTTGTTGATTTCATGCATATTCACTATCCATGCTATCATAATTACTTTTTATATGGTCTCACTAAGTAAGCACCAGGGTTACTGGGAAAAGAGGTTTATAGACATCCATCCATGGGAGAGGTCATACACTTGACCCACCTGAGCACTGAGCACCTTCTCTATAGAGGATTGCCCTGGTGAATACAACGATGGGTTTTGGAATATTTGACAAATAAACAGAAGTAAATTACAGGAGTCTGAGTAATCTGCTCATTCAAAATATTTATGACTCTCATACTTGTTCAGACTCAGTCTCATACATATAATTTCCATTTCATAACTTAGAATGCTAATGTGCATGCACAACTCTAAGATTTGATAACTTACAACACCCAGTTAGTATGAACACTTCAAATCACATAGTTACCTGGGGTCCCAGTCTCAACTATTTCTTCCTGTAGCAAGCCAGAAACTGTTCCTCAAATAGAGAAGACCATTTGGCAAATGGGAGTGCCACTTTGTTCCAAAATCCTAGGCAAGTGAACTGTGATCCTCTTCTAGGAGTTATCTAGAAACTTCACACAGCATGACCCTTGGCCACAGATCAGATCTATTGAGTGGTAAGGCCCACATGGCAGGGATGCTTACAGAAAGTGTTCTTTCTGCATGGTGGACAGTGCAAGGTGCAGTTGGTTGGCATTCTCTGTAAAGGGGATATTCTTATGTACTTCTCTGTAATAGCTACTATATCAGTTGGGATACCTGCAAGAAAAAGAATTCTGCTTCAATATCCACCATAGAGACTTTACTGAAGGAACTACTTACCTCAAAGTGAGCAGGATTTGGGGACTCAACAAAGGATTCAACACTCAAAGATCAGAAACAGTGAAAAGCTGTTTCCATCCCTGGACCTGAAGGGACAAGGGATATAAATAGCATGATTTAGCCCAGGAAGAGCTGGAGCTTATAGAGAAAGGTCATCTGGTAGAAACTGTACTCATGCAGTATCAGGAAGGGAATAGAGAAGAAATGCCATGACTTTTCTCACATTTATTGCCCACGGATCTCCTGACAATGCTTGAACGAACAAACACATTTGACTAGAAGCCAGCTGGCAAGGGAACCAAGTGATACAGTCTTAGGTGTTGGCCTCCTGGAGCACAGAACAGCGCAACTAAGGTTGGAGAAGGAATCTGGGTAGAAGGAACAGGATAACCAACACATTTTTTTTCCTGGACCAATATATCTTTTCCCTTTAATTGTTAATTTTATTTCATTTACATATAATAACAGTGAAGATATGTTTAATTTGAGTTTTGTCATCTTACGTAATGATTTCTGGTTTGAATAGTTCTATTTTATTATTTTTTTTTACATAACCCCATAAATATACTCCTGTATGTATATATTTGGGTTTGTTTTCCACCACAGTATGCATCACAGTATGTTTTTTTTAACACAGTATTTGTGTATCAGTTAGGAAGGTTACTACTGGAAAAAAAATTGGGTTTTAGTTTTGCAAATATATAGGGAGATGCACCATATAAATGTTTGGCCAAATGCTGAAAATTTTGTTACCGAATTTTAGTAACCAGAACTTATAGCTTGATGTTATAGTTCAGGACAATAATTGTTGACACTGTCAGCTGCTAGAGTGTTCCTGTGGTCACAATAGCACAGGTAGACACTAACTTTGCTACCTTTTCTATTATTATACTTACAATGATATTCCCAAGAAACTATGAGATTTACTTCCCCTATAATATTAAAGGACAAATGTATAGATTTGAAGGTGCTAGATTCTGAATGTGTGGTTAATGGTGATGACACAGTTTCACTGGGCCAATCCCCCAACCAAAGCTTTGCACACTAATATTTTCAGAAGCAGAATTAAGATCATCATCCTGACTTACATCTTTTTATTTCTATATTTGCCTGCCGCAGTAGTTGCTCCATAAAATCACTTGAGAATATTTGTCTGTAAGTCTTAGCTTTAAAATGTGGCATTAGAAGAATGAAATTGGCTTTCAAGATCAAACAATTGTCTCTGAACTTTGAGCGGCAGAGATTATCGGGCACACTAATTTCAGCAACTATCCCAGTTGAGGATGACCGGAAGGTCTTCACAGCCTGTCCTATACGATAAATGTGCATTCTAAAGGCATATTGTATTGATTAGTATTTCCTCAACAAATGCCAACAAACACACTAATTTCTCTGCGAACAACCACTGGATGTCAATAGGTCTCGCTATGCAAAGTATTACTATTAAGGTATGTTCCAGCAGACATTTTAACATGTGATTGTTGCTGATTCACCCTGTATAGAATCATAACAAACCAGTTCCAAAACTGTATGCATGTTATATACTAGGTCTTTAGCTGAAAATTTTAATATTTCGCATATACAACTTAATCTTTTAAAGTAAATATTCATTTATTTTTAATACATATGAAAGTTTGTAGGGTCATTGGTCCCATCCAAGTTGAAGGACGCTAGAAATGATGATAGAGTAGGTTTGTCTAATATGGTTTCCCAAAGTCTAAGGTTAAATCTAATGGTAAATGGAGATTTGGGCCAATACAGAGGGTAAAGATGAATGTTGATGCAGTGTGTGTGTGTGTGTGTGTGTGTGTGTGTGTGTGTGTGTGTGTGTGTTTACTTGTATGAAAAAGGAACTCTCCAGTGCCCTGCAAAAGTAGTGGCAGAGATAGCTTGCTCAGAATATGTGGGCACTGACCCTGCCTTTTTACACTTGGTTATACTGGTTTGTGGGCTAATTCTCTTTCACAGAGAAAAATTATGGATTTCTAATAATTACCAAAGAATCAGATGAAGTGTTATTGAAAGTTCACTGCCTATTACTGTAGGAGTGAAATCTCAAAATAATGTCATTATGGATGATCTGATAGCTATGTTAAATTCTTCCAGTAGGTAGGGAAGGGTGTGCTTTCCTATTTGTATGAATTTTGGTCTCTGTTCTAAATTGACATAACTCTAAAACTTAAGAGAAAATCATAATCAACCAGAATCTAATCTTTCAGTCTAGCCAAACATTTACTTTACTAACCCAATGAAAATTTTGACGCTCTATAATACCTTTCCATAATCTCTTTCAGTCCATACTTTCTCCATTATGTCCAACTCCCATCCATCAGCTGTCGGTTTACAGTAAAAGCCATTTGTAAAACTGTAGAATTAATTATTGAAATATGTATTCCCTACTCTACAGACTCATATAATCCACATTCCCCTCTGCATTTCATTGCTTATGCATCTAGATCAGTGGTCAGAAAAAAAGATGGAACGGGTTTCATATATTATTCATTCACTGCCTCTCTTATTTCCTGTTGTTCACGCGTCAAGGGACCATAAGACAGCAACAGACCATAAGAGAAGAAAGCAGAGAATTGAACAATATTATGCATGATCCACCTCTTGAAAAGATAGTCTAATGTCCTACCCGAAGATGTTGGCCCCAGGCTCTCATCTGCATATCCTAACTACTCTAATTAGTTATAAGGAGGGAAATTTTCTTTATGTTGTTATACTGTGTATCTTGGAAAGGTAAAGTAAGAGCCTTGTAATAACACCTAAGACAATAGTCTCACAGTAATCTGTGTGATCATATAGGATAGTGGGTTTTATACTTTTAAATTTCTTAAAAGACGGCTATAATTGCAGAATATTTTATGTAAGGAGTAGGAACCAGGTCATATGAAAAGTCGATAAAGCAATTAGAAATGTTTAGCTTAAAGAAAGAAGATTTAAGGATGATATCAGAGCTGTCTTCAAATATTTGAGGGCTTGTCAGTAGATGACCATGGAGATAAATTTTCCACTGTCACACTGGTAGAGATAGGAATGGTGGATAGACAATTTGGGATTGCAGATTTGAACTACGACAAGGAATGAATGATAACAATCAGATATAGATTGCATTAAGGGGTTAGAGAAACAAACAGAAAAGGGGTCATAACAGTTTTTTTGTTAGAGTTGCCAAAGAGGAAATTTGGGCATTGAATGAGGAGTTAGACTAATTAAGCTATATTGACCCTTTCAATTCTGATTTTCTGCAATTGTATGAAATTGTACTGATATTTAAAGATCGTGGTATTCTCTTCCTATTGTTTGAGCTAATAGGAGTGAAGACAATGCATGATAAATGTAGTATAATGACAATTACGAGATTTGGAGTTGGAAAATTGGGACTTGAATTTCAGTTCTATTACTGACTCTAGTAACTTAAAAATTTTAACTTATCTGTGTGTCAGTTCTTTTATTAAAAATAATGATAATTATATTATCTATTTCACAAAGTTATTATGTGGATTTAATTAGATATTCAATACAGCAAGTCCTTAAAGATGAGCTACTGTGTGCAAGACAGTGTTACAAGCTGAGACTCAAAGATGGGAATGAGACAATCCCAGCCTAAAATTTTGCTAGGGTTTATGGCACACAAAGAGATAGCTATAATTCAACATGGTAAATGCTATAACAGAGGTGAATTTAAAAAGTGTTTTATGAACAAATAATGTTGGGAAAGTCAGATTGGTTTGGGAGATGAATTAGGAAAAAATGGAGAAGCAGTGCCATAAATCCCATAAAATACACAGAATTTAGGCAGCACAAAGAATATACTGGAAATATTCAGCATAATTAAATGCATAGAGATGAATAAAAGTCTGCCTTAAACCTAACGCCCCCCCAAATTTTTTTTTTTAAGTAATACAATGTAAGCTCTACCTGGTAAACAGGAAAGGCTGATTTGATTATTTATTTGAAAGAAAAAAGAACAGCACGGTACTTGGCAAATAGCAAGTACATAATACATGCTCTTTTAAAACCAGAATGTTTAATTTCTGGTTCTGGTCATAACAAAATAATGGATTTAAGACTTACTTCCCTGTAATAAAAAACTATAAAACTAGACAAAATATATAATGAAACAGTTTTCAAGCATTGTAAAAGTAGGATAGAGTTGGGGTCCTAAAAATGAAATCCACATTTAAAGCAGAGCTTCCATATACAGCTACTTTTAATTATTTCATTGATTTCATTTTTAATTTTTAATTAAATTTACTGGGGTGACATTGGTTAGTAAAATTATATAGGTTTCAAGTGAACATTTATATAAAACATCATCTATATATTGCAATGTATGTTCATGACCCAGAGTCAGTTCTCCTTCCATTACCATATATTGTACCCCTTCATATACACCTACTCTCAAAACTGAAAGAAATGAAGGAGGAACACAAACAGATAGCAGTAATTTTTCTGGATAGAGAAATAGATTGCAGGATGAAGCAGAGGTGGCTGGAATTTATGAAGATGATCTCACAGAAGAAAGAACTGAAATGAGAAGGAGATCCAAAAATCTACCTATAGATCCTTTTTATTTTTTTGACTGAGTATCAAATTGTGTAAGCACAAGGTAAGATTTCACAAGACCAGACAGAGAACAGTTACTAAGCACCAACAAGCTGAATAGAGATTCCACTGGTTGTACAGTGTTGGAAGGTATTAGAGTTTCAACTAACCAAAGTGACGAGACCTCACTGAGCATCCCCAGGTGTTTAAGTGAGAATGCAGGAGAGTAATGCCACAAAAGTTGGGCCAATCTAGCCCCATCTGAAGAAATACTCTAAAATCAGCCTTTAAAAGCTTAACACCAAGCATCATCTGGATCCAACTGATCTGACAATAAATTAACTGCCTGCTCAGAATAAAATTCAACACAATTTCATAGAAGATTAAAAAAATCTAGACTCTTAATAACACAGTATAGAAAATATCAAACATAAAATAAAAACAACTATTAAACATGAGAAAAAAAGGCAGAAAATTGACACAATCAGAAAAAAACAAGTAATAGAAACAGGCCTGCAGATAAGCAGGATGCTGTCAATGGCAGTGTTGTGCGGGGAACCCTGCTCGCTACGCCATTTGTCATGCGGGGCGGCCTGCGGGGTCTCTGCTCCCGCTCCCCACATAAGAACGCAGGACATGGTGAGGCCAAAAAGGAACACCCACGGAGCCATAGGTAAGGAAGTCATACCACTATGGTCTCACTGGAGGCTGGGTTTACACAACGTGTGACCTGCTGTCCGCTTTGCTGCCAACCGACCGACTCTCCTCGACTCTCCTTACTCTCCTTCAGTCTCCTCCTTCACTCTCCTCGGCTCCCCTCCGTAGCCGCGGCAGTTATATCAGTGGCCAATGGCTCAATGGCTACAGCTGATGGCCAACCAGCCACAGCTGACGGCCATCCACTATCTGAGCCAGCACCTCTCCACATGAGGCCGAGAGCCTGGAAACTGCTTTCTGGGGCTCTGTCCCCACAGGCAGACAAGCATATAACAGATATAAAAAAAGGCCAAAGAGTTAAAGAAAAAGATGAAAGACACTGAAGATAGAAGGATTATCAGCAGAGAAATGAAAATGTAAAAATCCTAAATCTAGCTACCAGGGAAGATACATAACATAAAAGGGAATGATGATAAGGAATATGGCTAACTTCTCATCAGAACAAATGTAAGCCAGATGACAACGGGAAAAATACTTTAAGAACTAAAAGGAGATAAAATATAATTCCAGAATTGCCTACTGAGTAAAAACAACCTTTATAGGCAAAGGCAAAATGAACACATTTTAGATTAAAATAAAACGTGAAAGAATGTGTTACCAGTGGAACAGCACGAGGAAAAACAGTAAAGGAGGTCTTTCAGGCAGAAAGCTAGTGATACAAAATGTAAACTCAAATCTACCAGACACAATGAGTGCCAGAAATAGGAAATATGTGGTTAAATAAAGAAACATGTTTTTGTTTCATAATGTATTTCAAAAACAAAGGACTGTTTAATAAACAATAATAATAATTGTAGGGATATAACATAGGTGGGAGCAAAATGTATCATAGATGTATCACAAGGGATCATAAGGAATACATGGAAACAAACTGGCACATGTATTGGCGTGTATGAACATGTACCTTGCCTTTTTCAGTGTATCAGTACCTCCACATTTCTATACCTACTTGTGGTGACAGTGGCAGTACGGGCAGGGACAGAGAACAATCTTCGCTCTATCGGAAATAGTTTCAAACATTGCTTCAAGATCACAAGCTCCACGGAAAATTTAAAAATACTTATCAGGTTTCACATCATGGAAATGCAAAGAAACTAGAGAGCATTGTTACATATTTGTGTCCCTTCTTTTCAGTAATGAATTCAGTAATCCAATCCCCTGAACCTCCATTCCCATGAAAGAGCATTTGTCGCCCGAAAAGGTATACAGAGCTCATTTGGTAAGCAACTTTGCAGAGGTGTTTGCATGTCATCTTAGAATTCTTGTATATTAAAAAAAAAAAAGGTACTTGTAATTTCCCATTAGTAGGAAATGCCAGTCTTTCCCCAAGATTTTATAAAAATACTGGCAATAACAGGATAGGAAACTGATAAATCTTTTTAGACACCCATTTGAATTAGCATTAATTCCTCATGTCCTGCCACATAATCAATGTGAACTATGAGTGTTTGTTAAAACACTATGTGAAATAAGTTGTCAACTAAGTAAAATTTCAAAAAATATTGACATTTTGGCCTGGTTCTTAATAACCTGTTACTAGATTGTTCGAGAAGTCACTGTGTGGGAAGGTGAGGCACAGTAGCAGGTAGGATTTCCTTAAACAACAATGACAACACCAAGGAATAAAAAGTTTCAACAGGAAAATACATAATTTGTATTATCCTTACCTGGTAGTTTGAGACTAGTGTTGCACTTAATAATTGTTACATCTGATGTTGTTTGTCAGGGAATCTAATATATATCCAAGATTTTTCCCCTAAAAATAAAGTCTTGACACCTTGTTATTGAAACATGAGGTTCCATGGCTAGCTACAGAAAAGATTTTTAGAGGCTAAGACTTCTCAAGTTTATTTTGTTCTCCATATCTGCTTCTCTCCCTCTAGAGGTGTTACAAAAGAACTTGAGAACATCCATAGTAGGACAAAGGAGAAGAAAAAAAGATTGAGTTTATTATGATAAATTATTTGTACTAATTTGGAAGCCAGGTCCCTACAGGGATGTCTTTATCCAAACAATTGTACGCATTTGGTCTAGGAAAAAAGCAGAGCATGAAAGTTCTCATTGTACTTACTAGGTTTGAAAGTTACCTGCTTAGTTACTCCTGAATGTGAAAACGAGCCCTTGTAAAATATCTTTATGTTGATCAGTTATTCTGTTGCTAAAAACAAAAGAATCTTAAAATCTTTTATAGGAGTGTCTTCCTCTTAAGAAGTTTCACATTACTTGGTAATAAATCAAATACTGCTTAGCTCTGGGTCTTTGGATTATTGGTGACAGTTTGAAAAAAGGTAGTTAGCTTTTTGCATTTGATTAGTTAAACATATTCAGATAGTCTATTTTCTCCAAGCTCTCAAAATGATTTATTTTCAGAAATTTATTTTTGAAAGTCCATTCATTAATTAAAAGTTCAGGTTTTATCCTGTTTTTCGGTGTACCCTAGAAAAAATAAGGACACAAATACACCAATTCACATCAGGGTAATTTTTGCCCATAATATTAGTTTTGACTTAGATTTTTACATCACTCTGAGAATGTAATTTTATAGTTAATTCATTATAATAAAAGAGTTTGAGGGTGTAAGTTCTATTACAAGACATTTGAGGAGAATTGTTTGAAAAATGTGGAGTTGATGTCATCTTATCAAACTGGTCACTTTTCCTAACAGAGATGAAAACTGTGTATCAAAGGAAAAAGAATTCAAAATATTTTTCCAGATAAATAGCATAAAATCCTATTTCTTTGATATTATATACAATGCATCAACTATAAAAGACACACTTATTGAATACACAAGAAAATTTGTACGAAAGTCCTAAAAACGTTGTTTTATCGATATCGGAAACCTATGTCTATAAATATTACATAATGAAAGTAGTTTTCCGATATCTAGTACAGCCATGTCACAAAGTTTATAAACTGGAGACCCTAGCAATTATTTTATGAGAATGACAGTAGTTCCTTAAGTTAATCACGTTTTTTATTGTGCTTCCCATCTTTCTGGATAACTGCAAAATTATATGTGCATATACCCACAAAAATAAAAGCAGGGCCTCAATTGGTAGTTTATCAATTACCTGGGGCAGGTAATCTTAAAAAAAAGTTTACCTTTAAATTTTAATATGACTGCTTCAATAACTAAATTGCACATTATTCTAAGAAAAAATAATTATGAAATATTACCAATCACAGCACTAACGAAGGTATTGGTATCTTTACTCTAAAAAACCAAAAATTGAAAAGAATTCAAATGCCCAAAAGTAAGAGAACACATTCTTTTAAATGTGATACAATCAAATAATTGAAAAGTACTCATAAACACTGCAACAATGAATGAGGTACTGATGCATTCAACGGCATGGAAGAATCTCCACCACACTTTGAGAAAAAAAAAAAAACAAAACACAAAAAACATATACTATATGACAATATTCTATAAAGTTTTACAATGGTCAAAATCAATCTGTAGTGATAGAAATGAGAGCACTGAGGGTTGAGGGGTGATGGGAATTGGTTAGAATGTGTTATGAAACATTTCTAAGATCTAAGATGATGAAAATGGTCTGTATCTTTCCTGGGATGTGAGTTACTCAAGTGTATGCTTTTGTCAAAAGCCCATGAATAATGACTTAAGATGTGTGTGTTTCACTGTACTTAAAGTATACTACAATTGAAATGGATGAAAAATAGTATCTAAAAACCTGGGAAAATAAAACTAGTCTAGATTTTCCCATCTTAGAGTGAATTTTTAACAAAATTCAAAGATATTTGGCCAAAAAGTAGACAACAAACAAATGATCACCAGATTAGCATTTGTGGTATGCACAATAGTTCCTCAAAGATATCCACTTCCTAACTCCTGGAAACTGTGAATATGGCAAAAGGGACTTTATCTTTGTAATTAAGGTTACAAATCTTAAGATAAGTAGATGAGCCTCCATTGTCCAGGTGGGCCCAAATCTAATCACATGAACCCTTAAAAGCAGAAAATTTTCTCCAACTGGAGCAAGAGAGATGTGGCAACAGGAGAAATTGAAAAGACTCCAAGTGAGAAGGATCTGATGTGTAGTCACTAGTTTTGAGACTGAGATGTAGGGGTTCACGTATGAGTTTGGATACAAGAGTCATGCCTGTGGGTGCTAAAGGTAGCTTCCAGCTGATATCAGCAAGGGAAGATTTATAACTGCAGAAGAGTGAAAACAGTGACCTACAACGGCAAACTCCAACAACTCGAACGGAGAAGCAGATTCTTACCCCAAGCTGTCTAACACCTTGATTTGGAACTTGTGAGACCTCTGACCAGAAATGTGAGGTAATAATTAATGCTGCTTAAGCCATTCAGTTTGTTGTAATTTATTATGGTGGCAATAGAAAACTAATACAGTATTTCAGAATGAGACTGGGACGTGAAGAGACCTTGGTTTTCAGGAAGGTTAAAAAACATTACGTCATCAATCTTGTGAAAACATAGAAAATCTGGGGAGGATAAAATTGATAACATCTTTTACATTTATATTTAATTTGTATCAAATTCTGCTACATCATTTCTATTAGCCAATCCATCTCTTTTTGTTTTCCTAGAGCTTCTCATTGCTTCTATTAAAACCCTCTCCAAGTATAAATTTTATTCTCAGTAAAAGCTTCAGTACATGGATATACTTTGCATTTTAACTTCATTTATATATAGGAATTTTTTAAGTCCAAATGTTTCTGTTGATTGCTGTAGTTATACAGGGAAAAATGATGGAACATATAACTATTTTATTTGGAGAGCAAACCAAAATCATCAGATATGCCTCAGGGCTCCTTTGTCAACCTTAAATCAAGTTAGGAGAATTTGTTTTACAAACTGGCATCATTGACTGATACTTTCAGTTTCCTTTCTTGTTCCTTTACATAGACTTTCCCTCATCCCTCCTGGAAAATTATTACATCTAGTTAAAATAAGGCTTTCTCATTTTTCATTCTTGTCACCATTTTATGAGTCATTGCTTCTGCTCTTCATCAAAAGTCACTTCCCAAATGCAATGTCTTTTCTTGCTCATGCTGGACAGAAGTGAAAGATTAGAAACCAAACCACATGTAGTGTTGCTCCCTATGGTCACCAAGGGGTAGCTTTCCATCACTAATTGAAATGACAATGTTTTGGTTTTGGTTTGGGAGTTTTTAAGCCAATCTGACCTCAAAACGTTTCAATATATGAGAAATACAAATCTAACTAAAAAAGGAAATGTTCCCTGAGTCATTATTCAAGATACTAACTTAAAAAAGAAATCTTAAAGTTCTTTAACGGAGAAACATTTTTATGTTGGAACATTAAATAATGATTCCTTTGCTCCATCATTAGCCACAAGGGACAAGTTTACTATTTATCATTTAAAAAAAAAACCACACAATAACAGTTATAGAAGAACACCTGAATTTATTGGCTTCAATAAAATGTGTTTGTGCTAAACTTAAGTAATTTAAACACAATCCATAGAAAAGATCTAATGCATAGTTAGTACTGATTTGTCCCATAAGAATGTCCACATAAAAATATTCATATTCTATTGCAAATAAGCTTGATAAATACAAAGAAAATTATAAAATCTCTGATGTCATTCTATTTTAAAGATTCTAACACATTGCCCTTTAAGTCTTCTTAGTTCTTAATTCACATATCATTAATTACTTTCTGTTAGTAATTCCTTTTCAGATACTTTTTTTTGTTTTGTTTTTTGTTTTTAATAGAATTAAACAATGATAAGCAGTAAATTGTCTCACTATTTGTGAGGCTGGGTTCTTATATCAAGTATCTGAGAATCAGTGTCGAATTATTTTTTATTTTTTCATATTAATTATAGTCATCATTGAAAATTCAGTTTCGTTCATTAAAATGTTAAACAAATGCTTATGTGATTTGAAAACAATTTAAGAACTGAGGCTTATATTTTGTTCCACAAATATTAAAAAGTAGTTTGCTCAAGTTCATTTAAGATATAGTTACAAATATTTCTTGTTTTATATAAATAACTTTTTACAGCCTATGGAATGAGAACAATTTTAAAGTAAAATAAATGTTTTCTTTTTTTCCCATTGTTTCTTTTTACAGCACCTAAAAAAATACATTGAAATTTTAGAAACAGCAATATGAATTTCTGAAACTATACGTCATCATAATTTAACTGAAAATTGGGGGTTAGATCACTAAAACAAAGTAGGTTTAATAATCCTAATGGTTTTTTCCCTCCTATTATAAGTAACCAATGAAATCCTCCCTTTTGCTATGTTTGAAGTATGAAACTGTTTTCAAATTTAACTGGGCCAACTCCAAATAAAGAAACTCTATCACTGAAGTCTATGTAACACATTTGTGATTATAGCAATAAAAGACAAGTATAAAAGCAACTTCCAAAATTTTTTTCAGTTCTATGTAATAGAACTGAATGACATATTAGAACCACATAGTGTATTATCCCTTTAGTATCAGGTTGAGAAATGGGAAGCAAAAAAGAAGAGAAACAATATTTATTCAGTGTATGCTGTGAACTCTGCATGTGATAGATTTTTTGGTACAAATTTATTCACACAGGAACCTTATAAATTGAAAATTATCCCCATTTTCCATACAAGAAAGTTAAGACTCAGATAATAAAGTAACTCATCCCAGGTCACATAATGCAAATTTCTATCTTTATTTGTCGAATTCCAATGCCCATTATGTGGCTCTCTGGAAGGAGAACAAACTGGAGAGGAAGAAGAGTATAAAAAGCAGTGAAGCAAGGAATCTCTAAACTCTGTAATGCAGTCAGGGGCATAGCATATTGACATCTTTGTGGAACTAACACCATTACAATGTAAACTTCTCTCAATATATCTTACCATTTCTTCACCCTCAGCTATAGAGAAACATAGAAGGGGCAAGGTATCTTCCACCCATTAAATTCTCCTAAGTTGATATAAATGCAAAATTTCTAGATATTGTGCAGTCGCTGATCTAGAGTGAGGCAAGTGAGGTCCTTGCCTCAGGCGCAAAATTTAAGAGGGTGACAAAATCTCAGTAATCAGGTAAATAATATTCTGATGCAATATTTTATTGTCAAAGTTAATGCAAAAAAAATCCATGATGAGTAACATGTCAACATTTTAAATAAAGATGGAATCAATATTATTGAGTTTTCCTTTTGCTTCAGGCTCCCATAGGTCTTGGCATGGTACTGTTATTAATGCTGTTAGATAACTAAGAGTATCTGCTAAAGATGATAGGTAAAAATGCTGGGTCAAAGGATATACGTATCATACATGCATATAATTATCATATTTAATTACTCTAAGTTTACCTTTTTACATTTTAACAAATTTGAAATTATAATGTGTCTCCCAGGGGATCCTGCCTCACAACCATTGATGGTGAGGCAGCAGTCCTTATATGGTTGTCATTGCTTATGCAGGTAAATTTGCTTTAATTCTTGGTGGCATGACTAGACAAACATAACCTACTTATTTGTCTGACAATAAGCTATTTGTTATTTTCTATTTGTTATTGGAAAACCATCCGTTGATGCATTCTGGTAAGATCAAGAAAGTGTCAATGGTAGAATCAAAACTTGCAGAATGGCTTAGATGAAAGTCTGGTGAGAGTACTGGAGCACTGTTTATGACAAATGATGTATCACCAATGCTCAATATGACATTATTATTCAATAATGTGTGGCAAAGAGAAACACGGGTGAGTCTTAGTCAAAAAGTAATTAGACTGTTAACACAAGGGTAATTTAGAAATTTATCATCCTTTTAATATATGCACACTAGTGATATATAATTTTAAAATCTATATTTAAGCAAGTTTAAAGAATATAAAATAAAAATCCAACATGATAAGAAAGTATACATCTTAGCTTAATTATCAGTGTTTTCTTTTTTGTTATTGATATATAAAAGAATAGTTTGTCTTACAACTAATGACATTCTTAAATTCAATATGGCATTGCCAAAATGAGCTACAAATAAGATTTTCCTGTTAGCACTAGGCAGGTATTTTCTCCTAATCTATACCATGTCATTAACTTTATGATAGCATTCATAGTTCAAAGTAATTTTTTTCATATTCACATCTATTTTTACTTTAAGTACTTATTTCAGCAGATCTTGCACATCCTATATTTCTAAAATATTATTTTATATTTTCGTTTCATACATTAATAATGTCATTTCAAGTTTTACATACATCTAGAATTTATTTTGGTATACAAGTGTGTGAGTA
The DNA here is from genome assembly GCF_964194185.1 of Rhinolophus hipposideros. Classification (NCBI taxonomy): domain Eukaryota; kingdom Metazoa; phylum Chordata; class Mammalia; order Chiroptera; family Rhinolophidae; genus Rhinolophus; species Rhinolophus hipposideros. Next base: position 42,515,349 of record NC_138051.1, read on the forward strand.
ACACATAGATATACATATAATTACATTTTAAAGAAATCATAATGACTCAATCACCTATCGTTTTTCATATTTTTTTCTTTTCTTAATAAAAACATGGGTTTTTTTTTTAGGAAATACTGCAGTCAAGTAAATAACTGTAGTACTTTCACTTAAAATACCAGATTCTCTTAAAATTATTTTTATCTATTCTGTTATCTCGCTCTACATATCCATGTTCCATCTATATACATATCTATCTATTGATCTACTCAAACTTTTAGGATGCATAAAATTTGAAATATATAGCTTTCTTATAGTTTTTATAACAATAATACATGCTTATTATTTTTAAATTTTAACAACACGAAAAGTACAAAGAAGAAACAAAACAAAAAAATCATCCAAAATGAATCTTACCAACTCTTAACACTGGTTATTTCTAACAACTTATTTGTTCCCAATTAAATGAAATTCATACAAAAATTGTAATGACTATAACGGAATAGCTATTTACACGGAATTCATTTAGTACCTGCTGTATATTATGCATTATTCTGTATTATTACATTTGTTCTCTAATCATGACAATAATTTTATAAGAGAGGCATATAACAGAATATTTCATCTATCTTCTAGATGAGAAAATGGAAGTGCTTTGTGGCAAGTGGCATGGCCAACAAGTAAATTTGTTGGAATATGGTACCAAAGTCAGCTGGCTTCAGAGTCTAGAGAAAAAAATTCTAATATGCTCCAATGCCGTCTACAATGAATCCAATTCAGTTATGACTGAATCAGATGGATGTATTGGCATTTCATAGGTACAGACTATTCAGTGAACTCATCATGACTTATGCACCTGTCTGTATTTTCCCCAAATTCCCCATCCCCCCCACGAGTCCCACAAAACACACACGAAACACACAAACACAGTTAGTTCCTTGAGATTTGAGGTCATAGCTTCTATTTGAACATCAGAATCTAGCACAATCTCTCCTACTATACGGTCACCCCAAAATGTATATTATGAATGCATTAGTGACTAGATTCTAGCATAAACCCATAGCCATTAACTCAGCTGCCATATTTTGAAGCAAGAGTTAAGACCCTCATTGAAGCTATGCCATTTTCACTTATGTAGAAGCATTGCTACCAAAACCAGAGCTTGGGTAGTAGGCAGTAGTAATCTCTTCCCTGCTTCCCACACAGAAAGACAAACTCAATGCAGTCTACAGCTGTCATATCCAGAGGTCACAAAATTGCCATTTTAAGAGCAAGTGATGCTAACTGAAACAGAGTAGAGGCAAAATGATTATCAAACAAAATCAAATAAGAGTCAGACCACATTCTCTCAAGATCTTGCATATGAGATTATCATAAAGGACAGCAATTTAGAGGTAATCACATGCCTAATGTGCAAATCATGCTGGTCTCATGGTGACTTCATGAGATTAATGTTACATAAATGCAGGTGAAAGAAAACAATCAGGAGCCAAAATTGTGTCTTATCAGGGTAAGTGTATAATAAGTTTGTATTTCCACACAATTCCACGGAGCCCTGATTAAGCCAATATGCATTCAAAGCAGCAACAGCCACAATGTCCAGCCTGTGAGGAAGAACAGAAATCCAATGAACTCAAATGTAAGATCCCTAATTGTCTCAATGCAAGTAACAGGCCATGAGAGAGCATGCAGCCCTTTCCCTCAACAATCCTTAAAACAGGTTTTTACTGAATTTTTAAAACAGTCTGTAGAAAAAAGTCCAAAAATAGGAACATAATAAAGGCAACAATTCGTAAAATCATTAAAATGATAGCACCAACCTATTGCTTTCACAATTATAATGTTCTCTCAAGTTCAGTTCATCTTCTCCTTGCTATACTTTTTAAAAAAATTTTCAATTTCTAGACATTTATACAATTTTTATTTGGAAATACTAAGCTCTAGAAAAATGTTCCTCAATTATATGCCATAGAACCAGAAATGGGAAAACAAGTCTAAGATGTAAATATTCCTCATGATTCATAACTAAATCTTTGTATTCCTCATTGAACTAAAAAATGTACCTTTCATCTGCATTCCAATTAAAAGAAAATACAAAGGAACAAAATGAATATTTTAAGAAATGCCAGTTTTCCGCACTCATTTCTCTTTTGCCACTAATAGCTAGTACCTAGTTATTAGTATACCACATTAGTACCTAATAACTAAATAACTAGTTCACCTTTGCATACCGGGCTCCAAGAACAACTGTTTCGTTCTGATAAATTGTGACAAACAGGCAAATCATGCAGATATGCCTTCCTTGCCTTCAGTTTACCACAAAGAGAAAGAGACCAAAGTGATGAACGGGGGAAGAAAGTTTTGTTCTCGAAGATAGACATGTAAGGTCAAGGTATAAATTTTAGGTAGACAGGGAACAGCTTCTTTTGTGAAAAGAGAAACGACTTGGTGATATGTAATGTACTTGAAATGTCAGAAAAAATAAAGTATTATGTTTTAACTTCAAAGTATCAAGTATGGTACTACAGTTAACCTAAGGGATATGGGTTTCAGAGAGTACAAAGGGATCAAGAGTCAGACTTGGCTGCACTTCTTCCAGTGGTTTCCTCTGAGTCTTAATCAAACTAAGGCTCCATTGTACTTGGGGAATCATTGCTTGAACTTTAATCTGCTTCGTTGTTGCCTTTCATCTGCTTCTTTGTTGCTAAGGAACTAGATGGATTTATTGATTCTGATTTTGATTTGTAAGAATTTCAAGAAAGATACTTTAGTGCCAGACCAAGGTACCCAATTTATAAGGTGCTGGAAATACTTTGTAAAGATGCAACCTTTCTATTGAGTTATTAAAGCACTTAATTGACCTATAAAAGAATAGGTGTGATTTAGAGGCCTGATGCCAGGTTACAAAGTGCTGGCTAGCTCAGAACTGTCCCTTTCAAGATTAATGAAGAGTCTTTGTTCAGTTTCCAGACACTCTTATGGTTAATACTTGATAGCGCACAATATTTTCACCCATCAAGGGAAGTTCAATGCATTTACTTATAACTCCTAACTGAACAGCCAATCTATAGTCAAATGTCAGACCATGTGTCTCTAGTAATTTGTAAGTCTAGAGGAGTTTTAGATTCACTAGATTCTGTATTCTGGGGCACTGGTAAAAAAAAAAAAGAAAACAATGTGCTGCCAGAACATGGATGATTGATTTGGTTTCATTGCTCATACTCACAAAATCTTGATTTCCCCTGACTTCCCACTCAGCAAGCTAGCAGAGAAATGTAATAGTGACAATATCATAGCACTTTTCTCTGAGGAGTTCAAAGTATTTTCCAAGCGTCTCTTCATTAATCCTCACAACATTCTTATGAAGTTAACCAGAAGCGAGATTACTTCTATTTTACAGTAAGGATCAATGTTTTCCATAGACAGGTGACCCATCCAGAATTTTGTCGGCTATCAATGGAAAATCAGGATCACAATTAGGTTTTCTGTATCTCAGAAAATCATATAATTTAATATCCAAAATAGGGCACTCTGAAAGTGAAAGGGGAAATAAAATTACGACAGGACATTAGTCATAAGCTGAGACACACTGCCCATAGACCACTGAGTGAAATAGTGACAAAAATCACAATGTGTAAGGAAAGTCAATGGTTCAAGACAGAAATATTAAACTTCCTGGTGTGGGGAAAATGTATAAGAACATAAGTAGTAAGTCAAAGGACTTGTTTCATTTTCGTTACTATAAAATAAAATGCCACTACTAGTAGTTTGTTGCATTTACTTTTAGTCTTGTGATATGCAATTTTTAGAAAATAGCTGAAATTATACATTACATGTACTTTAGTATTCAGAATGTTTAATTTAACATATCAAAAATTATTTTCTAATTTACTAAAAATGCTTCATACGCTTTTTTAAATCACCACAGTAGATCCCAGGATATAGATACACCATAACCAACAGAACAATAACCTAATCATGATTTACAACTGTAGATTTGTGAAATGTTATCATGAGACCTTTAGCATATGTTTTTAATATGTGTCTAATACTTTTCTTAGGATATAGTCCTTTAATTGCCTCTAATTATATTGTAAATTTTCTCTTGCAATGCCTTTTATTAATAATTCTTTATGCTTTAAGCTTACCTTTTTGAGTGACTTATTCTTTAATCCTATTGAGATTTTGGATGTTTGATTGAAGGTAAAGATCAGGCTTTGTGTCATTGTTACAAAAAAAATCCTATGATTACATTTACCAATTCTTCATTTTTGTTTTTCAGTTTTCTATTACATTAATGTATTCCTATAGTAATATTGTCTTTTATTTTACTTTTCATAGAGGTTGTTTCACATTCTTCTTTGAGCTGCTTGGTGTGAATTATTTCATTTGAGTTTGATTTTCCGTTTTACTCATGGCAGGTATTTAATGCTATGCACAAAACTCAGTAGAGCTACAGCCTCATCACCCAAATCCTGATACACAGTGTTGGAAATTTACTAAATCAAATTAGCTATGCTCTTCCCTTTAACTTTCCTGAAAAAGATCTCACCTCATCAACAGTCTTATTTGGAGCTCTCACTTTCATAATTCTTTAGATTACCTATAAATTCTAAATTTTTACCTCTGAATTTATTTTTATCGGGCATGATTATTTTAGTTCTTAATCTTGATGAGATGGTTTTAGATTTCCTTACCTAAATTTTGAATTCTAATTTCTAGTTTGAGACTATGTTGTTAAAAAGGATAAATACTGTATATTTTGAATTTTGCTCTCCAGGTAATTGCTTTATTATTTAGAGGATCACATATATTGATATGTCTTTAAGAAAGATATAATACAGGTAAACGTGTGCATTTTTAGCTTGTAATGATTTCAGTCTTGAATTCTACTCTGAAATTAATATAGCCCATCTGGATTTGATTTTGCTTTACATTTGCTGGGCATATCTTTGTCCATCTCCACCCCTCCTCCCCTTACAAATGCTTATACTATTTCTCTCGGTTGTAAGATTGTTTTTGTAAGCATCACAGGGCAGAGATTACTTTTTACTAATTCATTCTGGTATTCTTCGCCTTCTGGTAAGGAAATAAAACAATTTATAATTATCATCCTCCCTAATAGTTGCTTGGATTTTATCATGTATCCTATGCTTTGAGATGTTTTATATCTTACCTAAAATTTACCTTGTATCCTGTTCTTGCAATGGAGTGAAAAAGTCTTTACATAATTTTATTTGGCTCAATTTTATCCACATCTCCTTGGTATCAGAGAGTGATCACTCAACCAGATTACTATATAGGATTTGTGGGAGGAATTTGGAACCAGGCAGATCTCTGTTCAACAGCTAGACCAGTGGCCTTTACAAGGATGTATGTATATGAAGAGGGGGGCAAGATCAGTCAATGGGGTGTAGAAAGAAATTTTAATAATTCTATTCATATTTACTATTTAGTATAGAAATTTGGAAGAAAAATAAGCTTTCCTAACATTAGTATATAAACTCACAGCAGTACCCCCGATTGGTTGTTACATCAAAAGGTTGTGTTTTATCAACAGCTGCTGAACAATTCTGAAGACAACGGGAGTTCCATCTTCCAGAGAGGATGGCAATAGTGCGCTCTTCTATTTGTTAGTTTTCAGCATATTGTGATCTATTGCAATTGATGGGCAGCCAGTTAAATAGTTTCAATTAACCTTCACAAATGATCAAGTGAATTAAGATTTCTAAAAAGATAATATATATTTAACATAATCATAGGTATCTTAGTTAGGCAACATAGAACAAGAAAAGAGCAAAACTCATGCTTCTCCATACTTTTCAAATAAGCTAAGTCTATGTCAGCATTATTTCTAGGGTCAATTCTAACAACCGAAATATATCTGACAAAACATAGCCAAAATTATTTTAATTATCAAGAAAATGCTTTGAATGGATTTATTCTCATAAACTTCTATAATGAAATGATAGTAAAGAAAATAAATACATTTAAAAATATTATTGCTTCCTTATCTCTTAATTTTTATATTTTAAAAATAATTTCCATGTAGTACATGGACATTCACAAGTTATAAACGTTCAGATTCTATGAAATGCTTTTACTGACAGGGATTCAATGAACAAAGTTGGAGACCTTTTACATTTGGCCTTCAGAATCAGGAGCACGTTTATCTTGCTCATCCTTATATTTCTAAAGCCCAGCTCTACATACTGTGGAACTAATTATGCAACTTAAGAGCATATGCTTATTACTATAAACTAATCTCTGAAGAGTCTTCTCTTTTCTCAACTGTACATTTAAAATGTTATAGATTATTTAGTAATGATTCAATGATTAAAGGAGATTATAATAACGGATACTATTTCTATATGATAGTGAGCAATGATTGATAATAGGTAGCTGTTACATCATAACTTTTCTAGATAAATTACATACAAATGGATTTGTCATCTCATATCTATATCCAGCTCAATGGTCACAGCTCCAAGTTTGGATTAATAATACAGCCTGACAGACTTACTGCTGGACATGAAAAAGTTATTCCCACAGATTACTGAGTTGCTGAGAAAACGTTCAGGGAAAATAAACTTAAATTGATGCTGCCTATTGGCATAATTTATTCACCTCCGACATTTTAACAAATAACTCTGGCAAAAATGGGCCGCATTTGAAGATAATAATTGAAAAGATATCACTATTATCCCTGTGCAAAATATATTTAAAGTTGAATAGAGAAAAGCAACAGGGACAATATGACAGTAAAAGGTAGGTAGGAATACATACCACAGTAATTGTCATTGAGACACAAATTTAATGAAAACTTGGAAAACATTGTCCTATAAAATAAAAACAGAAAACTTCCCAAACAAGAGGGCTCTTCTTACATAAGAGATCAAAAATGAGATAACAGGGCTTTAAGCAGGTTTTCATCTTTTGCTCTGGGAAAAGTATCTTTTTTTTAAAGTATAAAGATGATGGAGTAGAGCATACAATAACTATAATATGCTATTTTAAAGATACACGTATTAGTAAGTGATGTTAGTATATAAATATTTACAGATTAGCATCCTAAATTCCTATTTTAAATGTGTAACTGAGTAATTAAGTATTGCTTTTTTGAGTTGAAAACTATGAGGATTACTAAGTTTTCAGTACTTGTGTAGTATTTAAAACAACTGAAGTTTCGCCATTTTGTTAGGTGATTTATTAGCTTTATAAAGATTAAGTATTCTGGAAGGTTTTGTTTGTTAGATAATTAAAATGTTCTCAAAGATAAATGAACATATTAAATTTATAAATACAGTTTAAAATCTTTAAGGGACTTTAATTAAGTTGTAAATAGAACCAAACATTAATCAAAGACCCCTTAAAATTACTTTTAAATGTACTACATTTATGAATAGAATAGTTTTAAACTCTAAAAAAATTTAAGTGTTTTTAAATTTTTATTTTAATGTGCTGTACATTAACTTAAAATACTAAACTTATTGTCAATACTCCTTTTTATATTCAAAAGTCACACTAAAAAACCCCACTGATAGCTACTGTAAAACTCTGTAAGCCAAAGCCCTGTATAGATTTTACTTCTCATGATCTGAAAATCATGCATCAATTACTTCTTATTACTATTTTGTTCTTAATTTTAAAATGCTATACATGCACATAGGTTTAGGAGTCAAATAGCTCTTGAACACTTAATATGTAAAATGGTAGTATTCCAACTCTTCCTTCTCATTTCTCCACCCCCGGAAGATAGTACTATGAATTAATTTAGCATTGCTTTTGGATTTTACTTCTATATCTCTGAATAATAGTCTAATACACATACTTCATTATTGTTCATCATTAAGTATTTTTGATTGGTTTACCATTATGAGAACTAAAGACTTAATTATCCTTCCCATTCTTCCTATATAATTATATCTTAACTTTGGATCGATATTATTCATTATTACGACTATGATAATGCTATTTACAGTTCACCCATTTAGCATAAATAATTGTATTTCTCTTCTACACAATATTTTCTTTTTTAAGTTGCTAATTTTCTTATTTTTATTTATTTTTCTATATATGCATCAAAAAATAAGCTTCAAACTCTATTCCAGTTATTTAGTGAGTTATCAGAAACATATCATTCTACACTGGAAATATATTTCCCTTACAATTTATAAGATTTTTGCTTCATTGTCTTCTAGCCAACCTATTCTAATTTTTCATCTCAGGTAACTTAATTATCTTTTTGTTTGTTTGTTTGTTTGTTTTTTCAGTGTACTGATTTTCTTCACTATTTTTCTTGGTGTTAATATAGGTCTGTTTTCATCCACTGGTTGAACCCTGGTGGATACATTCAATTTAAAAACTCATGGACTTTAATCCTTACCCATTTAAAAAAATCATTTAATTCAAATATGCCACACTCCATTATATTGTTCTTACTTTCATTATAGATTTCTTCCACTCTGTATTTTTTAACTAATGACTCTGCTGGACTGATCCTTTACTGTACTAAACTTTTCTCTCCTAATTTCCAACTTTTTTATTTGTATTCATTTTTCTAGGAAATGCAGTCAATTTATCGTCCAAATCTATGACTAAGTATACATTTTTGCAATAAAATTTAAAATTTTTAAGAATTATATTATGTTTTTTTGCAATTCATTGTATGTCACATGTTCTTGGGTATATTATCATCTATAAGAACATTAATGATAATTTTCTTTCCTTCCTGTATAGACTGTTTACTTCTAGTTTTATTTATTTTTGTCTCTGTGTTTTATCTTACTGGCTGTCCCCAGATTCTCACAGCTGTTGAGAATGTTTATGTTCAAAAGCAATAAAATAAATGTTGATAGTAATCTGTAAGTTCAGGAGTAATTTTCAACTGTGGCTTCACTACAGGGTAATCTAGGTGGACTATTTCCTTGGGGAAAAAACTAAGCCCTCATAACATACCTTAAGCCTATTCTTTGGACTTTTCTTTAAAGTAGATTCTTCTAGTCTCCTTCTCTGAGGATATAAGACTAACAGATCTTCATACTGTGAACCAAGAAAGGGATAAAGATTGGAGAGATCTCAGCTTTCACTAGTTAATGTTTGTTTTAGCCCCCTATTTTATGTACAACCAGCAAAGTTCATATGCCCCATCCTGAGATCCCTTTTCACCTTTCCAGAGGATAACCATCTATTTTTTTGTCAGGAGAAATAATATATATTCACTAGATTTGGTGAATTGGACATTACAAACACACTTCCAACAAATGGTTTTTATCTCTACTTCTATTTCTAATTTCACAGGTATCTTGCGCCAATTCATGAGCCTTTTCAGGGATCAGACCTCCCCACTGACAGTGCAGAATTTTGTTCTCTTTGATCTGCTAAATCAGTTCCAGTTCTCTGTGGACTCCCTATTTTCAAAAATATTACTGAATTGAACTATTTGGGATATAATCTAAATTTTTATCAGTGGTTTCTAAGGGAAAGAGGGGAAGGTGTGGCAAATAGGATTGTGGAGAAAGGAAGATGTCAATTTACATTTAATCCACTTCTGGACTGCTTAAGTTTTTATAATGATCACTTGTAAATGTTATTTCTTAATAGAAAAAAAAAAAAAAGAGAGCGAGAGGGTGAATACCAGGTAACAACAGCAGCCATTATAGTTTTCATAAATGGCTATATTGTGTTAATGGGTGTCCACTGAGGAAAGAGGCAGATTCCACACTATGTGTCATAAAGACATAAGGATGAACAATACGAAGATTGCCCACTTGGGTGCCCTGGTTTACCCCATTCCTGAGCAAGCTGGGGAGCCATAGGATTCAAGCTTCCATAGACACTAGTGAAAAAGATATTTTTGCCAAAGAACATTTTCTTGATGGTGAAAATATAATGTTAGATAAGAAAAAAGGCACATTAACTATGCTAAGGAAAACTGTAGTTCAGTGATGGAGAAAACCTCGTTTTCAGTCCTTTTTGAGATCATATAGTTTAATAATAATAATACAAGATAACTTTGATTCAGAATTATTTCTGGCAAAACTAAGGATGCTATTGGTGGTCTGCTTGTCCCCTGACTAATGACTATTTTTTCTAAAAATAAAAGAAAACAGTAATTTTAAAATAGCATCACACGACTATATAATTAAATGCTGCCTTTTAGGGGATCGGTTTAAGTACCGAAGGAATTCAGAAAGGGCAGTGACCAAGAAGGGAATAGATGATAAAAGAAAAAAATTAAGCCAGTCATTGAAGGATGACTAATAGTTATATGGCAGGATGGAGAAGGAAGAGCATTTTTGACCAGGACAACTCAAAACGGAAATCATGGGGTTTGAAAAGGAGAACACATCAGAATAATAGAAAAGAATACTTAATGTGCTTAGAAGCTGAGTTGGAAATATTAATTTGTTTTTTTAAAACTTAGTTAAGTATTGTAGGATCAGGGAATAGAGAAAGATTAAAGCAATGAAAAAGAATTTAAATATAAAGAGAAGAAAATTGAGAATATTTGTAGATTTCTAATCAAAGAATGCAATTAAAGTTACACTAAAAATTATTCTGTCTACAGAATTAAGGATAAATTGAAAGAACTAAAAGAGAAACTGACCACAGCTTCTCTCTTAAGTGTATATAACTTTATTTTAGAACTTAAAGGATTTAAATATCTAAGTTAATAAGATATTGTTTGTATAAATTTAGAAAACTTCTTAATTGCATGTTTTTCTAAAAAAGTAAAATGGATTTTACTACTTTAAGTAATGCTTGCTACAGATCAACAATCCAGGTCTTCCATGAAAATATCTTGGTCACAACTCACCACCATGTTTCAGGTTTGATTTCCTTTCAGAAAGGTGAAATCTGTTACTCTATCCCTTTAAACCCAAGTAGGCATAATTAATGTGGCCCATAACCAGATTCAACTTCAACATAGCAGTTATATCCTGAAACATTCATCTTTAAATGGTTCCCTTCTAACTGGAATCTTTAGTTTATAATTAATTTACATTTTTAGTCTCCATAATAGAAATGGTCCTAAAATTCTTCTTTAAAGAACATGGGACTGTTGACGATTTTGTTCTTATAAGAACTAGTCCTTCGCAGCACATAGAAACTGTTATGATAGGAAGGTTACTGTGGGTCCTACAGTGCAGAACATTGGACAGAAAGTGAATGTTTGAAAGTTCAAACTCAATGAGGCTCAAAAACAGAGAACTGAAATTCACCACAGAAGAGAGAGAGCATGCCTCAAGCAATTAAAATCACAGTGTATGGGGGAAATATTTTGCTCATGTTATTCAGTGGAAAGTAAGAAAAGATTGCATATATCATCAGAAAAATGTCAAATAGAGATGTTCTAACTACTTCAATGGGTAATTTGATAAAAGATAAAAGTATAAAAAAAGATTGTTGTTATAAAATATGAAAATAAATATTGAATTTTCATGTTTATATGATGCTATAGTATCCTACACATTCTGTTTGGAATATAAAATTTGGGGTGAATATAGATATTTTTTTAAATACTGCCAATGAAAAGTACTAAATAACTTTAATATAAAATGTAGTCATGTAAAGAATATAATGATTTTGGTAGATTCTCTGTATTTAAATAGAATTTTAAACATTATATTATGAAGCTTTCTCCATATATTCATTATATAAAAATGTTCCAAGAATGTTTGCTTATTTTGGTAAAATTATTAATTGCATATGCTCAGAAATCAAGCAAACTGTCCAAAGTTTATTTTTAGAATTTATATATTAGAGTTCTAGAACAAAACATAACTTATGTTCATCCAGGAAATTTTTGTTTCTGGATAAAGAGCTCTTTGAGTCAACTCAGTGGCTGTTGACATTCAATTAATTTTCAATTAGAAAGAAACAAGGTGCTGATAAAACAAAAGATGAAAAAAGATGTTCAAAGTCAAAATTGAAAGATGGAATGAGAGATTACCTGAAATAAGATTTCTTCTGACAGTGCACAGAAGATTTTCTTACAAAAGCAGAATTCATCAACTGTCTCACAAAAAGGACATATGACCAGCTAGTTATTAGTTGATTTTTACATGAATCTTTGTTTACATGAAGGTAAAGGAGGAAAAAAATAAACTAAAATATCTTTTAAATTCAAATGGTCCTACAGTTTCAGAGATCTGATTCAGATAAGAAATTAATGTCAACTATATTTCACCACAATAAAGTTCTCCATTAACCTTTTACTTAATGCTCTTAGTTTTTCATTTGCAAGGCTTACTTTAAACCATTATTTTACTAGATATTTAAAAGGGTAATAAATTATCTCATTTATTCTTAATTTATTAGGTGAAGTAGTTCTTAAAAAAATATTTTCTCCTCAATGTTCGTTGGTTACCCCCAAACACAATTTGAATAGGAAAACCAAGATAAATGCTTGATTTCCTCCATTTTCAAAGTAATGGATAGTGCTTCAAGAACCTTCAATCATCATCAAAAAATTGTTTCCCAAAATGAAAAATTCAAATGTTTGGAAATCAATGGTAAATAACAACCCAACAAAAATTATATGTGTGTCTATTATCTACCAGGGTCTATTCTCCAACCACAAGTGGAAGAGAGCCAGGTTAAAAATCCCTGTGCAGATAGCAGCAAGATAGAGGAATAGGAAATCCCAGACCTTCCTTCACCGACATACACTGACTCAACAATAATAAATAGACCAATATCCTTTCTGGAAAAAAAATCCAGAAACCAGTTAAGAGAATTCTGCACCCCAGACAAGCATTAACCAACTGCATAAAAGCTGGTAGGAAAGTTTATGGCACCCACTCATGCTAGTCCGTCCTCCAGCACAGGACAATAAAATTGGGGGGAAACTCCCAATTTCCAGCTTCTCCTTGGTGAAAAAAAAAAAATCTGGATTATACAGCTAGCATTCTGCCTTTTCGGAGCAACTGTCCAAGGGACCAGCTTCTGTCTTGCCTGAATCTAAATGCTGACAGGAAAGGACTTGAGGTTGGAGGTCACTGAGATCAAAGACAATGGTTTGTATCATTCACTCACCATGGTCTTTTCCCTTGGTTCAGTGTAGAATGAGTAGATGAACTCTAACAATACCTGGATTCTCCCTGGCAAGAGAAAAAGTTATAGTGTGTCTCCAGTGTTCCACATTTTCCAGGGGATACCGAGGGGAGTGGTTTCTGTATTGTTTGTCTCAGAGTGCTGATGAGAACTGGCATACTCTAGATGCCTGATCACCACTGAAAACAAGAGTGCTGAGAGTCTTGATACTGCTCCAGAGGGCCCACAGTACAGCTCACAGCCTATCCCTCGGGGATAAAGAGAAGAGTGAAGCATGCATCCAACATTCATATAATCCTAAAATTTATATGGGACCATAAAAAACCCCGGATGTCAACAATCTCGACAAATAAGAACAAAGTGGGAGGTATGACAATACCTGACATCAAATTATACTACAAGGCTACAGTAATCAAAACAGCATGGTACTGGCATAAAAACAGACACATAGATCAATGGAACAGAATAGAGAGTCCAGAAATAAATCCATGTCTATATGGCCATTTAATCTATGACAATAGGAGCAAGAATGTACAGTGGGTAAAGACAGTCTATTCAATAAATGGTGCTGGGAAACCTGGACCGACACATGCAAAAAAATGAAGCTGGACCACCTCCTTACACCATATACAAAAATAAATTCAAAATGGCTTAAAGACTTAAATGTAAGATCTGAAACCATAAAATTCCTAGAAGAAAATACAGGAAGAAACTTCACAGACATTACTGATATATCCCCTCGTGCGAGGGAAGTAAGAGAAAAAATAAACATGTGTGATCACATCAAACTAAAAAGTTTTTTCACAGCAAAGGAAACCTTCAATAAAACAAAAAGGATCCTACTGAAAGGGAAAAGATATTTGCCAATGATATATCTGATAAGGGGTTAATGTCACAAATTTATAAAAAACTCACTCAACTCAACTCCAAAAAAACAAACAACCCAGTTAAAAAATGGGCAGAGGACTTGAAGAGACATTTTTCTATAAAAGACATACAGGTGGCAAACAGACATATGAAGAAATTCTCAACCTCACTAACCATCAGGGAAATGCAAATAAAAACCACACTGAGATATCACCTCACCCCAGTCAAAATGGCTATCATCAATAAATCAACAAACAACAAGTGCTGGCGCGGATGTGGAGAAAAGGGAACACTTGTGCACTGTTGGTGGGATTGCAGATTAGTACAGCCACTATGGAAAACAGTATGGAGGTATCTCAAAAATCTGAAAATGGAACTACCTTATGACCCAGCAATTCCACTCCTAGGTATCTATCCGGATAAATCCAAAACTCTAATTCAAAAAAACTTTATCCACTTCTATGTTTATTGCAGCACTATACACAATAACCAAGACATGGAAACAACAGAAATGCCCATCAGTAGATGACTGGATTACGAAACTGTGGTACATTTATACAATGGAGTATTACGCAGCCATAAAGAAGAAAGAAATCTTACCATTTGCAACAACATGGATGGACCTAGAGAACATTATGTTAAGTGAAATAATTCAGACAGAGAAAGACAAATACCACATGATCTCACTTATATGTGGAATCTAAAGAAAAGAATAAGTGAAAGAACTAATCAGAAACAGTTTTGGAGACATAGAGGAAAACTGAGGGTTGCTAGATGGGAGGAGGGGTGGAGATAAAGGGGAAGGTGAAGGGATTAGAAAACAGTCAGTAACCACAAGATGGCCACAGGTTTTGAAAATTAATTTGGGGAATGTAATCAATAATGTTGTAAAGATTTTGTAGGGTATCCAATGGACACTTGTCCCATATGGGAGACCACCTCAGGGATGATGTAGCTGCCCGATCACTGCATTGTACACCTGAAGCTGAACAATAATGAATGCCAACTATAATTTTACATATATATGTATAGATATGTATATGTATATATATGTATATACATACATATATATACATATACATATCTATACATATATATGTACATTATATATAATACATGTATACATTATACATGTATTATTATACATTATAATACATCATAGGGTATTATATATAATATCCTAACTCATTTCCTATCTTTATATATATATATAAAATACATGTATATGTATATATATGTATGTATATGTATATACATACATATATATACATATACATGTATTATATATATATATATATATGTATATATATATATATATATATATATATATAAAGATAGGAAATGAATTAGGGTGCTGACTTAATGATTTCATGAGGCTCTCCCAAACTGTATAAGATAAGGAGAAGTGGAGAGGTACAAGCCATTTGTATTGAACATAAAATATGAATGATCCACATTAAAAAAGCTACTATGTAATAAACAATCAACAGAGTATAAAGGCAACCTACAAGAAGTGAGAAAATATTTGGAAACCACATATATAAGGGATTATATCCAAAATACAAAAAGAAGTTCTACAACTCAATATCAAAAAATAATAACAACCTGATTAAACATAGGCATGAGACTTGAATAGACATTTCTCCAAAGAAGACATACAAATGGCCACAGATATATGAAAAGATGTTCAACATCACTAATCATCAGGGAAATGCAAATCAAAACAACAATATCTCATACCTGTTAAAATTGTCATTATCAGAAAAACAGAGAATGATTACGGTTAGGAAGAATGAAGCTTTGTGCACTGTTGGTAGGAACTTAAAATGGTGCAGCAGCTATGGAAAACAGTGTGCAGGTTCCTAAAAAAATTAAAAATGGAACACATGACCCAACCATCCCACTTCTGGGTATTTATTCAAACATATTGGAAACAGGATCTCCACTATACATTGCACAATGCATTGTGGCGTCATTCACAACAGCCAAGAGGTGAAACAACTAAATGTCTGTTGACAAATAATAAGGAAAGAAATTGTGGTCCATTGGAATATTATTCAGACTTAAAGAAGACAGAAATTCTTTCATATTTACATGGCTCAATTTGTATGTGGTATCTAAATTAGTCAAACTCATAGAAGCAGAAAGTAAAATGATGTTTGCCAGGGGCTTGCAGAAGAGATAAATGGGGAGTTGCTGTACAAGAGGGTATAGAGTTTCAATTAAGACAAGGGTGTCAAAACTGCGGCCCCGGGGCACACTGCGGTCCGCAATCCATTGTTAATTGGCCTGCAGCAAATTCCAAAAATATATTTAGTTTACTTAAATAAAGCAGGTGAGGCAATATGTACTTCACATCGAGTGAGTGGCCCGGCTGTTTGTGTATTTTACCACACATGGCCCCAAAACGTTGAAAAAAATTTGGACACCCCTGAATTAAGAGGATGAATAAATTCTAGAGATCTGCTGTACAACAATGTACATATAGTTAAAAATACTGTTCTGCACACTTAAAATTTTGTTAAGAGGGTAGATTTCATGCTATGTTTCATACCATTATAAAACAAACAAACAAACAAAACCTTTCAGTGTTGAGCTTCCATTTTAGTGTTCGAAAACAACAAAGCGGAAGACCCAGAAGTGAAATCATAATTGGTTTATTTCAAAACAACAGCAATGACACTAGTGTGACAGACAGGAGTGAGCGATGAGGAGGTTGGAGATTTTGTCAGTTGAGGGTCAGGATCCTTTAAAGGCTTTGAGGCTTGGAAAGAACTTTGGATTTTATTCTGGATGGGATGGGAAGCCATTGAAAGCTGAAAAGCGTTTGTAAGCAGAAGAATGAAGAGATCTACCTTATATTATTAAAGGATCACTCTACCTGCTCTGTGGAGGAGAGGTTATAGTGCAAAGCTAGAAATAGAGAGACCTACCCATTAGTGGCTTATTGCAATATTCTTATGTGAGAAATAGTAGAGGTGATGAAAGGTTATTTCATCACCAGTTATTATTTCTTCCAGACATTCAGGGCTCAAAGATTTTCCGACTCCCCTGGGCTTTCTCACAGTGTTTACATGCGTTTCTCAAGTGCAAACATAATCCCTTCACTTCCATGACATCATAGATCTGGATCCTAGATAGAGAGTCAGCAGTACATTCCAGTTTACTGTCTTGTCAGTATCCAGACTGCACATGTTTTGACATTATTTGATATAGTAATTTGGAGGTTAGAGGCACAGTGAAGTGGGAAAGTTCCTCTCCTGTGTCCACACAAGCACCAGAAGAATAGAGAGATACATCTATACAGTTTTCCTGTTAGCGTAGGTTCTCATATTCTGTTAAACAATTGTAAGGGATATAGAAAGAGTTTTTCTACCTATTTTCAGGATGTCTTTTCTTTGTCATAAAAAGAAATCAAGGCATTTTTACTTAGAATTGTTACTTTTCACAAATTCACCACCATCTCTCACTAAATTATTGATGCTTTTCCTCAAATTATGGTATGATGTTACCCTACATTCTAAATTTTCAATGGCCTGAGTTATCTTTTAGTGCCCAGATGTTTAACTTAGTAAAAAGTTGGTACAGGTTGCATTGGAGTCACCTGATCATATTTTATTTTCATCCACCATAATTTTTGAAAACAGAAAAAACATCAACACTTTTTCTCCTGACTTTGCAAAGAATTTCTGTGGAGAGGAAAAGAAATCCAAATAGCTGCAAAATGTCACAAACCAAGGGACCATATAAGGGTGGATATGAAAAAAAAAATATCTACATTACTTTGGGCAATGTAACTCCAGGGAAATAGTAACTCAGCACCTGAGAGCTAAATAATTCTAGAAGAATAAATATATATCCTGGTATTCGTGAGGGAAATGACATCATAGAGATATTAGGTCCATTAAAACATACATTTGTAGACACATTGATGTGAAAACTGCTTTTAGAGATGGAAAGAAGAGAAAAGCTCATCTTATTTGTCTAATAATTCTATTGGGTGCTTTTCACTAAAAGAGAACCGTCCGTATGTTTATAACAGTAAGAGTGTGAATTGCAATACATTGCAAATTACATGAGAAGCTAAAGAAAATTTCTCAGTTTCAGGTCATTGAGTAATGCCTCCTTGTTTAGTGCCCCTAAATTCTGTGGTTTTATGAATAATTCTAAGCAATGAATTTACCTTCTTTCTCTACCACAGCATTTGGCAAGTTTCCACTTCATTTCTGTTACAAAGACACAGCTGAGGTTCTTAGAATGGGAATAATGTTTAGAATGCATTTTTTCCATAATGAAAAATATTATGAAAGGGGCAAGTAAGATACAGCCTATGGGGTTTTTCAATTGTGATAACTAAAACAGACTTAGCCTCAGGGAAAACTGGCATCTTAATAACGATTGGTGATGTAAGAGAAAGATGACAGCATTGAGCCAGACTGAGAAAGATAATTCAACTTAGTTATAGATCCGTCACCCAAAGCAAAGCAAATTCAAGCTTTAATGGAGCTGATATTGATACTGAAACATTTATTTGATAGGTGGAGCTAGTAGCAGACAAGGATGGTCACGTGAATGATCATTTTACTTTAAAGCAGACTCCAGCTGCTGGAATATGAAACCAAAAAGCACAAAGCAACTTTTCAATATACCAATCAAAAATACTTGGAACAGTAAGATAAATCCAATGGGGGGATTATTTATATTCATATGTAATCAAGGCAAAATTATAATCATAAATAATGGGAAATCCACCAGACCTGGTTCATGAGAAATCTATGATTCATTATGCACCTTGATTCAGGACTTAAAGCAGAGATTCAGATTCTGGCCTCAAGTCTGGTAATCAAATGCTTGCAGTCATAGGCACTGGCTTAATCCTGAAGGTATTTGAGCTTTCAGGTGTCTGCCAGGAGCTAAAAGAGACCAAGAAAAGCAGGATTCTACCCTTGAAAAACCTGACCTGCAGTTAATATCCTTCCCATTTTAAATGGGAAGATCGAAGTCTTCATCAGCAGTCTTACTTACCACCACCCTCCCAGATGATCTCAAGGATTCAAGGAAATTAAAGGTTGCTTTCGCTGATAAACCTTTTGGGTTCCCTGATATTGTACAAGAAGAAAATTACTCTATGCCTTGCTTTAGCCATCTCTTCTTCCTAAAATGACCTGTCTCTCCCTATGTAAAATCCAAATTGATGCAATTTTTCCAAGAAATCTTCTTAGACAACTTCTCCCATCCCAGTCAGAATAAATCTATTTTTCATTTATGTATTCAAAGGATTATATAAATAGGTCTTCATTTGGGTATATTATAGCATTTATAGCCATCTACCTCGCATTTTAGTGACTTCTGTGTGTTTCTGACTGGTATGTATAGTCAGCGTATAGAGTTAGAAGTATGGCTTTCCAAACTTAAAATCTCTTTATCCTCCACCCTACGTTCACTCCTCCCCAAGACTAGCATATTGTCAATATGTTCATTAAATTGAATTGAACATATAAATGCCCCCACATTACCTAATTTGCATAAATACCACATGTCTATGCTCACCTAGGACAGCAGAAGACAATTTTTTTCTGCCGAGTATATAGGTAACAATTGCTGTAAGATCAGCAACCAGGCCTTATATTAGACATGTAAATCCTGCCAAAATATATATATTGAAAACAGTGTATGGCAAGTGCAAACAGAACCCAATAAATTATTTAATTTACTGCAATCCCTCCAAAATATAAACCTTCTCCTGGTAGTACATCCAAATAAAAGAGATTTTTCCTCATTGGGGGGAAAAAATCTTGTCATTATGTTTATTGAACTATTATTGTGCAACTGAATAGAACCATGTTCCAAGTTTCTCCTCTATGTGATTTTCTACGTTTGCATTTTTTCCATTTTATTGTTACAATTTACTTCTGCTAATGTAATTCATTTAGCATTCTTAGCTTTCTGCTCTTTTCAAATGTGTATTTTTCATAGTCATCTTAAACTTTCAACCTGTGGAATGGAAACATTTTTGAAATAAAAAGTATTTGTAATGAATCATATATTTTAGCAAAAATGTGTTTAAGTAAATACAACCTAAAGCCAAAGAATTTATAGCTGACATTTAAAATGGACAAGATTTGTTCCTAATATTTGTTTTTTGAGCATTTGTTAGGTATAGAAAACTTTCATAAAAACAAACCAACAAGTTCAATTGTCTTTCACTCTCTGTTCTCACTAGTTTCTTCTTTCTAAAACTATATTCCAACATTTGCTATCATACTGTACATTGAATGTAGTGCTATCAACACTCTACTTCAAAGCTTGAATGTCATTAGCTACTAATCACATTATTTAATTAGCATTGCAACCATATTCACCTACTTTATTTTCCTTCTTTCTTTCTGGATTATCTGGGTCATCGTTTACTTTCACATCGATTCGTATATGACTCAAAACAATTTTATATCTAATTATGCCTAATCTTAAAATATTATTTGAATACATGCGTCTACATTTTTTGCTTTGCTTTGGTAAAATATTACCTTTATTGGGGCCCATTTTCTTTTTCTTTTTCAAGAGTTACAATTCTTGATCAAAGCACTGTTCTCTGAAATGAGTAAGCTCTTCACTAAATTACTGCATTTAATGTGTCATGTTCCCTATATGGTTTCAATAGGAAATACTAACAGTATTCTTTAGCTACGCAATACATGTAGGGAGCACATGCAATTAGTGTCATGTTTCCTAACTTACTTCTCTGATCCAGAATAACAAATACTATGGGGGGGAGAGTGGAGGAAAAAAATTAAGTGTTGCTATATCTGCAAGTAACAACTGCAGCCACATTGTCAAGGGGAAAAAAAATCATCAATGAGCTATACAGATTGTTTGCCACCAGAATAACTGAATCAAGAGTTTCCAATTCATTGATTGTTTTCATTCCCATATGCCTGAACATCTGGGACACAAAGAAACGCTGTGCATTTATTAACAGACAATGCAGTGGTAATGACTTTACCTACTAGAAACAGTTATCCATTTTCTCTTTACTATTTATTTTATAAGAAAATACTTTAAATGAATTCTGGTGTAAACTCAGAAAGACTATGGCACAAATGAATGTAAAGGTAATATAGTAACAGCAAAAAATTAGAGCTTAAAAATGTTTAAGGACAGTACTGTTGGTGCATTCCAGTCAAGATGGCAGAGTAGACAAACACTGTGCTTGCCTCCTCTCAGGACCACATCAAAACTAAACTAAACTACAAAATAACCATCCTTGAGAATCACCTGAAGTCTAATTAAACAAAAGTCCTGTTGTGTCCTGCGCGAGGAGAATTGTGGGGAGCGAGGAGGGCAGCGCAGGGTTAAGAAAAGACAGTAGTCATGAATAGAGTTTAAGCAGACCAATGGACCCCCAATCTCAAGGACTGGAAGCCCCGACTCGAGCTTTGCATCAGCTTTTATTAATTCGGTGGGGAAGTAAAGGAGATAAAGCTTGTCAATCTCAAGATCTGTGAATCCCATACATCATAATACAAAACCAATTTAAGTCAATCACCCTTGCCTGCAGACAGCTGGACCATAAGTTTCAACTTCCTCAAGGGACAAAACCTATATGCATATGAATAGATGGAGAGCACCTCATTGAATCACTTCTGTTGCATGTTTTGGGAAGGAATGTCACAGAGGCAGAGGCTTTCCTTAGCCTGGGGAAGGTGGGAGGCTGTGCCCACCTCTGTGAACCCCATGGGTTCTCCTGTTGGTCCCCCGTGACTGCGTCTGGCTTGAGTTGTTCCTTCCGTGAGGAATCTTACTCATCATTGACTGTCCAGTCATCTTTCTGGGATCAAACAGGGAGGCAT
This sequence comes from Rhinolophus hipposideros, assembly GCF_964194185.1. Lineage (NCBI taxonomy): Eukaryota > Metazoa > Chordata > Mammalia > Chiroptera > Rhinolophidae > Rhinolophus > Rhinolophus hipposideros. The sequence goes on from NC_138051.1 coordinate 42,537,104, forward strand.
AAGGTGCAAACACAAAGGTTTAGCAAAGTCTCTGAAAGGATCCATCTTACAGACTCTCCTTTCCTTGGGGGCAGGTAGAAGGAAACAAACTGTTAAGCTGCTGTGTGGCGACAAAGTCCAATAACTAAGAATATACAGAAAAAGCCACATTGAGACTGGTAGGAATGGCAGTTGTGGAATGAGCTGGTCCCAAACCACATGTGCTGGTTACAAATTGGGAAGAATATTTTGGCTTCAGAGATTGCCTCCTGAGGAGTGAGGGGTCCCAGCCCCACACCAACTTCCCCAGCCCAGGGTTCCAGTGCCGGGAGGAGAAGTTCCCACAACTTGTGGCTGTGAAAATCAGTGCAGATTGTGACTGAGACAGCGGTCTGCTGGAGTCCCAGGTGTTCCTCTTAAAGGGCCTGCACATAGACATACTTGCTGACAGACTCACACACACTCTGAGCTTCAGTGCTCGGGGAGCAGCTAGAAAGATGCCAGGGACATACAAGGAGGAACTGAATTGTCTGATTTCAGTCACTATTCAGGACTGGAGGGGCAGCTTTCTCACATGCAGAAGTGCTGGCAGAAACCATTATTCCTTTTTTGAGCCCTCCCCCCACCTAAGACGCAGACACAGGTTGGAGCCATATCGAATTTTCATCAATCTGGCCAACAACATTCATCCACACTACCCAAGTGATACTCTGAAACCCTGCCGCACCCAATTTGTTGGCCCACCAAAGCCAGTTCCAGTGGCTTTTCCATACAAACAGCCTCACTTGTCTCATGCTGCAGACTTTCCTATAATCTCTCAAAGAGTCACAAACACCAAACAAGCAGCAACTGGCCTCAGCAAGTCCCGTACATCCTCCTAAGCAGCCCCAAGCTTAGCATAAGTGGCAGCCAGCCTTGGTTTACAGATTAGCTTCTCCCAGACAACTCCAATCCCAATACAAGTGACAACTATCTTCACATCACTTTGTAGCTCATACCAAGTGGCCCCAGAAAAGGCATAGGCAGTGCTCAGTTTGGCAACACAGCCGCTCCCAAGAAGCCCCAGAACAAACATACTCAGTGGCCAGCTTCAGACCAAACCAGAGCACCACCCAACCATCTCCACAAATGACATACACAAAGGGCAGACTGGGCAGGCACCAGAGCCCTACTAAAGCGAACTCTGCTCTATAGGATCAGCCCCTGCACAACAGCTCCTCCACTATAGCCACGGCCAGTCCTCACAACAAATGAGATTGAGGGTCAATCCCTCCCATTGACACAAAAACATCAATTAAGGCTCAACTAAAACAGGAGGACACGCATAACCCACACAAGGGACACACTTGGAGCACCTGGTTAAGGTCACCAGGGACACTGTGCCAAGAACCCACAGAACACTTACTACATAAGGCCACTCTACCTAGACTAGGAAACATAGCATCTCTGCCTAATACACGGAAACAATAGAAACAAAAACTGGGACAAAACAAAAACTGGGAAGCAGCAAAATGAGGAGACTAAGAAATTGTGCCAAATACAAGAACAGAACAAAGCTCCAGAAAAAGAACTAAATCAAATAAACACAAGCAATCTACCAAATGCAAAGTTCAAAAACTGGTTATAAGGATACTCAATGATCTCAGGGAGCACTTCAACAAAGATATAGAAAACTTAAAAATGGAGATAAAAAACATTTTTAAAAATTCAGAAATGAAGAATATAATAACTGAAATAAAGACTACATTACAGGGAATCAACAGTAGATTAGATGAAGCAGAGGATCAAATCAGTGATTTGGAAGATAAGGTAGCAGAAAACACCCAATCAGAACAGCAAAAAGAACAAAGAATACAAAAAAATGAGAAGAGAATAGTTTAAGGGGCTCTTGGGACAACATCAAGCATACCAACATTTTCATCATAAGTGCATCAGCAGGAGAAAAGAGAAAGTGAGGTATTGAAGACCTATTTAAAGAAATAATGACAGAAAACTTCACTATCCTGGCAAAGGAAATGGATATTCAAGCCCAGGATTCCCATAAAAGATAAACCCAAAGAGGCCCACACCAAGACACATCATAATTAAAATGCAAAAGTTTAAGGACAAAGAGAATCTTAAAAGTAGCAAGAGAAAAGCAGTTAGTTACCTACAAGGGAGCTCCCATAAGACTGTCAGCTGATTTCTCAACAGAAACTTTGCAGACCAGATGGGATTGGCAGGAAATATTTAAAGTGATGAAAAGTAAGGACCTACAAACAAGATTAGTCAACCCAGCAAAGCTATCATTTAGAATTGAAGGAAAGATAAAGAGCTTCTCAAACAAGAAAAAGCTCAAGGAGTTCATCCCCACCAAACCAGTATTACAAGAAATGTCAAAGAGTCTTTTTTAAGAAGAAGGAAGGAGGAAGAACATAAATATAAATAAGAAAATGGCAATAACTACCGTGTTTACTCGAAAATAAGACCTAGCCAGACCATCAGATCTACTGCATCTTTTGGAGCAAAAATTAATATGACTTGGTATTATATTATGTTATGCTATATCTTATCATATATCATGTCATATCATATTATATAAAATAAAACCAGGTCCTATATTATATTAAAATAAGACAGGGTCTTATATTAATTTTTGCTCCAAAAATTCATTACAGCTGATGGTCTGGCTAGGTCTTATTTTCAGGGAAACAGGATATGTACCTATCAATAATCACTTTAAATGTAAATGGATTAAATGCTCCAATCAAAAGACAGGGTAGCGGGATAAGAAAATAAGACCCGTACATCTGCTGCCTACAAGAGACTCACACAGAGACTGAAAGTAAAAGGATGGAAAAAGATATTTCCTGAAAATGAAAATAAAAAAAAAAAAAATCTGGGTAGCAGTACTTATACCACACAAAATAAACTTTAAAACAAAGGTTATAACAAGAAAAAAAAAAGAACCCAGTAATCCCACTTCTGGGTATTTATCCAAAGAAACCCAAAATGCTACTTCAAAGGGACATGTGCACCAATATATGCATTGCAGCATTATTTACAACAGCTAAGATATAGATATAACCTGGGTGTCCATCAATGGATGATTGGATAAAGAAGAAGTAGCAAAATGGAATATTAGTCAGCCATAAAAAAGAATGAAATCTTGCCATCTGTAACAACATGGATGAACCTAGAGGATATTGTACTGAGTAGAGTAAGTTAGACAAATAAAGACAAATGCCATATGATTTCACTAATATGTGAAATCTAAAGAACAAAAAATGAACAAGTCAAACAGAAAGAAACTCAGAGATACAGAGAACATTTTGATGATTGCCACATGGGAGGGGACATAGGGGTATGGTGAAAAAGGGGAAGGGATTAAGAAGTACAAATTGGTTGTTACACTGCAGTCATGGGGATGCAGGGTATAACATAAGGAATATAGTCAATAATATTTCAATAACCATATACAGTGTCACTTGGACACTAGATTTATCAGGCTGATCACTTTGTAAGTTATATAATAATCTAATCACTACGTTATATACCTGAAATTAATATAATATTGCATGTCAACTGTAATTGAAAAATAAAATTTATTTTAAAAATTAAAATAAACTATGCCGTTCTGTCACTTAAAAAAAGAGCACTGTTGGACAAACCTAAGTTTGATTTGGAATGATAATATACAGCTAAAAAGTGTAACACACATCTTTTTGTGTATGTATTTTTTTTAACTCAACAACTAGGGTTAGTGGCAAAAATTTGTAGAGAATGGTGAATTGTATTTCATGTTTATTCCTCTTGTGAGACATTACAACATTTGCAATGGTCCATCAGATGTACTGAAAGTTAACATTCACTCTGTGAAAAGTACCACATTAATTATCATAGAAGTATAGTAGGAAATACACTGTGGTTTCTCATATTCTTGAGTTTAAGATTCAGTGTGGATACTACACTATATACATGTGGAAATAACATAATTATGCTCATAAACTGATTTTTTTAAACATGCAATTAATATTGTACCAACTGAATACAGAGTATGGTGGCACAATATAAAGCAGTGATGAATACCAGTGGGATTAATCAAGGAACATTTCTTGGGGAAAGTGAACTCTAAACTCAATTTGACATATTTGTTTACTTAGCACATCTTTTATATTTTCTAATTATAAAAATAACATATTTTCATGGTAATAAATTTGCAAATTTTGAAGTAGTTAAGAAGAATAAAAGAAACTAAGAACCTACTGTCCAAAGATAATCACTATTCCATTTCCGTTCTCTTCTTTCCATTTGTTCTCTGATATTTTCTACATAGCTACCATAATATTCTCTAATATCACATGTTAAGTTTTAATACCTTCGTTATGGTTCAGTAGTATCTATATACACAGACTTTGAGTGGCATAAATGCTTCATAAGAAAATTAAGTTTAACGCCAGTCCAAATGAATGTACCATATACACAAACCATTTCCCTATAGTCAAACGTGTTTTTCCCAACTTTTGTTGATATTAATAACTTCAAAAATGCTTATATTGATAAACTTTTCCTTAGTATTATTTTCTTAAGGTAGACTTCAAGAACTCATTAATCTTAGGTTGTAATCATTTTAAGGTTCTTTGTATCTGTAATATTTATAAATAATAAAAGCTATCACTTCTTTATAATTCCTTAATTCTGTTTTCTCTCTTCTTATGTTAATAAGGATTCTCAGAAATGTGTCAAATCCTAATTATTCATTCTTAGATTCCTGTTCATTTAATAGTTATGGATTTAGTACATATGATGTTTTTTATAAATTTTATTGGCATGCTTGATATGTTAGTTAAGGATACTAATGTTTCTACTTCTTCGAGTAATTGTTTTCTTTTTTTATCAGAACAATCTTGAATTTTGTTCAATAACTGTGATATTTATTCCAATTTTTACATTATTTTTCTTTAATATAATGTCCAGATTGAAACATAATCTTTATGTAACAAATAAGAGTGAACCTACTGTAAAATATATTGGTATTCAACCAGGCTACCTGGACTCTTTTAGATAAGCAACAAAAGGCCATGGGTGCCTTTTGAGCAGAGAACTAATATGGTTACAGAATCTGATGACCAGCATGTAAGAGAAATGGGAAATAACGATACAGATATTCTTAACTCCCAATGTGTCATAGTTTGGAGATTTTGTGATTTTCCAAATGACAGAAAACTGAATCTTTATTAAGATGTGGCAATGGAAATGATAAGGAAAGGATAGATACTAAATATATGGCAAAGGAGTAAAAACTGGCTACACTTGACAAACAATTAGTTATGGAAGCCATGGAAGAATGAGGAGCCACAGGTGACTATGCAGGTTATGAATGGCAGTGGGAATAATATGGTATAATTTTTAGCGGAAAGTGTCAACCTTCAGAGTTGAGGCACGTGCCACAAGCAATGTATTACTGATAATAAAGTTACATAATTATGAATAACTTATTCATTCATGAATTAAAGAAGATTCAAGCTATTCCCCAGAATAAAGCCATTCACATTTCCTCCTATATGTTTTCTTCAGAGAGAAAGAGAAGTTGGTGGAGGTATTGCTAAAGTTGGGACTTCTGTCTCTCCTACCCTTACTGCAGCCTTAGCAAATGAGTGTAAGTTTAATGATTTTAACAATTAAACATTTCTTCTCCTGGACTTTACTACTTCAGAAAAAGGAATCATTGGAGGAAAAGCTGATTTGTAGGAAAAAAAAGGAAAAATGATAATGTTTATGTCTTATGACACATTTAGAAGAAAGTCACTTCTTGATGGAAGCTTGCTTATATGAGTAGATCCATGCATGATTCTCTCCCATACACAACTTGCTTCTGCTATCCTATCCCATCTGTATAGAATTAGGGCACCCTGCCCTTTGCACTTGACTGCTTGAAGTTCCTCTTTCTGAACTCCAAGTCTCTCTGTTTATGTTTATAGTTCTAATACCCAGTATAAGCACAAAACCTTGTCCCTTTACAAAACGGATGTTTCTTGAGGTCTAAAGATAATCTGTGGAATTTCACTGAGGAATTTATATTAATTTATATGTCTTGAGGAGTAATGTTTACTGATGGATTATTAATTCATTACTGTTACTGTATGTACTTTGTAAAAACATATATGCCTGGCAGAAAAGAAAATACTGTATACCATAAACTGATATAAGACTATATTTTCTTGAAATAAGACTTTTTACTGAAATGTTCAGTAAACATATGCTTTCATGAAATATTTTTTCTCTTGGTACTATTACAATTACTTTGCTGAGTATTGACTGTATCAATTAAGTTAGAGATTCTATGAGGCTGTAGGAGACTTGCAAATACTGAAGTTTTACAGGTCAAGTACAGTGATAATACGGTGTGTCACAGCAGCCTGTAAACATTCCTGAGTTCACTATAGTTTTTAAACTTACTTATCCTAAATATGATGGCTTAGGTATCTTATTAGCCATAGTCAAATCCTTGTTTCTATTTTTTTTAGCATTACTTTACTTTTAAAAAATTAAATTTTCACTGCTCAGCTAATCAGAATTCCATTATTGTTCATTTCATTATCCAGACTTTCTTGCCTAAAATAATGTCATATTCAACTTATTGCAATTACATATTTTTATGCCAGTTTATTTGACCTTATTTAAATCTCAAGGAGTAATTTATTTTTCTATCTTCTAATAAAAAAAGAATTGAGTACTTTTCCCTATATGCAAAAATAATAATTATATGTTTTCCTAAGTAATTTCTTAGATCCCAAGCAAAATAGTTTTAAGCAAAATATCTTTAAAAGATAGTATATTCTTAATATTTTCAAATGAGTGTTTATTGTGATGAAATTTTTGTGAATATAGCATGGCAGGTTTTTCAATTAAGGGATTATCTTAGGAAAAAAAGAAAATAACTCAACCACAGTTTTGAAGTTTTGGGTACATGGGATCAGAGGTGTCTAATTAAAACAATAAGAAGGATGCTAGAAATTTTTCAAAAGTAGTTGTTCCTTCTGATATTTAGGATGTATGTTTGGTTTTGGTTGTGTTCACATTTATTTCTAATTCCACAACAATGAACGTGTATTATGATGTAATCTTTAAAAATTATTTACATTGAACAGTATATGTTTTCTTTACTTTTTACAGCAGGTACTTGAAAATAGTATAGACAACTGTATTTAAAATGGATCCTAACAAAATCCTGATTCTGGGCTCTTGAGTAAGAAAAACACAGGATTATAGCGGTAAATGTATTTTAAGCCTGGCACATAATTAATCCATTTTTATTTTTAAGAAGGCAAGTCAATAGAAAATATATAGTTTTATATGTAGGACTTTAGTTTAAGAACTGTATTTTAGACCACAGTCTTTAGATTAACAAAATACATCTGTATTCAGAACAAATTCTTTGCTGTGAGGCAAAGAGTAAAATTGATCAGGTCTCAAATCTGTAAGTTAAATTTTATTTTTTGAGGAGTTATAGATTAATATCCTGATTTGGATTTTGCACCAGTATAACTTATATATATATATATATATATGTCATATACTGCTCTATAAAAGTAGCTCTCAAAGTATAATCTGGGACAATTGGGGGTCCCTAAACTCAAAATTATTTTGATAATAATGGTAGGACTTTCTTTTCCTTTTTACCCTCTTTCTACTACAAGCGTACATTGGGATTTTGCACAATCTATATACATGTGATATCTGAACAGATTGAATGCAGACACAAATATGAGATTCCTACACTCATCAATTAAGCCAGACATTGAAGAGATTTGCAAAAATATAAAACAATGTTAATCTTTTTGATATTCTTTTCTTTGGAAAATATGTTTTTCATTGAAATGTCACATATTTTAATATGCAATAAATTTACTATGTCTATTTTTAAATTAATATACAAACATTTTTTAATTGTTTTAATTTTGAATATTATAAATATAGTTATAACCAATATAAGTGAAAGTATAGATATTGAAATTATTATGCTAAGCAAAAGAAGTCACACAGAAAAAGTTGAGAACCATATGATTTCACTGATATGTGGGATATAAAACTGAAAACAACAAAGGAACAAGACAAACAAATAAAGCGACAAAAACTCATAGACACAGACAATAGTGTAGTGGTTACCAGAGGGTAAGAGGGTGGGGGGAGGGAGATGAGGGTAAGGGGGATCAAATATATGGTGATGGAAGGAGAACTGACTCTGGGTGGTGAACACACAATGTGATATATAGATGATGGATTACAGAATTGTACACCTGAAACCTATGTAACTTCACTAACTATTGTCACCCCAATAAACTTTAATTAAAAGAAAAAGTATAACTGTAAAAGTGGTCCTGATACCAAAAGTTTGACAGTCCATCTACACGCCCAAGTTTTAGTGTCGATGGTCCAAGTAAGTAACCACTAGGTGACGGGACTATTCATTTGTTATGTGCTTAATACTAGATCTAGACCTTTTCCTAGACCAGAGATCAGCCTGTAAATATTTTATAATTTGGGAGCCATACAGTCTCTGTCGCAGGTAGTCAATTCTGCCATAATAGCGAGTACGCATCTATAGATATTATATAAGCAAATGAGTGTGGCTGTATTCAAATAAAACTGAATTTATTAAGGCATATAGTGAACCAGATCTAGCCCACAGGATGTAAGTTACCAACTCTTGCCCTAGTTCCAAATTTATGTTTTGGAGTGTGTGTGTGTATGTGTGTGCTCGGGGCAGGGGAAGGAATTAGAAAGTAAATTAATATTTAATTGGTCATCTCTAATGCATTTAGTATTTATTAACAACTATACACGTTATATAGTATTTAAATAGTTATATTCTGTGAGTTTGTTACAAACAGTAATTTTCACCCCATTTCATAGATAAGGAAATTATGATATAAAAATATGACACACACTAAGTATAACAGCAACTTGGGTTTGAACTCCAGTCTGTCTGCCAGTAGGCCACAATGCTACCCTCTGCAGCAGTAGCAATAAAAGCAACAGCTAACACTTCCATAGTACTTTTCAGTATACAAGGTGCATTCACATAGTTTACCTCATTTGACCTTCACACACACATGCAACACAAAAATAAAGAAAATAAAATCTCTCCACCAAGTAAACCAAGTATCACTGTGCCCAGTTCAAAAATGAAGAAAATGAGATTCAGATTATGTGATTTGTAGCTAGCCAGTAGTGGAGCCACGATTCTGACCATGTCTTTTTGTTCCCATTCCAACTGTTCTGTTTTTACAGGTCACTTTGTAGAGTTTACCCATTTTAACAGTCCTGGAACTCAAATATTTCTCTGTTTTTCTGATACCTAATCTTTCAGCACAAAACTTCAAAGTTATAAAATATCCATTTCTCCAATAGAGATGTACAGAATGGAACATAGGGTGGAAATGTGCATTTTTATCTCCATCTCTATGAAACAGAATTCATGCTGAATCAATGGGAAAGCATCAAAGGTCAAAGAGATGGAAAAGAACTCAGCTCAGAATTAGTAACATTTTCAATGATGTATTCTTCTTTGAAGCAAAAGGTTATGGGGTTAGTAGGCCATTTGTGTGACCTGGAGTTATAGTGGCTTTCATTCCTTTACATCTACAATAAATGAGTGTCAAAACCATAGCGTGCTACAGAACTGTGACTATAACGTATAGTCTGTGAGCCTCTTACTCACCATTTTAAAAATCCCGCAATTACAAATTGATTCATCTTGTGGTAAAATTTAATATGTTTTGTACATGACAAAGTTAAAGATCCAATGTAGATAAATACTTGCTTCAGGAAAGAAAATTTTACAAATCTATGAATTGAACTATAGTTTATACCTTTTCCTGAACCTTAATAGTTAACTAAACCCTGAAAGCAATGAAACCAAACAGGGTCAAATCTAAATTGATAGTAAGCTTACAAAAATAAAAAAGTTCATGTTAATGATGCAAGTGAAAAAAGGAATATTTGAGGTTCCAAATCTCCCTAACATATTCTCCTGATGGGGTCAATTTTAGCTAATATTGTCTTTAGTAGCCCTCTCTCACTATTCCCTCCACTGAGTGTGCAGCCATGAGGAGATCGCCCATTGTCTAGAGCAGGGGTGTCCAAACTTTTTCAACAGTTTTCACCAAGGGCCATATGCGGTAAAACACACAAACAGCAGGGCCACTCACTCGAGGTGAAGTACGTATTGCCTCACCTGGTTTATTTAAGTAAACTAAACATATTTTTGGAATTTGCCGTGGGCCAATTAACAATGGATCGTGGGCTGCAGTTGGCCCACGGGCCGCAGTATGGACACCCCTGATCTTGATCTTCCCAGTTAATCTCATATGCTTTTCCCCAACCCCCTCAAAGGTCCTTTTGGCATAATAGCAGTGGGAAAGTGAGATGGCTCACTTCTAACTTTTATCACTAAGTCTTCTGACATCAGAGGTCAAGAAACAACTACTTAATGAGAAGACATCATTTGAATCTGTAGAGACAAATGTGAGAAGGTGTGACATAACGAAAAAAATTATTGGTCTCCACCTCCTATTTTTAGCACATTGATCCTAAATCTCTTGTGATATTCTAAGTGATGAGAGCATTGGGAGCATCTTTTATTGTAATATTTGGTCTCTTTGACCCTGGTTCCTGATACAGTATTCCTAAATCCCTTGGGATAACCAATCGTAGTGTTTTTAATGAGGCAATATTTGATGGGCTCATAAACGGCTTCAGGATGGGAGCTGTTCCAAGCCCTGGACCAAGTTAAGATTAGAAGCTTGGAAATTTCAGCCCCACACTCCATCCTCTGTGAAGGGAAGAGAGGCTGACAACTGAATGAAATGATCAACATGCCTATACGATGACACCTCCATAATAATCCCAAAAGCAGTTGGGATCCCCAACTCAACGGAGACCGAAGTTCTTGTGCTCAGGATCTTTCTCGACCTCATCCTGTGTATCTCTTCATCTGGCTGTTTTTCTGTATCATTTATTTTATCCTTTATAATAAACCAGTAAATGTAAGCAAATGTTTCCCTGACTTCTGTGAGCCATTCTAACAAATTACCAAACCCAAGGAATGGGTCATGGGAACCTCAATTTATAGCCTATCAGTCAAAAGCACAGTGACAACCTAGACCTGTGATTGGTATCTGATGTGGGGGCAGTTTTGAGGGAGTAAGCCCTTAACCTGTGGGATCTGATGCTATCCTTAGGTAGATAGTGTCAGATTGAAATGAATTATTGGATATTCATGTGGTGACAGAGAAGTGCTTGGTGTGTAGAAAACCCACACATCGGTGTCAGAAGTGAAGTATGGCAGTAATGTGGGAATAGGGCGGAAACAAAGGATTGTGTTTTTCCAACTTAGAAGAAAAAACTAAGTTACATCTCCAGTAAAACTGTGATTCTGCAGCAACTATTTGATTGCAGAAGACCCTGCCAAAAGAAGAGTTAAGCTAAATTTCTTAAAGCACTGAACTCCGCAAAACACTCGGCAACCTACCACAGTGACCAGTATCTCCTGGCATGGCTGACCCTAGGTTACCTAAGAGGTGTTTTTCACCATAATTTTTTATGCTTCTCCAATAATTATAACTTTCGTTTCTTGCTCTGTTATTCTCCCCATTCTAAGAAACTACTTAAAGTTCTTAAGTGCAAGTCTCTGAAAATCAAGCTGAAAGGACTCTGAGAAGAAATGGTGAATGCGAAGTTATTCAGTCACTTGTGATTATTTTACTTAAAGCCAGATATTACTGAAATGTTAACTGGCTATCATTGTGATATTATTAAAATTCTCCTCAAATAATTTCAAAATGAAGACAAGTGTAACTAAAGAATGGGGAAAGTACAGAGACGAATCTCAGTGATTTCTTAAGGCAATTTGGTCTCCATGAGTGAAATCATCAATGCAGGAGAGCTCAATTGAACAGACTATTTGACAATCCTGTAATGGATATGCCTGAAATGCAAGATGGATTTAAAATTCGGGATGATAGTTTGAAAAGATTCCATCTCCTCAGAGAAGTTCCAACATCAGGCTTCTTTACGACAATTTCTGCTTTAGAGAACTTTGGTTATCAAATTCTAGTGTGCCTAAAAATTAGCTGGCTTCAGAAAATAGTATGCTGAGGGAAGGAATACAGAAGCAAAATATTACCTACTGTAGGTTCCCTTTTTGATGAGTCTCAAGAATAAATATAACCAATGTATGTTGAGTAAAGTCAGAATTGTGTTTAACAGTTGGAGTATTGGGAAGAATTGACTGGAAAGGAGCAAGAGGAACTTTCTGGGATGATAAAAAATGTTCTATATCTTGGTCTGGGTAGTTATAACACATAATTTACTATATATTATTATATCTCCATGAAGTATTATCTAAAACATAACCTACCGGCTATCTGGCTAGACATGCAAATTCCTGAAACTCACCCTCAGAGAATCTAACTCAGGAGATGTCGGATGATGAAGTCCCAGAATCTATAATTTGATCTTCAATGAGGTAATTTTTTTTAAAGTGAATCAATAAAGGTATACTTTTAGTTTTGTCTGCATCTAAAGATTAATTACACAGAGCATTTGAAAACATCTAAGACATTTGATTTAAAAACGAGAAAATGATATAATTCACATTTAAAAAGTTGAATATTTTAAAATATTAATTTTATTCTTCTAAGTCTAAGGTATATATTTATGTGTTGCCATAGTTACATGTTCATTCATAGTTGATTATCTTCATTGCTCAGAAGAAAAAACATTCTCATCTTTACTATTTGCATACAAATTAAGTCCATTACCTTTCTTTTATTTAAATACAGTTAATACAATATTATATTAGTTATAATAGTTTCAGATGTATATATAGTGATTTGCTTATTTACTTCACAATGTGATCACCTGAATAACTCTAGAATCATCTGTCAGTGGGCAAACTTATCACCATATTATTAATTATAATCCCCTTCATCATTTCTAACCATCCTCCATCCCTTCTTTTGGTAACCATCCTTTTGGGCTCTGTATCTATGAGTCTGTTTTTGTTTTATTTAGTTTTTTAGTTTGTTTTTTAGATTCCACATATAAGTGAGACCATATGTTATTTGTCTTTCTCTGCCTGACTTATTTTACTTAGCATAATATCCTCTAGATCCATCTATGTGTTGACAAAAGCAACATTTCATTCTTTATTTGTTGCCCTGTAATATCCCATTGTATATGTATATATACCACATCTTCTTTATACATTTATTTATTGATGGACACCTAGGTTGCTTCCATATCTTGGCTAATAATAATGCAATGAACATGCATATAGCTTTTCCAATTAGTGTTTTCATTTTCTTCGGATAAATACCCAGAAGTGGAATTGCTGGGTCATAAGATATATATAGTTTTTTGAGGTTTCTCCATACTGTTTTCCATAGTGACTGCATAGATTTGCAGTCCCATCAACAATGCATAAGGGTTCCCTTTTCTCCACATCCTTGCCAACATATGTTTTTTGTTGACTTTTGATAATAGCCATTCTGACTGGTGTGAGGTGGTATCTCATAGTTTTGACTTGCAATTCCCTGATGATCAATGACTTTGAGTATTTTTTCATGAGTCTATCAGCCATCTGAACGTCCTTTTTGGAGACATGTCTTTTCATGTCCTCTGACCATTTTTCAATTGGATTGTTCACTTTTTTGTAATTGACTTGTATGAGCTTCTTATATATTTTGGATATCAACCTCTTGTCAGATATATCATTGCGAATATATTCTCCTATTCAGTAGGTTGTCTGTTTTGTTGATGGTTTCCTTTGCTGTGTAGCTTTGTGAGTTTGATGAAGTCCTTTTTGTTTATTTTTGCTTTTGTTTCCCTTGCATGGGAGAGGTATCCATAAAGATATGATTCAGACCAATATCGAATACTTTACTTCCTATGTTTTCTTCTAAAAGTTTTATGGTTTCATGCTCTATGTTTAAATCTTTAACCCACTTTCAGTTTATTGTTTTATATGGTGTAATGGAGTGGTCTGGTTTCATTTTTTTTACATGTACCTGTCCATTTTTCCCAACACCAAATGTTGAGACTGTCATTACTTCACTGTGCATATCTAGATCCTTTGTTGTAGATTAGTTGACCATATAAGCAAGGGTTTATTTCTGGGTTCTCTATTCTGTTCCATTGATGTGTCTGTGTTTGTGCCGGTACCGTCCTGTTTTGATTATTATAGCTTTGTGGTATAGTTTGAAGTCAGGGAGCATGATATGTCTAACTTTCTTCTTCTTTCTCAAGATTGCTTTGGTCTTTTGTGGTTCCATGTAAATTTTAAGATAATTTGTTCTGGTTTTCAGAAGAATGTCATTGGTGGTTTAATAGGAATTTCATTGAACCTGTAAATTGCCTTGGGTAGTCATTTTAATGGTATTAATCCTTCCAATCCATGAGCATGGTATATCCTTCCATTTATTTGTGTCCTCTTCAATTTCTTTCTTCAATCTCTTATAGTTTATAGAGTATAGTCCTTCCATCTTATTGCTTAAATTTGTTCCTCACTATATTATTGTTTTTGTTGCAATTGTAAATGGGATTTTCTTAATTTCTCCTTCTGATTGTTCATTATTAGCGTATAGGAACACAACAGATTTGTGCATATTTATTTTGTATCCTGTTACTTTACTTAATTCTTTTGTTAATTCTATTACATTTTTGGTGGATTCTTTAGAGTTTTCTATGTATAGAAGCATGTCACCTGCAACTAGTGACATTTTTAATTCTTCCTTTCCAAGTTGGATGTCATTTATTTCTTTTTCTTATCTGACTTCTTTGGATAGGACTTCTAACACTATACTGAATAACAGCAGTGAGAGTGGGCATCCTTGCCTTGTTCCTGATCTTAGAGGAAAAGCTTTTGGCTTTTCACCATTAAGTATGATGTTAGCTGTGGGCTTGTCTTATATAGCTTTTATCAAGTTAAGAAAAGTTTCTTCTATACCCACTTTGTTGAGAGATTTTGACATAAATGGATGTTGAATTTTGTCAAATGCTTTTTCTTCATTTATTGAGATAATCATATGATTTTATCCTTGGTTTTATAGATGTGATGAATCACATTGTTTTGCAGATGTTGAACCACTCTTGCATCCCTGGTATAATCTCATTTGATCATGGTGTATAATCCTTTGAATGTACTATGGAATTTGACTTGCTAGTATTTTGTTGAGAATTTGGACTTCTATGTTCATTGGGGATATTGGCTTGTAAGTCTCTTTTTTTGTAATGTCTTTATTTGGTTTAGGTATCAGACCTTTTAGAATGAGTTTGGAAGTGTCCCTTCCTCTTCAAGATTTTTGAATAGTTTGAAAAGGATAGGAACTAATTCTTTAAATGTTTGGTAGAATTCACCTGTAGAGATGTCTGGTCCTGCGCTTTTGTTTGTTGGAAGTTTTTAAATTACTGTTTCAACTTCATTACTAGTAATTGGTCTGTTCAGATTCTCTGTATCTTCCTGGTTTAGTTTTAGAAGATTGCATGTTTCTAGAAATTTATCCATTTCTTGTTGATTGCCGAATTTGCTAACATATAATTGTTCTTAGTGCTTTTTAAATATCCTTTGTATTTCTGTGGTGTCAGTTGCAATATCTCCTCTTTCATTTCTGATTTTATTTGTGTTTTCTCTCTTTTCTGTTTGATGAGCCTTGCTAGAGGTTTGTCAGTTTCACTTATCCATTCAAAGAACTAGTTCGTAGTTTCATTAATCTTTTCTATTGTTTTTAATTTTCTATTTTGCTTATTTCTATTCTGATCTTTCTTATTTCCTTCCTTCTACTTACTTTGTGTTTTCTTTGTTACGCTTTTTCTAGTTTATTTAGGTGTAAATTTAGATTATTTATTCAGGAATTTTCCTGCTTCTTGAGGTAGACCCGTATAGCTATAAACTTACCCTTATATGTTTTTGTTTGTTTGTTTTAAATTTTTGTATAATACTTTAATGGTGAATGCATATCATTATACATTTGTCAAAACCATAGAATATACAGCTCTTACTTAGGGACATTGCTTGGTAATGATGTGTCAATGTAAGTTTACCAACGGTAAAAAATGTACCACTCTGGTGACAGACACTAATAGTGGCAGAGGCTGTGTAGGGGCAACGGGTATATGAGAACCCTCTGTATTTTCCCCTCAAGTTTGCCATGAACCTAAATATTGTACTAAAAAGTCTATTGCAAAAAACATAAAAATAATAAAAAATTAAAAAAGAACAACAAACAACTAAATGAGAAAATTATGCCAAGAATTTAGCACTGTATCTTGTACCTAGTATCACTCAATAAATGGCAACTATGTTGAATGATTTATAATGTTGAATTCTAAACACCTAACAGAGAGCCTGACACATAATAGGTGTTTGGAAAATAATTTTACTAAATAAATGAATAAGACTATAGGTTTGCCACATGGCAACAAATCAATGGACCATCATCTTCCTTTGATAGTAGTTCACCTAGTATGCTTTAGAGTAAGGCAAATCCACAAGCTTTTCATATAGCACTTATTTGGGCAGTGCAACATAATAAGGTGGAGCATTTCTCCCTGACCTATCCCCTTATGTGTTTTTGCTACATCCTATAAATTGTGTAAGTTTGTGTTTTCATTTTCATTTGTCTCAAGGTAGTTTTTCATTTCCTGTTTAATTTTGCCTTTGATCTATTGGTTATTTAGAAGCATGTTATTTAATCTCCACATATTTATGGGGAATTTATCTCCAGTTTTCTACCTGTAGTTGATTTCTAGTTTCATGCCATTGTGGTCAGAATATATGCTTTATATAATTTCAATCTTCTTGAATTAATTCAGGATTGTTTTGTGGCATAGAAAGTGATCTATACTGGAAAATGTTCTGTGTGCACTTGAAATAAATGTGTAACCTTCAGTTTGGGGATGAAATGCTCTATCAAGGCAAACTGATCTAATGTGGCATTTAGGACTATTATTTTCTTAACAATTTTCTGTATGGATGATCTATCCATTGAAGCAAATGGAGTATTTAATTTCCCAACTATTACAGTATTACTGTTAATTTCTGCTTTTACATCCATTAACATTTGCTTTATATACTTGGATGCTCCTATATTGGGTGTGTAGATACGAGTATTGACCATTGGTATATTCTCTTCTTGGACTGACCACTTTAAAAATATGTAATGACCTTGTTTCCTTTTACATTCTTTGTTTTGAAGTCTATATTGCTGCCTCAGCTTTATATGTTTTCCATCCCTTCACTTTCAGTCTGTGTGTGTCTTTCAATCTAAAGTAAGTTTCTTATAAGCAAAATATAGCTGGATCATGACTTTTTTTTTTTAATCCATAGTAGCACTCTTTTTTTCTTTACTTTTCTTTTCTTTTCTTTTCTTTTTTTTTGTTTGTTTTTTTTTGAGTTTTTATAAAAGTTTATTTGAGATAAAGAGACAAGATGCTGTGGAGCAAGACCGCAAATGCTCTGGAGAATAAAAGTTGTCCAGGATTTTTTTTAATGCATTTGAAATTAAAGAGGGAGAATAAAGATCATTACATAAAGGTGGGAGGAAGCAACACTGGGATTGGATTACAGGGTAGTTAACAACACCCTACATCTTTCGACTGGAGCATTTAGTCCATTTACATTTAGAGTAATTATTGATAGGTATGTGCTTATTGCCATTTCATTAATTGTTTTTTGGTTGTTTTTGTTGTTTTTTGCTGTTCCTTTCTTTTCTTGATCTCTTTCCTTTCAATTGGTGGTTTTCTTTAGTGTTTTGATTAAATTTCTTTCTCTTAATTTTTCATGTATTTATTGTATTAACATGTTATTGGCTTATGGTTTCCATGAGGTTCATATAACCATCTATAACAGTCTATTTTAAGTTGATAGACATTTAGGTTCAATGACATTCTAAAAGTACTCCAGTTTTACTCCTCTCCTCCACTATTTGTTTTTGACCTCATGTTTTATATCTTTTTGTCATGTGTACCTCCTAATTATTTATTGTAGTTATAGTTAATGTTGCTACTATTGCCTGTTCACCTTCCTATAGCTTTTTAAATGGTTGATTCACTGTGATTGTTGCATATTTGCCTTTATCAGTGAGTCTTTTTTTTAAATTTCCTGTATTTTCTTATTTATGGCCTTTTATTTTCTACATAAAGAATACCCTTTAACATTTCTTATAAGGCTGGTTTAGGCATTGTGAACTCCTTTAGTTTATGCTTGTCTGGGAAACTATTTCTCCTTTAATTCTAAATTATAACTTCGCTGAATAAAGTATTCTAGGTTGTAGATTCTTCTCTTTTAGCACTTTAAATGTTTCCCACCACTCCCTTTTGGCTTATAATGTTACTGCTGAGAAATCAGCTGATAGCTATATGGGGTATCCCTTGTGTGAGACTTGTTTCTTCATTTTTGGTGCCTTTAAGATTGTCTCTTTATACTTAACTTTTGCCATTTTCATTACAATATGTCCTGGAGAGCGTCTCCTTGGGTTCATCTTGTTCAGAACTCCAATGAAGTAATCTTTGGACCACACTTCGAAATTTGCTGAATAGAATAAACAGTACTTTACTTTTAAGCAGAGCTAGGCTAGGGTCTTCAAGAACATACTGGAAATTTCTTCACAGCTCCTGTAGGAACAATAGGTTCTCCACCTCACATCTTTGCATCAAAATCAAATGCAGAGAATTGCTCTGTTGCTGCCTTTAGTTTTCTGAGGGTAATTAAAGTGGAATAATCTTTCTTGTCTCCTGTCTCTCTAATGTGTTTTTTGGTCTATAGGTTCTCACATGGGCTGCTTTTGGATTTGAATCCTAATTTTGATGACTGACACAATAGATGCTGTGTTTCCTTTGTTGTGTGGGGTGTCATGCGGGGTGGCCTGCGGGTTCTTTGGTGCCACTCCCCACATAAGAACGCAGGACATGGTGAGGCAAAAAGGAACACCCATGGAGCCATAGGTAGGGGAGTCATACTACTATATTCTCGCCGGTGGCTGGGTTGGAGACATAGGAAGCAGGAGCCACACTATCTGCAACCTGCTATCCACTTCTCTGCAATCTATGACCCGCACTCTGCCATGCTAGCTGCAATATGCTCTTGCTAGCTCAGCCACCATCTTTTCTCAGGGCACCATCCCAGTACTTCTGGGCACAGCCAGACTTCCTGGGCTTCTTAGTTTACCACCCATCTCCCCAGGCACAGCCAGGGCCTCTCAGGGCACTGCCACTCTCTCTGGACACAGCCAGACATCCTGGACACAGCCAGGGCTCTCAGGGCACTGCCACTCTCTCTGGGCACAGCCAGACTTCCTGGACACAGCCAGGGCTCTCAGGGCACTGCCACTCTCTCTGGGCACAGCCAGGGCTCTCAGGGCACTGTCACTCTCTCTCTGGGCCTCTTGGGGTACCGTGCTGGAACCACAGCGGCTCACAGTCAAGGTGCTTACATATTCTCGATGGCGGCCAGTCAAGACACAAAAGCAAACATCCACCAGTTCCACTACATGGTGGTATGTTCTCAAATAGTCAAGTGGTCCATTAAATTAGGGATGGAAGGCGATTTCCCATAGTCCATAGTCATTTGCCAGGGCTGTCCTGGGGGTGAGGGACGACCTTGACCTCACCCTCCTCTCCCAAGGAGGACTCAGCAAGTGTTTCCTCCCGGGACAAGTCCCACATCAAGGCTGTGTCAGCAAGCACTTCCCAGCCCACGTGGCCACAATGTCCTTCGCTTTCTCCGGCCTCTGCTGGTTAGGGAACCGTCTATGTCTTTCCACCCCTCCACAGGGATCCAGCTCTCTGGCAGCTGCTCCTCCTGGTGTTCCTGAGACCGAGTGTTCATTCGCACAAACTGCTCCACTGCCTTTCGGAAAGCTTTGGCCAGCACCATATCCTGCCAACTACGCCATGTGTCACGCAGGGGACCCTGCTCGCTGCACCATTTGTCATGCGGGGTGTCCGGCGGGGTCTCTTCTCCCGCTCCCCACATAAGAATGCAGGATATGGTGAGGCCAAAAAGGAACACCCACGGAGCCATTGATAGGGAAGTCAGACCACTATGGTCTCAATGGAGGCGGGGTTCACACAAGGTGTGACCTGCTGTCTGCTTTGCTGCCAACTGACCAACTCTTCTTGACTCTCCTTCACTCTCCTTCAGTCTCCACCTTCATTCTCCTCAGACTCATGATTGAGTTGTCAGGGGTAATGGAAAGATGGCAATATTTTGGAATATTGATAAAAAAATATATATACAAAATTATCATTTTCTTTTCTCAGTAGAAATGTACATGATCTGGAGACTGACAAATTGGAAAGTAAACGTTGACAATATGAGTTTTTAAATCAGGTAATTTTCTTTTTCTTTTAGTTTAGTCTTCAAAATTGTATTTGCTGGTTAATAAAAAAAATGATTGCTATATATATTTAAATAAAACTAAAGCAATTCCAGGGTAATTCACTAAATTTTAAAGAGAGTTATCAAAATAATTACTACTGCATACTATATACACACAAAACAAGGAAACTTTATATATGTTAACACTAAAGAACTATTTCAATACAGAAGTCATCTTAATGTAACCAAATTATGAAAATATGGCTTTAAAACGGCATTAAAAATTGGCAATTTTCCACCCAAATGTTGAGTATTTCTTCACAATTGTGAAATTCAGGAAGAAGGGAGGAAGTTTTGGCATAGTTTCAGGCTAGTTTAAGTGGATTAAGAAATATTTTCCCCTTCCCCTTATACCAAATGGGAGTTATGGCTCTAAATACATTTCTGAAAGAAAAGCACAGTTTCAGTGTTTAGATAAATAAACTATATTTGTTTACATGTGTTCACATTTATTAACATGTTAAAAATAAACACTATATGGTTTGTATATTTGCTGTCCAGATTTCTCAGTGCTGAATAACTCCTAAAATCAAATTATTATCATTTCCTCAACTGCAAGTGTTCTTTTCTCCCTTCTGATTGGCTGACTGCCTATGCCCTTCTTAAGATAAAACTGATCTCAGAGTGATTATCATGGTCATGGGTACTATATCTATTAAAAAGGATTACAGAGGATTCCGGAAAGAAGGCAGAGTAGGAAGCATCAGAAATCTATCTCTTCACACAGCCAGCACTTTCACCAGCAGAATCTGTCTGATGTAACTATTCTGAACTCTGGGGCCTATTAAAAACTTGCAACTTCAGGAGGAAGTGTTAACTGATAAAGGGCAATTTCAGTTAATTGTAGCTCTTAGCACAGTATCAGCTACCTATCTCTCACCCCTCAGCCCCATGTCAGGTAGCTGTGCATTTGTTCCCAGAGCACCTTACACACAGTTTGCTGGAGCCAGGGAGGACAGTAAGAACCCTGTCCTGCAAATATCAAGGATCTGTGCTTTGTGATTATTGATTGCTGCTCCTGATCACAGTGGTATAGACAAAGTGTGGTGACCATTGTTGTTGCACCACTTCCCACTGTTGCAAGACCTTTCCCTTATGGCTGAAGTGAGTTCCAGGATATTTAAAGGGACAGAATCTTTTCCTCCTCATTTGTCTGTTTCTCCCTTTCTGGAGACTGACATTGAAGACCAGGACATTCAAAAGCAACTACATATTTGGAAGAGATTACAAAGTCACCACTCATCCCCAGAAGAAGGCACAAGCTCAAAAAAACATGAAGAGACCTTAAGTTTACAGCTGATCCTCAGTAGACAGACAGCTTACACTCAAAAGTAAAAACAAAGAAGAAGGAAAAAACAACCCTGGGGAAAAGGAAAAATCTGATTTCCAGAGTAACCACATTATTAGATTGAAACATTTAGTTTTCAACACCAGCAAAAATCATAAGGCATACGAAAAAACAGGAAAATATTTGCCCATTGAAAGAAAAAACAAAAAACAAACAAACAAACAAGATAAACTGTTCCTGCAGACCTGATGGTGCCTCTACTACTCAAAGGTTTTAAGTCGACAGTCTTAAAAATGCTCAAAGAACAAGGATAAAGTCAAGAAAACAATGTCTGCACAAAATGCAAATATCAATAAAGAGATTAAAAAAAAAAAAAACCTAAACAGAAACCAAAAGGAAATTCTGAAGCTAAAAAGTACAACTAAAATGAAAAATTTACTAGAGGGTGGTCAATAGCGTATATGAGCAGGCAGAAGAAAGAATCAATGAACTTGATGTGATAGGACAATGGAAATGACTGAATGTGAAAACAGAAAGAAAAAAAATTGCAGAGATGTGAAACAAAACATAAGGGACCTGTGGAACACCATCAAGTGAAAGAACTTTACATTATAGAAATTCCAGAAGGAAGAGAATGGGACAAAGAGTATTTGAAGAAATAATGGCTGAAAACTTACAAATTTGATGACAGTCATGAATATAACATCCAAAAAGCTCAATGAGCTCAAGAAGCATGAACTCAAGGAGACCCATAAGACATAACATAATCAAACTGTCCAAAAACAAAGACATAATTTTGAAAGTAGCAAAAGAGAAGCAATTCGTCACATACAAGGGCTCCTCAATAAGAGTAGCAGATTTCGCAGCAGAAACTTTGGAGTCCAGAAGGAATTAGGCTGATACAATGAAAGTGCTAAAACAAAAACAAAAACAAGAATCATATATCTGGCAAACTGTCCTTCTAGACAGTAACTTAAAAAGACATGTGAAGAACTAAAGATTTCAGTAAAGGTAAATACATGGGCAATCATAAAAGCTAGTATTATTGTAACAATTGTGCAACTTTACTTTTTGCTTTCTGTGAGATTTAAGATATTTAAATCATTTAAATCTCTTAAAATTATACATTAAAATTAATATATATGTACAAAATATGGATATATAATACATTTTAAATTAAATATATATATATATTTTAGAAATGTAATACTTTTTAAAAATACATTTTAAAAAGCAACTATTGTGGCTACTGACTGTTTTCTAATTCCCTCACCTTCTCCCTTATCCCCCACCCCTCCCATCTAGCAACTCTCAGTTTTTCCTCTATGTCTCCAAAATTTTTTCTGATTACTTCATTCACTTATTCTTTTCTTTAGATGGCCACGGGGTTTTGAAAGTTAATTTGGGGAATGTAATCAATAATGTTGTAAAGACTTTGTAGAGTATCCGATGGACACTTGTCTCATTAGGGAGACCACGTCAGGGATGATGTAGATGCCTGATCACTGCACTGTACACCTGAAGCTGAAGCTGAACAATAATGAATGTCAACTACAAGTATGTGTGTGTGTGTGTGTGTGTGTATACTTACAAGAAGTGGAGTACAGCATTAGAAATAGAGATGGTGGAGATGTAATGGCTCTGTGTGATGTCAGAGGGATAGTGGATGGGGAGAGGGGAGTTCACACAGTGTGAGGGATATAAATGATAAACATCTAAATATTACTTTCTCTTGTGCACCTGAAACTAAAAAACAAACAGACAAAAAAAGCAACCATTATTTTTAAAGCCAGTATTGTAACTTTGGATTTTAACTCCACATTTTGTTTTCTAAACAATCTAAGAGCCTAAGGCATTTTTAAAAAGTATTGGTTTATGTTTTTGTAAAAACACCTCAAAAAGGGGGCCTACAGAGCTTCTGGCTGATGAACATCTGGAGATCTGAGAGAGAGGGGTATATTTAGAAAGGGCATTCCCTTTCCCCATACCTCGCCCTATGCACCCCTTCCATCTGGCTGTTCTTGAATTATATACTTTAATAATGAACTGGTGATCAAGTAAGTAATTTTTTTCCCTGAGTTCTATGTGCCACTCTAATTAATCAAATTAATCAAACCAAATTAATCAAACCAAAGGAGGAGGTCATAGGAAATTCTGAATTATATAGCCAATTGGTCAGAAGTACAGGTAACAACCTGGACTTGTAAATGGCATCTGAAGTCCAAGGAGGAGATCATTTGACCCTCCAAACTATAGCCACTCAGTCAGAAGCACAGGTAAACCTGGGCTTGTGAGACTGAACCCTAACCTGTGGAATCTGATGCTATCTCCAGGTAGATAAGATCAGAATTGAGTTGAATCCTCTTACACCTTATTGGTGTCTGATAATTTCTTGGTGTTGTGTGGGAAGCCCTACATATAAATGTTGGGATTGGGTCCAGAAACACAAAAGAATTACTAACAATTCTGTAGAAACAAAGAGGATTATAAGAGAGTACTAAGATCAGTTACACAACAACAAGTTGTGTAACCTAGATGAAATGGATAAATTCCTAGAAACACAAAACCTATCAAAATTAAACCAGAAAGATATGAAATACCCGAACAGACCTATAAATAGTAAGGAGATTGAATCAGTAATAAAAAATTTCCTGACAAAAGCTCTGGACCTGATGTCTTTAGTGGTGAATTCTACCAAACAGCTAAAGTAAAACTAAAATCAATCTTTTTCAAACTTACCCAAAAATTGAACAGAAGGAAACACTTCCTAATTTGTTCTGTAAGGCTATTGTCCAACATAAAGCTGATACCAAAGCAAGATAAAGACACTAGAAAAAAAGAAAACTACACCCATATCCCTTAAAAACATTGATGCAAAAATCCTCAACAAAATATTAGCAAATGGAATTTGGCCACATATTAAAAGATTATACTCCATGACTGATGTGTATTTATTGCAATTTATTTCTGGAATGCAAGGACAGTTTAACATACAAAAATTGATCAATGTAATAGACCACATTAACAGAATGAAGGAAAAAAAAACACATGATCAACTCAATTCATACAGAAAAGTGTTTGATAAAACTCAACACACTTGCACGATAAAAATACTCAACAAACCAGGAATAGAAGAAAACTACTTCAACATAATAAAACCAATATATGAAAAATTCACAGATATTATCATACACAATAGTGATAGACTGAAAGTTTAGCCAGGAATATCATGAACAAAGCAAGTACACCTGCTTCTATTCTACTGAAATTGCTGGAAAGAGCATTTAGGCAAGAAAAGGAAATAATTATCATCCATATTTGGATAAGAAGAAGTAAACTGATTTGTATTTATAGATGGTATGATCTTCTACGTAGAAAACTCTAGAGTACACACACACACACACACACACACACACACTCACACAGAGTTAAAAATAATAAATTCATCAAAGCAACATGACACAAAGTCAACACAAAAATCAGTTGTATTTCTATACACTAATAGTAAACAAACCAAAAAGGATATAAAGAAAACAATTCCATTTACAACAGCATCAAATAGATTAATACAATATTTAGGAATTAATTTAACCAAAGAGTTTAAAACATTGCTGAAAGAAGTAAAGAGGATATTTTAAAAACAGAAAGACACCCCATGTTCATGGATTGGAAGACTTAATATTGTTAGAATGCCAATTTTAACTACCCAAAATTATTTACAAATTTAATACAATCCTTATCAAAATCTCAATGAGGTTATTGCAGAAATGCAAAACCAAACTTAAAATTCACCAGAATTTAATGGGACCCCAATAGCCAAAACAATTCTGAAATAGAACAACAAAGCTGCATGATTCACGTGTCCTGATTTCAAAATGTACTACAAAGCTACAACAATCAAAACAGTATGGTATCGACGTAAAGACAGACATAGAGATAAATGGATTAGAATAGTGACTCTAGAAATAAACCTTTGCATAGTCAGTCAAATGATATTCAACAAGGATTCCAAGATGATTAAGGAAAAGACAATCTTTTCAACAAACAGTGGTGGGAAAACTGGATATCCACATGCAAAACAAATGAAGTTGGATCTTTACCTAACATCATGTACAAAAAAACCTAATTCAAAATATATCCATGACATAAAGTTTCACAACATTGGACTGACAATGATTTTTTGGATATGACACCAAAGACACAGGTAACAAGAGGAAAAATAGACAGATTCATGAATTTTTTAAAAAGTGTATATCAAAAGACCATATCAATAGAGTAAAAAGGCAACCTAGAGAGTGGGAGAAAATATTTGCAAATCATATATCTGATAAGGGATTAGTGTCTAGAATATACATACAACTCCTGAAACTCAAAAACAACCCATTTCAAACATGGGCAAATAACTTGAACAGCCATTTCTCTCAAGATATACAAACTGCCAATAGGCACATAAAAAGATGCTCACCATCACTAAACATTAGGGAAATGAAAATCAAAACAATGTGATGCCACTTCACACCTACCAGGATGGCTACTATCAAAAAAAAAAAGAAAAGAAAAGAAAAGAAAAATAACAAACGTTGGCAAGGATGTGGAGAAATTGGAACCCTTGTGCACTGTTAGCGGGAATCTAAAGTGATATAGCCACTGTGGAAATAGTATGGTGGTTTCTCAAAAAATTAAAAATAGAGTTAACATATTATCCACCAGTTTCACTTGTAAGTGTATATTTGAAAGAATTCAAAGCAAGGTCTTGAAGCGGTATTTGTACATTCACGTTCATAGAAGCATTGTGCACAATAACTGAAAATAAAACCAACCTAAGTCTCCCCTAGTTGATGAATGAATAAGCAAAAGTAGGATAAGGAAGGAAAGAAACAGAAGGAAACTCTAATATAGGCTACAAAATGGATGAACCCTGAGGTCATTATGCTAAGTGAAACAAGCCAGTCACAGAAAGACAAATATTGTATAAATCCACTTACAGGAGGTAATTAAAATAATCGAAATTATATAGACAGAAAATGGAATGATAGTTACCACTGGCTATGGGTAGGAGGGAATGGGAAGTTATTGTTCAATGGATATATAGTTTCAGTTTTGTAAGACAAAGAGTTCTGGAAATGGATGGTGATGATGGTCACACAATATGAATATATCTTGCACCATTGAACTGTATACACTTAAAAATGGTTAATATAATACATTTTATGTAATGTGTATTTTACCACAATTTTAAAAAATTGAAAAAATGGACTGTGCTCTCAGTCTGTGATCTGGAATACCAAGGTATCTGAAAACTTCAAATTAACCCTGCAACTAAATTGATATATAAGTTATAAGTAATTTGTTTGATTTGCTTTTCATTTTAAAACATAGAGTTCTTTATCATGTAAAAAAAATCACATAACAAAACTCCTTGTATGTGCTATTCATATTTAAACCATGCTTATAGTTTGCTATATTTGTTTCAGATGACTCTCCTCATTTAAAGAAATAAAAATGTATACATACAGCTAAACCCGCCCCAGATCCATTTCGTTTCTTTCCTTCTCAAAGGGAACTATAAAACTATCCTCAAGATGGCAAGTATGATTTTAATTCCTATTTTGGTAGTTTTATGCAATAGATAGGTATGTTGAACAATACATTTGTGGTGGTGTTTTTATTTACTTTTTGAAACGTTTTCACTCAAAATTGCGTTTTTGAGTTTTATGTGTTTAAAATTTTAAAATGAAAATTAAAGCGGGTCTTGTCTGAGTGTGGCGGGGTTACCACTGGAGCCAGCCTGAGGAGCCAGAACCCAGCAGCTGAGTGCTCAGCACCCACGTGTCCACACTAGGAGTGGGGTGGGAAGGCACTGCCAGGACAAAAACGGAAGGTGAGACCCAACATGACCCCCAACCCCTCACTGTCCTTGACCCTGCACCCCGGGTCACCTTGCCCAGAGCTCAAACAGTGAGAACACACACGGTGGGGATGCAAGAATCCAGGCCCACACATGAGGAGACGCGGGAGGGAAGACAATATCAATGTGGCAGTATGGCACGCACCTGGTGTCCACGGAGAACAGTCCCCATGCCGCATTCCCGGAGCATCAACAAAAGGCGCAGTTCACAACGAGAGAAGAGACGCAAGTCGCAAGTCGCACCGAGAAAAGTGATCCAAGTCCAAGAAAAACTCGAGTGCACGTGGGAAGGCGCGCTTCCCTGAGCTCCGCCCAGAACGCGCCCTCCAGCCAGGCCCCACCGCAAGCCTGCTCCCAGCCAGGGCCCGCCTGGAGAAAAAATAGCTAGTATAGCTAGTTAAACCATTTTGATTTCAATATAATATTTAACTGATTAAATACACCTCCGCTTATTGAAAAGTCAAGTTGTTGGCAATTTTTTCTACGAAAACACTGGGGGGAAAAACAAATCCTACTACATGTATACATGTACAAATATTTTCTAGAATAGAAACCGAGAGAAATTAATATATCGTAGAGCTTCTTCAACATTAGGAGGTATTGCCAAATCACTCTTCAAAGAGATAATTTAAAACGATCCTTCGTTTGCAAAATGCTAATGTAATGTATTATGAAGGAAAGCAACAGTTTTCTTTAGGACGAAAATTTTTAAAAGTCGCATAAGTCAGACCCCCTTAATTTGAAATATTGCACCACTTTTTTCTTCTGAGATAATTCTTGTATCCAAAACCTGGGTAAAAGGATTCTGCAGCTCGGTTAAAATGCCTTTTGGTGCACTGCTAGGAAACCTTTCTAATGACATGAGAGAGGGAATAAACTACTGATACTTTCATCACTAACATTAGAGTATGCTCTCACTAGGGAAATGAAATAGATGTTGAACAAATTATATACATAATATGTCTGGCATAGTTTGTAATGTGATAGCTTTCTGAGTTATTGGCTACCAAATAAGAAGTAAAATAACAATCATTAAGCATATGCCATCTTTGTTTACCTTACCTCAAACTTTAAGCATGTATGATTAGATGGAAAAATGAAGAGCCAGAGTTACCTTCAGTGAATTTAGAAAGTGGCATGGCAAGGCGTGCTTGTTAGAGGCAATGTTTCAGTTATCCTTGGTCTTCCCAAAATTCTGTAACATAAACAATATACATATTCTAGTCAAGCTTCATTTACTGCTTGAACGATCTATGAATATTTAACTTTTGTCTTTTTTCTTTTCCTTGTTTCTTCATAGTTCTTTTTACATGCAGGGTAACTGACACTCACAGAACTTATTTTTAAATGTGATTACAGATGTAATATTTCCCTCAGGATATACATATATCCATAAGAGACCTTATTCTGGGAAATAAAACAAATCTAAACAAACATATAAGATTCAAGTCATAAAAAATGTTCTCTGACCATAAAAATATTAAACTAATATTGTGAACAAAACAATATTTTTTAAAAACCCTACATATTTGGAAATTTGAAAACACATTTCTAAACAATACATGGATCAAATAGGAAATCTCAAGGGAAGTTGAAAAATATTTTAAATTAAACAAAGATGAAAATACAACATACAAAAATTTTTAGAATGCAGCTAAAGCAGTGTTTAAAGGGAAGTACACAGCATTAAATCCTTATACTCAAAGAGAAGAAAGATAGAAAATCAGTAAACAAACCTCTGACCTTAAGATATTTGAGAGAGAAAACAAAGCCAAATATGAGAAAAAAGAAGAAAAAGAAAAGAAAGATAAAAAACACCTCACAGCAGAAATTGAAACAGAAAAACAACAAAGATATTCAGTGAAACCAAAATCTGGATCTTTAAGAAGATTCATGAAATTGATAAGCATGTTCCAGCTGATGAGACAGAGAGAGGATACAAATGACTAATATCAGGAATAAACACAGGGACATCCTACTCCTCCCATGGACATCAAAGGGAAAATAAGGAAATACTATAAACAACACTATACCAATAAATTTGACAACTTATATAAAATGGTCCAATTCCCTGAAAAACACAAACTACCAAAACTCACTTTAGAAGAAATAGATAACAAGTAATTCTACATCTAAAGAAAATAAACTTATAGTTAAAATCCACTAAAATAGAAAACTGAATATTCAGATAGTTTCACCAGCACATTATACCTAACATTTAGAGCATAATATCAATTCTTCACAGTTCCCTTCAGAAAACAGAAGACAGATACTTCAGAAGTCCTCTTATAAGGCCAATAATACCCCCATAACAAACCAGACAAAGATATTATAAGAAAGAAAATTATCAAATATAGCAATACATAAAAAGAATAATACATCATGGGTAATTTATGAGGAATTAATTCTAAGAATACAAGTCTTGTTTAACATTTAAAATTCAATACATGTGATTGGCCATATTAGACTAAGAAAAAGCAAAAGATCATATCAATAGATGCAAAAATACTGAAAAAATATTGCAAAATTCAATATCCATTCCTAATAAAAATTCCTAGTAAGCTACAAATAGAAGAGAACTTATTTAACTAATAAAGAACATCTGCAAAAAACCTACAGCTAATACAGGGCTATAATTCATTAGAATTGATTTTCATTTAAAGTTTAAGATGTGTTAAGGTTCCTTTTATTGTTCTTTTTACATATGGAGTTATTTATATTTTAGCACCATTTGTTTAAAAGTCAACCATTTCTCCATTGAATGGTCTTTGCAATTTTGTCAAAAATAAATTGACCATATTTGTGTGGGATTATTTCTGGCCTCTGGAATCTGTCCCATTATCTATGCATTATGTCCTTTCATCAACTCCACACTGTCTTAGTTACCAAAGTTTATGATTAACCTTGGAATTGAATACTCTGAGTCCTCCAACCTCATTTTTTTTTTCAGAATTGTTTTGGTTTATTCTCCTTTCTTTTCAATTCCATATACATTTCAGAATCATCTTGTCAATATCTAAAAAAAATACTTGCTGGTATTTTCATTGAGATTGAGTTAAATATATAGATCAAATTGGAAAGAATTGACATTTCTTTTATGAGTGTTTTGTAGTATTAGCAAGCTTTATTTATACTAACTAACATGCCAACAATCCAAATGCCTATCAATAGGTGAATAGGTAAACAAATTTTGGCATCTGTACCATGGATACCACTCATCAATAAAAAGAATGAACTATTTATACATAACAGCAACATGTCTGAATTTTACAAATAATTATGCTGAATGAAAGAAGCCAGTCAAAAAAATAGTACATTCTGTAAAATTTTATTTGGAATTCTAGAAAGTACAAGCCAATCAATAGTGACAGACTAGTGGTTGCCAGCATACAGAGTAGGGGTAGAGAGAGAGGAATAGAATGGAGGATTTACAAAAGGGCACAGGTAAACTTTTGGGAGTAACGAATGTGTTCACTCTCTTGATTGTGGTGATGGGTCCCTGGGTGCATACACAGATCAATTTTGTAATTCAAAACTTGTGAAATTCAAATTGTGAAATTCAAAAACTTTCAGTTTGTGTATGGCAATTATAACTCAATAAAGTTTGTTTTAGTATTGCTAAGCTTGGTTCTGGATATTGATGATATACTAATAACGATTCTGTCACCTGCCCCACATTTTCCCCCCAAAAAAGAAATTTGGCAACTTCATGTAGGTATCAATACATGGATCTCTGATAAATCTATCATGACCAAGTCTTACTCCAAGGTCTATCTTTTCTAAATATATTGCAATAGCAAAGTAACCACATAATCGCACACTTAAAACTAAACACTCATGTAAGTTAAATGGATATTTTCCACTTGGAAGTCATAAATTGTAATAATATATTGCATTAGTCAATTACAGTTTTGAAGAAAGGATGGTGTCCCATTCAGAGTGGTTACTTAGGATATTATAAGAGGAGTGCCACATTCATCACAGCATATAGGAGACATGACATTTAAATATAGTTGAAAGGTCATTAATGTAGAAAGGTTTTAAAACTGTCATCAGATCCATTAGAGTTGATACCAGTATTTTACATAAAAATTTCCTGCTGTGAGGATAAGGTATCTGAGACCATATCCTTGAAGAAAATCAAATCAGACTCATGATTGCTAGATGACACAGCTTTCAAAGCACAGACACAAATATATATGCATAGAAGCTTGATGCATTAAAGGCGAAAATGTCAAGAGAAACGTTTTCTTAAGAAATAGCCTGATTCTTTGGTACTAAAATAAAATGGAGACCCATTTTTTTTTCAAACTAGACCTGAGGATTATCCTTTTTTGTCTATCATGAAAACATATTCATCAGCATGTTCATACACTGTGGGTTCAGCCAACTAATTCAATCAAGTAAGTTATCAAAGTGATCTTTGTTCTCTTCTTTCTTAATGACATGGGAAGTGTTACTGGAAAATTATTTAAACTTTTCGTCTCTCTGGTAGGCTTCAAAATCAATAACTTTTCATATTCAAATCAATAATAATTCTTTCCATATTCTGATATTGACTAAGGTCTGTACTCTGAAAAAGATGCAATATAAACAAATTAGTGCACAGTGCACTTCAGTTTTTAATAAGAATGCTATCAGGAGGACTTAGGTTTAATACTAAACTATATGCAT
The DNA here is from genome assembly GCF_964194185.1 of Rhinolophus hipposideros. Lineage (NCBI taxonomy): Eukaryota > Metazoa > Chordata > Mammalia > Chiroptera > Rhinolophidae > Rhinolophus > Rhinolophus hipposideros. The sequence goes on from NC_138051.1 coordinate 42,569,375, forward strand.
TTAATAAATTTTTGACAGAGTTGTGGCACAATCTGGTTAATTTTATCACCTACTTGGAACTTCATTCAGAAGTCTTAGCATTACTAACCAAGATGAAGACCCAATCCTATCAGGAGCCCAAAGAATCCTCACTTGTCTAGAATGAATGGCAAACACATGAAGAAGGAATCATAATAAAATTATAAAGGAGTATGCTTAGAAAGCATTCTTGCCTAGAAGAGTAATGTGACCTGATCAAAGATGGCCAAGAATGGTCCAAAGCTATTTCCTCTTGGCTCTGCATCTTCCCCTCAATTAAGGATGCTGGTAGTAGGTGGAGTGACTCACAGAGTGGTCTTCTCTGGTTTCCTGTACACATAATGCCTACAGCCCCTGTACCTTTCTCCAGTCCTGTGGTCATTTATGTGGTATATGCAGAAATACAGCATAGTAATAATATCAGGGGATTTCTCAGTCATTCAAATCACACAGGGCATCAAATTGTTGATCACTGAGGAAAAAGACCCTAAGTGGATGTTTTTATTTTTTCACACTTTACTTCATATTCAAAATATTTCAAGTGAGCCTGTATTCATTTTATTTATTTATTTATTTATTTATTTATTTATTTATTTATTTATTTATTTATCATTGGGGAAGGGTAACAGGACATTATTGGAGAACAGTGTGTACTTCTAGGACTTTTTTCCAAGTCAAGTTGTCCTTTCAATCTTAGTTGTGGAGGGTGCTGTTCAGCTTCAAGTTGTGCTTCCAGTCTTAGTTGTGGAGGGCGCAGCTCAGCTCCAGGTTCAGTTGCCATTGCTAGTTGCAAGGGGCGCAGCCCACCATCCCTTGTGGGAATTGAACCGGCAACCTTATAGTTGAGAGGATGGGCTCCAATCAACTGAGCCATCCAGGAGCTCAGCAGCAGCTCAGCTCAAGGTGTCATGTTCAATCTTAGTTGCAGGGTCAGAGCCCACCATCCCTTGCGGGACTCGAGGAATTGAACTGGCAACCTTGTGGTTGAGAGCCCACTGGCCCATGTGGGAATTGAACCGGCAGCCTTCAGATTTAGGAGCATGGAGCTCTAACCACCTGAGCCACTGGGCCAGCCCCTGTATTCATTTTTGAAAAAGGAAAAGTTAAAATAAACTTTAAAATACAGTGGTACCTCCATTTTCGAATGTAATCTGTTCCAGAAGACCGTTTGAGTTCTGAAACATTTGAAAACCAGGTGCGGTTTCCCATAGAAAATAATGCAGAATGGATTAATCCATTCCAGACCTTTAAAATCAACCCCTAAAACAGCAATTTAGCATGAATTTTACTATTTCATGATACCATAGATCCATAAAATTATACACAATGAAAACAATAAACACAATATATTGTACTGTAAAAGCAATAATAAACAATGTGAAAACAGTACTGTAGAAGATAAAAATGAAAACGTAATTTTTTCTTACCTGCAATGATGATAGTCATGGTTCGGATGGGGTGTCCCCTTCAACAATCACAATAGGTGACTGTTCTTCAGGTGTTCTGTAGCCCTCTTCCAGAATCACTGTAGGTGACTCCTCTCCTGCCATTCCTTCCTTTGATTTTTTTACACCACTGACACCTGGTTTAGACTCACCGGATCTTTTCCTCACTAAAACTTTTTCAATTGACATTTATTTTTTCCGATGTTTTAAAATCTGTCTAAAGTGAGATATAGCATTATCATTGAAAGTGTTAGAGGCATGACTTACAACAGCTTTATCAGGGTGATATTTTTCAACAAAAATTTGCACTTCAACCCATTTTGCACACATTTCTTCCATTGGTGCAGTAGAAACCCTTTTTTCTTCCCTCCTCCTCCGAAGACAATTCCTCAGTTGCCGCCTGTTGCTGCTCCGTCAGAATGTTCTGAAGTTCTTCTGTGGTGAGTTCAGTCCTGTGCTCCTCCACTAACTCCTCCACATCATCACTACCCACGTCCAAGCCCATGGACTTTCCCAGAGACACAATATCCTCAACAATAGGAGCGTCCTCTTCAACATCCTCAAATACACGATCAGGGACAGCGTCTGGCCACAATTCTTCCGTGCTGACTTCATTGTTCTGTGAAATACGTCCCTCCATGCTTTGTCTATGAGATGTAAGCGATGTAGGATATTGAAATGATTCTTCCAGAACTCCTTGAGGGTTAGCTCTGTGTCTGAGGTCACCTCAAAGAACCTTTGGAACAGTGCTTTGGTGTAAAGCTTCTTACAATTAGATATGACCTGCTGGTCCATGGGCTGGATGAGAGGAGTCGTGTTGGGGGGCAAAAACTTTAAGCTGATAAAACTGAACTCTTTCATCAACTCGTCCTCCAAGCCTGGGGGGTGAGCTGGAGCATTCTCCATAACAAGCAGGCACTTCGTTGAAAGATTTTTGTCTCGGAGGTATTTTTTTTACACTTGGCCCACACACTTCATGAACCCACTCAATAAAAGATTGCCTGGTTACCCAAGCTTTGCTGTTTGCCTTCCACATCACATGCAATTTGCTTTTTATGACATTGTTTTTCTTAAATACCCTGGCGTTCTCAGAATGGCAGACTAGCAAACGCTTCAACTTAAAATCCCCACTTGCATTTCCATAAAATAAAAGGGTTAGCCTGTCTTTCATGGGCTTGTGTCCTGGCAATGATTTCTCCTCCTTGGTTCTATCGGTCCTCTTTGGCATTTTTTCCCCAAAAGAGGCCTGTCTCCCCACAGTTGAAAACTTGTTGGGGAAGGAAACCCTCTGCCTCTACATAATCTTTAAATTCCAAAACAAATTAGGCGGCATCTTCTTTGTTGGCACCGGCAGCTTCACCATGTCTCACCACATGGTGTAGGCCACTTCTCCTCTTAAACTTTTCAAACCACCCTCTACTTGCCTTGAAAATATCACTCTCGTCACTTGTTCCAGGGGTGTTTTTGATGAGGTCAGCTTGCAAATGTAAAGCTTTTTCACAAATTATGCTCTCAGAAATGCTGTCACCAGCCAACTGTTTTTCATTTATCAATATGAAAAGCAATTTTTCCACTTCTTCAATTGTCTGTGTTCTTTGTCTTGTAAGTGTTTTAACACCTCTTGCAACATTGGCTCCTTTAAAGGCTTCTTTATTTTTTAAGAATGTACAAATTGTAGATTTGGCAATACCAAACTGCGTTGCCAGATCACATACTCGGACACCAATTCATGTTTGGAAATAATTTCCTTCTTCACCACTATTGTTGTTCTGTTAATGACTCTCTTGGCTTTGCAGCTTTTTTCCATTTCTCACAGCAAGGGGTGATTGACAGATGGCTCCTGAGATGACATGAATACAGATCGATTGCATACAGTCACAAAAACAAATTGGTTGCAAGAGGGCTACTTAGATTAGCTGAACACAGATTGATGCACTGGGTTCCACACAGTCACAAAAACAAATTGGTTACAAGAGAGCTCCTGAGATTAGCTGAACACGGATTTATGCACTGGGTTCCACACAGTCACAAAAACAAATTGGTTGCAAGAGTGCTCCTGAGATGAGATGAGCCCAGATTGATTGCACACAGTCACCAAATAAGCCCAAATATCAGCATCTTGCATTCAGAGGAAGCCACCTGACATGTTCAACTTCCGAGGCATGTTTGAAAACTGAAGCATTTACTTCCGGGTTTACGGCATTCGTAAACTAAAATTTTTCTCAACAGAGATGTTCAAAAACCAAGGTACTACTTACAGTAAATTCTAACTCAGTAAATTTCCAGACATAAATCTGGCAAAGGAGCTAATGAAAGGGAAATTTTTAAACAGACATTATACATCTTTCATAAGACAATTAGGATTCATAATGGAGCAAAATAAGAGGAATGACCTACCATCTGACTAAATGCTGCAATTTTCTAGTAAACATCTTCAGGTTAGGTCATCGTTTCCTAACTCATTTTTTCATGCGAATCAGAGACTGTTCACTTCACATTCCTTTGAGAGAAGAAGGAAATCTTTATCTCAGTTGGTGACATTGTTGCAGAAGTATCTGTTTTGCTTCTGTGGTCATTCTTGGGAACAGCCCCATGAGCCAGCTGGTATTAGTCTAAGATAGTACACCCTAATGAGATGGCAGAATCTTCTTCATAGGTCTGGTTTGTGATAACCTTTCTCTTAATTCTGCTTTGCAGGCCTGTAAACCATTTTAAGCATATGCTACTTTGGAAATGTAATCAGAAATACTTCATCCAAACCATTTTTAAATTGACATTTTAGGTTGGGAAATTTCTATGGGCCATTTATTTATTAATAACTTATCTTATTAAGATTACACAATTCTTAGATTCATGTGGTCATTAATGGTCCCAAATAAATTATTATCCATCATTATTTTACTTCTCTTGGTGGAGTAAGACATAACTTTTGTTCTACATTAATGTTTAGTTTGTAATATGAATAGTCCAATTTTGCATGTGTGTATTTGTACTTTCTGGAATAATGGGTTATACATAATTGTATCAGTTTATTTCCTTTTAATTCTCTTATTACTATTCCTTAATGCCCATGTAAACCATCACTTCTAACTGATTAACTGTTATCAAAACCTCTTTTATTAGAAGTGCAGATTCCTTTGATTTGTTCAATAAAAATACTCCTAAAAATGTAACAAAAAATACAAATTTCCTATCTTTCACACTTAGCTAAATTTTTTATTACCTCTTAGCCATTCGCAAATGTATTCTTCTGCAAAAGCTGAAAATATGTCTAATTTTTTAAAAAAAGAAAACAGAAAACACCTGTTTTGGGCCCAATTATGAATTGCAAAGAACTATCACTCCTAATTACTAAATACAGAATTCCCATTTAAGTCAAATCAACTATACTTGAAAATAAACCTAGAATTTAAATGTTATAACCATTTATAATTCATTCTGTTTCTGCACACACACACACACACAAAGGCTAAATTCAAAAGCAAGCCTAGAGTAGAATATGTGCTTTGCAAATCTCACTGGATGGTTTTAACACAGATGACACCAAATTTTGAAAAACTAAATGAGAGTCAGGTTTTTTTTTCTTTAAGTCACATTTTACAAATTAATCTTAAATTAATCTTGATAGCTTCCTCTCCCCTAACCCAAAAAAAGATAAACTATAATAATTCTAAACATGTTTTTAATGTTACCATTTAAATCTTCTAGAAAACCCTAATATGAAGTCATATTAAGCAATTATTAGACATAAAACATTTTTTAATGTTACCATTTAAATCTTCTAGAAAACCTTAATATGAAGTCGTATTAAGCAATTAGACATAAATAAATGTTTTTTTTTTAATTCATAAGAATAACTAAATCTCAGTGACTAAAGCAGATAGCATTTACTTCTCATACATTAGTAGAATCATGACCCTAAAAAAAAATCCGATGATAATTTCTTAGGCAAAATTACTGAAGGTATGAATTTCAGACCTCAAATACAGTTAATGTTCTCCTGGGAAAGACTAAAGTCTCCCAGTATCAATCTTTAATTTGTAGACATATTTCAGTTCTCTATGGATGCTATCAATCAGTTCCCCCAATGTAGACAGCTTACATGTTGATTTGGAGAAAGAGAGCATTTCAGTCATTACTTCATGCCATATAGCATTAAAATACAAGGGTTGGCAATTAAGTCCATGAACTTATCCTAGAAAAAATGCTATACATCTTATTGTTGAATATCACTACAGTCACCTTTAAAATCCTCCCCTTGAGAAGCTATGCACTGATGCCAGCATCTAGTCCACCTTTCAAAGCAATTTCGGAACTCTTTTTTTGGAATGGCCATCAGAGCTCTCTTCAGATTGCCCTTGATGTCCTGAATATCATCAAAATTTCTTCCTTTTAATATTCCTTTATCTTTGGGTAAAGAAAGAAGTCGTTGGGGGCCAAATCAGGTGCGTAGGGAGAGTATTCTCATACAGATATTTGTTTACTGGCTAAAAACTCCCTCACAGACAGTGCTGTGTGAGCTGGTGCATTGTCGTGATGCAAGAGCCATGAATTGTTGATGAAAAGTTCAAGTCATTTTCATCTAACTTTTTCATGCAGCCTTTTCAGCACTGCCAAATAGTAAACTTGGTAAGCTGTTTGACCAGTTGGTACAAATTCATAATGAATAATCCTTCTGATATCAAAAAAGTTTAGCAACATTGTTTTGACTCTTGATTTGGACTGATAGAAATTGTTTCGTCGTGGAGAATTGGTTGACTTCCATTGTGCACTTTGACGCTTTGTTTTAGGGTTGTATTAGTACACCGACGTTTCATCACCTATGATAATATGGCCCAAAGCATCATCTTGCTTCTCCAAAAGGTCTCGGCAGATTTTGACTCTCCTATGCTTTTGTTCATTGGTGAGCTCCTTCGCGATTAATTTTGCACACACCTTTCTCATGCCAAGATTTTCAGTTAAGATTTTCCTAATTGTTTCTCTATGGATGCTTAATTGGTCTGCTATGCTTCTCACTGTCAGCCAAACAATTTTGATGCACAATTAGACAAATTTTTTGCAATGTTTCATCAGTTCTGCTCGTTATTGGCCATCCTGATCTTTCTTCATCAGTGATGCATTTTCTCCCCTCAGAAAAACATTTAATTAGGGTTTCCAGGTGGGAATTCCCGCCTGTTCTCAGGAATTTTTTTTCACTTTCCCATTCTCAAATCCCGAAATATTACCTGCTTTCTGTTCTCCACATGAATCATTTCCACAAAGCTACGGCCAATACTACCAACCACCTGGGTTCAAGGATTTTCCTGATTTCCCTACCAACTTTTCTCGGGATTCAGGATGGAAAGTGAAAAAAATTCCTGGGAATGGGTGGGAATTCCCGCCTGGAAACCCTACATTTAATCCATTTGTACACTGTTGTTTTCTTCATGACATTATCCCCGTAAACTTGGTTTAACATGTCCCTGATTTCACTTCCATTCTCTCCAAGTTTAATAAGAAATTTAATGTTTGTTCGGTGCTCTAATTCAAGCTCAGACATTCTTGCAATGGCACACAAAGACATGCAACATCAATAATGAATGCCACTCAGCCAAACACCACTGCACGTCGACACAAACACATCTGTGAGATACTGACATACCAAGGCTATGAAACCATACCAAGCTCTTTGTACAGTGCTGCCAATGTAAGTGCACGGTGGCAAGTTCGTAAACTTAATTGTCAGACCAATTATCATATGCATACGATAATTGCATCTATTTTCAAAAAGGCATTTAACTATACCCAAAACAATATGGGCTGCTATAAATAATTCTAATGAAAATAAACCCAACGTCCATTTCTTTTTTTTTTTTCAACTTGGTTTTGTTAACCATGGCTGCTTCTTTAGGATATTTTAGACATGTTTCTTTATTGCTACCTAAAATAAGGTCACAAATCACCTTGTACAAGTAGGAAATTCTCTTTCTCTTAATAACTACCTGCTACAGCATCTTTTCTGACAAAAACACACAATGCAAGATTGATTTATAGGGGAATGTGACAATATTCAGGTTAGGTAGATAGCAAAGTTTAGCATTCCCTTAAGATATTATGTGTACGTGATAATTTACTGTCATTTGAGTGCATCTTAAAACATGTTTGTGCATTGATAACAAAAGCATAAATCCCTGTGTTGTGATTTCTTTTTCAGTTTGCATGTCCCTCTTTTCTGCATTTTTCTATATAAGCAGTGATGCTTTTGAATTCATAAAAAAAGGTAAGGAATTCCCAGGCCTGCTGTGGGAATTAGGATGAGCCCAGAAACCCTCACTAATCCGTGATAAGAACGAAAAAAAACATTCCCCTGTCTTGCTCCTTATGTATAGCTCTGGGAGGCAGTATCTTAGTACATATGATTCATTCTCCAGCTTTTTTTCTAATAAAGAAATGATTCCCACAAAACTTTGGAATTGGCAGAAATATATTAGTGACTAGCTTTGCCACTCACTAAGTGTGTGACTTTGGACAAGTCACTAACATCTTTAGATCTCGGCATTATCTCCCACTAAAATGGAGATACAAATTGTGTCAACTTTTTATAATACATATGATACACTAATCAAACAACAAATATAAAGAAAGCAGTAGCTAATACACAACACTCAGTAATGTCTACTACTATTACTTCTGAAAGTCATAAATCTTTGTCAGCTTTATGACAACAAAATTTACCAGTAAGTTTTTACAATGCATACCATAGCATAACCATGATGATAGTCGAGAAATAGAACATTTCATCAACCTAAGAAGATCCCGTAGAGTCATAGACACCTAAGACTTGAAGAAAAGTTTGTGGCATCTAGTCCAATTTCCTTATTTTATAGGTGAGGAAACCAAAGTCCCATGAGGTGCAGAAAATTATCCATGCTCACTTATCTCAGTGGTGTGAAAGTCTGTTAAATATCTCAAATTCCCTTCCTCTGGACTCAGTTCTCATCTGCTTTACTACACTGGCTCCAGAGAATCATGAGCTTCTAGGAAAGGCTCCAGTCTACAGAGCTATCCACAGAAATGCAGCAACACGTAGGATCAGGACCAGTGAAAAAAAGGACCAGTGAACCACCAATACTGCCCTCATTTGGAATGCAAACACTGGAAAGGTTACCTGATCTTCTGGTCTGGAAGATCAGGTAATAATTTTCTTTATTGTTGGTGTTCAGAAATTTCTGTAGTATATGCCAAGCATAGCATTCTTTTAAATATCGGAAAAGAATATGTACATTACACAAATAAACTATGAAATTTGGGGGTGGGCTTGGTGTGCAATAGAAAAAGAACATTGTATTGGAAAAACAAGAAAGACTTCACCTACCACAGACACAAAACAAAAATGATAGGAGTTTTTGATCAAACTCTGTTGTTTTAAGGAAGATGTAATGTTTCTTTGTCAGGATATTTGTTGATTTATCTCAAACCAAGATATAACCACCTGTATTCTGGACCTGATTGGGCTTTTTAAGCATTAGAGATTATGTCAGTCAGGATCACAGAATTCCAGCACTGCTGGTTCTCTTGAGATATAAGGGCTTTACACTTCTTACCATCTTTCCTTCATCAAAAGCCTAGGTGAAAGAAATGGTATCTACACACAGTAGATAAAAATAGTGTTATTCTAACATCTAATTTACACCCTCTAAAATAAATTTGAAAGACAAAGAAACCTATGTATAATCATCTTGTACATTTTAAGTTGACATTCAAATTTTTCCATCACTTTAATGTTAAATAGTTTCAAAATTGTATAAGAGCTGGTGTTTTTTTTTTTTTTAATATTAACATTTTAAAACAAAAATGTGAGATCAGTATTTCAAATGTTTCCAATGAAATCTAATTATCATTGCGGTTTGATGCCCATCATCCTTCATTAAGGACAAAAAAAAAATCTTCAAAAATTCTTCAAAAGTCTTAAAACTCTACCATCATTCCTTTTTGATCTTGTTCTTATATTTCCATTCTAACTCCCCATGTAATTTTATCCTTATAAGATAAATTTAATGTATGAAAATCTTTTTTTCAATAATCATATAATACCCAATTGCAGCAAATATATACAAACAAATATTTTTGTTTAAAATTTTCTATGATCATCTACATTGACAAAGGCAAAATAAATTTGTTACAAATTTTAATAAATAATCATTAAGGACAGTAAGTGAAATGTGATTAGGAATGCATTTCTTAATGAAATAGATTATGAATGCTCTTGTTTTGTTTCAATTAGTTTGTGTACCCTCTTGTAAAAAGAAACTGGTTTCAGGATCAATCCTGTTCCTATTTATTATAGACATATTTATTGAGATAACTTGTTCTCATATAAATAGATTGGAATGAAAAGTTTTGTTATGGCAATGAAACTCAATTAATTGAACTCCTTTCAACTTATAAGACAAAAATCACATATTGATCTCTCATTAAAAATATCCATAATGACCTAATTACTAAATTAGTTCTTCATTCAATTTTATTGAAAGCAAAGAATTAGAAGCCACCTGATTGGCAAAATAAATTATTTCCCAGTCATTAGTATCATTTAAATTATCACTTTGATTGGGCCCTCACCCAGAGGTAATGCACCATATAAAGATTCCTTTTTGTGAAATCTATGACTTTCTTTTGTAAAGTGGGAGAAAAGCAATTAGGAAAGAAAAATTAGGAGAGGAGAATAACAGGAAGCTTCTACCATGATGCATTGACCACTAGCAAATTGTCAGGTATATCAATTCTAGGAAACTACACATATGGCAATTGAAGATTTGGAAATGAATTTTCTTAAAACTATTCCTGCCTGAGTGCCTGTTGGAAAGTCTTAATGGACCCCCAGGGGAAAGCATATTCCAGCATGAAGAACACTGGAGTAATAAGTGTAAGATTAATTTTGTCTATGAAAGACTTTTTTCTATGTTGCTCTTTAAACTTGTATCAATTTACATCATCAGAAAGCTACATGCTTCCTTAGAATCATCCTCATTGAGATATAATATATTCCCAATATTTTTGAAGGCTAAGATGGAGGAATTAAAATATAAATAATTAAAATATCCACAGTCTAGCTATGTTGATGGGGAGGCTAAAATTTGTTCTCATGACAACTAGTGTCTGTTAGGAAATTGGAAGCTTATCTTGTTTAATGTCAAATCATTACATAACTTTCAAATGATTTTTGGATAAGCAGCAGATTACTTTAACATATATTTTGTTTACAGAGTTGTTTTTCTGTAACCTAATAACCTATCTACACATGGTAGCAAACAGCTATTGGTCTCTGATTGGAGCAACTACCAGAATTTCCAACATGACTCATGACAAAAGTAACCACAGCTGGAAACAGCAATGGTAGAGACCTCATTGTTTTGCACCAATTTTGAAAGAAAAAAAGTCTTCAACCCTTGTCTAACTCACATGTGTGTAAAGATGTGAAGAAATCATTTTTGACATTATCCTTCATTAAAGACATTATAATTTATTGCTTAAAAATTATGTGAATTTGGAGATTCAGAAGCTCAGGGTCGAACCTTGAGCCCCTTAGAGGAACCTAATCAATGAATTCTCAAATTCCAGGATTTAGGTTGTGACCCATTTTAAAAAATGGCTAGATATATCAGATTAAAAGTCCATTCACAGTGCTAGTGTTTTAGGTAACAGTCTTTGGGCTATTCTAAATTGAGTCAATCATTATACACTTTTTTTAGTACATCAACAGATTTCTGAATGAAGACTAATAGTCTTAATTGCAAACAATAAATATCACATTTATTATGGTTCTAGTTGAAAGTCTAACATGAAAAACAGCTGTTTATAGATCAGGTAAGACCCCATTCTCTGAACGCAACTTTATGGGTGAAAATGCTTTGAATTTAAATTAGTTTAAGAAAATTAAAGACACTGAATTTAGTCATACTTATGAAACTTCTATTTTCTTTTATTGATAAGTACCACTGAATGATAAACCATTAAAGACCTGGAATTCAAACAGAGGATTGCAATGAACAACATAAGTATAATTATAATGTTAATTAATTGGCTTACAACTTATTTACACACTAATTTTATATCCTGTTTATGTGTTAAGTTCTTTCAGACTATTGAGTGAGAGAATGCATTAAAAGTTATAGTAAGCTCTATAGAATATATGGTCTCAACTCTACTCTAAAAAAAGTCATGTGTATATATGTTTATGTGAAAATATTGGGGGAAAAAGCATACATCTAAAATATTAGTGACTATCAGAAAATACAGCTCATTTTTATTTTCTTTTCTGTACTTTTCTGTATTTGACAAATGTACTATGTACACATAAATATCTTTTAATATCAGAGAATAAAAACAAATATTTTTAAAATGTGACAGGATTCTGATTGACAATTTTTTGCAGAAGACAAAGACTTGGAATATAATCTAAATTCCAACTTTACCATTTGTAGCTATATATCCTTAAAGGATAGTGGCTTATCATAATATCATATTGAAGTACTGGGAAGATACATGGAAAGGGAGGTGGCTGTGTGTCCCTTCCAGACCTTCAGTGTAGAGTTTCTCTTCTGTGGTAGGCTGCATGGTATTGAATACCTATGAGATCAACCATGTCATTCCTAACTTGTTCCTCTGTTCCCTGTCTCCTTTCTATTGATTCGGGTGTCCTTTCTCTAGGGCAGACAAAACATGCAATTATCCCAATAAGCAGGAATGTAATTAACTGGGGGAAAAATATGTCCATTTTAGATTATTTTTTACCCCAAGCATTCAATTAGTTAAGAGTAACTAGAAAGAAGATAAGCAGACTTTCTAAAGAGTCTAATAAGGTTTTAAAAAAATAGGTGGAATACACCCTTGTAACATGATAGGAACAAATACAATTAAATAAAGCCAAGCCAGGATACCCCAGCTTATATATAAAAAGGATAACCCTAGAAAGATAAACTCTGACACCACCTTCCAATTTTATTAGCCCTGAAGAATGAAGGAAGAGGGTACTGCCTCTAATTCATACCCCAGGTAACAGATGTTTTCCTGTTAAATAAATGCCCTTATCTCCAGATAGAAAACATGGCACAATATATGAAGATAAAGGTCAGGTGGTCAAGACTTGTAAGATGTGAATAATCCAGTTCTCAACAGTGTGTTTAAGAGCTTAATGTGTCCTAATTCATTTTCTCAGATCTGCTACCCATTTATTCATTTGCTCATTCATTTATTTACCAAACATTCACTGAGCGGTTTTTAGGTGATAGATCCCCTTCCACAGTTTGAAGCAAGAATAAAAACAGCAAAGAACTTGAGAGAGGCAAGTTTTGGCTTTGCTTTCTGGATCTGACATAAACACGTTGCATGGCACAGATCCAGGTTTTGGGGGCCTGAAGCTTATATAATTTTATGGGGTTATCTATAAGAAAAAAAAAACATATAAAATTAGGACTAGAAGCCCACACAAGTGAGACGCCCTGAAACTTTAGCTTCTTCAACTTCATAGAACTCTGCCTCTGTAGCTAGGTGTCACCTTGTGTTGCAGTTTCCTCAATCCAAGGTCTTAATCCCAGCCTCCAGGTAGTGGTGATCTCTGTAATGATCGCATCTGTCACAGGGAAGACATGCAACTCTTGTCAAATCTGCTTTTTGCCTGTGCTTTGTCAATTTGCTCACCCAGATATATCCTTGGAATCATCTGCCAAAGCTGTCAACTGGGTGACACATGTTAGAGAAATTAGATTCACTCACAATAAGGTTACCGGATAAAATGCAGGACACTCAAGTGCATTTGAATTTAAGATAAACAATGACTAATGTTTTAGTGCAAGCATGTTCCATTCAATATTTAGGCATCTTGAATTTTATTTTTTTTGTCTCAATCTTACAACACACTCAGAAAGCAATATGTTCATTTCTTGGCTCAGGAGCTTAACTGGTTGTGTTATGTGACCTTCAGCAAGTTATTTAACCTGAGACTCTATTTTCTCTTCCGTAAAATGGGAGTAAACAATATTACTCACATTACTGTTGTGACATTAAATGAGAGCGTATGAGTACGTAAAGTGCTTTGCACAGTGCCTGGTATTGGGTGGGCTCACAGTGGTGCTGCCAGAGTTAGGCTTCTATACAGTTTACCCAGACCACAGCAGACCATAGCTGCTCCCTTTATGCTTTTTCTGTCAGAAAAATACAGATGCCCTAAATGACCTCTCCAAAGCCCAGACAAATGCTGGAGTACCCAAGTAAGTTTAAACAATACAGCCCCCATGGGAAAGAATAAAAGAGTGCATCTGGCCTTAGGCAGTCTTTTCTGCACAGTTAATTAGATTCACTGAACTCTTTCACAATGACAAAAACAAATGTTTGTGATAGAAACCTTTCCTCAGTCTAGTAGAGCACTAACATTACAAATAAATATTTTGATCAAATATTTCATCACGTAGATCTTGTTTGCCCACAAAGAAGCTTCGAAACCTATGTGTGCTGGTTTTTTTCTTCCCAAAATATTTGCTGGGCATTTTCTGGACATGGGTTGAAGGCCCCCAAACTAAATCTTTTTCTTTTCTTTTCTGTTTCTTTTTTAGTCATCAATTTTCTGGACTCACTGTCATTATTTAATGATTTTTTTTTTCTTAGTGTTTTATTCATTTAAGGCCATGGTATATGATGAGGACTACTTTATCTTGAGTGAACGAAGCCTTTTACTATGTTCTCTGGTTAATTTCCTTAATCCCTAGCTTGAAAATCATGATCTGTCTCTTTCTTCCCATATTCAGCCCAAATCCTGCATCCATATTTGCCCTCTTTATTGGTTTCATCATCTTAATTATCTTATTATTCCACAAGACTATTTTCCAGATAATGTTTTAGACTCAGGAATACAAAGAGAAATAAATTTCAGTCTCCTCTATTAAGGTACACAAAGCCTAGAGGAAGAGACAAACAAGAGAATAATGATTTCACTATATTTTTAAAAATTCTGTCACAGAAATATGTTTTGCATATCAAGGAAGTACAGAAGAAACGGTGCCTAAATGTGTCAGGGGGTGGGACAAGGTCAGAATCGATGAGGACAAAGGAGGTAACTGACAATGTAGCCAAGTTTTAGAGAGTATATATACATTCATGAAGATTACACAAATGGCTGTTAATTACCAAGAGGGAAGAGCATATGCAGACATCTCCTTGCATGAACATGCAGGACATGTCAGGGGAAGTAGAAATAGTTTGGTAAAGCTGAAGCATATAGTATGTATAAAGCTAGAAAAAAATAGGGTGTACCTGGATTTTTAAGAGACTTTCATGTCATTCTGAGGACATGAGAATCTATTCTATAGGAAATTAGGAATTTGGGACAGGATTTGTTTTTCAGAAAGACCAGTCTGGCTACAAGTTCTGTGGAAGTTGAATAGACTAAGAAAAAGACAGGACATAGAAAATACTTATAAAGCTATTAAAATAGTAAAAACAAGAGATAATGAGGGTCTGAGCCAAAACAGAGACAATGAGAATGCGAAGAAGAGTATGAATTGAACTGTTATCTAGAAAGAAGAGTGAAAAAAACATTGGAGACAGAAGTCATGGTTGATGCCTGGATTTTTATATCTCTCTGTGGAGTCTAGTGGAGAAATTAGACACACACACGCATGCGCACACATACACACACACACCACACTGAAGATAATAATCCTCTTAAAATGTGTTGTGTGTGTACATTGCACTAAAAATTCCTAAGCAAATTATGCCATTAAATGTTTTTAACCATTTATGAATGTTATTAATATTTAATTATGTTATTAATAGAACATGAGGCAAGAAAGCCACATGGCAATTTTCAGAAAATCTGTGATTAAAGATTTTATACCATACAAGAAAGTTGCCTAGAACTATAACTTTTTTGAGAAGAAGCTGTTCATATATGAAATTTCAGTCTAGCCGTTAAGCTAAGGAGGAGTACAATTTAATATTTTCCCATTTCTTTTCATTATGGTATTGTTACTGTTTTATTTTAATTGTTTTATTAATTATTAACTATATGCACAATCATATTTATAATACATTAAAGTAGAAAGAGTAATAGTAAAACACAGATCCACATATTTCCCTACCCAACTCTAGAAATGGAATATGGCCAATACTTTGAAGACCCTGTGTGCCCATTGCCAATCTCCTCACCTTCTCTCTGCACATCCCACTTGCAGGCAACTGCAAATTTGGTTATTTGGTGTTAGACATCTCCTTACCATTCTTTTCCAGTTTAATCAATATCCTCATATGCTTAATCAATAGTGATCATTTTACATATAAATTAAGTCCTACTGATGTACTCTTGATGATTTTTATCTTTTGCAAACAACATATTCCTAAGATAATTCCATGTTGATATATATAGCTGTGCTACATATATTTGACTCTGATATAAAGTATTCATTATGAACATATCTATTTACCTGTAGATTGGTCTATTATGAACATTCCTGCTTTGAATATTCTGGGGCATGCGTCCTTATGCATATGGTACATGAAAACAGTTTATCAGTTGTCTTTTTACTTAGCATTCCCTGTTAAATCTCATATTCTTTTGCTTTCAAAGATTTGGCAGTCCTTTTATTTTAGGGATATCTCTTGTTAAGTTAATTCCTGGGGGGAAAATATATAAAACTGCTGTCAACTAGAATTGGAGCACTGCTGCTATAAGAAGGAATGAAGTGAGATGCTACATTTAAAGGGAAAAAAAAACACAGAACTTAGTTAACATAATATTTACTCTCAGAAATAAATAATGGTCACTAAGAAGGAATGCAGCATAAACAGCAGTAGTTCATAAGACAACTGAAACAAATGACTTAAAAAGCAGTGGTTACTGGGAAGAATTAGAGCCCTGTCTGAAAAAAAGAAGGAAAAGAGGTGGTATAAAAAGAGCTTGTACTTTTTTGTGATAATGAAGAATATTCTAGTTCTGGAAGACTGC
Organism: Rhinolophus hipposideros; assembly: GCF_964194185.1. Taxonomy (NCBI): domain Eukaryota; kingdom Metazoa; phylum Chordata; class Mammalia; order Chiroptera; family Rhinolophidae; genus Rhinolophus; species Rhinolophus hipposideros. The sequence continues at coordinate 42,585,815 of NC_138051.1, forward strand.
CTGGGGAATTCTTGAATCCAGAGGAATAGAATGTGCATTGGACGTACAGTTGTACACTAGGCTAACTCTATTTTACATCCTAAGGTTGAGTGGCAATTACCATAACCATGACTCAATAGCACCTCAGAAGATTCCAAGAGGTCCTGAACTTGGGCTGGCCTGGACTCACTCATTTGTGAGGTAGAAGTGTCTTTCTTTGACAGCACCACCATCCTTCTTCCTCTGGTGTCTGCCCATTCTTAGGGTCTTCATGCTGCCTGCCAGCTACATAGAACTCATATCTCTGCCAACCAGGCTCACATCCTTCCCTTGAGCAGACATTTTCATTTTCCCTTTCCCATGGTAAACTTGCGTATCGTCCAGGACAAGAAATTCTCATTCAGTATTCCCCCAAATTTTGATCAAAGTATATAATTTATTTTATAACTAAACTTCTCTTGCACAGACGTATGAAAGATAGAACAATTTGGTGAATAGTTTGTGAAAGGTCTAGAAAGCAAGGGAGCAAAAGATAAGCACCACACTATCAGCAGAGCTAATATCATGAAAAGACAGAATGTTTATTGTGTCACATGAGAACTTTGCTTTTTTATAATAGAATAGAGCTTAGTCTAGATAGTAAACAGTTTTCAGAAAACAGAGGAATGGTATAATAGGGTGACATATGAAGCATGTCATAATCATTGGGCACTTTTATAGAGATGCAGTCTTACGTTACACTAGTGATTGTCTTACGAACATGTTAAAGTTTTCTGATCTATCAAAAATTCTAGTATTTGTAAGTATGTTTAAAACCCCAAATGTTTGAGGATCTCAGCAATAGATGTGAGCCCTATTAGAGTAATGACCAAGTCCAATCTAGTGAGCAAAGTTACATAGGCAGTGCTAAAGAAATACCCCTTGAATGAGTGAATGCTTTCCCTTGGCCTTGTTTTCTACTAGAGCCAATCTGATAAACTTATTTGGGTTAACTTGTTAAGGCTGATAAAAGGTGATAACATTTAGCTAATAGTTAAATATTTAACAGAGACTCAAAGCCTTATCACAAAGAATTCAGATGGTGAGAAATTTCAGACAAAGGTGCCAGGATAATTCAGTTGACTTCCTAAATGACAAAAATCAAGGACATAAGATTAGAAGGGAAAATACATGGCAGGAATTTTTATTTTATTCATTCCTTAAATAAGTATTAATGCATTCTAAAAACGAACACCCTACCTTAATGGGAGGACATTGACAATAAATATAATAAGAAAATTGTGTAATGTATTAGAATGTATTAAGTGTCGTGGAAAAATATTTAGAGCAAAGAAAGAGAGTTCAAGAAAGGAGAACAAAGGAAAGTTAAAAAATCATTCATTCATTCATTCACTCACTCACTCACTTAGCCACTCAGCCAGCAGTTCCCAAGCATTTACTTTGTTCTCAGCTTTTGGAACATAAAACTATGGTTCTTCTTAGTCTAGTTGACACACTTGAGCAAAAGAAAGAGCCAAGCTCTCATTTTGTAAATGCCCTAATAAAAACGGGTACAGAATGCTGTAGGGACTCCCAACAATGGCTAGCAATTTAGGGAAGGCTTCAGAGATGAGAAGCATCTAATACAAATGTGTTAGATTATAACAACTGGGTGAGATTTAATCAGTAGAGAAGAGGGAAAGGACATTCCATGTGGCAGAAACAGCTAATGCAACAGCATGGAGATATGAAAGAATATAACAATTCAAGGAGAGGTGAAAAGTTCGTTGTAGTGAAAGCATAATTACAACAGAAAGCAAAGTAGAGGGTGGGTGGTGAAGTCAGGTGTGGGAGTGAGGGTGTAGCTTTGCAGGAGATGAGCCTGGAAAGAAATCCATCTTCCCAACACACATTAAAGTTTCTACATACAATGAATGTATTTGTATGCTGCCCTGTATTTTGATCACATGAAACAGAAGGCTTAAAAGTACTATGGAACAAAGCAGTATACTTTTGTTTTTATCATGAGTGTACTTGGTTTTAACTAGACCCAAAATACAAAAATCTAAACCTACAAAACAAAATAGGATGTGATTATTTTGTGAACAAAGGGATTCTTAACTTTACAAAAGGATTTACGTTCTTTGTTCTCACGTACAAAACTAGTGCCTGAGCTTGTGAGCTCTCTGGATGTCAGTAGTCCACTAGAATGAAGCTATTCCTGACATACTTCTGACTCCTCAGTAGAATTATTTTTCATGCTGTGTTTTTTTAAGTTAAAGTTCTGTACAAACAGAACTTAAAAATAATTCTATATAAGACATGAATTTGTATTTCCAAATGCTTTTAACAAATACTCTGAGATTAGCTTCCCACCGTCTTCTCCCTTATCAATAAACTGAAAGGAAGAAAGGGAAAGGAATCATTGAAGTAGCTCTCATGGGGTCAAATCAGAACATTCCAGAGCTGGGGCTGGAGAATTGACAAACTTACGGTGGAGAAGAGGGTCTATGAATCTGTAGGGGACACTAATGGGGCCACAGAAACTGTGTAATAATTGACACCAAAGATTACCGGTAATGAGTGGAGATTTAGGGTACAGGAAAGTGACATCAGTGTCTTTATTTTTTTGATTGCAGCAAAGGAGATAATCAAAATCTCACTGGGGCATCTGTATCTGGAAGATAAACTTACCAAGTTCCTTAACACAGTGATGTTTCACGAAACTATATTGTTGTCAGTGGGTATTTTTATCAGTTGTTATTCTTTCTTATTTGAACTTTTAGAGAAAAAAAAATATATATATATATAGAGAGAGAGAATATATATATTTTATATATATAGAGATATATATATATATATATATATATATATATATATATATATATATTAAAATAACACAAACAAAGGTCTTTGGGAAACTCTTCCTGGTACCTTTACTGCCATATCTCTTCAAAATACTAGTCCTAATGTCTTAATTTGTTAAAAGGTGAAAGTTTAATGTTTGAGTTGATTGATATTAAATTCAATACTTTAAAAGTAATATTTGAAAATATTAATAAGAGTTCAAATACATAAACCATTTACCTTACTGACAAAATATATGTTTTCCTATAACATTAAAATGCATGTGTGTGTGTGTGTGTGTGTGTGTGTGTGTGAGGGGGTGTCTTCAATATCTAAAGCTAACATATTTAATGGTAAAAGAAAGAATGTTTGCCCCTTCAGACTAGGAAAAAAGGGAAAGATGTCTATTTTCAAAACTTCTAATCAACACTGTACTACAGTTCTTAGCCAGTACAATAAGGCAAGAAAAACAAAGATTTTTCTTAAAGACAAAAAATGGAAGGATAGAAGTAAAATTTTCCTTATCTGTAAATTATATGATTGTCTACATAGAAAATAATAAGGAGTAATTTTTTTCTAAAACCCATTAGACAAATAAGTGAATTTGGCAAAGTTGCAGGACACAAGGTCAATATAGTAAAATTAATCATATTTTTTTATTTCCATATATTAGCAACAAACAATCAGAAAATGAAATTAAAACTAAGGTCATTTACGATAGTGTAAAAACATTAACTATTTAGGAAGGAATTTAACAAACTAGGTGTAAGATCTCTATAATTAAAAGTAAAAAGGACTGTTAAGAGACATTAAAGGAATATCTAAATAAACAGAGATAAACCGTTTTAAATAATTGAAAGACTCAACACTGAAAATATTCATTTTCCCCAAACTGATCAATGTATTCAATGAAATCTCAATCACTTTCCTAGCAGGCTTTTGTTGTTGTTGTTGTTGATGATGATGAGATGATTCTAAAATTTATATGGAGAAGGAAAGCATTTAGAATAGTCAAAATAGTCTTGAAAATGAACAAAATTGAAGGATTCATGCTACTTGATTTTAAGACTTAATATATAGCTACAGTAATCATGATAGCATTGCATTGATATAAAGATAAACTTACAGATCAATTGAGCAGAATAGAGACTACATAAAAAGACCATACATATGGTCAAATAATTTTTAACAAAGCCATCAATTCAAATCAATGAAGGAAAAACTCTTTTCAACAAATGTGCTAAAACAACTGGCTATCCCTATTGAATTAATAAACCTCATTCCAATATCACATTATACACAAAATTCAATTTGAAATGAACCATGTATCTAAATGTGAAAGCTAAAACTCTACATTTTCTAGAAAACACGAGAAGAAAACTTCATGACGCTGAGGTAACCAAACATTTATTAGATCCAATATAAAACACTGACCATTACATTAAAAAAGATAATCTTCAACAACATTAGTATCTTATTATCTTCAAATGACGTTATCATGAAAATGAAACAGTGTGTGTTTTTTTCTGCGATCAAAATGACAGCGTGAGGTGAGCCTCTATAAATCTCCCCTGGAATTTATAACTAATCGAACAACAATAACTCCACAAAGGATTCCCTGCACAGCAGACAGGCAAGACAAAGAGGCCTACTACTGAATTCACCTAAAGGGGGGCGAATCTCATGAGCAGGGGTAGGAGAGAAAGGAGAATTGCGGAGACTGAGCCACGCGGGCGCAGGACGCAGACCTGGCTCAGTGCTCCGAGCTCGCTGCATCTTAGAACTACCACAGCTGCAGGAGAGGGAAGAACTCAGACTGCTAGGGCTCCGCTTATGGCCCACCGGGCTGAGGGGGTAGCATATAACACGGCTAAACCCAACGCTCACGACATAGACCTCAGAGAAAAGACTGAGGGAAGAAGGCTGAAAACGGTGGTTTAAGCCCTCACTGCCCAGCAGAGAACGGAAGCCGTAGGCACTGAGAGTAGCCTCCCCCTCCTTACCTCCCAGAGCTCGCCCCGCCCCCACCTACCTGGAGCTAGAAGCGGAACAGTAGCAGTGTCAGATCAAAAGAACAGAATATTTGCTGTTCTGAGAACTGTGGCCCACAAACAAAGATTCGCAGCCCAACTAGTTCTGGCAAAGGGAAGGGAGCTATGGAAACAGGATCAGCTGTGGTGGTGGTCGCTGCCATTGCTCTGGGCCACCTCTCACAACTCACCCCGTCCCCGGCCCCACCTATTTGGGCGGATCCCTGTAGGAGTAAACAGGACTACTGAAACATACGGACTCTGGTGCAAGAAGAGCTTTGGAACTTCAAAAGCTCTCCGCACCCCCACAGGGACGTGGCGCCCTATGACCCAGGTGAACTGTTAACAGAGGAGAGGCTCGTCTCCCACGGAATCCCCCCTGTTGTGTGAGAAGGTGGAATAGTGCAGAGAAACATAGCACTACTGTGTGAGAGAGGGAAAAAAAGGCTGCAGTCGGACAGAAAGTAAAACATTCTACCAACAAGTACTGGAAAACAAAAGAAAGACCTCTTCCTATCAACCTGTTGCAGAAGCCACTCCTGTAGAAGTCTAGGAAGAGAAATAATAAATCAGTAATTGCCATGAATAACCAAGGCAACAAGACAGCTCAGAAAGAAAGTGAAAAGTCTCCAGAAAAGGAACTTCAAGATATGGAAATATGTGACTTAAATAACAGAGAATTCAAGATTGCAGTTCTGAAAAAACTCAATGAGATGCAAGAAAACACAGAAAGGCAATTTAATGAACTCAGAAACGCAATCAAAGAAAAACATGAGCATTTTACGAAAGGGATTCAAATTTTAAAAAAGAACCAAAGAGAATTTCTGGAAATTAAGAACTCAGTAGAAGAAATTAAGAATGAAATAACCAGCTTAGGAGTAGAGTTGACCATATGGAGGAAAGAATCAGTCACTTCGAAGATAGAAACCTCGAAATTACACAGATGGAAGAAGAAAGAGACTTGAGACTTAAAAGAAATGAAAGAACTCTACAAGAAATTTCCGACTCTATCAGAAAGAGTAATATAAGAATAATGGGCAGACCAGAAGGAGAAAAAAGAGAGAAGGGAATAGAGAATATATTCAAACAAATTGTTGATGAGAACTTCCCAAACTTGTGGACAGAACTGGATCCTCGAAACCAAGAAGCAAATAGAACACCTAATTACCTCAATCCCAACAGGCCTTCTCCAAGGCACATTGTATTGAAGCTGTCTAAAATTAACACCAAAGAAAGAATCCTCAAGGCAGCCAGGGAAAAGAAGACGGTAACCTACAAAGGAAAGCCCATTAGATTATCATCAGATTTTTCAGCAGAAACCCTACAAGCCAGGAGGGAGTGGAACCAAATATTCAAACTATTGAAAGAGAGAAATCATGAGCCAAGAATAATATATCCAGCAAAGATATCCTTTAGATATGAAAGAGGAATAAAGACCTTTCCAGACATACAGAAGCTCAGGGAATTTTCTAATACATGACCTGCACTACAAAAAATACTAAAGGAGGCTATTCGACCACCATCAACAGGGACAATTTGTGGCAACCGAAACATAAAAAGGGGGAGAGTAAAAGCCTGAACCGGAATATGGGAACGGAGAAAGTAAGCGTGCTGAAGAAAATGAAATACTCTAAATATCAAACTTACTTTTAAATAATCTTAAGGGTAACCACTCAAAAAATATCCAGAACTGAAATATGTACTGTAATAAAAGAAGAAACAGAGGGAAACATCATAGAACACCACCACACAGAAATAATGGACAACAACAAAAAGGCAAAGAAACAATAGAGACACAGCCTTACCAGAAAACTAAAGATAGAATGACAGGAAATCTTCATGTATCAATAATCACCCTAAATGTAAATGGACTGAACTCACCAATAAAAAGGCACAGAGTAGCAGATTGTATCAAAAAACTAAACCCAACCATATGCTGTCTCCAAGAGACACATCTCAGTTACAAAGACAAGCATAGACTCAAAGTGAAAGGGTGGAAATTGACACTCCAAGCAAATGATACCCAGAGAAAATCAGGTGTAGCCATAATGATATCAGATGAAACAGACTTCAGGGTGAAAAAGATAACAAGAGACAAAGATGAACATTTCATAATGGTAAAGGGGACTATACAACAAGAAGACATAACAGTTATCAATATTTATGCCCCCAATCAGGGAGCACCGAAATATACCAAGCAACTACTAACAGAACTAAAGGGAGAAATTGACCAAAACACAATTATACTAGGGGACTTAAATACATCATTGACAGCTATGGATAGATCATCCAAACAGAAAATAAGTAACGAAATAGTAGCCCTAAATGACACATTAGATGAAATGGATGTAATTGACATATATAGAGCACTTCATCCTAAAACATCAGACTATACATTCTTCTCAAGTGTATATAAAACATTCTGAAGGATAGACCATATATTGGGACATAAAATCAGCCTCAGCAAATTTTAGAAGATTGAAATCATACCAAGCATATTCTCTGATCACAAGGCTTTGAAATTGGATATCAACTGCAAAAAGGAAACAGGAAAAAACACAAACACATGGAGATTAAACAACACAATTTTAAAGAATGACTGGATCAAAGAAGAAATTAGAGGAGAGATCAAAAGATACATAGAAACAAATGACAATGAAAACACATCCTACCAAAATTTTTGGGATGCAGCAAAAGAAGTTTTAAGAGGGAAATTTATATTATTACAGGCCTATCTCAAGAAACAAGAAAAATCCCAAATAAATAACCTCAGGTTACACCTTAAAGAACTAGAAAAAGAAGAACAAGTGAAACCCAAGGTCAGCAGAAGAAAGGAAATAACAAAAATCAGAGCAGAACTTAATGAAATAGAGAACAAAAAGACAATAGAAAAAATTATGTGACAAAGAGCTGGTTCTTTGAAAAGATTAACAAAATTGACAAACGCTTTTCTAGACTTACTAAGATAAGAAAAGAGAAGACACTAATTAACAAAATCAGAAATGAAAAAGGGGACGTTATCACGGACACCACAAAATACAAAGGATCATGCAAGAATACTATGAAGGACTATATGCCACCAAATTCAATAACCTAGAAGAAATCGACAAGTTCTTAGAAACATATAGCCTTCAAAGACTGAACCATGAAGAACTGGAAAATCTAAACAGACCCATCACCAGAAACGAAATTGAATCAGTCATCCAAAACCTTCCCAAAAGCAAAAGTCCAGGACCAGATGGCTTCACTAGTGAATTCTACCAAACCTTCAAAGAGGATCTAATACTAATCCTGCTCAAACTCTTCCAAAAAATTGAAGAAGAGACAGTACTCCCTAACTCGTTTTATGAGGCCAACATTACCCTGACACTAAAACCTGGTAAGGACAACACAAAAAAAGAAAACTACATACCAATATCTCTGATGAATACTGATGCAAAAATCCTAAACAAAATTCTAGCAAATCGAATACAACAATGCATTAAAAAGATTATTCACCACGACCAAGTAGGGTTCATTCCTGGGGCACAAGGATGGTTCAACATCTGCAAATCCATCAATGTGATACATCACATAAATAAAATAAAGGACAAAAATCATATGATTATATCAATTGGTGCAGAAAAAGCATTTCACAAGATACAACATCCATTTATGATTAAAACACTTAATAAAATAGGTATAGAAGGAAAATACCTTAACATAATAAAGGCCATATATGACAAGCCCTCAGCTAATCTCATAATTAATGGTGAAAAACTGAAGCCCTTTACTCTATGTTCAGGAACAGGACAGGGCTGTCCCCTGTCATCTTTGCTTTTCAAAATAGTGTTGGAAGTCCTTGCCAGAGCAATCAAGAAAAGAGAAAGAAATAAAAGGCATCCAAATTGGGAATGAAGAAGTTAAATTATCACTCTTTGCAGATGACATGATGCTATATATAGAAAACCCTAAAGACTCCACCAAAAAGCTGTTAGAAACAATCAACGAATACAGTAAAGTTGCTGGCTACAAAATCAATGTACAAAAGTCCATTGCATTCCTATATACGAACAATGAAATCTCAGAAAAAGAAATACAAAAAACAATTTCTTTTGCTATTGCAGCAAAAAGAATAAAATATCTAGGAATAGACTTAACCAAGGATGTGAAAGACATATATGCTGAAAACTATAAGACATTTTAAAAAGAAATTGAAGAAAACACAAAGAAATGGAAAGACATTCTGTGCTCACGGATTGGAAGAATCAACGTAGTTAAAATTGCCATATTACCCAAAGCAATATACAGATTTAATGCAATCCCCATCAAAATCCCAATGGCATTTTTTAAAGAAATAGAACAAAAAATCATCAGATTTGTTTGGAACCACAAAAGACCCCGAATAGCCAAAGCAATCTTAAGAAAAAAGAACAATACTGGAGGTATCACACTGCCTGACTTTAGCTTGTACTAAAGTCTACAGGGCTACAATAATCAAAACAGCATGGTATTGGCAGAAAAACAGAGACATAGACCAATGGAATAGAATTGAGAACCCAGAAATAAAACCACATAAATATGGACCGATAAATTTTGACAAAGAAGCTAAAAACATACAATGGAGGAAAGACATCCTCTTCAATAAACGGTGCTGGGAGAATTGGATAGCCACGTGCAACAGAATGAAACTGGACTGTTATCTGTCACCATGTACCAAAATTAATTCAAAATAGATCAAAGACTTAAGCATAGACCTGACACAATAAACTGCATAGAAGAAAACATGGGTACTAGACTTATGGACCTTGGGTTCAAAGAGCATTTTATGAATTTGACTCCAAAGGCAATGGAAGTAAAAGCTAAAATAAACAAATGGGACTATATGAAACTTAAAAGCTTCTGCACAGCAAAAGAAACCATCGGCAAAATAAAGAGGCAATCAACTGAATGGGAGAAGATTTTTGCAAACAGTGCCTCTGATAAGGAGCTAATATCCAAAATATACAAGGAACTCATGAAGCTCAACAACAAAGAAACAAACAACCCAATTGAAAAAGCGGCAGAGTACCTGAAGAGACATTTCTCCAAAGAGGACAGACAAATGGCAAACAGATATATGAAAAAATGCTCAACATCACTAATCATCAGAGAAATGCAAATGAAAACCACAATGAGATATCACCTGACCCCAGTCAGAATGGCTATCATCAACAAGACAAATAGTAACAAGTGTTGAAGAGGCTGTGGGAAAAAAGGAACCCTCATACACTATTGGTGGAAATGCAGACTTGGTGCAGCCTCTATGGAAGGCAGTGTGGAGGTTCCTCAAAAAATTACGAATAGAATTACCATATGAGCCAGCAATCCCTCTCCTGGGTATCTACCCAAAAAGTCTGAAAACATTTATCCATAAAGACTTGTGTGCTCCAATGTTCATTGCAGCTTTGTTTACGGTGTCCAAGACATGGAAACAACCAAAATGTCCTTTAATAGATGAATGGATAAAGAAGTTGTGATATATATACACAATGGAATACTAGTCGGCAGTAAGAAAAGATGATATAGGAACATTTGAGACAATATGGGTGGATCTTGAGAGCATAATGCTAAGAGAAATAAGTCAGACAGAAAAAGCAGAGAACCCTATGATTTCACTGATATGTGGTATATAAACCCAAAACAACAAAAGAACAAGACAAACAAATGAGAAACAAAAACTCATAGACACAGACAATAGTTTAGTGGTTACCAGAGGGTAAGGGATGTGGGGGGAATGAGATGAGGGTAAGGGGGATCAAATATATTGTGATGGAAGGAGAACTGATTCTGGGTGGTGAACACACAGATTTATGGATGATGTGGTACAGAATTATACACCTGAAATCTATGTAATTTTTTTAACAATTGTCAGCCCAATATATCTAAATAAATAAATTAAAAAAAAGAAAATGAAAAGGTAACCCATTCATTGGGAGAAAATATTTGTGGTACATGTATTGACAAAAGACTTATATCCAAATCATACAAAATTTGCTAAAACTCCATGAGACGAAATCAACCAACCCAATAAAAAATGGGCACTCAAATAGACAAAAGGAAATATTTCCAACATAAAATTTTCATTCCTTTTAACATTACCATTATAATCTGCGTCCCAGGTTTTTCATAATAACTATTTTTGGTGTTAACAACCTAGTGATAATATCCTAGCAGAATCTGCTAGAGTGAAGGCAGAAAAACCCCACAAATAAAGTAATAATGTTTTAATGGGCTATTCCCCATTTTGCACATACCCAGCCCATAATAGAGTTATCATTAGCTTTTTAGCATCACAGTCATACCAATGCTAACTAGTGCTGTATGCTCTTTCGTCTATCCTGGAATTTTCCCACAGCTATCCATTAAAAAGCAGAATGGTCTCACATGAAACCCAACAGAACTGGGACAGAAATTTTATACTGACTTAACCAAATAGATTGACAAAACCTCAATCCCTTCATTGGAATTAAAAAAAAAAAAGATGTAAATGATGATGTTATTGTATTAGTGTATTTGAACATTAAATCTAATCAGAACATAATTATTTAATTACTGTTTTATTACACAGGTAAATAATGTCTATTAAATCAAGCCTCTTAAATGACATTCATGCTTACATAATCCTAAGAAAGAAGTTCTTGTTAGTTTTCTTAACCAAAAAAAGAAATAAATAAGAACATCTCAAATTATACAAAATGCCACCCTCAAATTTATAATCCATATTATTACAATTGAATCAGCTTCATCCAATTGATGTTTTAAATTTACGTTTATTTTTTTATTATGAAAGCAATACATGCTCATAAGAAAAAGTAGAGTATACAAAAGAGTAAAAGAGAAAAACATTTCACTTAATCAAATTATTGTTTAAAATTTCAGTGCTACTTCCTATTGTTTTTTCATAACTTTTGGTTTATATGTGTGAGATTATATGGTAGATGTATTTCTTTAATGCTGTCTTTTTATTTACCAATACATAAATTAAATATTTTAATTACCTATTTAGTTTAATTATAGGGTTAATTTTGTGTATAAATGTTGGACAATACAGAAAATTATATAGACTAAAATAAAAACATAAATCCCACAGCGAGATGAGTTTAATTGTACATTGTTATATTTTCATCTATGCTTTTATTCCTATTTAAGATCTGTATGAAGTTTATAGATCCTCAACCTAATTTAATTTGGTAACTATATTGCAAGAAAGTACACATTTTATTACACTACTTACTAGCACTTGAAACTATAATTTTTAAAACCTATCAAATTGGTAAGTGATATATGGCCTTTGTTACATTAGTGTCCATTTCTTTGTTTCTAGTGAGGTTAGACATATTTTGATATTTTCTTTGGTATTTTTCCAATGGAGTATTACTACTTTCTTAATAATTTTTTAATACTTTTATGTAATAACATAAGGATATTAACCTCTGTTTGTTATATCAGATGCAAATTATTGTCCCACTTTCTATTTTAGTATGCTTAGTCTTTCGCTGTACAGATGTTTTCAAATCATTGTTTGGGTAATCTAATAGATTTCCTATTGTGTAATTTCACATATCGCTTTCAATCTTAGAAAGCCTCTATCTATCTAGCCCTTTTTTGATATTCACTTACATTTTCTTGGTATTTTTAATACAACTAAATATTTAAAACTGTCACTAAATCTTTTTTACATTGCTTTGTGATACTCCCTATCATCTGATAAGATTTTACATATATTACCATCAGTTTTAGTGCTGTCTGATCTGTTCCATTATTCTGATTTTCAGTTCTAATACACAGAAAATATTAATATTTTAATTATTGTGGTTCTGTAAGACCCTGAAACATGTATTATAGCAAAGTGACTTATTAATCATGAATGTTAGATATGCTTATTTATTTACTTTTATTAAATACCTGTAGAACCAGTATCTCATTGCAAAATATATATATATATATATATATATATATATATATATATATATATATATTTTGCAATGAGATACTGGTTCTACAGGTATTTAATAAAAGTAAATAAATATATATATACACACACACACCCACACACACACACCTTTGGGTTGATTAGAATTATCTTAAATATGAATTAATTTTAAATATTTAAAATATCTTTAAAATGCTGAAGAAAATGGCTTGGGTTGTATTATGTGCACCCACATAATCTCTTAATATGATTATAGTGAAAGCCATTAATATTTTTCCAAATATTAAACCATCTTGCTTTCCTGGGAATGAATACTAAAAAATTAGAGTGGGAAATCTGTTAAATGCAGTACTAAATATGTGTTCTTTGAATATTGTTATGGAATTTTGCCTCTCTATTATCAATGAGATATTTCTATACTTGTGTCTTGAACATTATTTCTTTCAGTCTGAAGATAACTTAAAATTTTTTTATTTGTTTCTTATGTATTTTTAAGGCTCTGGAATATTTACATAACACTATAATTACCTGTTTCTTGCAAACTCAGAAGAACTTGCTTGTAAAATTTTCCTAATATACATATATATGTATATCGTGTATATATATAGTATATATCACATATATATCACTTCAAAATTTTCACTCTTATTTATACTTTTTCACAAAATTAGGATGTCCCAATATATTTGTATTCAACTCTGCATTGAATTATGTAAACTTAAAATTGCTCCCATATGTGCTTTATACTTTATTCTTTTTTATAATTTTCTGTTTCTAATCATTATATTTCAGAGATGTCCATTAAAACATAGAAAAAATAAACTACAGACTGTCTCTCCAAAATCCAAGATGGCAGAGTAGATAAACATTGTGCTTGCTTCCTTCCATGAATATATTAAAATTACAACTAAATTATAGAATAGTCAACCTGGAGAACCATCTGAAGTCTGGCTGAACAAAAGTTTTATAACTAAGTATATAAAGAAGAAGCCATGTAGAGACCGGTAGGAGGGGTAAAGATGCAATAAGGGCCCCACACTTGCATGTGGTATATGACAATCAGGAGGGATACATCAGCCAGGGAGATTCCCCCCACAGGAGAGAGGGACCATAATTCCACACCAGCCTCCCAAGTCCAGAGTACTGGAGCTGGGAAGAGAAGCCCCACAATACTTTACTGTGAAAAACAGGGGGGATTCCAACTGTCAGAGTGGGATGGAAGGCTGTTGGAAATCCAGATTTCCTGTTAAACAGCCCTTGTACAGACTCACTCACTTGCAGGTACTCACTTTGCACTCTGAAGGAGGGACAGTGACTTGGGAGGCATCGGAGGCATATGGGAGCAGGCTGAGGTGTGTGGCTACAGTGCAGGGCTGGAGGATAGTCATTATTTTCCCTTTGAGAGAGACTTTTCATGTGCATCTGCCAGGTGGAAGCCATATTTCCTGTGTTGAGCCTGCTGCCAGAGGCCAAATCTGCATCTGATTGGCTAGGTGAGCACCACAGCTCCATCCTGTTGACTCACTGAGACCCCACCCCACCCAACTCCCTTAAATCACTTTCTCCACAAGTAGCCAGCTCCACCCACATGACACTCTCTTGGAAAACTATCAGAGTCCACAGGCCCCAGGTGGGTAGGGACTGGCCCTGTTGTGCTCTGAAACTTTTGCTGAGTAGCTCCAGGCTCAGCACTGGCAACAAACCAGAGTTTGCATTAACTTGGTGACCACAACTCTTCCCACCTTAGGGATTTCCTGAGACCCTGCCCCACCCAACTCAAGAACCGCTGGAGATTTTATCAGGGGCTCAACCTTAAATGAGCTGGCAAGTGGCAGTAGACATCCAGGTGTCCTGGCTTTTCATGGAACTACCCCAGACTTGGTACTTGTGGCAACTGTCCTCAGTTTGCAGTGTATCCTCTCCCATGTGCCTCCAACTTAACACAGGCAGCGAACAACTGTGGATCACTTCATAGCTCCTACCAGGTGGTCCCAGGCAGTCACAGTCAGTGGGTGACCTGGGCCTGCACCAGAGTCCCTCCCAAGAGGCCCCAGATCCAACATACTTGAAGGTTGGCTTCAGACCACAGAGCACTGCCCAATTAGCCCTACATGCAGCACACCCAAGGGTAGTTTCAACAGGCACCAGAGCTTGCTCAGGTGAATCCCACTCAGTGGGTTAAGTCTCCCACACAGAAGCTCAGGAAAGCTGTGGATGCAGCTAACCCCACAGTCAACCAGCCTGAGGGCCAATGCCACCCACCGACAAGTGCCAATAGCAATCAATCCTCAACTATAACAGGAGGGCACAGACAATACACACAAGGGACATTCCTGCAGTAACCAAAGCAGATGACCAGGGAGACTGTGCCAGGACCCCACAGGGCACCTACTATATAACGCCACTTTACAACACTAGGAGACATAGCAGGTCTACCTAATACATAGAAACAAACACAGAAAGACAGCCAAAATAAGGTGCACGGATGGACCTGGAAGGTACCGTGTTGAGTGAAGTGTCAGACAGAGAAAGACAGATGCAATATGGCTTTGCTTATATTAATATGTGGAATCTAAAAAAATAAACAAAACGAACAGAAACAAACTCATAGACACAGAAAATATTTTGATGGTTGCTAAATGGAAGGAGGATTTGGGGCGTGAGTGAAAAAAGGAGAAGGGATTAAAAAGCACAAATTGGTTGTTAAGCAGTAGTTATGGGGATATAGGGTATAGTATAAGAAGTATAGTCAATAATATTGTAATAACTATGTATGGTGTTAGATCGGTACTAGATTTGTTGGGGGTGATAGAGGGGAGGGTGTTCGGGGGCAGGGTTAAAAACATGAAAGGATTAAGAAGTACAAATTGGTAGTTATAGAAGAGTCATGGGGATGTAAAAGAAAGCATAGGGAACATAGTCAATAATATGGTAATAACTCTGTATAGTGCCAGGTGGATACTAGACTAGTCCAGGGTATTATTTCTTAAATTATATAAATGTCTAACCACTATGCTGTACAGCTGAAATTAATATAAACTAATATTGAATGTCAATTGTAATTGAAAAATTAAAAAGTGTGGGGGGTGAAGATTAAGGGGAATAAGAGGTCCAAATTTCCAGGTATAAAACAAGTAAGGCCTAGGAATGTAATATGCAAAATAAGAAATATAGTCAATAATATTGTGATGGCATAGTCTGCTGTCAGACGGTTGCTGGACTTATCATAGTGATCACTTCTTTAGGTGTATAAATGTTGAAGAACAATGTGTACCCCTGAAACTAATATAATATTGGATGTTAGCTATACTTTTAATAAAAATCTTGAAAAAAAACCCTACATTTTTCTTTCTATTCACTTTATTTTTTTTTTTCGATTTACTAATTCATTGCTTTCCTTTTCCCTGCTTTCAACAGGGCTTCCTTCTTTAAAACTTTCTAACCTCTTAAATAAAATGCTTATTTCATTCATTTTATCTTTCTTAAATGATAGCCCCTAGGATATATGTTTAGCTTTGAGTATATATTTTAGAGGATCCCAGAAATTTTGACACATACTATTCTCAGTTTAATTATGTTCTAAAGACATTTCAATTGTATTTTTATTCCTTGTTTAACTAAACTGTTATTTAATGTAAATTTAATTAAATTTTAGTTTTGTTTATTCTTGGACAAAAGGTGTAAACTGGCCTATCCAGTTTCCTTTACTTTTTAAAGTTGAGGTTCTCATATGGCTTTGGATATTATTAAATATTATAAACATTCTTCAAGCATTTGACAAGGTATGTATATTTGATTTGTGAATATAAATTTATATTGTTCATAACTATCTGTGTTTATTTTCGTCATGTCTTGGCTTGTCATTGACAGTCCTAAGCTAAAACATCTCACTATAATTGTTTTATGTCAAATTATTTCTAAAGTTTTTGTTGCTATATTTTGTGTGCATAAAGATGTATTACTGTTTTCTCTTCATATTGGATTTGTCAATAGCATTAATAAATACCACTGTCCCATTTAATGCTTTTATTCTTCTTGAGTTCCACTTGGATATTACTATTGTGACTATTGTTTCCAACTCTTTCTTTTTTTTCTTTTTCACTTTTGCTGTTAATAGCAGAGTTTAACTCACATGTAAATGTCATAATTGATATATTTAATCATAATCCTATTACTTTATACATTCTCTATTTTTTTGCTTACTAGTTACTTTGTATTTCTTTATTTTGTTTTGTAGGCTTTGCTTTACTTGCTTTTCTTTCTCTTTATGTGTGCCAAGTAAAATCCTATGTTTAATTTTACTGGGAGTAATCCTTCACTTTGTCAAATATTTTAATGAATTTCTTATATTTTGAAGGTAATTACTTAGAAATATCATTTAAAATAAATTTATTTAAACTGAGACCCAAATAATGCTGTATATATTTGGGATAGGGCACAAAATAATGTATGACTGATATATCTCAGCAAAAAAACTCTAAAAATTGTAGCTATTAGGAAATAGTTCTATGGTTTGTTAATAAAAAAATATTCTAATGGCAACTATGCTGGAATTCTTAAAAGAAACAAAAAATAAATCAAAATGATAATGTTCTTCCCACTATTTTCCCAACAAAATGTTATGACATCCTCTTTGGATCATGCTGCAAAATTCATGCAGCCTTAATTCAACTCATGCATTTAAAGCATATTTCATGATTACCTATTATGTTTTAGGTACTGTGTACAAATAAGATGTGGTTCCTGCTGTTATAAATATACAGCGTAGTTGGAGCAACTGATAATAAAGAGGTAAAAAGAAACACACACACACACACACGCACACACACACACATCTCCCTGTCTTTTGGTCATTTATCAGATGTATTTCAATGAGGTGGTAAGAGACCTCATATGTAGTTAGTACATATGAGTATGCCCATATATTAATATGGAAGTCCCAACTTACGTTTTATCTTTAGTGAAGTTTTATTTCCATTGCTTGCCTTTCAACCAGTTATGACCCTTAATATATCCACTTGAAATTTCCCTGTCCCAGAATTTCTGCTAACATTTTGTCTCTCACAGAGAATGAAACAGCTGAAATGGACCTTAGAGATCTTTTAGGCACAGGATTGTAAAAACAGGCACCAATGTCACACTCCCACCTCCCATGTCCATGGCAGACATTGGCAATCAGTCTTGATGCCCATTTAGTTCAAGACTCGATAAAGCTAAGGAATCGCTCTCGCCATACCATTCTATGTTTGCACTAACCACCTGAGGTTTTTGAACATGAGATGAGGCCTATTTGATGAAATTCTTGTTTTAGAGTGAGCAAACTTATTGCTAACTAAAATTTAAAAACAAAATGATTACTTGATTCATATTTTAAAGAATCTCCTCAAAGAACAATTTTGTAAGTTGAAATTTTCAAAGAGGGATATGTTTTAAAGAGATGCAAATCAAAATGCATTCCGTCATACTGCTCATTCTTAGCCCTATGCCTCTACTAGCTTAGACCAATTTTAGAACTGTTATTTGGAAATCTTGAACAAGAACTGTGACATTAGAGCATTTGTACCCAACTATATTATCTCAGAACAACACTCTCCTTCTTTTAGTGCACTTCCTTTCTCCAATTTTTTTTTCCACACAGTACCTTTCATTTCTCATTCTATTAGGCATTATGCTCTGTTATAACCAAAGGGTAATGCAAAAGCTGAACATCAGTGTAGTCATGGAGGGATTATTTAAGAATAGGCATTGCACAATTGAGAGCTTTATTGCTTATTCAACAAATATTTATTGAGGGTCTTACAGGTGCTAAGCAATGTGTTAAGCTCTTGAGATATGCCATTTAACAAACTGAAAAGGTTTTGGGCCATTGTAAGGCTTTCTAATTGCGCCTGATAAAGTGGACAGTAAATTATGCTGTATATTAGAAGGTGATTTTTATTCTAAAACATAGAAGAGCAGATGAAGGAAATGTGGAATACTGAGAATTGTGATGCGGTACAATTTTAAGTAGGGCCTTATGGAGAAAGTGAAATTTAAACAAAGATTTGAAAGAAGAAGGAGAATTAGGTGTGCATATAGCTGAGGGAATGATGTTACTGGGAATAGTGTTTTACTTCAGTTCTTTTTCTCTTGAAGGAAAAAATTCCGTCAAGAGGCAGAATTAAGCAAGTTGCAGAAAGCAAATTTTATTAGTAAGCAAGTATATTCTGAGATGGAGCAGGCTGACCCAAGGGTGGGTAGCAGCCTCTCCTTACATTGTGTAAGGGTTTTTATCCCTATGGGTGGAATTGTCTGCCGTCCTCCCTCTCCAGTATCTTCCTCTTTTACGGCTGACATGCCCCATCCCCCTTCTTGTTTCCCAGGGCATAAGCCTGGGAATTTTCCCACAATTTATTTGGAAAGTCCACTAAGTGGCACAAAAATCATAATGTGTGGTTCTAGGTATCCAGGCAAACAGGAAGTACATCCTGATAAGTGGGATGTCTATGACACAAACTGGGACAAAGGCAGGGGCCTCAGGTGGCCCCTAAGGTGGTCTGAGACTGGTCTAGTCCCTCCTATCTCTTGCTCATCTCTAACTTTCTTTTTTTTTTTTTTTACATTGCATAAAGGTAATTTTTCAGTTACTTCTTTTTTTTAAATTTATTGGGGTGACAATTGTTAGTGAAATTACATAGATTTCAGGTGTATAATTCTGTATTACATCATCTATAAATCCCACTGTGTGTTCACCACCCAGAGTCAGTTCTCCTTCCATCACCATATATTTGATCCCTCTTACCCTCATCTCCCTCCCCCCACTCCCTTTACCCTCTGGTAACCACTAAACTATTGTCTGTGTCTATGAGTTTTTGTTTCTCATTTGTTTGTCTTGTTCTTTTGTTGTTTTTGGTTTATATACCACATATCAGTGAAATCATAGGGTTCTCTGCTTTTTCTGTCTGACTTATTTCACTTAGCATTATACTCTCAAGATCCATCCATGTTGTCACAAATGTTCCTATATCATCTTTCCTTACCGCCGAATAGTATTCCATTGTGTATATATACCACAACTTCTTTATTCATTCATCTATCGCAAGACATTTTGGTTGTTTCCATGTCTTGTCTTTCTACCTACCCTATCAAAGATGTTCCAGGCATAGAGAACAGGAGTAGGCCTGATGGGTTTGAGGAACAGCAAGGATACAGAGGGACCAGAAAAAATAAAACAACAGTATGAGGAGGCAGGGGAGTGGAGAAGCAGATAACTTAGAGCATGTCACTTTGCATAGACAACCAAAACAGTACACAAGAGAAAAAGATTGATAGATACTAAATGTGTTAGTGTAATTAGTATACTAAATTTAATGCAGTGTATTTAGAAGGTTTTAGAACAAAGGACAATAGGAGCCTGATTTTATACAGGAATACCCTCTCATGTTCAAGCCCTTTTAAAAATTTCCCCATCTTTCCTTTAATTAAACAAGAGTCCTATTTGTGAAATTTCTATTTCCCTAGTCTTTGCAAACTGTCTTAATCTTACCCACCACTTTTCTAAATGCAACCTATATAACCAATTTTCAGATTCAGAGTTTGTGTTTTTCTACATTAAACATAACTACCTGTGAAGTATTTTGTGGTATTTCTGCAAAATAAATTATATTACAGTGAATTCGGGGCTCCGTTTACTACCTAAAACAATTGATTTGAATCCATTGCATCCTTGGCATAACAATGTGAATTAAAATGGATATTTCTGGTGATGCTGAAATGAGGTCATGATTTTATGCAAACTCAACCAGAGCAACCTGTGTCTCTATGCATTGCCTGTATTAGTTGCAAGAAGAGTGAGTCTCAACTTTCAAGGAGGCGGAATTATACCTGGAAATTCAACCGACAAGAGCAGGACAGAGCCCTCCTCCCACTCCTCCATCCCTCTAGTAACACGTGTCCTCCAGCCTGGCTCCAGAGAACACAGTATCCAGTCACATTGTGTGTAACTATTGTGTGGCAAAGTGACTTTCTACCCAGCTCCGTGGAGGATACACTAAGATAAGGCAACTCTCACATTTTTAGCAGTTGTATAATGTTTTATAAATTTCAAAGCACACTTATGGTTTTACCCAGAAAAGCAACCCAATATGCTCTCTTTAGTTTTTCTAATTGGAAATAATTGGAAAGTCAAAGCATAAATACACAGAACAGACAATAAGCAAGTTCCAAACTCTACAGCCCCAGCTATAATTGCATTTTCAGTGTTGAGTCAGCCTAACTAGTTTTAAAACTTGACTCTACTACTTACTAAATCTACGACTCTGGATAAATAACTAACACTTCCTGTGCTCAGTTTCCTCATCTGTAAGTTTGGGCTAATTGGAAATTAGCTAGAATTATGCAAGGAGAAAGAAGCTTAATAAGAGCTTGCACATTAGAGCTTGTCCTCTTGGAACACTCTTTCTTGGAAGCCAGTCATTATACAGTAAAGACAACAAAATAATGAAAGACCAGAGAAAGTGAGGCCCCAGAAGGTGAGAGGCTATGGTGGACATTCAAGCCACTACAGATCTCACAGCTGAATGTACCCACCTGAATGATCTCAGCTATACTACGTGGAAGAGAGGAACCATCCTTTTAATCCTAGTACATCCACAGTATTGTGAGAAACGATAAAACATTGTCATTTTCACTACTAAGTTTGGGAGTGATTTATAAGCAATAATAGATAACTGAAGTAGTCAATATATGCTTCTTTTAATATAATATTTAAACCATTTAGATTTTTCCTTTACAATAGATTTTCATGGATTATATTGGTTTAGAAAATAGCAAGTCAAGGGGAGAAGAGAGAGTCTGTAACTGGACCTGAGGATGGATACAGGAATTAGGTGTAATGAGGTAAAGGAAAAAGAAATTATTAATATCTTGCAGAATTTCTCTTAGGCTCAGAATTGCACTTGTTTAGAAACAAAGAAAATTCTTTGGTAAGTATCAAGTAGAATTAGATCTGGCAGCATGTAATAGGGAAAAACACATAGCACACTAACAGTGGCTTAAGTAAGAAAGATGTTTATTTCTCTCGCAATCATAAACAAAATCAAAGGAAGACCGTCCAGAGCTGCTAGGGTAGTGTTTGGTTTTCTGGGACCCAGGCTTCTTCCATCCTGACGCTCTGTCATCTAACGGATTGCTTCATGTTCCATGATGGCTGATCAGCCTCTGTAACTCAGGTCTGAATTTCTACCAGCAGGGGGGAAAACGGTGGCGTGGAGGTAAAAAATGACTGTGCCGAACTTCTGTTTACATCTCAAGGAGAACTACGTTAAATTGCCACACACAGCTCTAAGGAAAGAAGAAAAATGTATAATTTTATATTGCTCTGCAGTGTGGGATGTGAGCACTGCATGTGGCTGATAACTCTTCACGAACTACCTTATTCAAATTACTTTGTGTGAAAGGAGAGTGTGGGTGCATGTGTATTTTTGTATAATTTGGTGAAAAGACAGAATCATATACAGAAAGGTGTGAGGGCAGAGTGACACCAGTGTGAGAGAAGATCCCGAAGCAGAGGTGACTGACGTAATGTAAGCCTCCCGAGTTTTCCGAACAAATTGTGCAGAGGACTTTATGCAACATAGAGATTCAAGCAATCATGTCATTCTTTACTTTTTATTATATAAATTTTGAAACATGGACAAGAGTAGAAGTAATGAGATAACATCTCCCCCCCTGCCCCGCCAATATCCATCACCTGGTTTCAATAACTTCAACACATGGCAAATCTTATTTCCTTTGTACATCACTGACTTTTCCTCCCTCCCAACATTGGATTATTTTAAAGCAAATGCCAGGCATATCACAGGCTAATGTTTTCTAGATCACAAAAGATCAAAGACCCTGAAAGCATCTGGATTGAACGTGGAAAAATGTATAAAGTTAATGATTGTAGAGTCAAAGAGCAGAGTTGGACCGCATTGAGAGAAAACAGTGGATAGTATGAGCAGTTTAGAATTGTATAAAAATGAAATATATGAAGAACTTTAGGATGATTAAGTAACCAATATAGTAGGGAAAGACTGCATGGATAACATAAAAGAAGAGGCAATGGATTTGTGAAATAGTGGAAAAAGACGTACAGAAAGAGAAAAATATTCAGGCTATAGAATATTCAAGGAGTTGCCACTGGGACCACAAATGAAGACTTGGAAGATGAAGACAAAAGGGAAAAGTGAAGAGGTCAACTGCAAACAGCGCTAGTTATTTGTCTAATATCCATTCTCTTTTTTTCTGTTGAGTAACAGAACCCTAATTGTAACAGGCAGCAATGGGTCCTGCTAAAACTGATATATCCCAGCTTCTCCTTTCACACAATGTGTGAAATTCAATGCAGAGAGCATTGTAAAGGCTCTTTACAGAAGGTTCATTCACCTGGAGGGGCTAATTTTTTCCCCTTTTTGCTTTTTATCCTTTTCCCTCTACTTTTAGTGCATAAAGAAGTGATTGCTGGAGTCCCAATGCCCTTATCAGCTATGAAGCAATGTAGAGATGTTGGAGTTTGCATCCGAGCTGACATTGGCTGTGGCCTACTGAACTCTGCATTCTGATACAGGAGAGACAAATAAAGGCCACTTATGTGTGGGAAGGGAGGTCTCTGTCCAATGTAGCCAAGATTAATTTAATTGATATGTGTACAGTGAAAGAAATATAGTAAAAAGTCTTTGAAGGAAGAATGGGAATTTATATTGAGCAATGCAAAATGAATGATACATGTTCCATTGATCAATAGCTGTTGCTGTTCTGTAGACAGTGTCTCTCTTGATTGAATTTTTAGATGAAAAAGTTAGGCATCAAACATTTTTTGCAAACCAGTTCTTCAAAGCTGACACAGAATCAAAGGCTCAGCAGTGTCACCTATTATTACTTATTATTACTATTACTACTAATCTTTTAAAATTCTACAACCCTTTGTCAATTTCACAATCCTTCCATGTTTTGAGTACTTAATATGTACAAATCATGGTAGTAGACATGGCTGGTGGACAAGGCACTGCATGGAATCATTATATCAGGGAAGGCCAAGCAAAAATAGCTACTATTTATTGATGGACTACATTGTATAAGGCACTTACTGAAGCATTTTATAGATATTGTGTCATTTAATTTCACAACAACTTTATGAGGTGATTCTTGTTTTCCCCTCTGTGTTCGGTGGAGAATCCTGAAGTTCAAAGAGATTAAAAACTTGCCAAGTTCACTCAACAAGAAAGCAGAGGCATTGGGATCCAAATCAAGAACTATCTCACTCTCGTGTCTCCAAATAATTCAAAATGGAGAATGTTAAATATTCAAAAAAGATGTAAAAATAGTACAAGAGTTTAGAAACATAAAGTGTATAGAGTCGGGGTTTTTGTTATATTACTACAGAAGAATAAACTTATTCTCAAATAACCTAGCGATTTACCCACCATGCCTTATTTTCCCTCTTATGTTTCCAATACAGGCCACACAAATTATAATTCTTTCTGCCCCTGTCCTTTGTACCACTCACTATATATCCAGCTGCCAAAAATCGTGAGAGAAAGGATATAAAAGGAACAAAGAATATTTACCTCTTGTTGGCCAGTATTGTTGCTCTAAATCCAAAGGACTATAAACAATGGGGAAACCGTTTAAAGGAAAAAAGCTAGTCTTCACCTTCATCCAATCTACCATTTGTGTAATAAATAACACCATGTTAAACACTTTGTGTGACCTAATGGGAAATTCCCCGACTGGTGGAGAAGATTTATGTATGCCCTATGACCAGATCTTAGTAGAGTCACATCATTCTCTCTTTTCTTCTTTGTGGAGCAAGACATCAGCCCCAGGCCAGCAATGAGGGGTTGAATCTTGTTTTAGTCTTGCTCTAGGTGAACATAAATTAGTCCCAATGAAAACTAAGTGGGAAGGATGGAGGGTCGGAGGGAGAATGGGAAAATGCATAAGCAGCTGAAGAGTCAAAAATAGGATTGTCAGGTACAGCATAGGGAATATGTATAGTGATAATATTGCAATTTAACTATGTATGGTTCCAGGTTGGTACTAGACTTATCTGGGGAGATACTTAGTAAGTTATATAAATGTCTAATCACTATGTACCTCTGAAACTAATATTGAATGTTGACTGTAAATGAAAAAAAATAATTAGGATTGTCAGATTGAGCAAATAAAAATACAGGGTACCCAGTTAAATTTGGATTTCAGATAAACAATGAATAATTTATTAGTATAAGTATGTCCCCAAATCCCTAATATTGCATGGTTCACAATAGGCTGAAAAATAGACAATTTATTGTCCCAAATATTGCATGGCACATAGACTCATGCTTAAAAATTTTTGTTTACCTGTAATTCAAGTTTAATTGGGTCCTATATTTTATCTGGTAGCCATTGTCAAAAGGAAGGAAGGAAGGGAAGGAGGAAGAGAAGAGGGAGGGAAGGAAGAAGGGGAAAAAAAAATCTAGCACAGACTTTTCAAAGAAGCTGTTTTTATTTTCCAGTGGCATTCCATTCTGGAATGTTCTGGACATCATGTGTCATGGAATCCCCAAACAAGACTTGTTGGATGATATTAGGTAGTGTCCTTTTGGTATGCTGGTTGATCTTTCATAGTGTTAGTTTTGTTACTTAAAAAAAAAAAAAATCAGCTGTAAATAAAATGTAGTTTTTTGTTAAAAATAAATAAATAAATAAAAATTTAAAAAATTCTAGTTCATTTATCAAGTTTCTTAATTTCAGCTACAAGGGCCTCTCAGAGGTCAAGAGAGCCTGGACCACGATTTTTGTTTCTTTGTTCTAGGTTCCAAGTACAGCAAAATGTAAGAAAGGGTTACGCAGTTTATGAAGATTTTATATATGTTTTCATTTTACAAATTAACACTTATAACTCAATGAAAATACATTTTTTGCTATTCACTAAATAATTATAGAATGTATATTTTAAAATTAAGCCATCACACACTTCAGGCAGTATGGTCAGATAACGGAAAACAAATTTGAAATTTGAAGTTCACTTTGAATCACGTAAGTGTATCCCAGTTACTGTATGTATTTATCATTTGCAGATAATAATAAAGTCTAAATTGGAAGGTTTTTATAAATATAATATTATGCAGGAGGTCAAATGCTCCTCTCTCTCCCTCA
Source organism: Rhinolophus hipposideros (assembly GCF_964194185.1). Lineage (NCBI taxonomy): Eukaryota > Metazoa > Chordata > Mammalia > Chiroptera > Rhinolophidae > Rhinolophus > Rhinolophus hipposideros. The sequence continues at coordinate 42,611,765 of NC_138051.1, forward strand.
ACTGACTGGCTCCACCAGCCACACAACAGAGCTACTAATTGCTTGGAACATTTCTCTTCCATTTCATTATCAGGCACGGACAATCACCTTCCAGATTTGCGAACCGTATTCATTTCTTTGGTTACCATCGCAAATTATCACAAGCTCGGTGGCTTAAAACGACACACATTTATTTTCATACACTTCTGGAAGCCAGCAGTCCAGAATCACTTTCCCTGGACTGAAATCACCATGTAGACAGGACCACGCTTCCTCAAGAGGCTCTTGGGGAAAATCCCTCCCTTGCCTCTTCCAGCTTCCGATGGCTGCCAGCATTCCTAGGCTTGTGGCTGAATCACTCCAATCTTTATCTCCATGGTCACATCACCTTCTTCTCTTCTGTGTGTCAAATCTCCCTCTGGTTCCCTATATAGGGACATGCAACTGAATTTAGGACTCACCTTGATGATCCAGGATAATATCCCATCTCTATTCTTCATTTAATCATATCTGCAAAATCACATTATTTATTTATTTGTTTATTTATTTATTTACTTACTTACTTACTTACTTACTTATTATGTTTTTTGCTAAGGTAACAGTCATAGGTTCCAGCAATTAGGACATGGATGTTTTGGGGTCTTTTTTTTGGTGTGGGGGAGATATTATTCAGCCTGCCACAGGGACTAAGGGAACACCTTATACAAAGCAGGATCCCCGAAGAACACAAATTGGCCTGGTGGTGAGCTTAGCCAGGAGTCAGTGTAGCTGGCGATGTTTCTCACTGATTATGAAGAGCTGGAATTCAAATTTGAAGCCTTAGTTATCTCACACACATGAAGTGGTGGGCTTGCATTATGTCCCCTTCATGTTTCAAATGCGGGTCACAGGTGGAGTCCATGATCCCGCTAAAGAAAGCAGATCTGGTGATGTTGGGACCAATCACCTGTCCTCGAAAACCTGGTCTGCCCACATCATTACTTACTGTCCCTTTTTCCTGTTATGAAGCTAAGTACAAAGAAATAAATATGGATTATTTAAAAGTATTTGTTAACATCTCTTAAGTGCAAGGGATTGTGGAAGATCATGTAGCAGGGTGGTTAGAGAGCAGCCTCTGAGCTAGGTTGTAGGAATCCAATCCCTACTCCACTAATTACTGGCTATGTGACCCCATCTCTGTGCCTCTGTTTTCCATCTATAAAATAGTCTCTATTTCATACAGTTGGTGAGGATTAAACGAGCAAATATGTTTAAAGGGCTCGGAGCAATCAATGGTCGGCTGTTATATGATGTTTCTAGCTTAAAAAAGGTTAGCTGCTGTTTATTTCAATGGAGAAACCAAAACGATAATAATAAAATAACAATAATACCTGTGTAAGACCCAAGGATAGCTGAAGCAAGATGCGTGCAAAAAAACAATTTTTTTTCTTTTTTATTAATAAGTGTAAGAGTTAAGGCAAGTTCTACAAGAGGTCTGAGCTTAGGGCTTATTTTTATTTTTTAACCCTGATTTAAGGGGGTCACAGAGTTACATAAGTGGACAAGGAAAGGAAAAAATGCTGTCTTTGGAGGAGAATCAGTTGGGCAGGCTCTTTGTAGAGCTGGCAGGTCGCTTTAGCATGTGGCACTGGGTAGTCAGGGCACTGGGTGTGATAAGTACATGTGGCTAGGGCTAGTCTGAAGAAACATGCCCTAGCACCCACACTTAGAAGCTTCCAACTAAGCAAACTTCAAGTTAGAAAAAGTGGGTAATACCAACAAAGAAAACTTGTTTTAAAGATTACGTTAAGGAATGTATGCGAACTCACCAGCCAAATGTAAAAAAGGTTTTAGTTTTCTGTATGATCTATTTGTTGGGATACAGGCAAACATGAGTGTCATGCGGGGTCTCTGGTCCTGCTCCCCACACCAGAATGCAGGACATGGTGAGGCCAAAAAGCAGCACCCACGGAGCCATGTGTAGGGGGTTCATACCACTATAGTCTCGCTGGTGGCTGGGTTGGAGACACAGCAAGCAGGCTCCACACGATCAACTATCTGCTGTCTGCTTCTCCGCCAACCAACAACCCCTTGCTGACTGCAATCCACTTGCTAACTCAGCCACAGCAGTTCTATCAGTGGCCAATGACTAACTGGTTACAGCTGATGGCCAACCAGTCACAGCTGATGGCCATCTACTACCCGAGCCACCACCTTTCCACGTGAGGCTGAGAGTCTGGAAACTGCTCTCTGGGACCCTGTCCCCACAATAAGATTGAAAGCTTCATTCCTTTAAATATATAAAACCACCAACACTTGCATTGTATTTAAAGGACATTCATTCCTTGAACAGGCTTTTTCTTTCCTTTTTGAGGATATAGTATGTACTGAGAACTATATTAGGAGCTGCTGATAAAGTGTGAGAAAGTTGTGCCTGGAGAAACTTATGGAGGACAGCACATGCAGTCAAGTGAAGATGTAACGGCATATAGGTGGTACTAAGAACTATCATGAAACTAAGAACAGTGCTGAGGGGAACCCTAAGAAAGGAAGTTCTAAATTTGCAGGAACAGGAAAAGTACATATCCAAATAATTCTCTAACAGCAAAACACTGGGGGTGGAGGAGTTTCAGTATAAAATAGCACTGGTTCGAATTGGGCAAAGGAGGGTGTTCTGGAATTTTGTTGGGCTTTCTACAAATGGAGAAAGCTGGGCTGACAGTCCAGCGCCAAAGGCCAGTGCATAGCTGCTTGGTGATTACTAAGGGACACTCTGGAACACACATTTCTATAATATTAAAAGTGACGTGTGGCACAGTGAAACATATATCCTTATATCTAGTACACAATACCCAAGCCGTCGCATTCACAAAATCAAACTAATGGGTTCTGCGGCCTGAAGGGGCCTGAGGCCAGGTGGGTGAGGACCTAAAAGGTCAGTTAGCCTCCATGCACCGTGGGAGCTCCCCTCTGCGGGGAGACCGTGGGGTTTCCAAGCAGAGGTGGGGGCTCCGGCAGGGGAAGTTCAGAGCCGAGGGAGCGGCAGAAGCACGTGGGCTGAGAGGGGTGGGAGGACGCTGACGGCGGAGTAACCGGTGGAAGTGTCAAAGAGGGAGTGGAGGGCTGCTGAGGTGACAGGGTGCGGTCCGTGGGGGAGAAGGCGAAGCGCGAGCGGAGGGCAGAGGACCCACGAGGAGCGGGGCGGCTGTGAAGAGCGTGCCTGTGCCTCTCGGTGCGGTGACAGCGCAGAGCGCGGCGCGGGGCCGGGTGGCCGGGGGAGTTAGCCGTGCTCGCCAAGTGGAGCCCAGCCCGGAGCTGCGCCAGCGCCTTCCGCCGGGGCCCGCGGTGCCAGACACCTGCCGCGTCCGGAGTCTGCAGCCGGAGTCCGGCTGAGCCTTCAGCCCCCAAGTAAGTCTCGCCTTCTCTCTCTCTGGCTCCTCGGCTGAGCTGCGCGAAAAGCGCCCCCGGCAGATTCGGCGGCGTCCGGGGATGCCCCAGCCTCCGGCGCGCCCGGGCGGCGCGGGGACCGGCTCCGAGGCCCCGCCGCCCCGCTTGCCTGCGCGGCGCAGACGGAGGCGGTGGCGGAGTTGTTGGCACTGATGCGACCCGTCTTTTGTGTCTTGCCCGAACCCAGAACCGTGCCAGGCCGGGGGGAGGGGGCGGAAGCCACTTTATGGCTCCTGGCCCCACCTCTTGCCTCCACCCCAAATCCTTCGGGATTTCAATACGCCTCGGACTCGGGCACAAGTGAGTGCCAACCCCCCCCAACTGGGCTAGGGGCATGGGGTGGGCAGCCGGCCGGACCCCCACGCCGCCCACTCTTCAGATTCCTTTTTAGATACAGCACCTTTCACTGGTGGGTGCTGGGAAGAAGGCTGGGTGATCACGGGGCTCTGGGCGTAGGGAACGACCTATGCTCTTGCTTTTCTTGGGTTCTGGAGCGGAGAGGATGGGGGCACCGGGAGCCCCGGAGCCCGGAGTGTCCCGCGCTAGCAGCGGGCTTGCGCGCGACCGGCGAGCGGGCGTTCGCTGGGTGGGTCCCTTGTCTGGTTCATTGTTCGCGGTGACTGTTCTCGGGGCCGGGCTGAGCCACACAGACACCGCTCAGGGGCCGTAGATAAAAGTGACGACTCGCAGGAGTGAGGGGCAGGCTGGAAGGAGGAAAGGGTTTACCCAGTTTGGAAACGGACTTCTCTGGCCTCGGAGGGCAATAGTAGTCGACAGCGAAAACCGCTCCTGAGTGTGAAACTTAGATTCACGGACTCTAATTCATGGGGACAGCGTATTAAACCCTCAGAAACAGGGCGCGGTGTTTTCCCAGTGAAATTGTTTTCAGAGTAACGAAGATCGAGTTTTAAGTGTTATTGTTAATTGGCTGCTTTCTCTCGCTGGCACCTGTTTCTCTTAAAGGTTCCTGGTGGGGTTTGTTTTTTCTCCGTAACCCCACCCCCCAAACACACACACACACACATTTTTTTGAATGTTTATTTATTCTATTTGTGCCTTCAGCCAGTCGAATTGCATAGTTCCAGGAGAAGAATCCGTTTTGAAAAACAAAGTGCAATTTCCACTCTACAAACTGCCAAGTGCTGGCGTAGACATCATTGCTCCCCCGCCCTAGCCGCTCGCTAACATTCATGGAGGCAGACGTGCACCGGCAGTCCAAAGGTGCCCGTCATCCCCACTTGGAGACGCCCAAACACAACCAGTGCATGCTCATTTTGTTGGAGGGTAGGGCACTCTTATTTGAGTGTTTCCATTTCCACAAATGACAAGGATATCACATGTTCGTTAGCCAACTATAAAGGAGAGTGTATATCCCTGAGGAGGATGTGCCTTCTTTTTCTAAGATGCATGTACTGTAATTAGAATAAGCATGTGACAGGTGGGATTTTAAAGAATACATACATATATATATTCCCAGTAGTTACTAACACACTATACTGCCCTGGTTATATTTTACTTTGACTTCCCTGATGGACTTGCTAACTGCATCAGTCTGCTAAAGCCTGGAGTTCCAGCCCCCAGGAGAAATAATATGAAAACCTCTCTCTGACCCACAGTCTGATTCCACAGGGAAAAGCCATGCAGTAAGAGTGTTGCTTAGAGTATGGAAAACTGTGAGATTTAATTCCAAGGTTGAAAGAGGAAGTTAGGTAGAAGATAAATAAAAATGGAAACCGGAGTAGGCATCCAACCCATAGTCACAGCTCCACAAATGTACATATGGAAAGTTCGTTGTGTTCTTTCTCTCTCTCCTTTATCACTTTAATGTTTATGTCTTTAATGGTATTCATCACAGTATCTGTGCCTCTGCTTTGTTATTTGGTTTTGGAAAAAAAAACCTTTTATATTTTCCGTCTATTATTATTTTACATTTTCAATATCAATAGTGCTCACTGAATGCATAGGATTATCTTTCAGACTCTTCTTTTGTTTGTTTGCTTGCACACCATGTTCAACTTAGTACAGGACCACGTGAGCAATGAATCAACCAGGTTCTAATGAAGGTTAAGACCTGGAAGGTATACAGCTATGTATAAACTGTATATTCATTTAAGCACCTTCCCACATGACCAGTTGTTGCTAGTTCCTTGTTCATCTTCTGAAGTCTTCAGACTCCACAAATTCTTGCCTAGATTGATTGCTGCACTAAATCTTGATTGTACAAAGAACAGGACTTAATTATTTTGGTCTCATTTATCAGTCAGCAATGTTTAGTGTTGCCAATTTAATTATATTATTGAAATATGCATGACTTCAAAGTATGCTGAAAAAGGTCCTTTTAAACTTGTTCTTCATAAGAGAAAAAAAAAAGTCCTTGTGAAGCCATAATTTCACTGCTGCGAGGCCCCCTAGCCATTTGTGTTTATTGAGTTTACTGTTCCACATGAAGAAAGAACCATTGTTTTGTTGTCTAGGAGCTGAAGGAAGATGGAAAGTGAGAAAAGAAAATCAAGCACTTTAAAATGCTATTATGTTCTCTACTTGGGAAAATATTTTTTTTAAGTAAATAGTGATTATTTTTTTAAGGATATACTAAAATCTTACTAAAGGATCTTGAATAAAAGAAAATTTCAGGATAGAAATTCTAGCTGTTACAACTACTCACAAAATGTTGGTGTTCACAAACACATGTATTTTCGAACCAACCTCATAACACATTTTCTTATTTCCATAGAATTATAAAGTGTTATTAAATTATTGTCATTAAAACATTGAAACCTCATCAAAATCAATATTTAAATACACTGTCTTTTTGCAAGTGCTTTAATTGTAATAGCCTGTTTGTTAACATTAAAAAGAACATCATTGATGTCATGGTGTGCTTTGCATTTTAAAATAGTAGCTAATGAATTACAAACATTCATTACTCCACAACCACTTGCTGAAATTTCTCAGGACCCCCAAATAGAGAATTATTTGTACTATATACTATCATTCAGACCCTTGCTGAGTTTATGTTCATCCCCTTTTCTTTTTCAAAATTAATTTCCTTTTAAGTTAATAGTCCATTGGCTCTGAATCTTTTGTTATTTTTTCCCATGTCATAAATTTATTTGTAAATATCTTCAACTTTGTATGGTTATGGGGCTTCCTGTTGAAAACATGTGGGAATCAGTGTGGGGAGGAATGGAGAGAGAAAGAATAACTTTTATTAAACCTGGAAAGAGAGCTTAATACAGGAAAAGAAGGGTAGGTTTCACTGAATACAATTCATTGAGGAATACTTCTTTGACTTTTAGAAGTTGAAACTATGTAGCACATAATATACCTTTGAGTAATTCAGGTACTAACTTCATTTATTATAAGGCAAAGTAATAGAGTATCATAATGTCTTTACTTTGTTACATTTGAATAACTTTAATTCATCCTAAGTAGTGAAAACTACCCATTGTTTTTTTATGCTATTTTTTTCCTCCAAAGGATAGGACTTTGGTGGGGAGTTGAGAGGGGAGGGAGCGCTTTTCTATTTATGTAAAAATGAAAATTGTCAACATTCATTTTGGAAACGCTTTATTTAAAAAGTTTAGTTTCTTCTGTAAGTTTAATGCTTATTAAATGTTTACTGAGGAAAATAAAGTTTGACATTTCTCATAACCACATGTAACCAGAAACAAATTAAGTGATTCAAATAAGTGTATTTAAATCTTAAATTTACTTTTACTTCCCAATAAACTAACATAAAGAAAACGTATTGAATTAGGTTTTATTTTTAATAATATTCACTTAGATTCTCTTGAAAATAAAGATTAGCATGATTAAATAATAAAAATGTAAAAATTTGTGAATGAAAATATCAGGCAATGCAAATTAATGATTGCATATGCTTTTGATATACGGCTTTTTTTTTATAAACTGGTGTTTTTTAATCTCAAGGGTAATGTGAATTTTTTTAAACTGATCACACTTTCTCTTTTGCTTTGGCCACTAGAAAGCTCAAAGCCAATCCAGGATCTAATTTATTGATCATTTAATGCTCTGTGGAATGCATATGCATGTTATCGTTTTCAATAACCTTATCTTTTACTTATGTATGTATTTTCTCAGTTAAACTGTTTATTTTTTTTTATTATGGAAGAAGACAGACCATTAAAGTTAACATGAATAAATGTTTAGAAATACAATCAAGTCTGTAAATATTATTCAGGTCTAATATTGCAAATGATGAGGGGATATTAGGAAAATTAAGATATGATTTCTGATCCAAAGATATTCTAGCTGGATAGAGAAGCCATAAACACATAACAAATTAGCTAATAATGAGTTGCATTTATATATATATATATATATATATATATATATATATATATATACACACACACATCTTTTGCATTAAATTGAAAGCTTATACCCTATCTTTAATGACGATTAGCTCCCACTTTCTAGAAAAACACTATTAATAGTACCAACCAAAAGCAAAGTAACCACATATTTTTATTAGAAAGAATTCCCCTGTGGGTATACTGAACTCCAAATAGACTGAGAATGTTAACATGAAAATAAATGTTGGAAATTTCATTGTGATTTTATTGTAGTGGAGACTTCCAAACATTTCTCTCTCTCTCTCTCTCTCTCTCTCTCTCTCTCTCTCTCTCTCTCTTTCTCTCTCCTCTTCTCTTCTCTTTTCACTTCACTTCTCTTCACTTCTCTTTTTCTTTTCTTTTCTCTTTCATTGGCTTTTCTGCTTGATGTCCAATCAGCCAGTGACTGGACCTGATTGACAGGTGTGGCAATTCTGATGGCAAGCCAGATCCTACCAGGATGGGAGCTTATGAAATTTCTGGCTATAAATACATTTGTTCTAAGTACTGTACTTAAATACAGTAGTTAAGTTTAAGTGCCCACTGGTTGTTCCCCTTTGTACTTGAATCAACAACCATTTTCAGCTTTCAGAAGGGGCCTCCCATAAAACTTCTTTTTAACGGTAAAAAAAAAAAAAGAAAGAAAGAAAGAAAAAGCTCAGGGAGAGGAGAATAAAAGTAAACAGCTGAAAAAAAATTAGAACTAAATTATTCACCCAGGGTGACATGTTTATGGCAAAGGCCACAAACTTTGAATTAAACTTAAAATCTAACCAGCTACCTCTGAGTATAAACTGAGTCTCATCTTCTGTCTCCCACATAGACACCATTTTTTCCCAGACATCTTAATTACACTTAATGTTAAATATAATTTAAAGTCTAAAACGTAATCTGTTGTCCTGAACCGAAGCAAACTTTCAAACAGACAATGATAAACACTGATCATTTAAACTTGGCCTTTTTAAAAGCACATTGGATATAATGAAAATCTGTGTATTAGTTCAACTTACTTTGCTTTCAATTATGATATAAATAGTGCATAAAGCTTTAAAATTTTCATCAAGTTAATGTTTCACTGACATGCAAATTAACTACTGACACCTAAGGTGCATGCCATGTGATGATTCCTAATTGGCAAGTGAACCTCAGAGGGTTATTTATAGATTACATTGCAACAAAGTGCTGGAGTAAATTCTCATTGTGCAGCTCAATTCAAATTGATGTTTTACTTTTGATTCTCTTTACTTTTTGCACATCGCTTTTGATCTCTAAAGCCTCTCAGAAATAAGCTACCTAAGGTGATAAATATATAATTAATAACATTTGGGCAGATAATTTATCTTCAAATTATTCCTAAGGTATTTGGTGACCAATTAATTATTATTCACCAGCTTGTTCAAGTATGACTAACTCTTGGGGCTGTGAATTTGAACTCAAAAGATTTGGTAACATCCATTTCCATCCAGGACACAGGATAAATGTTCACACAGAAAAAAAAAGTGAGGAAGAAACTTGAACATTTATCAAGTGAATTAATTTTTTAGAATAGCTGCCTCTAAAGATCTAAGTGGAAATCCTATTTTATTCTCTAGTGGCAATTGAGTTTCTTTTATCTCTACTTTCTATTACATTTTGTGTATGAAGAATGCAGTGAGAGAATTGTAATGTATCCGCAATTTCCATACTATGTTATTAGGTAGAAATTTGGCCTTTTTTTAAAAAATTTATTGGGGTGATGATTGTTAGTGAAATTACATAGATTTCAGGTGCACAATTCTATATTACATTATCTATAAATCCCATTGTATGTTCACCACCCAGAGTCAGTTCTCCTTCCATCACCATATATTTGATCCCCTTTACCCTCATCTCCGTCCCCCCCCTTATCCTCTGGTAACCACTAATGAGAATCAAGAACTCATAGAAACAAACAATAGTTTAGTGGCATTTCCTTTCTTTATTCCATGTCTGTGTTTGCCTAAAGGTAGAACGACTAAATAAAAAATGAAAAAGTACTTCTTTTATTCTGCACATTTTATGTTCAGTATGGGTTTTATACACAATCCAGAGGCATAGATATATAAGCTATAATTTCTGCTTACAAAGATATAACTTATTAGAGAAGTTTACAATTTATTTTACCTTTAGATATTTTTTCATGCTATATTCAGCCTGGAATGTTCTACTTTCCCTACCAAATTGGTGAAATGCCTATCTTTTCTTAAAGATTTATTTAAAAGACTCATTCTGAAGGAATCCCCATAGTTGGATTTGCACTTAGCATTTTTTTTTTGGAAGAGTATGTGTGTGTGTGTGTTTTACAATCATAGTGTAAACATGAAAATGTTTCAAAAATCTCAATAATTCTATACAAATATAGTATGTATTATAATTATTACTATCATTCTAAAGCTAAAGAGACAAACTAAATGTTGGATCTAAGCTACATGTGGAAATGAATACTTTCTTTATTTCTAACTCTTTTGACTAGTAAGCAGTTAAATAATTTGTTTTCAGGCCTGTTACTTTTTATTGACAAATGCATTCATTAGTCATGTAAGGTATGGTGTGTGTATGATCAAGGCAACTTGATTTCTTGATGGTGAAGGTTTATTAGGAAGTTCATTCCTTAATTAGGAAAAACTCACTTTCATTAATAAACACTTACTGAGAACTTACTATGCACCAGGTTTTTGAGATGGGAAATGAACATTAAAAAAAAAAAAAAAAAAAAAAAAAAAGATCAAACAATAACAAAGGTCCCTGCCTTGAAGGAATTTACAATCAAATGGGGAATAGAGATACAGACAACAAGATAGGTGAAATGATAGAGATCATCATGAGGTACTGGGGGAACTATGAGATACTTCAGTGTTGGTGGGTGGAAGGAACACACAAAATTTAATGGGGGATTTGAAGCAAAAAGGACAAGCAGAAGTCTAGCAGGTGAAGAAGTAGTGAATGGGGGTCTCTGGCATGGAGCTGCTGAAAAAAAGAGAAAAGTGAGGTACACATGGAAAATCCAATGTCCAGCAAGCAGGTATCATACATTAGACTCAAGGCCAATAGAGCTGTCTGGAGATTGTCAATTGATGGTCATTAGTGTCAATTCAAAGCCAACAGAAATCCCAAACTTAGGGTATGGTGAAGAAGGAAAGTTTATTCAATTGTGATACAACTCAATTATGAAGTAGCATGGCTCTGGAACAGCAAGGCTGTAAGGAGGCCCTAGACAGGCCCTTTCTAGATAGACAGCTCTGCTATGCTCTGCTCCACCTGCTCCAGTCTGATCCATTCTGCTCCACTGAGCTGTCTTCATTCGGTGTTTCAGCTCCAGCCAGGGAAATGTAGTCTTCAGTCTTTGGTGGAAAGAGAAAGTGTACTCCCAAAGCCAGAGGGTAGCTGACTTATACAGAGAGAGATCTCTGCCCCTGGTCCCTGATTGGTCCATCCTCATGCAAATAAGGACTCCAAATCTTCAAAGTTTGACTGGTCCAAAAAGCACTGTTCTGATTGGTCAGAGTGGAACTGTTCTGCTTGGTCAGTGACGATGCTAATAGGGATATATCTACACAGCTCTGATTAGATGAGGAAAGTCTCAGTCCTATTGGTTGAAATAAAATTCCAGGAAGTCCTTTATAAGGGCTGGCTCAAATGGCAGGAACACAATGCAGGCAAGCAATTCAGTGCAAGCTTGTCCCTGAAGTGTGGTTTGTGTAAGAGACCCCTGTTTAGAAAGGGCTGCTAGACTCTGCCTTTGAATTTGAGCCCAGTTAGCCACCAGGAGCCTTTCTTGGTAGGTATGTTCTTTCTCAGGGTCCACAAGATCAAGATTTGGAAATTTAATCCTGATTAAACCCAACTCTTATACTCTTGCCTGCACTCATGCAGCTGAGAACACCTAAGAAAAAGTACGTAACAATGGTATCAATTCATATTCATTAATCTTAAATGGGTTCTTGAAGTTATCAGGTAATCTTACTGTACTAGCCTACTCTATTCACTCCCCTGGGAAACTATATCATACTTGCTACTCTCCTTAAACACTCAGTACCTCTGTCTGCACTCTCACTCTCAGATGAAGGCCTTCCTTCCTGTTCACTGATGTATGTGAAGCAATCAGAAATCCACGGACACCCACAGCCACATTTATCCACTACTGGTATTTTAACTGTTACATTTTAGTGGAATATGATGTAGAAATGTGTAAATATAATGTATCAGTGAATAAAACTATTTCTTTATACCTTGAACTTCCATGTTTATTTGCTTAGCTTTGGGAAATAATGAGGACTGGAGTCAAAGATGTATGTAAAGTATGTTACTTAGAATAGTGAAAAAGCAGAAACAACAGACCTTCGCTAAGATAGAAAAAAACAACAGACAATAAAATACAAACATCATTTAAAAATATTTTTTTGAAAAAATAGTTATTGACAAAGTAACAATAAATAACATAATATAAAAAGAAAAAAAAAACCTGTACATAGTCCATGATATGATTTTCTGTAAGTACGTAGAAAAGGCCAGAAAAATAAGTGAACCATGTTAAAAAGTTGTCTCATTGGACAATGAGTTGAAAATTGTTCTGTATAGCAAATCCTTTGAAAACATACTCAGCTTAGCAGAGAAAACTTTTTGATGGGAAGAGCCTGGTAACATAGAAAATGTCTGTTGAATAAACACAATAATGAAAGCCATCTCTGTAATATGATTCAACTGTCACGGAAATATTTGTCCCCACCAGGCATTCTCCTTGCCTGCCATATCCAAGCCATCAAAGCTCATAGAATTTACTGCTAAAATATATCACAAATCTATTTAATTTTTACCATCTCCACTGCTGTCCTTTTGGAGTAAGACACTATATTTTCTAGCCTGGATCATTGCCTTAGCTACCAGCAGGTTATTCCACTGTTGCTTTTGCAGAAATTATGATCTGAGAGGCAGCATTGCATAGTGTTTGAAGCATGGACCCCCATGGATAGGCTACCTCAGTATGAATCCCAGCACTGTCACTTACTAGCTGTGAAGCTGGGGGCAAGTTACTTAACTTCTCTTTACTTCCATTTTCCCATCGATAAAATTGAGGATATTAGTACCTATCCATGTAAGGTTGGTATGAGTAGTAAATGCATGGCTGGCATAAAGTAAGTACTATTATCTGTTAGTTATTTGTCAAGACCTAATTAGATTGTATCTTTACTATCCTACACTTATCCAAGTACTGCTCATTGCAGTTTAAATTAAATCCTTATGATTATCTGCAGCAACTTCAAATCTTGCCACTGTCTGTTCCTTCACTATTTTCCATGGTTCCACCAAGTCCCATTCTGTCACAGGGCCTTTGACCTGCTGTTCCCTCTGCCTGGAAAACTGTCATATGACTTTCCCCCCAGCTGTTTCTTGTCCTTCTTGTCTCCCTATAGCTTCTGCCACCTCCTCTAAGAGACCTTCCCTGACTTCTACTCATCTAAAGCACACTTCCTACTATGCTTTTTTCACTCTTGATACCTTGTTTTCTTAATAGACCTTGATACTATTGGAATGTTTTATTTGTTTGTTTGTTAACCCTTTTCCCTCTATCTGACCACTAGAATTTAAATTCTGTGAAACAAAGATAATGTCTGTCATGGTCACTTAGTATGCCCCCCCCCAATGCCAGCAGAGGGTCTGACATGTAGTACTTATTAGGCAACTGAATAAATATTGGATGGGTGACTGAGATTCTAAACATTATAATCATGGAATTGCATTTCTAGAAGGGCTAACATATTTTCAAGGTCTATATGTCGTTAAAGAGATACAGAAGGTTAAGTTATTAACACTTGTTATATTTAACTCTGGTCCACAGAACTTTAAAAACACTTGTCAGAACATAAGTGCATTTTGAAAGAGGTAGAGAGTTTAAAAGTGCAGAGAGGGGTGGGAGAAAGGTAGGTGGATTGGGGGACTCTAGACCCAAACATGCTTCAGGCCAGGGACAGCCTAAGTGGAAACTGCAGTTTTGGGGTTACAGGGTGGGTATGGAGTGAGGTATTGGAGTGTTTATAGTTCAGGCATTCCAGAGGAAATATCAGACCAGCATTTCACAAAGAACCATGTTTAAAATACTGCATAAAGTAACATCAAAAGTATTTTACTTCTCGATTTAGAGAATGTTGAATAAGACTCTGTCACAATGCCAAAATAAGTGGATTAACAATTTTTTAAAAGTCAAATTAGTTATTTGATCCATGAAAAAACAAACCAAAAAAACAACACTGTTTTTTTTCCTTCAATTCAGCTGGTTTTTAAAACGGAAGTCAGTCAAACCAGTGTACATGTATATGTGAATGTGTATCTCTTCATTTTTTTTTTCCAGAAAGGAAAAAACTTCTGGGAAAGATGCTTTCATGTACTGCTTTTGATCATAAAAATTGCAAAGGCGTGGAAAGTTTTTGTGTCAAGTGATGTTCCCTTTCTCTTACCAGGAGGTGTCACTACAGCTCATTCAAACTCACCAGTGCATTCTGTGGGACACACTAGTGCTAGTGTTTCATCCGAATGTCAGTACACAGAAAGTTCTCTAAGATGTTGCCCAAAGAAAATTTGATGAAAAGAGAATTCTTTCCAGGTGCCTATTTCTCCTCCAAATAATTGTTCTTATCATGAACTTGCTAGAAACTTAAAGACTTGTTTAATATTTTGAAAACAAATGGAATTCTTACTTTTTCTTTGACTGTGGAGTGGCCACAGTGAAGAACAAGGTAAAGGAGGAAAGATAGACCTACAGAAACATGAAAAGTAGAGTGAAACAGAAATGTTTCCAATGATAACATGATTCTTGAAGATCCATGAACACAGAGTTCTCTCACTCACCTGACTTGCTTTGTACTGTCCCGTCCCTACCTCTCTTCTCTGCCCAAATCAGACCAGCTTGTACTGCCAGAGCGGTTATAATTTAAACAAAACCAACTACTGTGTTTCCCCGAAAATAAGACCTAGCGGGACAATCAGCTCTAATGCGTCTTTTGGAGCAAAAATTAATATAGTAAAATAAGAGTGGGTCTTATATTATATGATATATTATATGATATAAGATCCGATCTTATATTAATTTTTGCTCCAAAAGATGCATTAGAGCTGATTGTTCGGCTAGGTCTTATTTTCGGGGAAACAGGGTACTCTCTGGTGTTGAGCTAATACACTATCCCAGGTCTTTTACACACATAATTTGTATCCCCTCTCATAACATTTAGTGCTGTTACTAAAAAATATTCAAGTAAGGAAAATGAAAATTATAAGTTACATGATTTGTATTTGTAGCTATGATTTGCCCACAGGTTCATCAGATTTTAGAAGCACACCATAGTTCTTCCATGAGGTCCCTTAAGAGTCCCTTCCACTGGAGACTTTATTAACATCTTTTTTACCCCTGACAAATTTAAATATCCCTTCTCTGAGTCCCACGAACACCTGGTGCTCACCCCATGTGAACACTCATCATGACTGGGCCACAACCCTCTATTTTCTTCTGTCCCTCTTTACCTAGAGTTGGAGCACTTTGAGAGTGGATACTATGTCCTATCCCTAGAACAGAACATGAGCTCCCTAATGTTGATCAACTGGATGGGTGAACAACAGAAAAGGTGCACCCAAATCTAGGTCTCCAAGGTGTGTCAGGGTATGGATGAGGGAAACATGGAGGGCAATAACCATTGAACTGCTTGCCTTCGCCTGCTGATACTGGCTTCACTTACTCCATAAGCAACTGAACGATGAAGAGGAAAGTCCCATCATTTTTGGACTGAGGAAGAACAGGGTTAAGAGTCCAAGAAGGAGGGGATATTCAGCACAGCCCACCTTATAGCTCTAGTACCCGAGGGGAAAAGACTGGCGTCAGAGGAGCTGTGCTTTCTGCTGACCTCCAGGTGGCAGCATGGCCCAGCTGTCAGAGACCAGCTCGGTTCTTGGGCACCCCTAAAGCTCAGGGACTCAGAACAGTTTTCGGGGCATTTAGTGCCCTGGGAATGATTAATGGTGCTGCCCCACTCACTGCACCCTGAGGGTATTTGAGCCTGCAGCATTTTGAAAGCTGCAGAGAGACTTCCTGGGCCTCTGTCTGATAGAAGGGGCTGCAACATTTTGGACATTGTGTCCCTTCAGAGACATCCTGGAGGCCCTTTTGTTGTGCTCAGAATGCAATATTTGGCAAAACGTTTCAAAGAGGAAAAAAGACCGTCACCACCACCCCTAAAATATGGGGAAATTGAACAGTCTTAATGTTTTTTCAGAGATTTGGTTTGCTGTGCATTCCATCTTCTTTTTTCCTTCTTTGATTCTGAGATAATATTCCTTTCCACCTGACTTAAAGCAAATCCTCTGGAAGGTGGCTTATGTTAATTGACTGAGTACTTTGAAAGAGGCAGGCAGAGCTACGTATAATGTCTTTATTTAAATAAGCTGTAAGCCTTTTCATATTGTAAGCTGAGGTATTTAAAAGTAAGATGATTGGAAATTTCTAAAGTTGCACACAATTCAAGAGAATGTAAAACTTGTTAGAATGAGCAACTGACACAAGGATACAGAGTCCGTTTATTCTAAATATACATGTAATATCAATTATACAAGACAACCAACAAAAGATCTTAAGCTTGTCGGGTTGGGTTTATGTGACTGCTTTTCATTAGAATTTTTAGTAACTGGGAAAAATGCCAGATTCTAAATGCTGGAAAACAGTGTCATGAATAGGATATACTAGTAGATCTTAGCACTGTTGGGGGAAAAAACCATTTACAGATACAGAAAACTTTTGTCTATGCAACTAAATGGGGAATCTGAACCTCTACTTTCTGTAGTTTGAATTTAAATACCTCGGGTGGTTACTTGCAGGCAGTGGTTCGTAGTTTCTTCAGTGAATTCCTTAATATCACCTTGGTACTTTTGAGAACATCGGTTCTTTCTCCAAAACTGTGAGATTTTACTCTCATCACAGAATATTTTCTCACCGTGATTTAAAGCTGTGTTTCCTATGGGAGGTTATCTTCTAGATGTTTAGAGAGCCAAACTTAACCGGTCTTCATGTGTTGACACTATTAAGTTTTAGCAGGCAGTGAAGTTAATCTCTTTAAATTCTTGGAATAGAGCAGAAAATCAAAAGATGAATTAGGATGGCCCCTCAAATTCTATTTTTAGATTAGATTGCAGGTGTTGTACAGTGTACTATTCTTATCCTTTGTTTTGTTAAATTTATTTCAGAGGTTGAACTTGCAATAGTGTCTTTTTGTGATAATGACCCAGGCTAGGGATTGAAAATAAGGGGTGGAGGTGGGAAATAAATTGAGATAGGTCCACAATGGTTTATTCATAGCCTCTGATTTAAGTCTAACAACAACAACAACAACAACAACAACACAATTAGTAGGGAAATAATCCCAGCACAACCTAAAACCCTGCTTGATGATCCATGACTCATGGAAGGGTTTTTGTCAGCCTACCCATTTCTATTTCTTTGACTGCTTTGGACAATATTTCTAAAATATCTGGATTTTATCCCTTGATGTAGAAATCTGTATTTCCATGTTACCTTTAATTGATATACTGCGTAAAGTATAAAAACTATGTATTATTGTCATGAAAGTATACAGTGACCTAAGTATTATTATTGATATTTTCTATATTTTTTTCTAATTTTCAAAATAGATCACAACTTTCTGTTAGTTTCTAATTCATATTTTAAGGAACAATTTTTTTATATATTGAAATAATTTCCTCTCAGAGTCAAGAGGCCTTTTGCCTTAGAAAAGGATAGGGTTGGAACAACTTAAAACAGAGGGCCCACTGATCAACTTTGCATTTCAAAGCTTAACTTCTTGACTACTTAAGCACAATCATGTTCTTGAAAGTCAGGTATTATTGAGGAAAAAGGATTTTCTAAATCCATTAGCTCTCAGCAAATGAAGAACCAAGACTGGTGGAATAGATCAGAGAGTTTTAGTGCATTCCAGGGGGTAGAGCCAAGTAAAGTTGAGACAGAGAAAATGAAAGCCATCTCTTTTGGCCTTAAGGAATTGTGGCAGGAAAAAAAAACGGTTATGGAATTAGAGAACCTGGTAGTGAGTTACTTAAGATCCTGACCTTCTTTGAGTTCAAGACTAAAAATAGAGTGGGGTTCAGTACCAGTGACATTTCCCAGACATTGCTTCCCAGTGACACTGCTTCCTAGATTTTAGGAGCAAATTGTGATTTTAGGAGGT
This sequence comes from Rhinolophus hipposideros, assembly GCF_964194185.1. Classification (NCBI taxonomy): domain Eukaryota; kingdom Metazoa; phylum Chordata; class Mammalia; order Chiroptera; family Rhinolophidae; genus Rhinolophus; species Rhinolophus hipposideros. The sequence continues at coordinate 42,629,766 of NC_138051.1, forward strand.
GCTCCCATGTGACATGGGCAAGAGTAATGCAATGGTGGTGGTCATCTGCTTGATTGATGAACCTCCAAAGAAGGGTGCAGAAGCTCTACCCCAATGAAGGAACGTAGAGATTATGGGGTAGCTAGTAGACTAGTGGAGATTTGAGGTCTGAATGAAGAAACTGCATGCTATGGGTGGAGTCTTAAGGACTGGGAGAAATGGCGGTGCCTGTGGACACAATGATGGGGCATCAGCAGATTCTCCCTAAAGACTAGAGAGGACAGCCAAATTTCAGTAGTTACCCACAGCACTTACACTTAGCACATCTGCGAAGGTATGCTTACATCATTTGTTTACAGCCGGTATCTACTCTGATAGCTTTTATTGTACTGGCATCCAATCGGATTGGTTCGTGCCATGCCATACCCAGTGTTAAGTGTTTTGAATATTACTCCAGGTTATCCACATAGGGAGTAGAGTAGTCCGACTGCTCAATCTCAGGGACCTAAGAGCATCTGAAGTTCACTGGCACTAAGTGGAGCTCCTATCCATTCACTGTCATAAACTTATCATCAAGCCAGGAATTATCTAAGGGAAGAAAGGAAGAAGAGGAAGAGATCTGAAAGACTGAGCATTTACCATAAAACACTATGTACTCCAGAAAATGATTAGATAAACAGCCCTACTGAAGAATGAACTTTGAATAGACTCAATATTTAAATTTATTGAGACTATTGAAAGTATGACAAAATTAAAGCATTGTTTATTAGTAAGTCTAAGTGGGGTAGGTCAACTTAAAGAAGAATTATCTCAGAGAAAAAAAGAAACTCTATGTTCTTTTCACATCTCAGAAAAGAATGAGTGAATTTCCACCCTCCTCCTACATACTCCTGCTGAGTTTTCCACAGTAGCAGTTATGTACTTTAGAACCATGGCCCAAGCTGATTTCTAATTCCTTCTGTTTGTACCTCTTGCTTCTCACATGTGTACAAAAATGTACAGGGAGTGACAGGTTGCTTCGGTTAGCCTCCTTCTTTAAGTGTCTCACTGACACTAGACATTTCCAGGCCTAATCTAGAGATAAGGCCTTCAGCCTCTTTCTAATTTCCTTCCGACTACCTCAACCTGAGTGAATTCATTTCCAAACGTAGTAATGAACCCATTCTTTGTATTTGTCTCGTCCCCTCTATGATAATCTTCTCCATTTTAAAATGTGGATCCTATTGTGGCTAAGATCATGTTTTTCCCTCAAGATAGTGAAATAGGTGGGCTTAATAACACCTTGGATCTTACCCTTTTCATCGCTGAATTTCCCCGTTTAGGAGGGCTCCTGTGTTCCATAACTCCACCCTGAACCTTTAACATTGTGAGTGTACAGAGCAGGGACCTAGATTCCCACTTGCCTTTTCATGAGATTGTTCTTTTTCTTTTGTCTGGGAGAGGCTGAGAAGAGTTAATAAGTTAGTAAGTAACAGAGTGAGTATTCAAAGTACATTTTTTTTCTAAATCCGGAGGCCAAGATTTTAATTTCATTTCATTGGCATCAGTATTTCTCTAAACTGTTGGTAGCAAAGGATAACAAATATATGCCGTGACAGGAGGGAGGGGCAGCTGTGGATCAGTATTTTGTATGCCATTCTGAAACCCCCAAATGATAAGGTTTCAATGAGTACAGTGTGGAATCCCTTCCTGGGAAGGAACTTCCTCTACAAGCATCACTCTGAGGACTTCAAACAGGGAAAAGGACACATGGGAAAGAAAAACTCTAGTCCCTTATACATTTGCCCTGACTGCTTTTGCCTATGTATCTAAAAAGTTTCCATCTGCAAGATCCATTGTTTATTTGTTCCTATCTCTTTGTTTCTAAACGTCCCACAAAAACATTTGAGGTAGCAAATCTGTTAGGATAGTCCGATGGGTCTTTTGACTAATGAGGAGGTTTATATCAAAGTGGAGAAGAAATTTATGAAAACCCATTGTTTCAGATGCTCAGTACCTACCATGAATCACACCACCTAGAGAACTCTGCTGTTTCTCTGAATTTACACCTTTCCAGGGAGGTGTTTGCTGAGCAGTCTTGGTGGATAGAGTTAGTTTTGTGGTAAACAAAGCAAAGTTTAAGACTCTGTGCTGGAGGAAGAGTGCATGTGCTTGTGCCTTACCCAAAATGGCAGATAATCCCAACATGCCTGTTTTACTTAGACTTATTTTTCATTTTCTTACATTAAAAAAAAAATTTCAACTACAATTGACATTCAATATTATTTTATATTGGTTTTAGATGTATAGCATAGTGGTTAGACATTTGTATAACTTACAAAGTGATCCCCCCAATAAGTGTAGTATCCACCTGACACCATACAGAATTCTTAGTGCAATATTATTGACTATATTCTCTATGCTATACTTCACATCCCCATGACTATCTATTTTGTAACTACTAATTTGTACTTCTTATTTTCTTCACCCTTTTCACCCAGCTGCCCTAGCCCCCTCCCCTCTGGTAACCATTACTTTGTTCTCTGTATCTATGAGTCTGTTTCTATTGTATTTATTTTGTTCTTTAGAGTCCACATGTAAATGAGATCATATGGTATTTGTCTTTCTCTGACTTATTTCACTTAGTATAATACCCTCTAGGTCCATCCATATTGTCACAAATGGTAAGGTTTCTTTTTTATGGCTGAGTAATATTTCATTATATATATGTACCACATCTTCTTTATCCAATTGTCTATTGATGGGCACTTAGGTTGCTTCCATATCTTGGCTATTGTAAGTAATGCTGTAGTGAACATAGGGGTGCATATATCCAAATTAGTGTTTTGGATTTCTTCAGATAAATACCCAGAAGTAGAATTCCTGGATCATATGGTAATTCTATTTTTAGTTTTTTGGGGAGAATTATATATTTAAATATATAAGTGGGTATGTACATGTATCTCTATATGTGAGAGATATTTTAGCAATTCCTTCAAGGAAATTATGTAGTCTCAAGGTTAAAACCTAACTGCAAAAGAACTAAACACATATTTTCCCCTATGTTCAGCTTCACCTTTATAAAATGTTTTTTACCTCAAATATTTCTTTTATGTAAAAACTTTCTAAACTTAAAGTAGATCTCTCATCTCTCTTGCTTTTTCAGAAGCAAAGCATAAGATTTATTCTAAAGTAATTCGTGTATGAGTGTGTGAGCTGTGATATGTAAGAATAAAAATAGTTGACAGATATGTAAGAATAAAAATAGTTGACATTTACTAAATTCATACTATGCATCTTGCACTGTGCTAGGTTAAGTTGTATCCATTATTTCATTAGTTCTTATTATGAAAGTTCATATTATTAACACTGTTTGACAGATGAGAAAACTTGAGTGTTTGAGAGGTCAAGTAGCATGCCTGACCTTCAGCGGGTTGGGGTTGGAATTGAGGCCAACCTCAGAGACAACAGTTCACCACCATGTTCTGCTGACGACTGAAGTGAAGCAAAGCATCTATTAAACCTGAAAGCAAGATTCCTCAAGGAAGGAGCAAGAGAAGATTGTCTCTGTACTTAAATTGCCATGGGATAAGAGAAAGAACAATGGAGTGAATCAGACGACCTAAGTTGTAATCCAGCTCCTCCATTTCCTCACTGTGTGACTATCTAGTGTACTTATTTATTGGGTTTGGAACAGACAACTACTTTTGTGAAAAGTGTTGTGAGACTTATGAAGGACCGGGAAGCAAAATACAACGAACTAACCAAGCAAATTTAAGTGGTACTTGTTTGTGGGGGAGTTGGCAGTCCTTCCCTGGTTAGGATATTACATTTTATAAAATTCAGGTATTTATTGAAAACAAAACATTTATCAAAAAAAAAAGCATAAAATATGCCTGGAGTAAATTCAAAGTGTTACTTTTAATTTATAATCCTCAACATCTCAGTCAATGTTAACTATTGCTAACTATTTTATTCTAGTAAATCATTAAAATACAGAAAAATAATTATGCACTCTTTTAACCAGCTAAAATTTCTGGAGTAACAGCTTTACAGCTTTCAACCTGCTATTAGAATAAAATTGTACATACCATTTTGCCATTTCACTTGGGCTGACATTTTGAGGCTGAGTTAAAAATGCAAGGCAGTTTTTTTTAACTGCCCTATAAACATCATGTAAACACATTTTTCATTTGTAAGTGTAAAAAAAATTTCCTAAAGTTAACTTACAATGCTACCCTACATCGCCTGATTTCTATGCTTAACAAAATATAGTGGTACCTCGGTTTTCGAATGTCTCCATTGATGAACATTTTGGTTTATGAGTGCCGTAAACCCGGAAGTAAATGCTTCGGTTTTTCGGGCATGACTCAGAAGTCAAACATGTCACATGTCTTCTGCTGAGTGCAAGATCCTGAGGCCTAACTATCAGCTGTTTTCGAACGTTTCAGAACTTGTGGATTACGTTAGAAAACCGAGGTACCACTGTATGTTTTTAATTTTTTGAAGAAAAAAAAAATACCAGAACAATACAATGACTTAATGATTTTTTCTTTCATTAGAACTGTGTGGTTTCTCTGAGTATGCTAAAATGGACAGGGAGAAGGGAGGAGGAAGGATATAAAAAGAGTCAGTATGTGAGCTGTACTCAAGATAGTCTGGTTTTACAGAACTGAGAGAAACCATCTTTCACCTTGTCTAACTCATCTGTCTAGTAGAAAGCTTGTGTGATTTGCATTTTGCAATGTTCAGTCCTTTTAATTTACTTCTAAATAATTTGTTTCTACATTAGGCTGCTTTGTTTGTAGAGAACAATACTTACACAAGTGTTTCATGAAATCAAATGAACTAACACTGCACTCTACAGAGTATTTCAAAATAAAAACCATTAAGGATGAATGACATGCATTACAGAAATCTCTATCAAATGTCTGAAAGGGTCTGTTGTAACCAAACTTATTTATGAAATTCATAGGCACTAATTTATCTAAGAAATAGAGTGATAATGCTTTCAAGCCAAAGAAAAATGTTAAAATGTAAATATCAAAGACACATTAATAATTTTTCCTGACCTTGATTTTGATCTTTTATTTTGGATTATTTATTAAGATTTATACCAGATGGACTGTTTTAATGATACAGAAATTATTTAGGCTCAACAGAACTTTGGAAATTGTCATTTCCAGGAGTAGGTGTTAAGGAGATTGGGGGAACTGTGACTAGCATTATACTTATAAGAGAAAGCAATTTGACCAAACTGTAGGAAATTCTGTAACCAAAGAATTCTGTAGATTCTGTCCACCATGGTATATAAAACACATCTCAAACACATTTTCCCCCAACAAGATTGGCCATCTCATTTTAATGAAAACAAAGAGTGAGAAATGCCCAAATAGTTTTTTTAAAAAAAGTGCTTTTGAAAAATAATCTTCAACATCGTATTCTGGATCTACCTACTTGAACACAGTTGGTTGATGACACCTTTCACTAAAAGTAAAATACCTTGTACATTTTAAGAGGTATTGAATGAATCTCATTGTTTTGTGGATATTATGAGAATCCACATATTTCTATTTGCTTAATTAATTTGATCCTGAAACTACTGTTAGTGTTTTGTATTTATCAGTATGTTTTGTACAAAAATGTAATTATTTTAAAAAGGAAATATTTGTAGAGTAAACAATACCAAAGAATTTAGCAATACAGAATCTAATAGTAGCCATAAGGTGTTAATAGCAGTTAATGCCCCTTTTCGACTGAAGAGTAGCGTGGTACTTACTCTCTAAAGGACCACTGGAACTTGGCGAGGACTCAGAAACGTAAGCGTCAAATTGTTATAAAAATTCAGTTTCTATTCCTGTAAATGGTCATTCAAGGTGCTTTCTGAGGAACTTTCAGCTCCGTTGTCAGCATTATTTAATTTTGGCTGTGGTTCAGAAGCGACCATCTTAAGATATTAATGAGCAATAAGGCCTAATTCAAAGCAAAATTTAACCCACTGTGGCACTACATCTTCCAAATGCGGTATGCATGGAAACTTAGTACCTCTGCACGGTGAGAAACACAGTAACATTCTCTCTTGGAAGATAGTTCTTATCTGTGAGGGATCATTAAAAAAAGCCAAGTAAAATATGGGGCCAGAGGTTATTGTTTGCAGTAAGATCGAGGTCGTATCTTCATAATAACATCCAATTAAGTTAATCACTGTGTAATTGGTGACAAAAACCATTCTAAATCACCTAGTCAGTAAAGGTATGTATTGAACTGGCATATTTGACCACTTATTTTATCATAGGAATGTCTGTGTAACACATTTGTCTGGTTTTTGTTTTGTTTTTTCCTTTTTGGTTTCTCTGTTTGGTTTCCTTTTTGGTTTCTCTATTTGGTTTCCCAATAGATTTCACATGGATAGGTAATACTACAGGGAGACTGGGCATAAGTATTGGGCCTTTCTCCAAAGTTGGAACACTACAATAATACAATACAGAATCAAAGGGGAGTTTAGAGATCATCTCGATGGAAATCCCAACTCTCTCACCTATTAGCTCTGTGATCTTGATTATATTATACAACTTTTCTAGTAAATGCGGTGTAAAGAAGATTATATAAGAATTAAACGCAATAATATATGTAAACATCTACCACAGTGCATGGCACATTTTAAGCACTCAATGCTGCTTGTTTTGAGGGAGGATTAATGTTGGAGAACAGTTAAATTTGTTGGAATATAGGCCTACGTGCAATTCTTTTCAGGTGAAGGCATTTGAACCCAAAGAAGGTAGTATACAGGCTTGGGGGTAAAGGAGAAAGAGGTCATAAAAATCACAATTTATTAAGCACTTACTATGTTTTGAACACTGTAGTAGGCACATAAAAGAAGAGAAATAAAGAGGAAGTAGGTAGGAGAACATCAAAATTAACATTTACCCAGTTACATCTCTTACCAATTCCTTTGCAAACTTTCTACCTCTGGAAATAACCTGGGTCACTCATACTTACTTTTAGAAGTAGTTTGCTCATGCATGGCATGGATTGAAAAAAAAAAAAGAAACAGTTCTGATAATTGTAAATACTTAGTATATTTTGTTGAAAGTATGCTATTAAGGAAAAATAATGAGCTATTGTTTTTTTCTCTATGTTTTTATGCATCATGGAACATGCTGTGATTAAAGCAATGACCGCATATGTGCTCACGTAGATTTCTCTCTTTGGGAAAATAAACTATTAAGGGAAGGTATACATTTGTATAACCAGGTCTTAACATATTGCCATTACATAGTTGTGCCTAATGAAAGATTTTTGAATGAATGAATGAGTTAGAGTGAACACATGAATAAATGAATGTCCAACTTAAGTCCAGAATTTTTATGAACAGTGTCAAAACATGTTTCTTGAAGACTTTGTCAGACATATTGTTGTTACTCTGCCAGTTCTGAAATGCATAAATATTACATCATAAAAGTGATTAGCATCCATGATCATGAAGTTTTGGTGAAACTGATTTGTGCATTCCTTGCTGTGGCATTATCAGTTAGTAATCTCTTTAGAAAGTAACATTAACATTTTAGCTCAAGTCACAAATATATTCATATCCATTACCTTGGAAATTCTTCTTTTATGGAAATATTTGAACAGAAACAAGTTTAAATAACAAAAATTATTCTAATTAATATTAGTAACTAAAAGTTGGATGCAAATTAGAAGTCCAGAAAAATAATGATTTTATAGATTATGATCTATCAACACAGTTTAAAATTATGAAGCCATTAAAATAATTATGTAGAAACATCAAGTTATATTTATGATGCAAGTGAAAATAGTGAAATATAAAATACTATGTATATGGTTATTGTAATAATATAGATACAGTATGTGTGTAGGTGATATATATAAATAAAATGAGTAGGTGTGTCACGATAATAAGTGATTTTGTATTTTAAGGACACTGATTCATCTTATGTTACCTTTTAATACACTTTTAAAACTATGCCATTTTCTTTTGTCATAAATAGATACTGTAGACATAGCTGTGCCTTTTCTTCTGATAGTTCAATATTTTTACAGCATCTGAGACTCATCATCAGTTGCTCTCAACATCTCTATACTGAAATTTTGGAATACATAGATGACTGGGTTCAATGTGTGTTATATTGATCACGAGCTACATACTTTGAAGTTTGTTTCGAAAAATAAATCTCCAACATGCATTCATTTATTGTAGTTTGTTTGTTTTTTTGTTTGTTTGTTTTCCATGAAAGTCAACATAAGATAAAAAGTCAAAGGCCAACATGTATATGTATCTTTATTAATCTGGAGGCAGCACAATTCTAATGGGAAGAAAGTCTTGGTCAACGGTTTGGGTCTGTTGGTTTTACGGATGGGGAACCCTGGAAGGCTGGGAGATGAAGTGATTTGGACAAGGATAAATGCCAATTAATGGCAGAGCTAGGATTAAAATGTGCATGTTCTGAATGAGTTGAGAACTTTTCTACCCACCCCTCATCCAGCATGTTTTCTTCATCACCCTGAAATGAGCTGTCAGCTTCCTTCTAGCTTCAAAGCCTAGCAAGATTTTTTCTACCTGGAGTGTCACATCTGCACTACATTCGCATGTATAAGGAAAATGGATGTTTCTGTCACAGCCGAAAAGTGCTGCTTTGTGCATAATTACACAGAGGTAAACACATGGCTTGGGTAGTCTTGTCTACATGTTCCCATTGGTTGCATCTCCACAAAATCAGAAGTTCTGCCTGACAGCTCTACAGTGTTGGTTCACCGAGCTATAGCATTCTTATCTGTCTTTATAGCCTTCTAGCAGTCCTCCTCCCCACCATGGACAGGCAGAAATCCTGGTCACAGCAAGCTACTCCCACTGGGGTAGCTTCCAAAAATCCACAAAGAACAAATTAGTGTTCCTGATTTGCTTCAGAAATAAACAGCAAAGAAGCGTCTCCCAAATGCTTGAAAATAAAGAAAAAGAAAAAGAAAAAAAATAGCTTTAAGGGAAAACCTACTGCTCTTCCTAAAGGGGGCTCTAGGTTAAGACTTCAAAAAAGATGAATGGTTGCTGAGGACTGTTTGCCCATTAACCTGTGGTGGGCCAATTAGAATGCAGTGGAAGGGAGAATGAGTGGGTAAATCCATTTGAGGGTCCTGTGGAGCCAGCCTTGAAAAGATTTTTTAAAATGCGCTGACGTGATTTAATGGACGTGGTAAAAAAGAACCTAGATGACTATATTCAATCTCTACATTAGTATGTAGTTTGCCCAACCAGGCATCATTTAAACATGGCTTCCTCCTTTGCTTCCATTTGTTCTTGCTTCCATTTGTTCTTGCCCTTCTTATTCCTTCCTTTGTGTCAATATAGTGAATAAGCCCTCCTGCTGTATCTCCAGTTTACGATGTTGCGGGAAAATTCATGATTCTTTTATAACCAGAGCAATAGGCAATTATTAGTCAAAAAAACCCTTTTAGTTTCTTTGGAAAACCATTATTTTATTGTCTTTTTTCAATAATATTAATGAGAAACAAAGGCAGTAAGTATTAACTGAGCACCTACATGAGTCAGGCTCTAGTCTAGCCATCGCAGAAGGTCCAAATCTGACAAATGCTTTGTCCTTGTCCTCAAGGATTTCATAGTGTGAGAAAGGGATGTGAAGACTTCGGGGGATAAGGTGCTGAATAGCCAATCTATGTGGCTCTCCTATGTGTCCTTCCTCATTTCATGACTTCTGTGAAGCCAGATAATGTCTTTGATGAGTAAGGCAACCATTTAAGAGAGAAGGGCTCTAAAACAGTGGCTCCAGACATAGGTCCTTGGGCCTGTACCTCCAGATTAACAGGCGGTGCTTTTTGAAATTGCTTAATGTAGTATGGATCAGAGTATCTTGGGAATAGGACTAAGATGTCTATTTTAAAGATGCTCTCTTAGTGATTCAGACATTTCATCAAGTTTGGAAATCAAAAATGGAGGACGCAATAATTGACAAAAGGGAGAGACTGAGGAAAAGGATAAGGTAAATGACCACCATTAGATACACATGGTGGCAATATACATAATGGTTAAAAACTATCACTGGTTGCCTGGGTTTATATTCTGTCTCTTCTACTTTGAGTGGTGAGATTTTGGGCAAGTTTAAAATCTGGTTGTCTTTATATTCATTCTTTAAAATGAGAAAAATAATATTACCTACTTCAGGGGATTTTTATGGGGACTAAATAAGTTAAGATATTTAAAACACTTCAAACATTGCCACAGATATAGAAAACATCCAGTGTTATTACTACTACTAGTAGTTCCTCCTCTCCCTCCTCCTCCTCCAGTTGTTGTTGTTGTTATTATTATTATTATTATTATTATTATTATCAGGAAATACTATATGCTTATAGTCTTAACAAAAAATGTAGATTAAGGGTAGGATGTCTTTTCTATTTAAACCCCAATAGTAAATAAAGTAAAACAAACAAACAAAAAAAACTGCTGGTATATGAGACCCTCTAAAGCCATCATGTAATAGGCTAGGTGATTTTTAACTTGTGGTTCTTTAGAGGACTGTAGGATGTTTGGTGTTTTCCGTGCTCAGTAGGTGGGTGATACCAAGCCACTGCACTCACAACTTATTATACAGCTATACATTCTGTTGCTTTCCATTTCTTCAGTTCAAAGATCTTAGGAACAATATAAATTATAAACATAGAAGAAACATGAAACGATTTTTAAATGTCTTCAATTGTCCATTTCTCATCATGGCCTTAAGTGGACCCAATAGTAATATTAATGTTCAATTATATGAGTCAATGAATACTCTTTCTGCTCATCACTGGGTAGAGGTTGGTGTGGGCTGTTAGGAAGTACTCTGGCATCAGATTCAGAAGACTGGATTCTCATTCCAGGCTGTTCCTGACCACCAGAGTAGTCTTGGGCATGTCATATAATATCTCTGGTTTATTATTTTATTTATTTATTAGATTGGGTTGATCTCTAGGGATAATTAAATAGCATCCCCTTCTCTACCAGTGGTTTATCTGATTCTGCCTCTTGTCCAAATTTGAGTCACAATAAGGCAAAGATATCCACTAATAAAAAGTTTATCTAATTTCAGGATTTTCATGAGGCCACAAACCTAGCATGTGGATTTCTAGGTCACCGCCACCCCTTTTTTTAATCCTATTTCTCTTTGAAATACTCACTGTCTTCTCTGTTGGCTGGGCCCAAGGCTATTTCATTATTACCAGGGAGAATTATCTTGTGCTTCCCAAAGTATCCTCTATACAAAATATTAATTCAATAAAATATTAACAAGTGCATAAGGAAAATATGCACATGACAAAAAAGATTGAGAAATAATGTTAAACAAATTTAAATTGCTTTAGTTTTTGACTACTCAAATATGTAATATGTGAATGTTCACTGTGATAAGAGAATATAGAGAATAAGTATATATAAGAGAATATATACGAGAATATAGTATATAATGCTTCCAAATATTTTGATCATGGAATCCTAACTTTCAAGAAATATCTCACAGCATCATTGTTCCATGGAGTACAGTTTTACAGATGTTGGAAGAATGTTTTGGCTTTCTAAACAAGTGTTACCCACATAATAAATTTTCCATCTGAGGTTCTATGAGAAAAAATAACTTACCCAAAAGACACATTCATTGACAATGGCAAATTTGAAAACTTTTTATATTCGTATACCATTAAACGATGACACATTCTATTATTTCAGTTCAAAGATCTCAGGAACATTATAAAATTTCTGAATATTTCACTTAAGAATGTATAAAGATGTGGGATGTGAGTTCGAAATCTTAAGCACAAATTATTTCTTGGTCCTTATCACCTGTCTAGGTGTTATGCAGGTCCTCACCAATGCCCCTGTGCCAAACAATAATAGGGCTTATCTTCCTGACACCCTGTTTTTAAAAGGTTACGAATCTCGACTTAGTCTTTTTGTTCCAAAAAAGGAAAAGATTGAAATTGTTACCCATATGTGATTCACTGGGCCAAAGGAACAACTGCTGACAGCCCATCAAGCTCTTAAAGTGGAGAGTGGCTGGCAGTTCTTGTTCCAATGTGAATGTTAGATTTTTGTCCTGAATGAAACAAAACGTACCACAAAAACCATCTTTAAAAAAGGGGATAGGATTTCCTTTTTTCTTCTTTTTTTATGGCTGCGTAGTACTCCATTGCATAAATGTACCACAGCTTCTTAATCCAGTCATCGACCGATGAGCATTTCGGTTGTTTCCATATCTTGGCTATTGTCATTTGCAACAACATGGATGGATCTAGAGAACATTATGTTAAGTGAAATAAGTCAGAAAGAGAAAGACAAGTACCATATGATCTCACTTATATGCGGAATCTAAAGAAAAGAATATGTGTATGAACTAATCAGAAACAGTTTTGGGGACACAAAAAACCGAGAGTTGTTAGATGGGCGGGGGGGAGGGGGTTGGGAATGGGGGGAAGGGTGAAGGGATTGGGGGGCGGCTGGTGACCACAGGATGGCCTCAGGGTTTTTTGAGAATTACTTTGGGGAACTTATTCAATAGTGTTTGGGGATTTTGTTGGGTGTTCGATGGACATGTGTCCTGTTTGGAAGACCACCTCAGGGATGCTGTGGATGCCTGGTCATGGCATTGTACACCAGAGGCTGGACATTAATGAATGCCAACTATAATTTTATGTGTATAATGAGATGGCTCTGTGTGAGGTCGGGGTGGTGGTGGATGGGGGGTGGGGGGTTCACGGTGTGAGGGATGTAAAAATAAAATAAAATAAAATAAAATAAAACTATAAAAAAAAAGGGGATAGGGTAAAGAAGATTAGGTAATGAGTCTTTACTTGTGATAGGGGTCCTGTTTCTGAAAGGGTTTAAATCTTTTTCCTATGACCGACTCTTTATGTTTCAAACTTTAATATTTTTTTAATGTAGTTAGCTTCTTAAGATCTATGACATTTTCTTAAAATAAAGTGAGATTTCACTAAGTTTTACTATATCCAGACTTTAGTGGAACTCTGAATAGCTTTCAAATAATAATTCATCCAAGCAAGAATTTCTTCTTTTTGCATATTTCTGTTTCAATATAAGGCTAGCAGAACACAGAAAAGAAGGTGGAATTTCTGAAAGTTGTCATAAGTAAATGGAGGTTATTATATGACTTCCCTTTCTTTAAAAATACAAGCCATGATATTTTTCTAGGATGGACAATCATGACCCGTTATTTCTTTGACCAAGTTGTTATGTGCCCAAACGAGAATTGTTCTATTATTTTAGAAGGCAGCCCTATAAAAATGCAGCCATTTGGCAACATAAATTTAGCAGAGAAAATCATGTCCCAGTTGAAACTTCCATCAATAATATAAAATATCATTTAAAAATAACATGCACTGTTTTTTTTAATTAAAGTTTATTGGGGTAACAATTGTTAGTAAAGTTACATAGGTTTCAAGTATATAATTCTGTAATGCATCATCTATACATAATGTGTTTTCACCGCCCAGAGTTCTCCTTCCACCACTGTATATTTGATCCCTTTTACCCTTATCTACCACCTGCTTCCCACCTTACCCTCTGGTAACCACTAAACTATTGTCTGTGTCTATGAGTTTCTGTTTCTTCATTTGTTTGTCTTGTTCCTTTGTTGTTTTCTGTTTTATATACCACATATCAGTGAAATCATATGGTTCTTGACTTTTTCTGTCTGACTTATTTTGCTTTGCATAATAATTTCAAGATCTATCCATGTGTTGCAAATGGCACTATTTTATTTTAGAAGTAGGAAAACAGAATTGGATTATAACGTCAATGCCCATACAACTCTTGATGATATTTTTACAAAGTAATACATGTGCATGATTAGAACATTTACAAAATAAAATATAAATGTCTTACCACCACATCCTCCATAGAGTAACTACTATTAGGAGCATTTTTTGTGTAATGCCTAATAATACTAATACTCTACCAACATCCATCCATCACTCTCAATGTATATTTCTTGTCTATCACTTTGACAATCATTCACATTTTCAGATTACTTAAAAAAAATCATAGCTCCTCCGAACATTAAAATAGAACTACCGTGTTTCCCTGAAAATAAGACCTAGCTGGACAGATAGCTCTAATGTGTCTTTTGGAGCAAAAATTAATAGTAAAATTATAGTAAAATAAGACCGGGTCTAATAATGTAATATAATATAATATAATATAATATAATATAATATAATATAATATAATGGCAGGTCTTATATTAATTTTTGCTCCAAAAGACGCATTAGAGCTTACTGTCTGGCTAAGTCTTATTTTTGGGGAAACATGGTACTTTGTAACCCAGGAATTATACTTCTGGGTATTTATCTGAAGAAATCCAAAACACTAATTCGAAAAGATATATACACCCCTATGTTCACTGTAGTACTATTTACAATAGTCAAAATATGGAAGCAACTTAAGTGCCCATCAGTAGACAATTAGATAAAGAAGAAGTGGTAACATATATACAATGAAATACTCAACAATAAAAAAGAATTGAATCTTACCATTTGCAACAACATGGGTGGACCTACAGGGTATTATGTTAAATAAGTCAGACAGAGAAAGACAAATACCATATGATCTCACTTTCTCATATGTGGAATCTAAGAACAAAATAAATGAATAAAACAGAAACAGACTCATAGATGCAGAAAACAAACTGATAGTTGCCAGAAGGGAGGGGGTTTGGTGAAAAGGTGAAGAGATTAAGAAATACAAATTTGTAGTTACAAAATAGTCATGGGGATATAAAGCTCAGCATTGAGAATATAGTAAACAATACTGTAATAACTGTGTAGTGCAAGGCAGGTACTAGACTAATTGGGGGATTACTGCATAAATTATATAAATTTCTAACCACTATGCTGTACACCTGAAACTAGTATAAAATAATATTTAATGTCAACTATAACTGAAAAAAAATCATAGCATGCATGCATTTGTACACCTGCTGTTTTCACATAACTATATACCTTAAATTCCTTTCTGTTCTAATAGTTGTGGATTTATTTCATTCTCTTTGATGGCTATATAACATTCTGCCACAAGATTTATCATAAATTAGTCAATGGGATCAATTTCTAAAGTTTTCTTATGAGTATATATTCCTTACCTTGTTTTAGCCCATCAATAAGACAAACTAGTATTTTTCCAAGAATATATTTTCATATTAAGATACACATATATTCTTTAGATGTGTCACCAATTTAACAATCTTTTGAAATACATATAGCTTAAGTGTCCATTATCATAAATAGTAATTATAGGAGATTTAAAAGTCAGAATTGGTGGTTATTTTCCTAAACCATATTTACAGAAGATTTGAAATAGAAATTTTGTTGTTTTATGGTGACTTTGCATCAAGGAGGAAAACATTTATCCAAATTTACTTGTAATTATAATTTATGTTATAATCTGACAGTCGAGGTAAGACTGGAAAGGGAGAAAGAGAAACAATTGTTGACTGTGTTTTATGTGCCAAGGATTGGGTTAGGTATTAACACATACATTATATTTAATTAAGGGATTGTTGCTATTGATTATTTAATAATGAACTTTTCTAAAGTTATTTCCAGCCACTGTGAGGTGGATATTGCAGGCAGTCAAGTCTTTATTAATATACTTAAATGTATTCCCATTTATAACAGTTCTGCCTCTATGGCTGATGATAAAAACAGCTAGAAAGGAGATGATATTAAGAAGGCCAAGATGGACTGAGGTTCTTTCTAATATAAACAATAACCTGCCAAGGCCCTAAAAGGTTCACAGAAATTAAGTTATTCACCCAAACCTACCAACCTAGCACATTTTAATGTCAGCCTTGCAAATGATTGTGAACACCAGACACAAAAGCTTAGGGAAAAAATTAGGACACACACAAGAATAATTAAGAAAACAGGCAAATTAAAATTTAAATGAGGTCTTTCAACAATGGCAATGTATTTCTTCACTGACTGATACTAGACGTTATCTATTCTTTCATCACTTTGTTGTGTGTACCTGTGAGAAGGCTTTGGGAAATTTCACTTAAGAAGATAAGAAAGAAGGTTAATCAGTCAGACCTTTCTGTGTCCCAGGCTGCTATTTTATCTCTGACAGTGACATCCTCACCTTCACTTCACAGGGTGGGTGATGATGAGCATGAAATATTGAGCACAGTAAGGATTCAATAAATGATAGCTATTGTTATGATGATCGTTTTTACACAGTTTTTGTTTTGTGAATTCACTCTTTCTAGCTTTTCTTAATAAAGAAACTACCAGTAATTCATTTTTCATAATTCTATTTCCTTTTAAATCTATACCACCTCTTAAAAGAACAGATTTCAAATGTTTGATGCCCGATATATAAAGTAGCATTTCTTTCCTTTTCACGTTTCAATGACATGACATTTCATTCTTTAATCTTCTTTTCTTCCTGATAAATCTATATTGACCATATGATTATCAGTCATGATTATACTGATGTCAAGGCGTAGTGAAATGAGTATGAGATATCAGGGACATGTGGATTCAAATCTTTTCTGAGACTCTGATGTGAAATCAATAACAATTTTGGGGCTTGAGGATTAAATGAAGTGACATATGGAAAGCACACAATGAAGTGCTTTGCAGATAGCAGGTGGTAAGAAAATATTATTTTTCTGCTCCAGCACCACCTTTATTCCCATTCTTCCCTTCCCTCCTTTTGGCATCCCAGCAAAAGGGGTCCTATGGTTTCAGAGCAGCGCTGTCCAGTAGAACTTTTTGCAGTGATGGAAATGTGCTTTGTCTATGGTAGCCACTAACCACATCCAGCTATTTAAATTCAACTAAAATGAAATGAAAAATTTCAGTTCTTCATTGGCACCAACCACGTTTGAAATGCTCAATAGCCGCAATGCTAGTGGTTATGCATGTTGGACAGTGCAAATACAGAATATTTCCCTTTTCTTAAAGTTCAGTTGGATAGCGTTGCTCTCAAACTGTAGGCTATAAATGTAACGAGAATGACTGCAGAACTAAATTTTTAATTTTAGTACGTTTTACTTCATTTTCATTTTACTTTAAATGGCCACAGGTGGCTGCTGGCTACATTGAACAGCACAGTTATAAAGTATCCCAAGTGCTAGGTAACAGCATTGCAGATTTTAATTGGCATTTTTAGATTTTTATGAGTATTTGGTGCTAGTGACTCTGAGGGGTGGGTAGATTAATCTGTCAACTCCAAGTGTGTGAAATGCGTTTTTGCGTCTCTCTTCTCCACTATGACTAAGCTTAACTCAGCCTATATCTGATGTTCTTATATGCTTAACTGTCCCCAATGTTTTAATACAAAGACTCACATCTCAGTGAGTTTTACTGATCTCACTTATTTTTAAACCTAGCTACAAAAATCAATAAAGGACTTTCTGTGGTATGCCAACCATTGTTCAGTGAATGACGAGGTTTAGAGAAAGCACGTGAGAAAATGACAGTCTATTGTAGAAGGTCTTAACCACAGAGACACAACACACTGATGAGCTATGATCATTTCGGATGTGTGTGGTGAATAATTTGTTGCTATTAGTAAAATGTCAACATTTGCAAATTATTCCCCTTTTTATGTTAAGAAATTAAACAGTCTTGATTACTGGTATGATATCAGATTTAACTGCTGATTTACATCCTGTCATACTCTCTTGAGTAGGAAAGAAAGGTAGTGTGGAGTTACATCTGGCATACTGGTGGTTCCTCCCATACCTGGGTTCACTTATGAGATTGGGTCGTTGATCAGAATGTCATCCATTTGTGTCACGATGGAGAAAGCTGTTAAAAGCACCATAAGCAATATGACGTCAAGCAATACATTATATTGATGCCTGGTCACGGGGACTGATCATATTTCTCTGATCTAATTTTTTTTTAAAAATTAGATGGCAGTTATTTAGTAATTAGACTATTTTAAGTGAAAAATGTCTGACTTAAATGAACGCATTTTCGAGGTGAAATAGGGTAAGGATTCATCTTGTTGACAGAGAGACTGGAAAGGTGATACAGAGCAAGAGGTATTAGGGGGGATTAGAACAAAGTTTAAAAGCAGAGTCTGGAAAGCTTCACAAGCAAAGAGAGGTTTAAACATTTAATGGAAAAGGAGGAAAAGGTCACAGGAAGACATGACTGAATGTCGGGAAGTAATAGGATATTGCTAACAGCATACAGAATGATTATTTAACTGAGTTTCCTGAATGTGTTCAGGTTTTTGTTTGTAGATTCTGAATACACTTGTGTTTATAATACACATAATGAGAGAATTTGGCATCTGTTCTTGTCTGGTTTCGTTATTTTACGTATGGGAGGAAGAAACAGGAAAGATGCCATCTTAAAAATTCTCATTGGACTCTAATATTTCAGCCTAGATACAAATAAATGACCATCTACAAAGAAATTTCATCCTGAGGAAAACTGTGATGATGTCTGGTGCATATTGTTATTAAGGTAAACTGCATCAGAAGATTTATATTTTACAGTTTTCTCAGGCTAGAATCTGAGTTCATTCTAGAAAATGGCAGAAAGGCACAAAGACCGTATCAGACCTTCTGACTGTTGGAAGAAAAAGGAAATTTGGCTCATGTAGTATAATCTGCCCATTTAGTTTGTCTTTCTTTGCTGACATTTACATGGATTTAAAAGCCCATTAGGGATGAACGTGTTCTGTCAGTGAGCAGTGGAAGCACATGATCTGATGGCTGCTCTATAAACAGACCTAAGCTTAATTTTAGACAGAAATAGGTTTTCATTTATTTGGAGGCTAATTATAAATTGGAATGATATTCCTTTTGATGGACAATTCAATTGCATTTAAATTCAAATTAACATCTGCTGTTTATACTTTATATCATACAGTCTACCTGAATCTAGACAGAAGCTATTAAAGATCTGTGGCTAGAGAATCTTTGTTCTCTGAAGAGTTTGAAGAAAAAAATGAGCATTTTCTAAACCCTTGTTATGGGAACCAGATTGTAACTGCCCTTGAAAATCAAGGATGCTTTCCTTTGTCCACAAATGTATTAAAGGGGTTGTTCAAATAAGCACAAACACTCTCTGCTACAAAGGAAGCTGTTAAAAATGTTCAGCATGTTTTCAATAATATACGTTTTGAATGAGTAACACACACATTATGCTGTTCATATATTTTTGTTCAGATATTGCCTTATTTAAGAACTTAGTTCATATAAATTCATAATTACATTTCAATCAGTATATATATCAATTCTATTCATTCATAAATTTATTTGTAGATATACTTCATATATATGAATCACATATTCATAAATGGTAATATTTATAAGTAGATGGATATGCATAGATAGACAGATAGACATGTATGTAATGCTAAGTCAGTATCTCAAACTTTCAGAAATTGAAATAATTAGCTACAGCTCATAGTTTGGGTGTTTTGCTTTACTTTAAACAACTCTCATTCACTTATAGACCACATGATAACATAGATTACATAGGAGCTGAGTGTTCGTGTGTTGCCAAATTCTTGAAGAATGTCTGTGCTTTTCACCTGAGAAGCATGTAAAGCACAGTGACAGAGGAATAGAGTCAATGCTCAAGCATCACTACAAAGTTGTGGGCAAAGGCACGTACAACCCACTAGACAATTTATAAAATAACAGGAAGTTCTTATGGCATGATACCTCTCTCTAAAATTCGTCTTATTTTCCAATTTACAACACTGAAGAGGTTACTGATCCTGTTGAATGATCATTTTTACTTTTTAAAAATAGCAGTAGGATGACTTAACTTATTGATATACTTGAGAAGATTTTAATGGGAAGTCAGCATAAAATTATTACCAACTACAACAGATTTTGCATGAGCACACACTTGAATAACACATGAATGTCTTTGAATTATGTATCTATTTGTTAATTATTGGTTTGACAGACTATGGTTGTGAAGCTGGAAAATATGTAACCAATGCTAATCATTAACAGTCTTGAACTGAGATGAGTAAATGTGGACCTTTACCAGGACCTCAGGAGGGGCACAAAGTTCAGAGGTTCAGTATTCCAAATCCCTTGAATCCTCCCTGGGCAGCATCTAATCTTCTCTTTAAATGTTAATAGCTGCCTCCTGCCTCCTAAAAATCCATCTTCTCAGAATTCTTCTTGGTTAATAAAGATCAACAATGACCTAAGCCCTACCTTAAGAATTTTTCCCATTGATGCTAAGAATGCTACATAAAAGTCAGAATGAGGGTGAAGGCAGGGTTGGGGAATTGTCAGAAGAAGCTAACTGGTTTGGCCTATGGGACATACCAAGGCACTTTACAGAGTAGCATGAATGTAACATAAACAATAACCCCATGTATTGCTCTCAGTCTTGCAGGATCAGAAAGTGATTTCTTAGCTCAACAAAAATGGATCTGTCTCTCAAGCTTCATATGAACAAAAATTCAAAAACAAACATATACACAGAAACACACACAATACTAAGTAGTATATTTAAAACCAGACTGATAACTGATGAATTAATAAAAGGAAATATAACTTTTATACATGCCAGAATATATATCCCTAATAGCATAACCAGAACATATTCTCTTGCAGGTCAGTTTAAGAGAAAGTCAACTCTAAATCATATATTTGCTAACAAAGATGAAATTGAAGTCAAAGAAGTGGCTTATTGGTAAAAAGTTGTTCCTTAAGAAAAAAATATGCTGAATGCATGAAAAATAAAAGCTAGCTCTTGATTTCAAAGAGCTTGTACAAATGAATAAGATACAAACTAATGACAATTAAAAAATGGGCAAAAAGGTAAATACCCAAGTGAAACTCAGTAAATACAAATGACCAGTAAACATAAAAAAAGATACACATCACATATAATTAAAGAAATGAATGTCAAAATAAGATACAATTTTTATCCTGTAAGTTTGGCAAAAATTTTAAAATCCAATAATATTTAGCATTGGTGCGGATGTGAAGAAAGAAGCTATCTCAGACAACATGAGTGGAGTTAGAAACTGGTGCAACATTTCCAAAAATAAATTTGGCATAAGTCAAAATTTTAATTCTAATTCACAGTTCCTTTGACCCAGCATCTCCATGATTCAGGCTTTACCCTAATATTAATAATATGTTTGCAACAGTGTGTTAAGATTGTACCTGGTAATAACAAATAACTGGAAAACATAAAACTTCCCTTCAACAGGAGACTGCCAGGAAATTAAGTTATTGTGTTGAATAGAATACCCTGCATCTGTGAAAAGAATGAGTTAAATCTATTGATGATGATGTAGAAAGAGCTTTCAGATGTACTAAGAGACATACAAAGTGATATGCATTATACTTGTATGTTCTCCTTTATGTAAGTGTATGTAGTAGTCATATGTATTTTACTAGAAAAATACAATAAAAACTATAGATGGTGGGAGATGTTTGGCTTTTATTTTAAAGCTTCCTGTACTATTTGAAAAATTTTATATCATTTGTCTAGAGTTTTTTAATTACAATCAAATATCTTTAAATACATACATTACACACACACACACACACACACACATGCATAAGTACATGTAAGTACACACACTTTTGTAAAGTGTTTCTTAACCAAATAAATTGAAAGGATCTTCCCCCTATAAGGACCTGATATCTACCAGCTGAAATTTTGTTTTTTGATCACTTCTTGATTCGTCACTAACTTTACCACATTCAAAATGCTTTTGTTATTTGCTTGCTGTATAACTTTAGACAAATTAATTAATCTTTCTGAGTTTCTAGGTTGTTGTTGTTTATGTAGGTTTATTGAACATGAGGCAAATGCCTATGTCCAGCAGATGCTATAAAGATTAAATCATAAAGCTGCTATGCACATAGTTCAAAGCCTGGAACTTAAAGGATGCATCATAAATATGAGTTACAGTATTTTTCACTCATCCAATGCTTTTTTTGATTTTTTTCCCCTTCATAATGCCCCTTCTCCTGTCTTCACTTTGTCTTTCTCTTCTATCACATAATGGCTTGCTCCTGGGACCAAGTTAAAAGTACTTTCAGTCAGCCATATTATGGGTCAACTGTACTGTTCTGAGGTGGCTTGAGAATCTAACCACCATCTATAAAACTGTTTCCAGAAAGTGATTCACAAATTAAGTTTTAAAACACAATCCTTTGGAAATTGGAGAGTACCTGGACTGTGAATAACAGCATCAAACAAAGTTGCATGCTTTCTCCGTTTTGCTTATTATCTACAGTTCAGTCATGCTTTTCACTGCCTCAAAGAGTGTGATTGAGCTCTTCATAAAAACTCTTTCAATTTAAACTGTGATAGACAAAGCAAAGTATTCATGGAGATTATGCTTTGCCTTCCACATAGGGAACTGGCAATGTAAATTTATTGAACGCTTGCTATGTGCCAGACACTGTGTCAATTGTTTAATATGTGTTATTTCATTTAATCTTCACAATAACTCTGTGAGGCAAATATTACTTTAATCATCTTCTAAAAAAGGAAACAGGTTCAGAGAAGTTAAGCAACATGGACAAGGCCATGTAGCTTGTAATGGACAGAATCAAAGTTCAAATCCAAGTCCATGTGATACCAAAGCCCAAGTGTTTTCTAGTGGTTGCTAACTTATTGAAGTTTGCCACTCCAAAGATTTTTACATGTTATATCTAAAGGTGTTCTTTCTCCTTCACCTTCTCCTTCTCCTTCTCCTTCTCCTTCTCCTTCTCCTTCTCCTTCTCCTTCTCCTTCTCCTTCTCCTTCTCCTTCTCCTTCTCCTTCTCCTTCTCCTTCTCCTTCTTCTTCTTCTTCTTTTTTGTCAGTATTGGCATTACAACATTTAACCTATTATATGTATGTACAGCTTTAAACTTGCTGTTTGAATAAGTAAAGCTTTTAAGACCTTGGTAGAGTAATTTCTTAATGATTATCTTATGGAAGAACACATTTTAGTTAGCAGGAGCCATTATTGTTTGTATGGTTACCCATGCATTTCCTAAAGGACCTGAAGAGGATTTTCTATAATTATACTGTGTCACGATGTTCCCCATGCCTCTTCACAGTGGCCAGAGGTGGACCGTGACCCTAAGGCATCTGACAATGTAAGTAAACACATTCACTAAGATTCCATGAGGAGGTTAAATGCTGCCAGGTCATAAGTACTATGGCTTCAACATGCCTAAATTTAAGGTTTTAGTGAACATGATACAGGATCACTTATGAATGTGTTTTTTTAATTGCCCTTTCTCTTTCTGGACTGTGGTTACCTCCCTCCTGTGTACTGTATGTGGATCTGTAACTGTTTCCTTCAGCTTTAGTCCTACTCACAAATGTGAAGTGTTCAGAGCTGAATTTTTGTTCTACCTCCATTCTAATTTTCCTGTCAGAATCTCCCACTCATTATTCAAGCACAACAAACGTGATGTTGTTATGCTACCCACATTCCTTTCAATAGTGTGTATTACACTGGGCCAGATAGAGTTATATTCTATTCTTTACTGCATCACTTAGTTATTGGTGCATAACAAACCACTCCAAAACGTAGTGGCTGAAGACAATGTTCATTTATTTTGCTTATGATTATGCCAGTCATCAATATAAGCTGGGGTCTGCTGGATACTTTTTCTAGTCTTGGTTAGAATTCTTCATGAATTTGTGGTCAGCTCAGGTCAGCTATGGACCAGATTTACTGATCTTGGCTCAGCTCTCACAGCCTGAGGCCTTAGCAGAGACAAATGGCCTGAATTGATTCTGATCCACATGGTCTCTCATCCTCCAGCAGGCTAGCTCAGGTTTATTCACATAGCAGCTGGGCAGTGTTCCAAGAGAACAAGCAGATACAGGCAGGAAAGGTCGTGTAATGCCTAGGCTTAGACCTGGCACATTGTCATGTCTGTAATATATTAATGGCCAAAGCAAGTTGTAAGGGCACCCTGATACAGGAAGTGGGAAATAGATTCAACCCCTTAAAGGGAGGAAGTGCAAAGCCACATTGCAAGCAGTGTGGGTGCAGGCAGAGGTGGAAAACTGAGGCCTTTTCTGCAAGCAATTAACCAAAACTTACTTTTTTATTGCTCTTCTCTACCTCTCAACAAACTAATTTTTATTAGCACCACGCTCTAACCAACTGAGCTAACCGGTCACCTTTCAACAAAGTAATTTTTAGCTCTTTCCAAATTCCTGCCAAGGTGCTGTCCTGGTGAGCTAGGGAACTGTAGTGACAGATACACATCGTTTATTCATGATGTTTAAAAGATATGTTTTGATTACAGTGGTTACCACAGCTGATATCCCCAGAGAAAAAAGTTGTAGAACAGTCTCATTTGCCCAGGACCCAAGCTGACCACGTGGGATGTATGAACTGATTGCCAGAGGAGTTTGGAGCTGCTGAACTAGGTATGGGGTGATGGGCTCCCCAGACTGCTAAAATGGGATGAACATTTTCTTAACTATCTCTGATAAAGAAACAAACAAAAACACAAACAGGACAAGTTATCAAACTGTACCGACACTTTCCTTCCACAATGCTTTTTCTCAGCTCTTACTGCTGCCAAATAATTAGAGTTGATCCAGAAATCAGGTCTTTTTGGTCTCTCACAGATGTTTGTTAACTAATGTGCTACCCTGGCTAGACAACTAAATAACTGGGTGCAGGTAAAGTACATATCCCCAGAAAAATCCTAAAGCAGCATCTGCAGACTTTTGTTCTACAGAATATTAATCATCTATCATGTTCCTTGAGAAATGGATCCTGAGATAAGATAGTTTTGATAAACATTCCTTATTAAATGAATAATTAATACGTGCATCAACTAACCACAATGCATGTTAATGTATTGAAGTATGTGGAAAAATCTGCCTTAAAGAAAGTACCTAGTGGGCTAGTTTTTCTCATGTTCCTTCCCACATCACCCCATTTTTCACCTTATCTGTACCCTGCTCTGGGTCCCTTGGAGGGTAACCCCTGTGAAAAGACTCACCCATGCTTTGTGCCAACTGACCTTTTTTTGGGGTTTGGCCAATAGAAGACACCTGCAGAAGTTAAAAAGGGCAGGAGAAGAATGGACTTTTCTTCCTAGCTCCTTTTGCTACTTTGGTGCCAATTCTCTGGCAGTGGCTGGTTTCCTCCCTGACTATGGCTCTTGTAGGGCAGGACCGCCCCATGCCTCCAGCTCTCCCTGGGGTCTAGAAACACTATGTCTCCTCCCCTTGCTTCAGCCCCAGGCTTCCCTGTTGCTACTCCCAGTCCCTTCTGCATCCCTTGATTATTTCATTAACTCTGCCTACACTTCCTTAAGCAGTCCCTTTGTTAAAGTCTGTTGTTCCTAGGGGTTCTTAGCTTGGGTTCCAAGGACACACGTGATATCTATAGATAGAAAACAGAGGATTCGTAAACTTAAATAGGGAAAAATAAACTGTGAACTTGCTTACTAAAAAATTACCTCTTTATTTTCACTAACCCATAGAAGAAATTTAGCATTTCCTTCAGTTATGAATGTAGGCAAAAGATCTTAGCTGTACTCTGACTTTGCCCTCAACACATATCTCATTACAAGTTTGGTTGCTATCTTGAAATAGTGTTTATCATTGTTATTACTTTGACACTATATTAGTTATGAGAACTGATGCTAGATCATATGATTGAAATGGATTAGTAAAGAAGCATATTTACTCCTATACTAAAAAAAAAAAAGTTTCTTAAAATATTTTAACTGAATTTTAATTTAATTTGGTATAATTCTGTAATCTTTATGTGTTTTATTTTATGTGTGTTCTGAAATGGGTTTGGTAGACTCTCAGAGAGTTTCATCATGCATGCATGTGCACACATACATATACATGAGATTAAAAACTCCTGAGTCATCTGGGTGAATTATATTTCCCACACGGACATGACTGATATAACGTGAGCTTCCCAATTTATTTGACCAGGGAACCCGTTGTTCATGCCCATGCGTTAGTTTTTCATAGAACTAGTCTTTCATAAAACACAGGAAAAGATACCCTACAGGAATGACCCATTGAGATTTCCAGAAACAGGAGGCGCATCAGTCATGGAGATGTCAGGTCAGAAAGAGACTATTGTCCCTCAAATCCCACGGGGTGCAGGACTCGGGCTTCTCAGACTTTCTCTGACACTTACGCTTTTTCCCAACTTGTTTCCCTCCCAGATGTCACTTATTTTTCTCTTAGGTTCCATGCTCTTGCCACTCACTACCCAATTCCTTTATAGTCTCTGCTGGAACTCTTCTCCCACGTCCTAAATCCTCGTTTCATTCCCATGGTGAGAACTCATGGATTCCAATATTGGCTACAGCCAAACCCACTAAAAACAAAACGGTGACCCAATAGTACCAAGAGGGCTCAGTATTCATTTTTTAACCTGGAACAAATCTGTTAACTACTTTGCCTTTGTCAGTGAAAACATAATTTAGTCCTGTCAGCATAGTCAAACAGTCCCACACATATTTTTCTTCATTCGGGTTCCCTACTAATTGCCCATGAAGAGCTAGAGATGACCACTGTGGTGATATTACCATGCATGCTCTCCTCCATTAACTGTGCTCTTTGAAAGCAATGCTTTCCTTTAATTTATTTTAGTATTCTCAGGTCCTAATAGTAGGAGTTCAATTATGCTTATTGGATGAATAAATGAGATGCAAATTTAAGCTGGGGTAAGGAAGGTTTGCTTTGTCAACAGATTTAGTGACTGAAAAACTGTACTACAGGAACTTTAAGGACAGCATTCATATTTTATTCATCATTAGACACACTAAGGACCATGCGCATAATGTTGGATGCTTACTGCCTGGGCCATGATCCCAGGTTCCGTCAATATTTCTCAGAGGCAGAGCCAGAGATAACCCTCTAGAAAGATAAACTATAATACTGACCATTCTCCCTGAATATTTTGTTTCTTTGCAGATATTTACAAAATCTTCACAAGTATTGTGATTATCTTCTTTGTTATTTGTTGTTGTTGTTGTTGTTGTTGTTTTTGGTCCCATATGGATTTAAACTTAAACACATCTATACTAAGACTAAGCTTCCAAATAATAATTCTTTATAATCTTCCTTAAAAAATCGAGAAAAATTACTTGCATTCTTTTAATGTATATATGTAAGGTATCATAATATGTACAATATTATATTATATATAAATATTCCAGCTTTCCCTCTTGGTTAACTGTCCTCACTCATTTTCCACAGCCCTCTTTTCAACCAAACTTCTTGTTTGAAGTGTAAAAAATTCTGTTTTTAAAATTATCTTACTAAAGTAATAAAAATCATACATCATGTTTCAATTTGTAAATTATTTGAATCTTTTTAAATTAATTTTTCTACCACACTTACTCTTTGAGGAATGTTTGCTGCTTTTCATCTGTTCTCCCTGTGACTTTTTCTCCCTAATATATTTATAGTTTCTTTCCCCCAGAGCTTTTTAAAGCTCTTACTGAAGTTTGAATTCTCTCAAATCCAAATTTTCTCCCTTTGATTTTCATTTTTTGTCACCTGTGGCAGTACGCTTTAAGAATTGTTATACTGAAGTTTGTATTTTGAACTGCACTTCATATGGCCAATTTTCTGACATCAAGCTTGCATGGTGTCATCTGCTGTCAGATGGCTCCAAGTTGCCCTTCAGCTTTGAAGGGAGAGGTTTAAAAATTGCCTTCTTATGTGTGCACTCTAACTGTTGATAAAGTGATCACGTGCCTCTGTTTTGCTGGTTTTGGTGGTCACTAACCTTACTGTGAAGCCCAAATTCTGTCTGGTAAGTAAAACAGTAGCTTAGGAGAGGAGGTTGTCCTGCAAAATATAGTACTTGCATTTGCAAATGGTACATATATTCATTTGAACTATTGCTTTTATGTCTTCTGTTATATCCCCCACTTTACTCTCTCTTCTTTATTTTTTCAAATAATATCTATAATTTCTAAATCTCAGCAATAACCATAAACTCCTTTTTTTAAAAAAGTATATTTACTGTAAGGTTGTGATTAAAATGCCAGAGCATTTTGATTCTGGACAACTTCAGTGTCTGCAATAGAAAAGGTGGAATACTGTTTGTTATTAAATTTCCATTGCTTTAACTCTCATCCGAACCCTGACTTCGAGGGCCAGGTTGAATGTCAACTCCTTGGTGAATCCAGCCTTACACTTTTCCCAACAGAATTAATTCTTTCCTCCTCTGTGCTATAGATATAGTCATAATATATTATTACAATGACAATTGCATTCATTGGAACTTAATGTTTTCCAGATACTGTGCTAAGTCTTTCCATATACAGCTAACTTAATAACACTGTGAGTTAAGTATTATTGTTGTCTCCATTTTACATAGGAGGAAAGTGAAGTACAGACAGACTGTGCAGGCGAGATTTGATTTCAGGTCTCCTTAACCTCTAAAGCTTAGCAGCCATTCAGGACTATTACCTCAGGAAAAAAAAAAAAGATTGTGGCTTATTCATCATTTTATTCCTAGTCACCAAAATTCTTGTCACATGGTTGGTGTTCAGTGAATATTTGTTGAATAAATGAGTATGAAAAGAAATTCTTGACATGAATTAGAATTATTCCATTAAACTTACAGGTACAAATCTGGGATGTACTAACAACAACTCCTCAAAACATTGCTTTTTTTCCCCTTATCTAGTCTCATCTTGGTCTCCTACTTCTTGTCACTCCAAACCAAAATTTTACCTTTTCTAACTTCTTCTTAGGTGCATTGTCCCCTTCTTATTACAAAGATATGGAGATGGCAGAGGGGACCCTGCTTGACTGTGTAATGGAAGAAGATCCTTGTTCTGATTCTTGAGGCCCTCAGTCCCCTCTTCCCCTTCCTCATCACATCCTGGCCAGGGATCCCCTGGCATCTTCCAGTCTTGAGCAGAGGCGTGTACGATGCCCCTGTGTGGTGTGGTCTACTCAGTGGAGTGGTCTACTCAGATTTGATGCATCTGCTTTTTATAACTGGGAACTCCATCATCTCTGGACACTTCAGTAAGAAAAGGCCCACCTCACTGAGGTTACGTTTATACAGGAGCTTAAGTAGAATTCGTTTTCCTTTACAGAACACACACACACACACACACAAATATTATTATAGGTTGAATTGTTATCTCTGCCTACCACCAAAAGATATAAGTCCTAACACCCAAATTGTGACCTTATTTGGAAATAGGATCTTTGCATATGATCAAGTTAAGATGAGGCTGTTAGGGTGAACCCTAATCTAGTATGGGCTCTGTCCTTATAAAAAGGGGACATTTGGACAGAGACAAACATGGACGTAAGGATGAAGACAAAGATCTAAATTGAGGAACACCAAAGATTGCCAGCAAACCACCAGAAGCTACGGGAGATGCAATTATCTACCCATATTTGGCTATCTCCCTGTCTAAAGCATAGATAAAATCCAGAAATGAACCAAGAAGTTATCCAGGTATCTACAACAGATGTCACAGACCCAAACATGGGTATCTGTTACCAGTAGGCCCTCATTCAGAGCTTGTTCATTCCTTCTTAACAATTCTGTCAACTTTGGTTTCTGCTTTTCAAATCTATAACTGCAAGAGACGATGAAAAAGGCCAAGAGAAATTTCGACAGACGATGACAGGGGAAGGTAGGAATATACACTGATGAGATAGCAGAGGAGGAGTCAGAGAACCCATGAATAACGAACAGTGTTAGAGACAACCAAGGAATATGGCTACTTATAAAAAAGCCACACAGTAAATAGGAAGAGCAGGGTCTGGCTCATCATCCATGGACTTTAGTTTGGAATCTCCCTCTCGCTAACCCCCAGAACCCATTCCATAGCTTTGCTTCAGTTTGCACCAAGTATCATACTGGCTTATTCTAGTTTTATTATTATTATTATTATTATTATTATTATTACTATTATTTAAATTGTCCTTTCTGGCTTGACTATTCTCTTCATTCTGAATTTTTAAACTGGTGAGTCCACTGGTTCAATATGTGTCACATACCCAAACGGGTTTTTCTTAGGAGCTCCTTTCTGCCAGCCAAGGGAAATAGGACTCATTTGTTAAAATGCCCAAGACGACAAAAAATAAAGTGATCAGGAGCTCATTAGGGTAGAGGCATACATCCTTGAACACATGATTATCCTCAAGGGCATTATTGTATTTTATAAAATACTATATGATTATCACAATGATCCTGGGTCATAAATATATGAAAGACAGCTACCTATATAATAATATAACTTAGCAAAGCTTGTAAATTTGTTAAAATTGTTAAGAGCTCAGTTGCCTTAAAGTCGTGGTGGTCCGAATTAACTACTTATGGGTATTAAAGAGCTGTTTCTGCCTCTCTCTGTTTTGTGTTCTCTCCCTCTCCTCCTCCCTCTCCCACTTTCTCTCCCCCTGTTCTCTCTCTCTCTCTCTCTCTCTCTCTCTCTCTCTCTCTCTCTCTCTCTCTCTTTCTCTCTCTCTCACACACACACACACACACACACACACACACACCTTTTTTAAATATGTGGGGCCAGCGGTTCATATGCACAAGACAGGAACAAACCTGCCCCAAAGAATCCCCACAATCACCTGATTGTCATTTAACTTTCCAACGTTTTCTTCCAGCTACAATATGAATGATATACGGCAATATGAGCAGATAGTCCTGTGGCAGGAATTACATGTAATCTCTCAGCTTGGGCTATAAGCCTCCTACTCTGAACAACAACAAAAAAGTATGTTGGAATGAAGCCACTGAAATTGACATTACTATAAATAAATTGAATCTACTGTATTTTTTACAAAAACTTTGTTACTTCAACTATTGTTAGTCGATATACTACACAACTATTTGAATCATACCGGCGGCCTTGAACCATGCCTATGGATTAGCTGGTTTGGTGGAAAAAGCATTGGTTAGTATTAAGGTAAATCTCGATTATTCCTGGCTCTGGAGCTCTTGACCTGGGGAAAGCTTACTGCCTATCCCTTGCCTCAGGTTTATCTGTGAGAATAATACACTGTTGTCACAGGATAGTTGTGCAGAGCAAATAAGATGATATGTGATAGCACTTAGTTCTGTCCTAGCACCAATAAGCCCTGATTCATGTTTATTTTCTTTTTTGTTTGTTTGTTTTTCTTTTTTGTTTTTTGCTTTTTTTAATCTGAAACAATTTCTGATTGAAGTCATTAATAGGTAGAAAGGAAAAAAAAAGATTGAAGTCCACCTTCACCTCCAGGCTAGTCAGACGTAGCCTTCTGTTCTTTGTTTAGGGCTTTGACACTTTTGAGTCTGTCAGATGAATTACTTCTCACTCTGAAAAGACCCCCTCAGGAATGAAATACAGACAGGTGGAATTTCCTTGAAGAAATATGGGGGTGGGGCAGCAGAGGGAAGTAAGATAAAGATAAAGGAGAGGCAGCAGAAGAAATCCTGGCAGCCTTGAGTTCAGTGGGCCAGAAGTCAGCCCCTCTGGAGTGCCCAAGTGGGTCTCTCAGTGTAAGTATGGGAAAAGGGTCAAACTACTTGCTTCATATTTTCGCCTAATGATGAATAAATGACTCTCTTTGTATCCATCACAGCCCGTAGCAAATTGCCTTACATATGGCAGGATCTTAGTAAGTGTTTAATGAATGGATGATTTTTTCAATTAATCACTGAATGCTAAATTGGAAGAGTCCTGAGAGATCATATAATCCTAAACTTTTACATTAGGTAGGGGCACTGAAACCCAGAGACTGTCTCACTTGTAAGCATACTCAAGACACTAGGACCCATATCTACTGATTCCAAGACGAAGACTAGACACTGTAGCACAGACCTTTATTTCAAACTAGAATCAGAGAATGCATTGGGACCAAAGATCTACTTATTTTCTGATTAAAAACACCCCAAGCGTCAGATTCCATTTCTTTGTTTTAAGTGCTCAGAATGTCTGGATACCTTGTGGTGTACTTTGCTTTTAAATCTCCCCACATGGTCCTAGTGAAGCTGAAAACAAATGGGGGTGCATTTGATGATCATGTGTATACACTGAAATATTGATGAGTGTCAGTAATTGTGCTCCAAGAGACCTTGCGCTAGACAGCTGGTGAGGGAATTGCCTCAGTCTATCACGAGTGCTCTTGTTCCTCTCCCATTTGCCTTGGTCCTTGGACCAGACTCTACACTGCATAGCCATGCTGTTCACTTCATCTGCATAGCCTTGCAACCAGCTTTTAGCTAATTAAATTCTACCCACATTCAGGACCACCTGAAGTCATATTTGCCTATGAAGCTCCCCCTTCCTTGACTATGTTAGTCATATTGGTCTCCCTCTCTACAGTACCCTTCAAACCTTTGCAGTTTGACCATCCTTGTATTCTTTGTTGTCTTGTGTGACACAGAAGATGCTCTATGCTTCTATCTTCTTTATAAGACTGATGACATATTAAACGTACATTTAATGAACGTTTCGTTAAAGTCTGCTTGGGTTAGAGTTGCCAAATAAAATACAGGACACCCAGTTAAATCTGAATATCAGATAAACAGCAAAAACGTTTTAGAATAAGTTTATCCCAAATACTGTATGAAGCTTACTTACATTTTTTAAAAATCATTGTTTATCTAAAGTTCTAATTTAAATGGGTGGCTTATATTTTTATTTGACAATTTTTATCTGACAACTCTAACTTGGATGTGCTTTTACTTCAGGCCTCTCTGAAAGAAATTCTCCTTTGGGCTTAAGCAATCAACTAAACTTTTATCTTTTAACCCTTGGAGCACAGGTCTACCAGGATTTCGTAGTTTACCTGCTCCAGTTTTTGTTATATAATCCTCACACTGTCATCTAATGGAATTTATCATAACAGATGTTTTCTTATTATAAAGAAGCTGGCATATGCAAAGTTGTGTATCTTGGGCTGAAATTCATAATTCATTTTACTAATCCTGAATTTCCATGGTTACGTATAAGAATGAGTAGTATGTAAAATTCAGACCAAAGAAAACACACACACACACACAAACACTGCCAACAATTGAAATATAAGTGCATGCGCATCAGTATTCTGTCAGCTCTGTGAGGATAAAGTAAAGATTTGCCTGTGTTGCCCTCCTCTGTCTCTGATCTCCAGGTGGAAGGTGCGCTATAAAAGCCTGCCTCACAGTCAGCCTCTCTACTCTCATCCATCCATCTAGACTTTAGAATCACAGGCCATCAGGATTTCTTTCTTTGTACCCTGATTTTCTAGGTCAGTGGTTCTCAAAGTGTGGTCCCTGGACCAGCAACTTTTCTCCACACCTGGGAACTTGTTAGGAACACACATTCCTGGCTCCATCCTGGTCCTCCTGCCTGAGAAACTCTGGAAGTGGGGCCAACAATCTGAGTTTTAGAAAGCCCTCCAGGTGATTCTGATGCACTCTTTTAAAGAACCATTTGGGTAACCAATGGTTTCCTGTTTCTATGTATAAAACATAGGTAACTGATGTGTGGGCAATTATCACAATGCTTAAATATACTAGATGCAAATAAATCTAGGTCACTATTCAGACTTTCATAGATTTTTCCTCTGTTTTACTTTCTTTTTTCTCCTCCTCTGTTGACTTCTTCCTCACAAGGTAAGTTTGGCTTCTTCACTTTTACCAAGTAGGTATGTTGAAAAAAAGGTTTGGTCATCTTTCCTCTTCTCCTCTCCTCTTCTCTTCTTCACTCCCTTCCTCCTCCCCTTTCCTCTTCTTCCCCTTCTCCTCTTTTCTTTATCTTATTTAGTTTAAATGACCAGTTTAGCCACTGAAATCCTTCAAGAAGGCAGTTAGCCCATCCTTGTCTTTCACTCACATAAATGGCCCTGGACTAGCATTTTCTCTAGTAATGCTAAAACCTCCTTCTCAACTTACCTACACTGGCTGCTCTTAACCAGCCTTTCTTGTCCTCCTTTCTAGTTCTCTGTCTTCTGAACACTTTTCTCTATCATGTTACCCTGTCTTAATCCTTTAGATCTCTGCTAGTACTTGCTATTCTAGCAAGACAGCACCCAACAAACAATCCCCATATGACATTTGCACTAGCATCACTAAAATACACCTGTTATCACCAACATTTCCACTTTTTCCAGGCAGGAATGCTATTACATTCACACACATATTTGAGGAAATGAAATCGGTCACTTATACTTTATAGATTTAGCCATTCACTAAGTCTCTATATGTCTAATTTGTAATTACTTTTGTTTTTTACATAGAACAATTCTTTTTTTTTTTTTTTTTATTACAGGAAACTGTGTCCCAGCAGTTTACCCCTTCAGGATATGTCAATTAGAACAAGAAGTATTTCCTAATTCTTACCCTGTGTTCATTGTTTCCAAAAAAACTGTCTGAGGGTAAGCCACAGGGTAGACAGAAATTAGAACCATTCTTTGGCAATTGATTCTTTCCTTTTTTTTTTTTTTTCACATAGAGTTCACATAATGTAAAATTCACCATATTAACCCTTTTAAAAGTATATGTTTCAGTGCTTTGTAGCATATTCACAATATTGTATAAACATCACCATTATCTAATTCCAGAACATTTCCGTCACCCCACAATGAAGCCCCATAACTGTTAGCAGACAATTCCAATTTCCTCCTTTCTAGCACCTGGAAATCACTGATCTACTTCATGTCTCTATAGATTTGCCTTTTCTGATATTTCATTTAAATGGAATCATACAAAATATGGCCTTTTCTTTCTGGCTACTTTTATTTAGCATAGTGATGTGAAGGTCCATCCATGTTTTAGCATGTATCAGTAGTTCAGTCTTTTTATGGCTGCATAATATTGCACTATAAGTATATACTGCACATTGTTTATCCATTCGTCAGTTGATGAAGATTTAGTTGTTTCCACCATTTGGCTATGACATATAGTGCTGCTCTAAACACGTCTGGTGATGTTTTTGTTTGGACAGTTCTCTTGAGTATATAGCTAGGGATGGGATTGCTGGGTTGTATGGTAACTCTAAGGTGAAAATTTTGAGGAATATTCAAACTGTTTTCCACAGTGGCTGTCACAATTTACATTCCCATCAGCGATATATGAGGGTTCCAATTTACCCATATCTTCTCTAACATTTGTTATTTCGTGTTACGTTTTGTTTTTTATTATTATAGCCAAACTAGTAGTTATAAAGTGGTATCTACTTATGGCTTTGATTTGCATTTCTCCGATGAATAATGGTGTTGAGCATTTTTTCATGTGTCTATTTGCCATTTGTATATCATGTTTGGAGAAATGACTATTCATATTCTTTGCCAATTTTTTAATTGGGCTTTGTTTTTACTGTTGAGTTGTAAGAGTTTTTTTATATATTTTGGATACTTACCATATATACAAATCTGATTTATGTCAGAAGTACAAATATTTTCCCCTGTTCTGTGGGTTGTCTTTTCACTTTCTTCATAGTCTTTTCACTTTCTTTGACACAACAAAAATTTTAAATAAGATGAAATATAGTTATTATTTTATTTTTCTTTTGTTGCATGTGCTTTTGCTGTCATGTTTAAGAAACCATCGCCTGTTCTGAGTTCACAAAGATTCATACCTATGTTTCCTTCTAAGTTTTTATGCTCTTAGCTCTTACATTTAGGTCTTTAATTCATTTTGAAATAATTGTCTGTGTATGGTGTGAGATCATGGTCCAAAATCATACTTTTGCTGTGGAATTCAGTTTTCCCAGCACCAGTTTTTGAAAAGACTTTTTTTCCCAATAGAATGGTCTTGGCACCCTTTATTGAAAATCAGTTGACTACAGATACAGAGTTTATTTCTGGACTCTCAATTTTATTCAGTTGATCTCTTTGCCCTTATGCCTGTACCACACTGTTTTGATTACTATACTTTTGTCGTAAGTTTTGAAATCAGGAAGTGTGAGTCTTCCAACTTTGTTTTTTATTTTCAAGATTATTTGGTCTATTCAGGTTCTTTTGAAATTCCACGTGAATTTTAGGATCAGCTTACCTATTTCTGCAAAAATGGCAGTTAAAAATTTTATAGTGATATCATTGTATCTATAGTTGAATTTGGGGAATAATGTCATCTTAATAATATTGAATGTTCTTATCTAGGAACATGGAATGTCTTTCCACTTATTTAGGTCTACTTTAATTTCTTTTGGCATTATTTTGTAGTTTTTAACTGTACAGATCTTGTACTTCTTGGTTAAATTTGTTTCTAAGTATTTTATAGTTTTAAATACAATTATATTTAAAACTATAAAATAATACAAAAACTGTAAGATAATACAAAATTATCTCAATTTTATTTTCAGATTGTCCATGACAAGTGTAAAGAAATGCAATGGAATTTTGCTTATTGAAATTATATCCTGCAACTTTGCTGAATTCTTTTATGTACTCACAGTGGCGTATGTGTGTGTGTGTGTGTGTGTGTGTGTGTGTGAGTGTGTATATGAGTGTGCACGCTCTGTAGGTTCTATATAAAATATGTCATCCGCAAATAGAAATAGTTTTATTTCTTCCTACCCAATTTGGATGCCTTTTATTTATTTTCCTTTTTTAATTGCCCTGGCTAGAACTTCCAGTACAATGTTGAATAGAAGTGGCTAGAGCAGATATTCTTGACTTGCTGCTGATCTTAGGGAGAATATATCTAGTCTTTCCCAATTAAAGACAATGTTAGTTATGTGTTTTTTGTAGGTGCTTTTTATCTTATTGCGGCATTTCACTTCTATTCATAGTTTTTTGAGTATGTTTTATCATAAACTGATATTGTATATTGCCAAATGGTTTTGTTGTATCTATTGAGATGATTGTGTGGTTTTGTTATTTTTATTCTGTTAATATGATTTATTACATTCATTGAGCTTCATATGTTGAACCAAACTTTTATTCCTGCGATAAATCCCAATTAATCATGCTATATAATCCCTTTAATTCTTCGGATTCAGTTTGCTAACATTTTTGCATCTGTATTCATAAGGGATATTAATGTATAGGTTTTTATATACTGTAGTGTCTTCTCTTGACATTGGTATTGGGGTAACATTGGATTCATAGAAAAAAATTTGGGGAGTATTCCCTTCTCTTCTATTTTACAGAAAAATTTAAGTAGGATTTGTGTTCATTCTTTTAAAATATTTGTCAGAATTCATCAGTGAAACCATCTGAAAAGAAAAGCCTGGTATTTCTTTGAAGTTTTTTGATTGCTAACTTTATCTCTTCACTTGTTATGGATCTGTTCAAATTTTCTATTTCTTAGTCAGTTTTGGTAGTTTGTGTATTTTTAGGACTGCCCATTTCATCTCGGTTACCTATAGTTTGTTGGCAGTTTACAAATTGCTCACAGTATTCTCTTCCATATGCATTTTTATTTCTATATAGTCAGTAGTAACATCTCATTTTCATTCCTAATTTTAATAATTTGAAAGTTTTCTCATTTTTTTCTATGTCCATCTATCTAAAGATTTATCAGTTTTGTTGATCTATTCAGACAACCAACTTTTGTTTTCATTGATTTTCTCTTGTTTTTCTGTTCTCTATTTCTGTACTCTAATCTTTAGTACTTCCTCCCTTCTGCTTGTTTCGGTTTAGTTTGCTCTTGTTCTTCTGGGTTCTTAAGATGGAAGTTTAAATTATTGGCTTGTGATTTTGAAGTAGACATTTACAGCTATAAATTTCCTTTGGAGCACTACATCCCGTAACTTTTCATGTGTTGTATTTTCATTTTCATTTACCTCACATACTGTCTAAATTCAATTGTGATTTCTTCTTAGACCTGGTTAGTTATTTAGAAGTGTTTATGTTCTCTACTTATGAATTTTCCATATTCCTTTTTTTTTATTTCTAATTTTATCCATTTTGATCAGAGAATATACTTTATATGATTCTATTCTTTTTGAGTTTACTGAGACTTGTTTTGTGGTCTAATGTATAGTCTATCCTAGAGAATGTCCCATGTGTGCTTGAGAAGAATGTGCATTCTTCTGTTGTTGAGTAGAATATTCTATAGATGTCTGTTAAGTCTAGATGTTTTATAGTGTTGTCCAAATCATCTATTTTCTATCTATTGTCTATCTAGTTGTTTTATCTATAACTGAAAGTGAGTTATTGTCTCTCATTGTTATTGTTGAACTGTCTTTCCACCCTTCATTTCAGTTAGTTTTCACTTCATTTATTTTGAGGCTCATGATTAGGTGCACATATGTTCATAGTTTTGTTACCTTCTTGAAGAATAGGTCTTGTATCATTAGATACTGACCCTCTTTGTCTTTCATAACAATTTTTGTCTTAAATTCTATTTTATATAGCTACCTCAGCTCTTTTTTGTATACTGTTTACATAAATTATCTTTCCTAACACTTTACTTTCAATTTATTTATGTGTATGAACCTGAAGTGAGTCTCTATTCAATAGCATTTAGTTGGCTCTTAGAGAAATGACTGATTTCAAGGCCAACACAGAGCAAATACAAGACAAGCCTGAAATGTCTTGTGTCAGAAAGCATGAAAGTGCTACCAATTAATATCATACCTTTATTACAATTGATAAACCTATATTGAGCCATTATTATTAAATAAAGTCTATAATTGGTTCACTTTTTGTGTTGTACAGTTCTCTGTGTTTTGATAAATGTGCAATATAAGTGAAACTATTCTGTATGATGCTTATAGACTGTCTTCCAAAAAGACTGTACCATTTTGTATTTCTACCAGCAATGAATAAGAGTTCCCATTGTTCCACATCCTCACCAGCGTTTAGCTTTGTCAGTGTTTTAGATTTTATCCATTCTAATAAGTATGTAGCGGTATCTCATTATTGTTTTCATTTGCAATTCCCTATTGGCATAAGATACTAAGTATCTTTTCATGTGATTATGTGCTATCTGATCTGTATACCTTCCTTGGTGAGATGTCTTGCCCATATTTTAATTGGGTAGTTTATTTTCGGTAGTTTATTTTTCTACTGTTGAGTTTTAAGAGCTCTTTGTGTATTTTGGATGCAAGACTTTTATCAGATAGTGTCCTGCAAAGATTATCTCACACTCTGTGGTTTGTGTTTTCATTTTATTGAGTGTTTTTTACAGTGTAGAAACACTCTGTAAAAGTGTTTCAGAGTGTTGATAAAGTCCAATTTAATGAATTTTTGTTCTTTTATGACTCATATTTTTGGTGTTGTGTCTAAAAACTCATTGCCAAACCCAAGATCACCTGGATTTTCTTCTATGTTATCTTCTAGAAATTTTATACTTTTGTGTTTAAATTAGGTCTATGATTCATTTTGAGTTATTTTTTTGTGAAAGATATAAAATTTATGTCTAGAGTTATTTTCTCATATATTTGTCAAGGTGTTCCAACACCATTTGTTGAAAAAACTATCCTTTCTCCATTGAATTGACTTTGCTCCTTTGTCACAGATTGTTAGTTATCTATATTTGGGTCTATTTCTGAGCTCTTTATTCTGTTCCACTGATTGGTTGTTTTTTTTTTTTTTTCATTTGTTTTTGTTTTTGTCTTTTCTTTCATCAGTACCGCATTGTACTGATCACTATAACTTTATAGTAAGTGTGGAAGTCGAGTCGTCACTCCCTCCCTCCCTCCTTCTCTCCCTTCCCTTTTCTTCCCTTCCCTTCCCTTTCCTTTATTTCTTGCTAATGCAAATGGTGTTTACTATTTACCAGAACACTTGAGAAGAAAGGCTGGGAATGAGATGCTTTGGGGAGTAAGGGCTTTGAAAAACCCTGACATATTTCTGAAGGTCCTGTACGGGCTCAGGGCACGCACAAACTTAGAAAAGACCTGAAAAGGCCCAAAGGTCTCACCTCTAAATGCTCTCCAGGCTCCGTGTAACCAGGAAGTAGAGGCTAAAGTAGAGACTAGAACATTTACATTTCCTCAGGGATAACAGTTTTAGCACTAGGCAAGTTTCCAGTCAGGTGAGATGAAGACAGGCCTTTTGAGCATGTCTTCCAGGGAGCCAGGAGATAGTCCAAAGAATTCTTTGCAATTGGATTCCATTCTGCTCCACCTGGGTATCAGGGATGGGACTAGGGTAAATTAAGACAAAGTTCATCCTTCTTTATGAGTTATCCAGTATATTTTTGTTTTTTGTTTTACTAAATGTTATCTGGATTGCTACAAACATTTGGTTAGATTTTAGAATTTTGAAAAGGTTGATTCTAATAGTTTTTGCCATATTTTTCATTGCTTTTATGGAGGAATAAGTGTTTTGGAGTTTCCTAATCTGCCATTTTTTGTAACATCTGAGAATTGATTCCTGAAAGAAGACAACATCTCCCTTTTCTTGGGTAACCTGAGAAATGAATTCCACGCCCTGGGGATGCTTAGCCTTTCCAATAGAGGGGGTTTCATGTGGGGTTCTCTATATCTCCCTGTCTACATATTTATCCAGTGTTGAATATAATAGATTTCTAAGTGTTGAATATTATGATTCACAATATT
Organism: Rhinolophus hipposideros; assembly: GCF_964194185.1. Taxonomy (NCBI): domain Eukaryota; kingdom Metazoa; phylum Chordata; class Mammalia; order Chiroptera; family Rhinolophidae; genus Rhinolophus; species Rhinolophus hipposideros. The sequence goes on from NC_138051.1 coordinate 42,670,163, forward strand.
CTATGTGACCAATATCAGTAATTATACAGTTAATAACCAAATTATAAATTTACAGTCTTTTAAAATTATAACAGTAATGTATCATTTTGTTTTTATCTCTCTACCATACTGTGTAGCATAGTTATTTTTTTTAACTTTCCAATGTAAAAGATAAGAAGATATTTATGAAAAAATAATTCTGACTGTGTTCAGATAAATTCTGCTACTGCTGAAGGTTATCAGGAAGAGCAATTGCACAAGCACATTTTATATGGAGAAAACCCTGCTATGGTTGTGATTAGGCTAAGAGTCTATTCCTCTCTGTAAAAGGGAATAAGAAAATGCTTAGAAATTCTTTTCCTATCTTTAATATTATCTAACGTCTCCTGTAGGAAAGAGAAGAACATCGATTATGAAGCAACTTGAACAAACAGCACTAGACTAAGAATCAGAATATAGTTCAAATCATGACTGTGTCATTATTTTACTGTATAGCCACTAATACTTCAGAGTTCAGTTTATCATATAGCTAGGGAAAGGATTTGTTTAGACCCAAGCTACAAACAGGTGACAATGACGTTGATACTATCTGCTGGATAATGCATGTCTTTTGTTGATCAAATGAATACATTTGTAACAACATGCCACCAGCCTTGGAAACTTTTTCCACCCTTAAAATGCCAAGTTCTAAGTTCTGTCAGAGTGTTTCAGTAACATTGGCCAGGTTATATAATTCAACACCACTTATGAATAAGGTTGAACTAGAAAAGGGCCTAGCCATACTACTAGAATCCTGGTCAAGTTCTCATTGTGGCCAAACTCCCTTTGTTTGCCAGAGCTGAAGGTTACTAAGATTTTCGTATGTCCTATTCCAAGTCTAAGGTTGTCTGCTTTACTTATTTGTTCAACATGCAATAGTTATCCTAGGAGTATCTGACAAACCTTAGAGAAATTCTAATTTGTCTACATTGGAAAACAGACTGTCATAATAATGTTTCTAATAATTGTCCCATTTGTCCTTACTACTTACAATTGAACTATGTAGGTAAGCAGGAAGTAGTGTAAAAGTATCACTGTACTAGAACAGAAGGTATATGAATGTTAGTCCCAGCTCTGCCGCTAATTCTGTGGCCTTAGCTATTAATACTTTAATCGGCTTGGTACTTTGGTCTCGCATCGATAAAATGAACTGGATCGGTGGCTGTCCAAATGTCATAGGCAGAACTCAAAGGCCTCTGTGGCGTTGCTTCAAACTACCATCTAGGCTAGATATGAAGCTCTTTGAGGGAAGATTCCAAGACTCTTCAGTCTGTTTCTGGATGACAGCTCTTATAAATCTCTTCTGCTGGTTGTTACTGAACTCTGTGTTTCTAGTTTAAGCATGACAAAACTATACAACTTTAAAATTGATGGGAGCTCCTCAAGTAGCAACCAAAGAACCAGGCAGCATCCTTTAAGAAAGGTCAGTGATTAGAAGGAATTGTTGGACGATGCAGTGTATGGAGCATGCTTGTCAAGTGTGCATTTATTGATAATGATGATGACAAAAGTATTCTGACAGTAGCTAGATATTTTTGGTGTATGCGTGTTCTTTTCCGCTGTAGAGCATTTTTATTTTTGTCATACTTTGCCAAACAATAAATAAAGACCACATTAATATTCATGAGAAGTTGCAGGAAGAAAATACTGGGTTTATTTTGCTCTCAGGGACACAAACCACTGAAGAGAAGATGCTGTAAACTCTTAGTTGGAAAATAAAATAGCAATAACAATAATAACGATCTACCTAATTCCCCTGGGTACATTAAAAACACACACGTTGTCTAAATTTATTTATGACAGTAAAGCACATTATAGGGCTCCGTATCTCACCTGTATGTGCCCCGATTTGACCCCCAAAGTAATGTGAATTATACTTAGCTGCCAATATTTATATTTTCCCTGCTAGATTGTGCTTTTCTTGAGGACAAAGTATCCAAGTGCCTACTATAGTATTTCATAGCATTTTGCCCATAGTTGGAAATGAATACATTTGTCAAAGTGAAAAGTTAAGGAAGACATAGATCCGAACTGTGATTGAAAAATAAAAATAATAAAAATAAAAACCCAAACTTCTTCATCTTTAGGCATAAAAGCATTCCTGCAAAAGCGATGCAGGCTTTCTGGCCCTGGTTACTGACACTGATGCTTAGGCCGGGACCAGTGGAAATGGGTCCAAGACCTGCCTCAGGACCTTCCCACAAGTCAATTGATGAATCAGTTGAGATCTGATGAGAACTTTCATTCCAAGCAACAATGAAGGTGTTCATCCACTCTTTTAGGATTCACTAACACTTAGAAAAAGTAGGCAACTCAACTGAAAGCTCCCTCAGTTTGCATGCATGATAAAATGATTACATCTCTTTAATGGATGTCCTACCCTCAGTTGTTCCCCAGATTATTGTAATGAGCAGTCCGAGGAGAAAAACACAGACTCAGAAGGAATGCTGGCTTTGGAGCCCACGTCCAAAGTTCAAATCCTTCTATAGCCACTTATTCTCTATGATATTGAGTATGGGGCAGTATTTATGAACCTAGTTGTTGGAGCCAGATAGTCTGGGTTTAGGGAAGTTGTTTAACCTTTCTGTATATAAGTTTTCCATATGGTAAGTGGGTATGATACTAATACTTGATTCATGGAGTTATTATGAAGATTAAATGTTATATGTGTGATATATAAATAATACATAAGAAAGGGTTTAGCACCTGACCCATTGTAAATCTTATACAAATATTTTCTATTGTTATTGTTGTTGTTATTCACCTGTCTAAGCTTCAGTTACTTCATCTGTAAAATGAGGTTGTAATATTTACTTTTAAAAATTACATGAGTCTTTTTTGTTTTTAACAGACCATTTTATTTTTAAATTGTATTAGTTTCAGGTGTACAAAACAACATAATGATTAGACATTTACACCCCTCACAAAGTGATAACCCCCCTCCCCCAATCTACTAGCCCTCTGACATCATCTATAGCTGTTACAATACCATTGTCTATATTCCCTATGCTGTACTTACATCCCGTGACTACACACACACACACACACACACACACACACCTATATATATATATATATTTAATTATAGTTGATATTCAATATTATTCTACTTCAACTTCAGGTGTATAGCACAGTGGTCAGGCATCTACACAATCTATGATGTGATCCCCCCCGATAAATCCAATAACCATTTGGTACCCTTCATGATCTTTACACCATTATTGATTATATTCCCCATACTGTATTTCACGTCCCTGTGACTATTTTGTGACTTCCAATTTGTACTTTCTAATTTCTTCACCTTCTCCCCCTTCTCCCAACCCCCCTCTTATCTAGCAACCATCTAGATAAGATGGTTTTTTTCTCTGTATCTCTGAGTCTGTTCCTGTTGTGTTTGCTCGTTTATTTTGTTCTTTAGATTCCACATATAAGTGAGATCATATGGTATTTGTCTTTCTCAGTCTGACCTGCTTCACTTAGCATGATATCCTCTAGATCTGTCCACCTTGTTGCAATTGGTAAGATTTCATTCTTTTTCATGGCAGAGTAATACTCTAATTTATAAATATAGCACAATTTCTTTATCCAGTCGTCTATTGATGAGCATTTCAGTTGTTTTCACATATTGACTGCACTGAATTTGTAGAAACTGCCAACCACACCCCTTAGCTCCCTGGAACCTTGACCTGTCCACCTAGAGCTGCATTGCCAGGGGCACTCTAGGTGCCTGGATGGCTTGCCCCACCCCCACAAGCCACGGAAGAGGTTTGTATAGCAGCAGACAATCCACAACAGCCGGGAGAGATTTGGGTGGTGGACAGTGACCCCAAAACTGCATCATAGCCACTTGGGGCAGCTCTTAGGAATTTATGAGCCTGAGGTGGTGGCGGGCTGCAGTGTTCTGGGGGCTCTGTGCAAGGTGGTCACAGGCCGGGCACTGGTATAAGAACTGAATCTGCATTAATATTGTAAAAACCACCTGGCACCTCTCGTGACTCACTTGAACTCCACCCCGCCCAGTTGGTACTGCATCACCAAGGGCACTCGCATCACCAGATCAAACAGCCTGGCACTAGCACCTAAGGAGCCTCTTTCAATGGCTGGGCCTTATGGGGAGATGGTAGGTAGCAATAGGCCTAGGGGGCCCTGGGCCTTTTGCTAACATCCATGAGACTTTCAAATAATATTCTTGAGGTCTCTGACATGTCATACGTGTTCAATAAATTGCAGCTCTTATTTTTTATAACATCGTATGATGTGTACTTGGAATAAGCCTGATGTTCTCCTACATAAAGAGTGATTTGTCATCCCCCAAAAGGGGAGCATACTTTGTCTCATCATTCCCCAATTCTCTCTGCACAAACTTTCTACCATAAATTGTTTCTGCCAGAGGGGAAATTTTTTTTGGTCAGACTATTAGTACTTTGCTCTTGAAGTAGATATATGGGTTTTGGGCTTGGTCTCTGAACTAGGACCTCTCATAGAGAATCTGAGGTTTGATCACAGCCGTACCACTGAATTTGGGTAAGTTACTTCACCTTCCTGGCTTTCAGATTAGTCTTAGGAAAAATGGGGCTATGATGGAGTTAGGATGACAACAGAGTGTACCAGTACAATAAAGCACTTAGTACGATGCCTCTGGTTGTTCAGGAAATTTTACTTCCCTCTTTTCTCATCTGTAAAGTCAACTCTTTTTGGTAGTTTTTTTTTCTTTTTAAAATCATTTCCAACTTCAGCATTCAGTACCAATATGATATGATAGATTTCCTTTGGCATCAACATGGAATATTTGCATTTTGATTTCTCATGTCATCAGTGGAATTTTAGTCCAACCAAACAGTGTTTTAATGTTGTTGAATATTAACATTTATGTTCTCACAATCAGTTAAACCAGATTGTCCTGACAATGGAGAAAAGGGCAGATAGTTGAAACATGTACATAATGATTGCGTTTTGCCAAAAATTCAAATTCATTGATTAGTCATGGCCAAACATTTTGGGATCATTCAAGGATGGAGGGAAATTAATCCAATTATATGGATATGTTTCCTTTATGATTCTTACTGATGACTATTTGGGGAAAATAGAATATAAAAACATAAATGTGGCTCAGAGAAAAACCTTTTAAGCCAAAAACATTAAAAAAGGTTTTTCTACAATCCATTCAGAAATTCTAAAAGGTAGATTGGATACATTGTCCTCATTTCACCACTGAGGAAATTAAAACACCAAAATAATGAGAGGTTCATCTGACTCCTAGCAAGGCAGGGACAGAGCCAGGATTAGAATGCAAATGGCACTGTTATCCAGACTTATGTAAAACAAAGTGCAGCCTAAAATGTATATTTAAAAAACATTCCTGCTGTTAAATGGTTCTGCTGGAGTGTATTTTCCCTCTTACTATTTAACAATCCATTCCTGTTTAGCTCTGGTGGGTACTGTAAGAACCACAGAGTGTCAAACATGCAAGTGATTTCGGAAATCAAAATCCACTCCTGGATTTCACAAAGGAAACAACTGAAAGGTAAAGGACAACTATCTGCATGACCAGACTATGTATAAGTGGTCCCTATGTATAAGGACCACGTATAAAAAGTGTCCCTACGTTGTTTTTATTTATTTTTATTTTTATTTTTTTCATTCTAGTTCCAAATATTTTCTAAGGCCAAGCATATTGAGAGGGAATGCAGACATGACCGCAGACATGACCCAGAGTTGGGCTTGATTTAGGTTGTAGAACCAGCAGGCTGGGGAAAGATGTGGTGTTAGAGAGTGCGTGGAAGGGAGGAATTAAGGGAGGGAGGAAGGAAGAAAATGCTTAAAAAAAAAAAAACTTTAAAATCAGTTGTTGACCCAAAGCACTGTACCAAATGTGCAGCTGGTTCATGAGGACCCTCTAATTTCCATTTAGTTACACATTTTCCCATCATGTTCCCTCATCTAACATAATTTACCTGAGTGCATGTAGGGTGAGTTGGTGTAAGGGAGGGGAAAGCTTTCCTTAGCCTTCTTAGGGTCCCTGACTGTGTCTGAAAAATTAAACTGACAAAGACATTAACGGGAGAAAAGCATATAAATTTCATTTAATTTTTACATGTTCATGGGATCCTTCACAAGAAAATGAAGACCCGAAGAAGTGACCAGAGTTGGAAGCTTTTATAACTTTTAGACAAAGGAAAAAAAAAAATTGTGAAGAATTGACAAAACAAAGGGATTCGGACCAGGGGTAGTTAAGTGCTGAAGTATCTAGGAAGATAAGAGTTAGTTTAACAAGGTTTGTTTGTACAGATTTCTTGGCCCCAAATTCCCTGTCTCTGATAATAAGGATGTCTCCCTTCCTCCTGGGATAGGAGGACACCTTTCTCATAGGAGACTTACCTCCTGCTTTCAGGGAAGAAGGGCAAGGTGGGGAGGTTACAGTGACCTTCCTGCTTCTGCCATTTTCTTCATCTTCAGATATTCAGTATGCCAGGCTGCCATATTTTGGTATAGCATGTCATGAACTCCATCATTGGATAGAAAATTTTCTAACACATTAACTTCCTTCCTGGCATTCCTGGCCCTGGTCCTCTGAGTTTCGTGGTATATACCCAGTATGTGCCAGGTAGGTGTAAAGAAAAGAGTCTGGAGTCACAGATAAAAGGCTGTGAATGCCAGTTTTGCTATTTACTACCTGTGTGACCTTGGGCAAGTCACTTAATTAGTCTGCAATCCTAAACCCACCCTTAAAATGGGCATAAAAAGAGTACCTACTTCATTATGTTGTTGTCACAATGTTGTTATAACAAGCTGACTCCGAGGCTAGCACAACGTAAGTACTTACTTATAATTATTATAAATAGCATGTACTTACATATGTTGAGGTATCAATCTATTCTTGCCTGACGATCTGGGTTTACTTTCTGTAGTTGCTTTTCAAAGGTTTTAAGTTTTTCAAAGCTGAGCTGCTTAATCAGAATTTTCCTCCCAGTTGTTCTTTGATTTTTTTGCTTAATGCTTTATAGATTTTGATCAGGCTCAATCAAGTAAGTCTTCATACTAGTAACTTATGCTGGTGTGTGATGAAGAAGGAGCCATGGGGTATATACCATATACATACTCGTACAAACTTTGGAGATCGGGATTGAAGTTTTGTTAAATATGCAAAAAACAGAATTTGAGCTAAGTTACAAAACTAATGGTAATTTGCTCAGGGGTGGAAGGAAAAAAAAATCCTCAGAGAAAAAGTTACTGGTATCCTTGCGGTCTACTATGTGCTAGATTCAAAATTCATTTCATTTAAATAATATTACTTCTGATTTAGAAAGCAATCCCTGATTGTTATAGAAAACTTGGAAAATTTATACAAGTAGAGATAATCATTGTTACCAAGAAGGTATGTTACCTTTTAGTGAATTATCCATGCAAATATGAGTATATTATGCATAGTATATGTTATACCTACTCTATAAACATTGTTTTAGAAAACTGAAGTTAAAATCTTTATTGTGTAAAACCTATGGTCTATAGGTAAACCTCTTGACCGTAGATTTTTTGAAGACGTAGTAGTATTGTATTACTTTCATGAACCTTCCCAATGTAAACTTCCAACACCTTGGAAATACGTATAAAGAAGTACTTATACACACTTACAAAACTATACTGAGCACCTTGGTTTTTTTGAGCTGCCTGAGAAATGAGAATCCCCAAGCCTGTGTGGAGTTTGGAATTTTGGGAAGCCATCTGAGGAAAAGTTTTAATATAAAAAGTGAAAGAGGACTCAAAGTAGAAGAAATACCAAACAGTAAAACCCATACTAGGACATCTCACAGTTGCGTTATGTAGGCTGGTAGACAGTTTGGTTTGACTCCACTCTCCAAATCCACTTACCTCTCGTGTCATCAAGTCATGACCTGGTTATTTGCGTGTGTTTTGTGTCCCATTACAACTAACTTCTTATACCCTCACTATTTGTGTTAAAATTTTAAGAACCTGGAAGGAAAGAACTGGGACAGTTTAGTTTTTTTATAGTAACATGCAGAAATAAAAACCAAATAGTTTGTAATGATCTTATGGGGACCTAGCTCTTTAGAAAGCATTGATTTGAAATTGAATAGCTATGTGATAGGAAGAAATGCCAGTTTCCATTAGGCAAATTCAAGTCAGTATAGTTATGCTCAATATAAAACAGGCAATAATAATTAGCATTTGAAACATACCAAGAAATGAGAAGACTTAGTTTTAAAACAAAATAAGGAAGCTATAGTAAATAGCCAGGAATGTCGTGTTTAGCAGGTTAGATTTGAGCTGTGCTAGCAAATGTCAAACACAGAAAGTTTTTAAGTAGGAATGGAGCATAAACAAAATGGCAGAAAGTGTTTTTGCTGCTCTGTGTACAATGGTTTGATATGGAAAATGACTTTAAATGGCAGAGCCGAATAAAAGGGATAACTCTGGTGTGTAGGTTTTGTGCCGTGGTAAATGGTTGTGACTGTGAGGCTGGAAAGGAAAGCAATAAATATGTGGAGTATTCTTGTTTAGTGGACTTATTGCAAAGTCTTGGTTGAGAGACGGAATTTCATTCCTTTGTTCGTTTGTTCATTCATTCATATTTTATCAAAAATGTTTTTAAACACTTTTCATGTACTAGGCTGCATTTTATGTGTCATGGATGGATACCTGGATACAGGAATGGAGAAAGACAACAAAAGCCCTTACTTGCATGGACTTTACAATCTCAGTGGGTAAGACGGAAAATAAGCAAATTCAGCATATAACATGATATCAGATAGTGATAAGTGGCATGAAGAAAAATAAGGCAAAGGGAGGATTAGAGAGTCAGTGGTCATGCTAGTTTAAATAGGATATTTGAAAGAGAGGGGAGAGAAGATCCAACAGTAACCTCAGGAAAATGAACCTCAGGAATGTTGACTGAACGTTGGGAAGGACCACGGGAGAAGCTGACAAACTGTTCAGAATGAGGAGATCACAGCATGGGGAAGTGAATGAGAAGCAGGGGCTTTAGGCTCAGAGAGACCTGGGTTTGAAGCTTTTTCACTGAGCAAGAACTTTGTGACTTTGGCCAAGTTATTTAAACTCTATGAGCCTCAGTTTCAACATCTGAAAAGAATATCTTCTCTGCAGGGTTGTTAAAGATTAATTATGCATGAAAATGTATGAATTAGTTTTCCTTTTAATATCCTTAACCCATTTACTGATTATAGGTGTGTGTTGTAAAACCCTTTATAGGTATTATCTTATTTAATGATCACACCCTGTGGTAGATATTACTATTTCCCTCATTATACAGTGAAAACTGAAGCACAGACAAGTTAATTAACGTGTCCAAGTTTGCACAGTGAAGTAATGGGGCCTTGTTTCAAATTCCCAGGAAGCCTGACTGCATCATCCAAGCTGTAAAGTGCTATACCTACCTACTCACCATAGCACTTTCGGGCTTTACTTTCCTTATTTATGAAATGAAGGAGCTGGAGTATATGGTTTATCAGGGCGATGCGTTCTTGTGTTCTATGATCAATGAGCCCAGTGAGGAAGCAGATTTGATGTGGGAAGTAGACCAGGGCATCTGGATGGGGTTGGAATATGGTTGTTCAAGAATGTCAACTTTCAGAGACAGCTCAGAATGATCTGAAATACCTGGATATCTGTCCTTATAAGGAAGGTGCCCTGCTGTTGTACACTCATCTTACTGTTCACAGTTCTTCTCTCATGAATATGCCAGTTTTGCCATGTTGAATATGGATTGTAGCTTGGCACAGACAAATTGACGATCTTTGTGATGCTTATTCTGAGAACATGGTCCTCTTGTTTTCAGAGATGTGTTTGTGTTTTGAACATTAAATACAAAAAGATGAAAGGGGTTTCTAAGCATAAGAAATTGCAAAAACAAAGAATAAATATTCATCAAGACAAAATATTTGTGTATCTATATCGCCGTAGTGGGGGCTGAGAATGAGGGTTGCAAGGACTCAAGGACATCACAAAATAAACTGGGAAATCATAGACATGCATTGTTGATATGGAAAAGTCACAAGAAAATCAAGCTTCTTTCAGAGGTGAGATGGTTTCTCATGACCCTTGCCCCATCTCTCCGTTGTATGTTCCTCTCCCAAGTTGACTTGAACTTTCAGCAACCTTTCATAATGCTGTAAGGAAACAAGGCAGCCCAAGTCTGTGTCTTAGCAGGAAATAAAGTCACCCCAGACTTTCAAATGAAAATGAATAATGGGGACCACTTGCGGAGGTGTGGGCAAGGTTAAGGGTATAAACAAGCGTTAGAGACAGTCCCAGAAACTAACGACCAGTGGAGACCTATTGTCATTCATTGATCATAACCACTGATACCATAACTATTGCTGGAGGAAATGCAGTAAAGTCATCACTGTAAACGTACTTCCTTGTCTATTTATGTCTCTATCCAACTAATATTTGCTTACTTCTTGGTCTCATTGGACATTGCGTGATTTCTTACAGTTTCCAGACTTCTGTTCAGTATACCTATGTGTAGCTGGATTAATGGTTGAGATTTAATTCTAAATATATGAGAAGAAATAGTCTAAATTTAAAAATTCTATCAGCCACTTTATCGTTTGCAAGGTTATCAGACCCTGTCGGGTCAATGAGTTTTTGATAAACCAGATCATCTGCAATGTGTGGTGTGCCTTGAACTGTGTCACACTGTGAGGTCCAAGGACAAGGAATGAAGTTTTAATCCCCTTCATTGACTATGGTTATGTGAACCTTCTAAACCTCAGGTTCTCATGTATAAAATATATAAAATAGTACTCACAGAGCTGATATGAGAAGGAAATGGTTCAATGCTATGACATTATGCTGAAAAATACAAAGTACCACATGAAGTACGTTTAAGTGAGATGCCTGAACATCATGATGTCCATAGCCATGAACCCAAAAGAACCCAAACTGAACAACTTTTTAGCAAAAATAGGTTGCAAAATAGAAGCCCAGATAAAACCAAAGCCTATTTGTTTTTGTTTATTCCAAAATCTAAAAAGAAGCTTAATTTCCCATATTCTAAGCTTTAGCAATTTAAAGGCAAAAAAATTAAAAGTTACAAAACATCTTATCCCGTTATCCAGCAAAAAGTGAGAAAAATACTTACCAAAGGGGAAAAAAAAAGAAAAGAAAAGTAATAAAAGACAGATTTTATGGGTTTAGGAAAATCCAGCAGTCAGGGTCATCATTTCCTGTCATGCAAAGAGCACAATTTATTCCAAAGTGCCCAGAAGGCACCACTGTTTATATGGGCTGGAATAATGAATGTTTGTAATGATTACATTAAATTATAACAGAAAGGTTAAATTATGTTTGCTCAAGACAGCAGGGATATACATAATGTATTCTAGAAATATATTCATTCAAAATGATTAAAATTTTAATGATATTGGGAAACTTAGAGTTATTTGGAAAACATAGTCCTCAATAGCTGAAGTTTTATTATACTATTCCACTGATTTGTAATATAGAATGTTAGACATGACATTCAGTCTGGCTTCCTAAGATGTGTGTATTTATAAAGTTAGGTATGAAGTAACAGAGGCATCCAAGTACTGGGTGTCCTGTCACCTTGTGTGAAGACTTGGGACGCTAGCCTTGGCTGTAAGACTTGGGACTTTCAGTGGCATATGCCAGGAAGTGATCAGGTTTATGACAGGTGTTCTTAACAACAATTGGATAGTGGGTTAGCTGTGCTCTCAGGTCTTATAGTGGGCATGCCTAGTGAGAGGTCACTTGTGCTGCCTATGGTTCATTTGCACACTTATTAAATATTCACGAGTGCCTACTCTATGTCAGACATAGAATGTTAGGCACTGGGAATCCAAGAGTGAATGGCAGAGTAACCTGAAAAAAATAGTGTTTTTAGTTTTCTGTGGGTTCATTATAAACTCTCCACTTGTCCCCCAATTCCCCCCCCACACACACACACACTTCAAGAAGATGAGAGGGTGGCATTTTGGATTTTAGGCCTTCCTATGTTCTATGTTCTGGAAAAGAGCTCGAAAACACGTGATTTAGAAAGTCTACATTCAGGGAGATGAAGGACTGTGGACCAGGAGCCAAGAGGTGGCTGAATCCATGTCCCAAGAGGTGAAAGGACCAGAGAAAGGTCATGGGAAAAGATGGCATAGAAGAGCTGCTAATCTTGAGAAACGTGATGGTTAAAGGTCTTTGTCCAAATGAGGCATGGGGAGGGGTCGCTGTGAGCAGAGTTCTCATCTTTAATAAAACCACTTCAATGTGGTTAATAAGCATCTCAGCCATAAAAAAAAAGGAAAAGATGAAATATTATCATTTGGGACAACATGGGTGGATCTTGACAGTTTAATGATAAGTGAAATAAGTCAGATGGAAAAGACAAAACCATATGATTTCTCTCATATGTGTAATATAAAACAAAATGCAACAAATGAGCAAACAAAATGAAGAAACTCATAGATACAGAAAATAGAATGGTGGTTACCAGAGAAGAAAGAGGGTGAGAGGAAAATGAAGAGGGTAAAGGGGGTCAATTATATGGTGCTAGAAAGACACTAGACTTTGGGTGGTGAGCACACAATGCAATGTGCACATATGTATTATAAAATTGTACACCTGAAATATATAGTGTTATTAATCAATGTTACCCCAATAAATTTAATTAAAAGTATCCAAACTGTAGCCAAACTGCATTAAGGATAAAACTCAGAGAACATGTTAAAGTCCTGAATCCTTATGTTAATAAATAGAAAAAAAATTAAAAAACTAAAAATATGAGCTTCTCAACAGTAGCTCAAAGAACTACAGAGACCACCCTTCATATTTCTGTACAGTCTAAACATCCTGAGACTATCCGCCAGTGCTGCTCAGTGACAAACAGAGCAGACTCCTAGTGAGGATTTGGACTATGTTTAATTTGAATTTAAAACATAGAATAAAGTTATATTCCTATACCTGAGAGTTGTGAAGCAAATTCATGTCCATTAAAAATGAATAAGTGACAGATCCTGCCTTAGAGGAGTTTGCAGTCTAGAAGGATAATTCCTACAAAATGAAACTAATCATTCTGTCAGACATTTTACTGGCAGGTTCTCTAATGTTCACAGTGAAACTGCAAGATGGGAATTACCTTTTTTTTATACTTAAAGAAATACACAAGATGATTTGTGTATTAATGAAAGCGTATATGAATCATGACATACTGTGGATAAAATGAATGTTGGTTCTTTTATTTTTTTAAGATTTTTGTTATAACTAACATATAATATTGTATTAGTTTCAACTGTGCACCATTGTTATTCAACATTTACATACCTAAGGAAGTGGTAAGTCCAGCAACCATCTGGTACTGTACCATGCTATCATAATATTATTGACTATATCACCCATGCTGTACATTACATCCCCATGACTTATTTGGTTTATACCTGGAAATTTGGACCTCTTATTCCCCTTCATCCTGTCCTTTTTAAATTATTTAATTACCATTGATAGTATTATTTTATACTAATTTCAAGTATGTAGCATAGTAGTTAAGACATTTACGTAATTTAAGAAGTAACTTCCTGACTTGTCTAGTACCTTGTCTAGTACCTAGGTACTTGTCTAGTACCTACCTGGCACTGTATATAGTTATTACCATATTCCTAAGTATAATCCCTATGCTTTACCTTATATCCCCATAACTATTTGTACTTCTTGATCCCTTCACATTTTTCACCCACCCCTCACCCCTGTCCCTTTGGAACCATCAAAACGTTCTCTGTATCTACAAGTTTGTTTCTATTTTGTTTGTTTGTTTCATTCTTTAGATTCCAATAGGCGGAATCACATTGCATCTGTCGTTCTCTGTCTGACACTCCACTCTGCATAATATCCTCTAGGTCTATCAATCTGCCACAGATGACAAAAACCCATTCCCCTCCACGGCCGAGCAATAGTCCATTGTATATATGTACCACCTCCTCTTTCTCTATTCTTCCATCGACGGACACCCAGGCTGCCTCCATATCTTGACCACTGTAAAGATGTAATGCTACAATGAACACACACTACCCTGAAAGTTTCCTTTGGGTGTCTTCGGATAAATGGGATTACTGGATCCATCTTTGTCTCTTGTTATAGCCTTTGTTTTAAAGTTTATTTTGTCTAGTATTAAGTATTGCTACCCCAGTTTTTTGTTTTGTTCTGTTTTTTTCATTTCCATTTTCAGGTAATATCTTTTTCCCATTCCTTTACTTTCAGTCTAAATGTGTCTTTTGATCTGAGATGATCCTTTCATAGGCAGCATATCTGAGGGTCTTGTTTTATTATCCATTTGGCTACCCTATTTCTTTTCACTGGAGCGTTTAATCCATTCACATTTAAAGTAATTGTTGATAAGCATTGTTGATATTTTATTATTCATATTTTTTATCTTTTTTTTTTTTATTCTTAAAGAACTCCCCTTAACACTTCTTGTAATACTAGTTTGGTAGTGATGAACTCCTTCGGCTTTTTCTTGTCAGGGAAGCTCTTTATCTGTCCTTCGATTTTAAATGATAGCATTGCTAAGTAGGGTAATCTTGGTTTTAGGTCCTTGCTTTTTCATCTCTTTGAATATTTCATGCCAATCCCTTCTGGCCTGCAAAGCTTTTGTTAAGAAATCAGCTGATAGTCTTATGAGAGCGTCCTTGTAGTTAGCAAACTGCTGTTCTCTTGCTTTTTCTTAAATTCTTTCTTTAACTTTAGTATTTTAATTATGATGTGTTTTGGTCTGGGCCTTTTTGGGTTCATCTTGTTTGGGATTCTCTGTACTTCCTGGGCTTGTATGTCTATTTCCTTCACCAGGTTAGGGAAGTGTTCAGTCATTATTCTTCAAATAGGTTTTTAATTCCTTACTCTCTTTTCCTTCTGGTGACCCTATGATGTGAATATTGGTATGCTTGATATCGTCTCAGAAGCCCCTTAAACTGTCCTTTTATTTTTGGTGTTGGGGAGGGTATCCTTTTATCCTTTTGCTATTCTGTTTGGGTGTTTTCTGCTACCTTATCTTTTAAATCACTGATTTGATCCTCTGCTTCAACTAATCTACTGTTGATTCCCTCTAATGTACTCTTCATTTCAATTATAGTCTTTATTTCTGACTGGTTCTTTTTTATGTTTTCTGTCTTCATGTTTATGTTTCCTATCTCTTTGTTGAAATTCTCCCCGAGACCATTGAGCATCCTATCAACCACTGTTTGGAACTCTGTGTCTGGTAGATTGCTTGTCTCCATTTTGTTTTGTTCTTTTTCTGGAGCTTTGTTTTGCTTTTTTATTGGAGACATGTTTCTTTGTTTCCCCATTTTGGCTATCTTCCTGTGTTTGTTTCTGTGTATTATGTAGGGCTGTCCAGTCTTAGTAGAGTGGCCTTATGTAATAGGTGTCCTGTGGGACCCAGTGATTCCTGGTCACCAGAGCTGGGTTCTCCAGGTGTGCCCTTGTGTGTTGTGTGTGCCCTCCTATTGTAGCTGAGCCTTGGTTGCTGTTTGCATATCTTTGGGAGGGATTGACCCTTGGGCTGATTGGTTTTGAGTGTTGGTTCTTTGAAATAGTAATTGCTGTAACCAGCCCTCAGTTTGAGTGAAATTTATCTTTAAGGAATTAAAAGAGTAAACAGTTTCCACTGTGCCCTAAAGATCTGCCACCAAAAGTGGGATGCACTGCCCCAGAATGAGAGCTGAGAACCAGAAGGTATGAAGGTCTCTGTGTGTGGCTCTCTTCTATCCTTCTATCACATGCCAAGGGCTTTTGGACACAGTTATGGAAACACTAGCATGGACTGATGCATGTCTTTTGCTTTAGAAATTTTCCAGTTACATTTTCAAAAAGGTCATTTCAAAAAAGGAGGGATGATTTGGAGAGAATCCTCTCTCTAGTTTATAATGTAGAAAGAGATTATGTGAAACAATTAATGCATTATAAGGTTTAAGCATCTTGATTGACATTTGCATATGGTTTTCCATCTTCAAGCATGAGATCAAAGCTACCTAAGCACCTCTCAGAGGGAACAAAAACAAAAAGGGATAGGCCAGAAAGTGCCAGAAACTCCATGTACAAGATAAATGGCAATTAAAAGTAGCCAGAGGTATTTATTTTTTTTAAAGTAGAATTCTTGTTAAATAGACCTTAGTGCTCCAAAGTTCTAGTCTTCCTCTGAATTGCAGCCATTCTTTCTACAACATTCCTGACGTAAAGTTTTATACTGCCTCTGCTTGAACTCATCCTGTATTTTGTGAGGCAAATTGATTATCAGGAAATCTGTTGCCGTGGAAGTTCTGCTCATAACTCTTGTTTCTAGAACATAATGTATAATATCTACTTCCCCTTCTATATGACAGCCTTCAAATAGTTTAAAGATGACTGTGACCCTTCCCCAAAAAACACTTTAGTTCAGGTTTCTTCAAACGTATCATCTTGCTTGTTCTTTTGATGTGCTACCATTTCCAATTTCCTTCCTAAATTGTGTGAAAGGGAGTCAAGATATAATCATACTAGGTTGGTAGAGTAGAATTATTATTAATTTTATACTTTATTTACAAATTAATGACTTTATAATCTTTTAAACAATACATTATAAAACTTTAAATAATACAAAGAAAATAGCTGTATTGTCAACCAAATTCCCTCTATCCAGAAATAACTAATTTTTACATGACATGATTTTTTAGACATCTCTCCACACATATATGCATTTAACTCTACCTATAAATTATATCTTAAATATTTTTATTTCTTTTCTTTCCTATTTTTATTATTGCAGCCATTCTCATAAGTGTGTGGTTATACTTAATTGCATTTATATTTGCATTTTCCTGATAGTTAAGAATGATGAACCTCTTTTCATGTGTTTATTTGCCATCTGTATATCCTCTTCTGTGTATATCCTTGTTAGGAATCTCTGTTAATGTATTTCGTCCATTTTCTAATAGGAGTTATGATAAACTTACTATTTAGTTTTGGGATTTCTTTATATTTTAGATATTAGTCCTTTTTTGTTTATATGGTTTGCAAATATGAGGTCAGACAATTATATTCATGAACTCATCTTAGAAAAAGTGCTACATACCTCATTGCTGAATAGCACTATGGTCAACTTTGAAGTATTCCCCTTGGGAAGCTGTGCACCGATGCCAACACCTAGTCCACTCCTCAAAGCAATTTTAGAACTCTTTTCCTGGAATGGCCCTCAGAGCTGTCATTGTATTACCCTTGATGTCCTGAATGTCATCAAAATATATTCCTTTCAATATTTCCTTTCTCTTCGGGTAAAGAAAGAAATAATTGGGGGCCAGATCAGGTGTGTAAGGAGAGTGCTCCATTATCGTTATTTGTTTACTGGCTAAAAACTTCCTCACAGAAAGTGCCATATGAGCTGGTGATGCAAGAGCCATGAATTGTTGGCAAAAAGTTCAGGTTGTCTAACTTTTTCATGCAGCCTTTTCAGCACTTCCAAATAGTAAACTTGGTTATCTGTCCACTTGGTACAAATTCATAATGAATAATCCTTCTGATATCCAAAAAGGTTAGCAACATCATTGCCACAAGTTCACATACTTAATTGGCTGACCTCACATATATGAGTAAGTATATGCATCAAGGATATACAATGCATTGATGTCAGTAGATAAACTTTGCCATTTTAATCAAAAGTAATATTCATAGCAAATTGCTGCTTTTAAGATTCTTTCTTTGTCTTTAACCTTTGCCATTTTAATTATAATGTTCTGGGTGTGGGCCTGTTTTGGTTCAGTTTGGGATTCTCTGGACTTGTATGTCTATTTCCTTTGCCAGGTTAGAAAAGTTTTCAGTCATTATTTCTTCAAATAGGTTCTCAATCCCTTGCTTTCTCTCTACTCCTTCTGGTACTCCTACAGTGTGAATGTTGTTACACTTCACGTTGTCCCACAGGTCTCTTAAACTACCCTCATTTTTTTTTTTTGATTCTTTTTCCTTTTTGTTATTCTGATTGGGTGTTTTCTGCTACTTTGTCTTCCAAATCCCTAACTCAATACTCTACTTCACCTAGTGCATTCCTTATTTCAGTTATTGTATTCTTCACTTTTGACTGGTTCTTTTTCAATGGTTTCTACGTCCTTTTTTATGCTTGCAATCCATTTGTTGAAGTTCTCACTGAGTTCCTTGAGCATCCTTATAACCACTGTTTTGAATTCTGTCTCTGGTAGGTTGCTTGCTTCCGTTTCATTTGGCACTTTTTCTGGATTTTTCTCGTTCTTTCATTTGGGACACATTTCTCTGATTCCTCATTTTGGCTGCCTCTCTGTGTTTGTTTCTATGTATTAGGTGGATCTGCTGTGTCTCCCAGTGTAGGGTGGGTAGCCTTATGTAGTAGGTGTCCTGTGGGGCCCAGTGGTACATTCTTCCTGGTTACTTGAACTTGGTGCTCCAGCAGTATCCCTTGCGTGGGTTATGTGTGCTCTTTTGTTATAGTTGAGGCTTGATTCCTATGGGCACATCAGTGAGTGGGATTTACCACTGGGCTGACTGGCTGTGGGGTTTGGCCACATCCATAGCTTATGGGCTGCTATGTGGGAAGCTAACCACACTGAGTGGGATTTGCCCCAGCAAGGCTCTGGTGCTTGTTTAGACTGCTCTGTGTGTGCCACTTGTGAGGCCAATTGAACGGTGCTCTGCCATGGTCTGAAGCCAACTTCCAAGTATCTTGGTACTGGGGCCTCTTGGGAGGGGCTCCAATGCAGGCCCAGGTCAGCCACTGCCTGTGACTGGCCAGGGGGTTACCTGGTATGAGCTACAGAGTATCCGTGGCTGTTTACTGTGCCAAACCTGGAGGTGCAAGGGAGAGGCCATGCTGCGAACCAAGGACAGCTGCAACCAGTACCAGACCTGGGGTAACTCCTCAAAAAGTCAGGACACCCAGAGGCCTGCTGCCACCTGCCAGCTCCCTTAAGTTTCAGTCACTGATAAAGCCTTATGCGATACATGAATTATGTGTCGAGTTCTCTGGGAGTCACTAGAATGGGAAGAGTTGTAGTCACCATGTGTTTGTAAATTCTGGTTTGGTGACAGTGCTGAGACTGAAGTGACTCAGCAAAAGTCTCAGAACATCCTGAGGCCTGTTGCCATCCACCTGGGGCCTGTGGACTCCAGTAGATTTTCAAGAAAGGATGCATTGTGGGAGAGGCTGACTGCTGATGGAGAAAGTGCTTCAAGTGGTGCAGGAGTTGGGTGTATGGGGTTCCAGCTTAGTCAGCAGGGCAGAGCAGCAGAGCTCTCCAAGCCAATAAGGTTCATATTTGGTCGTGTGGGGGAGGGCTCAACACAGTGCCGCCAGCCTACAGGCTTCACAGGAGGTCACACACAGCACAAATGCTGACTGTCCTCCAGTGCTTGCACTGACACCATGTATCTCAGTCTGCCCCCGTACGCCTCAGATGTCCCTGAGTCACCGTCCCTCCACTGGAGCAAAGGTGAGTGCCTGCGAGTGAGAGAGCCTGTGCACAGCTTGTTGAAAAGGATGTTTGGGTTTCCTGTAGCCTTCCATCCCACCCAGATGGTTGGAATTCCCACTGCTTTTCACATCCAGATGTTGTGGGGGCTCCTCTTTCCCGGCACCAGTTCTCCTGGCTGGGGCACCTCATGTGGAGCTGGGGTCCCTTGCTTCTCTGGGGGGAATATCTGCGGCCTATATACCCTTCCTGATTCTCATCCACCACATGCAGGTGTGGGGCCCATATTGCTCTTCATCTCTCTACCAGGTTCAACGTGGCTTATTTCTTATATCCTTAGTTATAAAACTTCTGTTCAGCCAGACTTCAGATAGTTCTCCATGTTGATTGTTCTATAATTTAGTTGTAATTTTAATGTGTTCACCGAAGGACACAGGCACAGTGTTTATCTACTTTGCCATCTTGGATCTCTTATCATACAAATTTCAAAATAACCTTGTCTCATTCTGAAAAAAATCTTGCTGGGATTTTGATAGGAATTGTACTAAATCAATAGATCAACTTGGGGAGAATAGATATCTTCAGTATGGTAATTCTTCCATTCCATAAATATGGTATAGGTTATTGTTTTTTATTTCTTTCATCACCATTTTATAATTTTAAGCACACATATTCCACAACAGTTTTGTAATTGTATCCCTAAGGATTGTATTTTCTTTGGAACAATTATAATTTTTAAAAATTCGCTGTTTGTACATGGACAGTGTTAGTTGATAGAAATATGATTGATTTTTGTGTGTCAATCTTGTATCCTGTGACATTGCTGGAAGCACTAGATTCTTTTGTAGATTCATTTGGATTTTGTATGTACATAATCATGTCACCTGTAAATCAGAACAGCTTTCTTTCTTTCCAATCTGTATTATTTTTGTTTTTCTGTCTTTTCCTTTACTGTACTGGTTAGAAATTCCAGTACTGTGTTGAATAATAGTGGTGAAAATAGAAATTCTTGCCTTGTTCCTGATCTTAGGGAACACAATTTTTTTTTAATCACTAGATATAATGTTGTAAGTTATTTTTACATGTTCTTAATTAAGTGGAAAATTCCCTCTATTCCCAACTTTTATCATGTATGGGTGTTGGATTGCGTCAAGTGTTTTTTAAATGTTAATTGATTTGAGCGTTTAATTTTTGTTCTTCAGCATGTTTATATAGTGGATTGCATTAATTGATTTTCTCATTGAACTAGCCTTGCATATGTGGAATAAATTCTACTTGATAATGGCATATGATTCTTTTTATATATTTTGTTGGATTGGTTTGCCAGTATTTTATTGAGATTTTATATATGTATATATATGTATATATATATACATGTGTATATATGTATATATACATATATACATATATGTATATATGTAATATAATTATATATATATTACATATATACACACATATACATACATGTGTATATATATCCCATATACACAGGATATAAGATTGACATACATATATATGTATGTAATATGTATATATATATGTATATACATACATATATAAAAATGAATTGAAAAGTATTCCCTCTTCTGTTTTCTGGAAGAGACTGTATAAAATTGGTGTAAATTTTCCATTAAATGTTTTGTAAAACTGTCCAGTGAAACATCTGAGTGCAGACATTTTAATTATGAATTCCATTTTTTAAAAATGGTTGCAGTACTTTTCAATTCATCTGTTTTATCTTTGTTGAGTTTTGGTAGTTTGTGGTTTTTGAGTTTGTGTCCATTTCTACTAAGTTGTCAAATTTATGAGTGTAAACTTGTTTGTATTATTCCTTTATTATCCTGTGATAATATTTCCTTTGTGATTGCCAGTATTGATGATCTGTGTGTTCTTTCTTTTAAATTGTGTTAAATTTGATAGTTTTTAAATTTTTTTCAGAAACAAACAAAACACACCAAAAAAGCACCTGCTTTTGGTTTCATTGATTTTTTTCTGTTGCTTTCCTGTTTTCAATGTCATTAATTTTTGCACTTATCCTTATTACTTGACTTTTCTGTATGCTTTGAGCTTATTTTGCTTTTCTATTTTTAGTTTCTTTATGTAGGAATTTAGATTATTGATTTCAGACCCTTCCTTATTTCCAATGTAAGCATTTATTATTGTAAATTTCTCTCCCAGCACTGCTTAAACTGCATCCCACAGTTTTCAACAAATTAGAGAAATTTTTGGTCATTATTTATTTGAATATTTTGTCTGCTCTTTCCTCTCTCCCTTCTCCTTCTGGCATTCTTGTTACATGTATGTTTATGTTCTTAATTCAGCCACACATTTTCTGAGGCTCTGTTTATTTTTCTTAAATCTTTTTTTTCTTTCTCTTTTTTTGGGATTACATAATCTCTATTGACCTATCTTCAAATTTACTAATTATTTCTTCTGCCAGTTCAAATCTGTGAAACCCCTCTAGAAAGTTTTTTATTTCATTTATTATAATTTATGACTTTACGATGTCCATGTGAGGTCGTTATTTTTGTTTGTTCCTTTTTTTTAATACCTTCTATCTCTTTATTGATAGTCTCTATTTGGTATGATGGTGTCTTCATACCTTCCTTTCCTTTAATCATGATTTTCTTTAGTTCTCTGAACTTATTTATTATGGCTACTTTTAAGACTTATCTGTTAAATCTGACCACTGGTTATTCTCACATGCAGTTTCTGGTGCCTGCTTTTTCTTCCTTTGTTTTTCTCTTTTTGATCTTCACATCGTATCTTTCTGTTCCTTTGCATGCCCTTAATTTTTGTTTTTGTTTTTTGAACTCGGAACATTTTAGGTAATATATTATAGCCAGTCTGGGTACTGGTGCCTCACTCTGGGGCTTGCTATTTAGTGACTGGCCGGTTTGTTTAGTAAAGTCTATATGCTTCACACAGTGAAATCTCTGACATTGCTCTTGAGGGTGTAGAGCCTTGGGTGTGATCTGAGACGACAGTGGTTCTGGCGAGGTTTTCCATGGCTGTCTCAATCCCTGAATGCATCCCATTGTGAGGCTCTACCAGGTGCTGGCTGTTTCTTCCAATGTTTTCGTTAATGCTCAAGGCATAAATTGTTCTATAAGTGCATCAAATCGAATATCAGCTCCTTTGAGGGAAGAATTCCTGAGGTCATTGTATGAGATTGATTCTGACTTCAGAAGCGTTCTTCTTAGCTGTCCCTTTCTGCCATTCTCTCTGGCAAACAGTCCAGCCTTTTTAGCCTTTATCACCAATTAATCTACCAGTTTCCTTTCAAGTATCTTTTACCACAACATTACCTCCTTTTTTCCCCAGCCCCCTTAGTTTTGAACTTCTCCAAATTGCAAATAAAGTCAGTTTCTTTAGGAAAAGATTAAGATCTGTCTGTTTTAGGGCAGCTTCTCTTCCTGGGCAACAATCTCTGAGCCTGAGCTCTGGTGCTGTAGTTGAGGGAACAATGACATGCTTCTCTCTGAGTGATAGCGCTGCTTTTAGAGCTGAGTACTTAGTGGGATGGAATGGGCTGTAGCTCTAAATCTTTATGGCTTACCTCTCCCAGCATGGAACCATTCCCTTATAAGCTGTGGTGAGGGCCACCAAGGCCCTCGTATTCTCAGCAGCACCATGTTCAAGACATAGCCACCGTGCCACAAGTTGAGGCTGGGCAGAAAAAGGAAACTCTCGTTCTCATCTGCATTCATTTAGAACTTAGCCTCAGCAACAGGTAGTTGGTCCAACCTGAGAAAAACTAATGTTCTACTCTGCCGCCCCATGAAAGATAACCCTCTACCTGTGTGCAGAGGAAAGAGGGAATCTTGTGTTCTTGGCTACACCAAGTCTAGATTGAGGTTTCCATCTTGCTGAGCTGGATGTGGAATGGGAGGGAGCAGGCTGTGGTTCAAATACCACAGCCTTTTGCTGTCCTTGCAGTTTTAGCAGATTTTCTTGAATAAGTGTTTCCTCATTTTCTGTAAGATTTAGGACCATTTCTAGAGACTATAAACATTGTTTTTACATAATTTTCACCAGTTACTCTGAGAAGCAGGTCCACAAAGGTCTTCTCTGTATCATGCCAGAGGCAGAACCAGCTTCAGTAATTTTACTTGGCGTTCTCCATTCCTGACTTCCTCATTTTGTTTTATGCCATGGTTGGCTGCATGTACTCATTCAGTTGTTTACTTCTTCAAAAAACACTTCATGGATATTCTCTGAGATTTTTCATGATTAGAATATCTGCTTTTTGCATTTGTACTTGAATAGGATTAGCCACTTAAAATATTTTTTGTGTTTACTTTTGATTTTCTTAGAACTTTGTAGACCTTGCATTGTCTTTTGATATTGAAGGATGTTATAGAAAATTCTAGAGCTTGTTTCTTCTCTTTGTACTTTGAAGTAAATTCATTTTATCCTGCAAATATTTTTCTTTATTCTTGAAATTAAATAACTTATTGAGGATGCATTTTAACTTTGACTGTTTTACATTCTGATATATGTTGTATCCTTTCAACCTATGAATTCATTTCTTTTCTTTTATAACAGAACATTTCCCATATATCTCTGAATATTTTTTTCTGATCCACTTATTAGATTGTTTAATTAGGAGATACCAATTATCCATATGGAATCACCTATACACATATCTTTATATCCATCATTTTTTCAATATTTGTTTTAAAGTTTTGACTTCTCTTTTTGGGGTTCACTCTGGTTATTTCACAACACTAATCTGTTTCTGAATTTTTTTCCAAATTTTTAGATATCTGATAGTGTTTTTGTTCTCTATCTTCTTCCCTAACTTAATATTCTCAAATCCATTAAAAAAAAAGAAAATCTGTTGTCTTATAATCTTCTTTTTGATCTGATGTTTTAGTCATTTCAAATTCTTATTGAGTTCTGGAACACAAAGCAGCTGTCCAGATTTTGCCACTCTTTCTTTGATTGTATTTTTTTCCAGCTGGATTTTTTGACTGCCTTTGATGTTATTTCTTTATCTCCCTTTGTTTGCTTCTCATATATATATATATATATATATATATATATATATATATATACACACACACACATATATATACGCATGTATATATGTATATGTATATTATATATAATATATATTTTAAATATATCTATAAGTATATATACATATATTTGCATAATTCCTATGCTTTTCTCCTTTATTTTTTTCTCAATTTTATACCATTAATTTTATTTAGACTCTTGTTACCCACAGCATGGTCTTCAAGCCAGAGACCTTGGTATTACCTGCAGGCTTATTAGAACTGTAGAATCAAAGACCCCACCCAGGACTTACCGAAACAGAATCTGCATTTTAAAAAGATTCTCAAGTGATCCTAATGCCATTAATGTTTGAGGAGTACTGCACAAACTTCATTGCACATTGCAGTGACCTGGGGATATTTAAAGAATACTAATGCCTGAGGTTGTGATTTAATTGATATGTGATATAGCCTAAACGTGAGAATTACTTTAAAATGCAGCAAAGTATGATAACCACAGGCCTAGACTTTCTCATTTATTTCTGATACTGTGTATGGCACTTCTTTCTATCATTTTTCTCAATTTATTTAGTTTGTCATCTATCCCTTCCATTCTTCCATCCTCTGTACACACCCAACAAGCTGGATATTGCCTTGTATTTATTTTATAATCTGAGAATGAGTATTAAGGGGATGAAGATGGAAGGGAAGGAGGTGTAGATTGACCATGAATGGTGGAACTAGGTTTTCAGCTCTTTCTTCTGGAATTCCATTAAACGTCTAACTTCACCAACCAGAGATGCATCCCAATTCTTTGAAAATGTCAGTTACTTATGACCATTCCATTGGAATGCCGGGAGTTTTCACTCTTAAGGAGTATTCCTGTACTCATATCAGGACTATCTATATGCCTTCTAGACCTGCTTCTCCCTATGTTGTAGGAAGTTAGTGAATAATTGTTAGAATATGTTGACTTAACCTTCTTAGTATTGTTTTGGTAAGCTGATGGTGGGATTATTAATTATATTAAGCCATTTCATAACAGAATATTTAGTTTGATTTTTTAATATTTGTAGGTCAAGCTTGTTTACCACTCAATTCTTGTACTGCTGGTGAATTCTTACTCTTTTTTCCTTAATTTTATTAGAGAATTGATTACAGAGGCCCTGCTTAATTTTGCCATTAATCTGGATGCTGTTTGATTGTTCATGCAATCTAAATAAGCATTTGTATTTTAAGCAAATATATTTGGCATATTTGGCATACATTAGGCTGTAAATTGTAGTCTCATGTCAGAATTGCTTTAAATCACCGCCATTTTATATTTGATTTTAGAAGTTTTCTATGTTACGCTTTTATTATCTATGCTTTAATAAAAAAATCGTTTATTCAAGCAGTGTAGGCCTATTGCTCAATTTTATAATTGTAAATATTGTGACACTGTATGTATATACTACAGCATACATACGAGGTGTGATCAAAAACTATGGTGAATGTTTAAATTAAAAAAAAATATTACAGTAAAAGATACATTGCCATTAGTCCCCCTCACTTATCCCATTGTTCTTGCCCCTTTCTGAAGCAGTTCTGGAAGTGCTCTTTCATGAGTATTTTTACATAGTTGTGCTGTTGTGCCCGCCTCGATGTCCTGAATTGATTCAAAACGTTTGCATTTCATGGTCATTTTGACTTAGGGGAAGAGCCAGAAGTCACAAGATGCCAAATCCAATGAATATGGTGGATGAAGACGCACCATAATGTTTTTATTTGACAAAAATTGCCGTAAACCAGAAGTCATGGTGGAGGATAAAGTACAGACACTCACAAAAGAGGACTTCCAGAACTGCTTCAGAAAGTGGCACAAATGATGGGATCAGTGTGTTCGAAGTGAGGGGGAGTATTTGAGGGGGATTAATGGCAATGTGTCTTTTACTGTAATAAATTCTTTTTAAATTTAAACATTCACTATATGTTTTGGTCACACCTCATATATAAATAATTTGTCTTTGAAATAGGAGTACCTATATATTCAGGAGTGTTCAAATGAATACTGTTGTGATTGCAACAGATGAGATCTATCCAAGGATAAATAAATCTAATTTGGAATTTAAGTAACAATGTAGCTTATTATTGAAAAAAGTTGAGTTAAAAATATAACTCAATTTAAGATAAGAGCTAAACAGCTAAACACCCTTACTTACTCTTCAAAAACCAAAGTAAATCTTATTACAGGTTAAATTCATATAGTAATATACAATAAGTTAAATTGTTTACCTTACTGTACATTAATTCAAGAGGAATTTTTAAACTTTATTTTTGATCCAACTTTCCCTAATTTTTAATTATATAAAAGTAGTATTTTATTAATTAAGTTGTTTTCAGCTTTCAGTAACAGTTTCAGGGGTTAACAAATGTCTACAAACTGAATATATAATGAGTCAAGGTTCAGTAATGTGTCTAAGGTTATTGACAAGATTTTTTTTTTTTTATAATTAATTTTATTGGGGTGACAATTGTTAGTAAATTTACATAGATTTCAGGTGTACAATTCTGTATTACATGGTCTATAAATCCCATTGTGTGTTCACCACCCAGAGTCAGTTCTCCTTCCATCACCATATATTTGATCCCCTTTACCCTCATCACCCACCCCCCACCCCCTTACCCTCTGGTAACCACTAAATTATTGTCTGTGTCTATGAGTTTTTGTTTCTCATTTGTTTGTCTTGTTCTTTTTGGTTTATATACCACATATCAGTGAAATCATAGGGTTCTCTGCCTTTTCTGTCTGACTTATTTCACTTAGCATTATTCTCTCGAGATCCATCCATGTTGTCACAAATGCTCCTATATCATCTTTCCTTAACGCCGAATAGTATTCCATTGTGTATATGTACCACAACTTCTTTATCCATTCATCTATCGAAGGACATTTTGGTTGTTTCCATGTCTTGGCCACCGTAAACAAAGCTGCAATGAACATTGGCGTACACGTGTCTCTATAGAGAAATGCTTTTATATTTTTGGGGTAGATACCCAGGAGAGCGATTGCTGGGTCATATGGTAATTCTATTCGTAATTTCTTGAGGAACCTCCACACTGCCTTCCATAGCTGCTGGGTTATTGACAAGATTTATGGGCACAGATAACATTGAAATCTGAGTTACTCCACTCATGCTCTCCACTCATCTAATTTCATGCTCTTTCAAATAAAACACCTTGTTTTAATGATATTTTGCAAGAACAGCTAATTAAATGAATCCTCGTTATGTGAAAACTAGTTCTGTTGTCTTTAAAAGATTCCAAAGATTATCAACTATTAGTTGGTGCTAACATCACATTTTAATTTATTTTATTTTTACCATCTTAAGTCTGAGGTCACTTGAAATCTATTTGAATCCATGAATCAATTTCAAGAGAATTAACATCATAAAAATATTGAGTCTTCTAATTTAACAACATGATGTAAGTTTATTTCTTTAGATCTTTATTTCTCTCAGAAATGTCTCATAGTTTACAAAATAGAGATTTAGAATATTTTCATTTCATTTATTCCTAAGTATTGGATTTTGTTGATACTATCATAATTGCTATTTCAAAATTTTTTATTTTATTGTAGTTATTTCTGCTGTTATATAAAAATATAATTTGTACATTGAACTTCAGCCTTTGATTTGGTAGCACTAATTTTTTGTACATTTTTTGGATTTTCTAATAGACAATCATACCATACTGATTTTATCATATCAATTTCCGATCTTTAAATGTCTTATTTTTTTCTTATTGCACTAAATCCTGTAGTACAAATTTGAATAGAAATGGTGAAAATCTGTATTCTTGCCTTCTTCCCTATCTTAGAGGAAAATAATTCAATATTTCATCATTAAGTTTGATGTGAACACTAATGACCTCACCACCTAAACTCAGTAGTTAGCCTTTTACTATGTTTGCTTAACCACAAACTACCGTGTTTCCCCAAAAATGAGACCTAGCCAGACAATCAGCTCTAATGCATCTTTTGGAGAAAAGATTAATATAAGACCCGGTCTTATTTTACTGGATATAATATAATATAATATAATATACCAGGTCTTATATAATATAACATAATATAAGACCCAGTCTTATATTAATTTTTCCTCCAAAAGACACATCAGAACTGATGGTCTGGCTAGGTCTTATTTTCAGAGAAACACGGTATTGAGCAACCCATCCCTCTATGGATGGATCAAGCCTTCGCTTTTTTTTAAAATATAAGGTCAGACAGTTAAGTTCGCAAACTCATCCTAGACAAAGTGCTACATCCCTCGTTCTGAATATCACTACTGTCACCTTCGAGTTCTCCCCTTGGGAAGCTGTGCATCCCCACCAGCGCTTAGTCCACCCTGCAAAGCAATTTTGGAACTCTTTTTCTGGAATGGCCATTAGAGCTGTTGTCATATTACCCTTGATGTCCTAAATGTCATAAAAAAATGTCTTCCTTTCAAGATTTGCTTTATCTTTAGGTAAAGAAAGAAGTCATTGGGTGCCAGATTAGGTGAGTAGGGACGGTGTTCCAATACAATTATTGGTTTGCTGACTGAAAACTCTCTCACAGACAGTGCTGTGTGAGCTGGTGCATTGTCGTGATGCAAGAGTCATGAATTGTTGGCAAAAAGTTCAGGTCATGTAACTTTTTCACTCAGCCTTTTCAGCACTTCCAAATAGTAAACTTGGTTAACTGTTTGTCCAGTTGGTACAAATTCATAATGAATAATCCCTCTGATATCAAAAAAAAAAAAAAAGGTTACCAACATCATTTTAACAAGTTTGCAAACTTAATTGTCAGGCTTTGTATATATTTCAAAGTAATTTGCAGACATGCATTCACCTCACCTGGAAACAACTCAGTATGCATATTAACTATGGTTCCTCGCTTATTTATATTCCTCTTTTTTCTTTTGAAATAAAATTTATATTTAATGAAATACACAAATCTGAGTTGTATCATTTCATTATTATTTTTTGACACAAAAAAAATGTAATGCAATTCCTGTGTAACCCTCTGTGTAACCCAACTCTTATTTATTGTGGAAGACCAAATGCACTAGATGATTGAGATGATTTTATCAGGCTATTGCAAGAGGGAAAACATTCATCAATGAGGAACATCTCAAAGAAAAGGATATGAGCCTCAGGTTTTACAGATAGAGGTACAAAAGGGAATCATACACAAGTCTTACAGGAGTCATGAGGAAGAAGAGAGATGGATCTTATCTGGGAATATGACAGGGCATGGTGGTCACTGGCAGTTAGCTGTTGCCAAATAAAAGAAGGGTGGGAAATTCTTAATCATCTTCATTTTGGTGAAGCACAGGGCTCAAGTAAACTTCAACATTGTCAGTCTTCATTTTTGTTTAAGAATGTTATGTGTTGCTGTACAGCTCAGAAGATAATAAGCATCCTGAGTGGGACAAAGAAAGGTTTAAGAAATATTCCCTCCAGGACTCTATTTGCCATAATTTCTGTAAAATCAGTTAGGCAACCATTAAGGTCAGTTGTTTTAGAGTCCTAGAGATCAGATATTTTAAAAGAAGGATGCCTGAAATTAAAAAGAGAAAATATTAATATAAAAAGTTGTATTAATGTTAGGAACCAGGAATGGACCCTTAAGGGTAATCAATCCAGTGGATTCTGAGAGGTGAGTGGAAAAAACCTTTGGTTATGCAGCACCACTCATTGAATTTCTTGAAGCTCTCAGGCTGGGATATTGACACTTTTGGTGATGTTAGCCACATTCTCATATAATGGCATGCATGATCCAAGTTTTTTGTCAGACTTTCTTTCCAAGGAGAATTTTTGGCCCATGCATAATCTTCTGTGATGTTGAGTCTTTCAGGGCTTATGCCAAGTTGCCTGGCTTCAGCTTGCTGGGCTTCATCAGATTTTGAGTAAAAGGGCCAGTTACAAGGCACTCTAGAACCCAGTAAGGGATCTGGCCAGTTAGATTTCAGGTCTTGGTGATGCCAAGTTAGGCAGGAGGGAGAAAAACTGAAAAGTTAGTTTGGAGGATTATAGCCAGATGTTAAAGAAATTGAAAGTGTTGAACATTTAGTAAGGATTGCTAATTTGTACAAGTAACAGAATCCAGCCCAATTTGCATCTAAGTCTCAAAACTGCCCCCCGCCCCCCTCCCCGTATTTAGAGAGGAAATCAGTTTTATCTCTACCAGATAAGACAGAGCTTGCATATCTATCAGTTACCTGAAATTTACAGAGTTACAAAGTAGCTCAGACATGGAACAAGGCTAGACTGGTAACCACAAGCATGTGCTACAGATGATGAATAGTTTTCTATTGAAACAAAACTCTTCTCTCTACATAGTCATCCTTCTTGTGATCAAAAATAATCTCGAAGAAAATTATTCTTGATCACAAAATAAGGTCACATTAGATTTTGTCTGATTATTTACATAGATGCAGCAAGAATGGTAATTTACCACATAGACCTAAATTTGCTTTGCTAGAAATTTTTATAAGAAGTCTCAGATTGGACTTTTAAAAGCCTGTTCAGGACAGCGGCCAAGCCAAGAACTCACCACTTGACTTCACCTGTAATAATACCTATAAATTTAGGTGAATTCCTCATTTCCCAAGGTCCCCAGAATATCCTAAGATTCCTGAACCTACCAAGATTTCTCATTGTTCCTTGAGGTTGGGAACCTTTTAAGTTTATTCTTATTTATGTCATTGTTTATTCACTTGTTTGTGGAAACACCATTTGCTGTGAGTTTTGTAGTGAATTCTAAGGAAATATGTGCCTTTACTTTCACACTTCATTTCATGTTTTAATGCCTCAAGAGTGAGCTAACTCTCTGAAGTGGGAACGCTCTTTTGTTCTGCCCTAAAAAATAGGCCCACAGAAGTCTTTAGTACTTATAGTGCTCAAGCCTCTTATCCAGACAGAAACATCTACACTCTTTCCCCATAATATTAATTTTAATAAAGATTTCCTGGGTTTGGGTACTTATAACTTATGTTAAGAAGGCCCAAGGCAGAATAGATATCAATAGACTGTATTGTCAATGTTAAAGAAAAGCCTTCAAAAGTGCTAATAGTTATATAGAGGGCAAAAACCCTTACTTAAATGAATAGATAACATTGAGAATAACACTGAATCAAGGTAGGTAATTTCTATTTATTCTATTTAGAATAAATTTCTATTTATTCTATTTATTTATTTATTTATTATTGTAGACTTTAGCCAGAATCCTGTCCTTAGAAAATATATTTTTGTTATATATTCCTGTTAAACTTAAAAAAAAAAAAATAATCCTGCTATCCTTCCAAAGCACTTAGCAATCTTTGACATGTCATTCAGGTGTAAATTAGTGAATGTTATTTTTTTCTAATCACAGTTTCTATCATGATGTATTAACAGGGAAAGCTAATTGAACAGCAAAATCTTTGAGTGAAATAGCTGTTTCAGTCAGCTCTGGTTTACCATATCATGGCAGCATTTCATTACATTCTCAGAGAGTACAACTGATTATTTAAAATGTAATAATTGACTGTTAGTGGAAAATAAATGATGCATAGTTGGGGAAAGGGAGAACTTCTGTCAGTAGCTCTTCTACCTGCTGTTTTTCTCACAGAGAATCTCTTTGGTATGGAAGGGAGGGAAGATGAAATGTACTGACGACCCCTTTGTGGAGCTGGGGGTATGGACCCAAAGGCTTCAGAGAAACAGCCCACACAGAGCAGCCCACAAAGCCCCCATTATTGCTATGTGGGCAACTCTGTTAGCATCTCATGGAAAATGTTGGCTAGTACATCAACATAAGCAATTAAAAAATAAAAGAGGAAAACATCCGTCTGCTTGTTTAAAATGCTTAGCAAAAGAAGGGAAGCTTGAGGTTTGAGAGAAAAAGGAAAGTTTGTAGTATCAAACTTCCATCCTCATCCCCCTACTGAAACTTGCCTGTAAAACTACTTTTTAAAAAAGACTTTAAAAGAAGAGGAAAGGAAAGCCCTGAAAGAAGCTTTTGTGTCTGCCAAAATGTAGGTTCATTAACTTGTATATAAAGAAATTAAATTTTGGTTTACTCACGGTCGTGTTTATTTCAAAATAAATTGAACACAGTGTGTTTAATTTCTCAGGATGTTCCTTTGGGGCATGAGTTCTATTTATGAGGTTAATAAATACTATCAAATTTGGATCGATAGAGAAATAGAAACATAGAGCTAAGGAAAATTGAAAAGGAATCAGAGAATTTGGAAGGGAGAGTAGGATGTGTGAAAGAAAACGGGATGAGAAATTAGGAAATGGGATTGCTGTGAAGAGTTCAGAATTTGTATGTGAAGTGTGGGAGGAAGGGAAAATATTAGAGAAGTGACCCTCGTTCCCTGCCTGGTCTCTTTCACTCCTGCCTCCCAGCTCTGCACAGCTGAGCTCCTTATGCTCCATCATGGCAGCGGTTTATCACCTCTGTCCCCTGGAACATTCATGACAGTCAGGAAGTTCAAAGCTGTGCCAGTTTCCCCACAGGTGCATTTGTCCATGAAGATGGGAAATCACTCATTGCCTGAGCTACACCTAACTTCTGACAGATGGACAGGTTCTCCAAACAGATCTGTGGCTGCATTCCTTCCTCCAGCCCTGAAGCCGCAGTTTAGATCTATTGAGAATGAGGCTGTGGTTTGCAGAGTACGAATGAGAATGAAACAGGCTACAAATGCTAAATGCAGTTGACGATAAGCAAATTAGGCTAAGAAAATGTGAACAGAATCCACTGACATCCAATCTCAGAGACTGTGGTAGTGGTTGTACAGTAAGAAGAAATAACACTAACAAATTGTGTGTTGCAGAGACAGAGTGTCACATTTGGCTTAAAGGTTGCCTGCGTTTTCTTCTACCAACATGCAATATAGCCTTGAAAAGAGCACTTATAATCATATCACAAAGATAGAATATGTATATACTGACTGAGAAAGTAAGAAGACTGAAATTAACATTATTAGTAACAGTCACTCTTAGTATAGAGCATTTGTCATTTCTTTAAATTTTCACAGCATCCCTATGATGTAGATATTTTCATCCCCATTTTACAAACAAAGGAATTCAAGCACATAGAGGTTTGCTCCAATTGCAAAACTAGTGAGCGGGTGAATCATAGTTTAATTCAACTATGTTTAACACTAGAACCTGTCCTTTCTCTACTATAATACTATGCTGCATACCTGGGAAGAGTTACAGCTATCCTTCTTATTGTAAATTACAAGATAATAATGTGCTTATCATCCTGTTCTTTAAACACGAAGAATGCGTGTGTGCATACGCATATATGTGTTCTCCTTGAAAACAAGACATTGGCAATTTTGACATAACTGTCATTGTTAGGAACATTATCACCTCCCCAGAAACTCTCCTCGTCACTACCCACCCCCCACCAAGAGTAATAACTATACTGACTTCTAGTAATATAATGCTTTTCACCGGTTTTTGAACTATATATAAATGTTGTTACACAGTATGTGCTCTTCTATGGCTAGCTTCTTTAGCTTATATATTTTACTCATGAAAGTTGTCCTTATTTTTATAATAGAATACTATACGACAATGAGAATAGTATCCTATTATGTTTTACTACAATTTACTTATCCTTTCCACTGGTGATGAGAATTTTGGTACTTTTCAGGTCCTGGCTATTATGAGTACTGCTGCTGTAAACCCTCTAGGTAAAAGTACTTTGGTAAATATATAGACACATTTCTGTTGGATATATACCTAGGAGGAGGATGGTCATAGATTATAAATATATTCAGTTTCGTAGTATTTTTAAATGTTCTGTGAACTGAGGAGACTATCTTATTTCAATGTCACTCAAGAAAAGTTTATGAAAAGGGAAGATGCTAACGTGTTTTGAGAGTCTATTATGTGTCAGACACTCTCCTGGATGCTTTCCTGTCACCTGTCCAGGTAGAGGAGCTGTGGAGGCTTGTCTGTATGTTTCCTATGTCACTGTTCTCAAAATCAGCTCCAAGGTTCGAACCACATCTTTTCTTGTTTCCAGGTGGATTCTTAACACTGTTAGGCAGTGAACTATGCCTTTTCTGTACTTGCTGTCCCAAACCCTCTCCTCAAGCCATTTCTCTGGCCACTCTGATCTTTCCTCGCTGTTGTCTTCAGCTCCTTTCATATTCTTGTTATCTTATTCTCTCTGTTTATTCACTATGGTTTCATTATATTCAGCATGACAGGATCTAAAATGTTTAGACTCCAGAGTGACTTTTAGTCCTGATTACTCAGAGTCCAAACTGCTGGAAAATCCTCCACAGCAGTTTTCTTTTTCTCATTTGAGGAACAGCAGTGCCCCATATTCTGCCCCATTCCCATCTTCCTTTTACCTAAATTCCTAAATTCTCTAAACCCTCAAATGACAGGATCTGGAGTGTGGTTGTTTGGCAGACACACCGAGCAAAATCAGTAGGAGGAAACTGTGTGTGTGTGTGTGTGTGTTTGTGTGTGTGTGTGCAGGGGTGGGGGTGGGGCGGGGTGGGGCAGGGGGATTTTCATTCAAGCACATACCTCTCCTGAATCATTATTTTTGACATCCATGGAGGCTGTGGCACTACAAGAGTCAACTGTTTGGCACTTTGGACTATAGGCAGAGACTGATTAATCGGTTGAATCTTTCTTTGACTTTCAGTTGAAGGCTTTGGGTTTACTTATAGTTAACATATGTCTTCTCTCACTTAAATGCTCCTGCTATTCTTCCCATACTGTCATCTTCTTCACCTACAAATCTCTTCCTTTAGTGACTTTGACATTCTACTGGAAATGGCCAGAGGTTCACTTTGCTCTAGTTGACTGCAAGAGGAGAGCCAAGCCTCATCAGCAGTGGGTGGGCTGAGGCTCTGGTTGTTGCTTATGCTCTCCCACTATGCTAGGAGAAGTGGCCAGCTGGATAAAATTTGGGGTTAGGCCAGAAATAGAGCAAGCAAACCAGCTTAACACTTCCCGTATGTGTGAGCCTGTCTCAACCCTGTACTTAATCATAACCAGCCCACCGACCACCCTGCCACAGCTGGCACATGCAAACCCTTCACATAGGCATCTACCTCTGGCCGTTGCCCCAGAGAGGGTCCTGATTACATCTTCTGCTGCTCTTACAGTTGGGACAGGACGTCCTGGGTCCATAGACTCAGGTTCTGTGTTTGTTTGTTTGTTTGTTTGTTTTTTAAATATTTTTATTAAAATATAGCTAACATATAATTTATACTAGTTTCAGGGGTACAACATAGTTATTCGACATTTCTATAACTAAAGAAGTGATCACCATGATAAGTCCAGCATCCATCTGACACTGTACCACGCTATCACAATATTATTGACTGACTGTATTCCCTATGCTGCACATTACATCCCTATGACTTACTTGTTTTAATACCTAGAAATTTGGAACTTTATCTCCCATTGACTTTTCCCTCCTTTTTAAAATTTTTCAATTACAGTCGACCTTTCATATTTTATATTAACTTCAGGTGTACAGCATAGTGGTTAGACATTTGTATAATTTTAAAAAATGATGCCCCTGACCACTCTAGCACACACATGGCACTATACATAGTTATTGCCATATCATAGACTATATTCCTACGCTTTCCTTTACATCCCCATGATTATTTTATGACTACTAATTCGTACTTTTTAATCCCTTCACCTTTTTCACCCTGCCCTCAAAACCCCTCCCATCTATCACCCCAACAAATCCAGTACCAATCTAACATCATACATAGTTATTACGATATTATTGACTATATTCCTTATGCTGTACCCTACATCCTCATAACTACTTTGTGACAACCAATTTGTACTTCTTAATTGCTTCTCCTTTTGTCACCCACACCCCTAAACCCCCCTCCCATCTGGCAACCGTCAAAATGTTTTGTGTATTTATGAGTTTGCTTCTGTTTTATTTCTTTATTTTGTTCTTTAGTTTCCACATATAAATGAAATCTCATTATGTCTGTCTTTCTCTGTCTGACACTCCTCTCAGCACAATACCCTACAGGTCCATCCAAGCCACTGCAGAGGGCAAGAACCCATTCCCTTCCATAGCCAAGTAATATCCCATTGTATATATGTACCGCCTCTACTTCCAATGACAGACACCTAGGCTGCCGCCACATCTTGGCCATTATAATCAATGCTGCAACGAGCATGTGGATTCACATGTCCCCTCAAAGTAGCCTTTTGAGATTCTTGGAGAAATACCCAGAAGTGGGATTATTGGATCATTCTTTATCTCTTATTATAATAGTCTTTGTTCTAGTGTATTTTGTCTTGTATAAGTATTGCTACCCCAGCTTTTTGTTTCCAATTTCATGAGATATCTTTTTTTCCATTACTTTACTTTCCATCTGTGCGTCTTTCAATCTGAAGTGATTCTCGTGTAGGCAACATATATAAGGGTTTTGTTTTCTTATCCATCCAGCCCTTCTATGTTTCTTGATTGTAGCATTTAATTCATTTACAATTGAAAGTAATCATTGACAGATATGTAGCTATTGCCATCTTATTATTTATAATTTTGATTTTTTTTTTTTTTATCCCTCTTAAAGAAGTCTCTCTAATATTCCTTGTAACATTGGTTTGGTGGTGATGAACTCCGTGAGCTTTTTCTTGTCTGGGAAGTTCTTTATCTATCCTTCTATTCTAAATGATAGCCTTGCTGGGTAGCATAGTCTTGGTTGTAGGTTCTTACTTTCATCATGTTAAGTATTTTGTGCCAGTTCTCCTGGCCTGCGAAGTTTCTGTTGAGAAATCAGCTAGCAATCTTATGGGAACTCCCCTATAAGCTACTATTTGCCTTTATCTTACTCCTGTTGGGAGGAGTAATCTTTCCTTTCCCATTCTAATTATGACGTGTCTTGGTGTGGGCCTGTTTGGGTTCATCTTGTTTGGGACTCTCTGTGCTTCCTGGGCTTGTATGTCTATTTCCTTCGCTAGGTTAGCAAAGTTTTCAGTCATCATTTCTTCAAATAGGTTCTTAATCCCTTGCTTTTTCTCTTCTCCTTCTGGTACCCCTATGATGTGAATGTTATTATGCTTGATGTTCCAGAGGTCTCTTCTCACTTTTTTGGATTTTTCGTTTGTTTCGCTGTTCTGATTTGCTGCCTTGTCTTCCAAATTGCTGATTCGGTCCTGTGTTTCATCTAGCTGCTGGTGATTCCTTCTAGTGCATTCCTCATTTCAGTTATTGCACTCTTCTGACTGGTTCTTTTTTTATGTTTTTTTAATGGTTTCTAGGTCCTTTATAATGCTTGCTATCTCTTTGTTGAAGCTCTGACTAAATTCTTTGAGCATCCTTATAACCATTGATTTGAATTCTGTCTCTGGTAGGTTGCCTGCCTTTATTTCATTTAGTTCTTTTTTGAAGTTTTCTCCTTTTCTTTGAGATGTATTTCTTTCTTCATTTTGGCTGCTTGTCTGTGTCTTTTTCTATGTATTAGGGAGATCTGCTATGTCTTCCAGTCTTGAGAGGTGGCCTTATGTAGTAGGCACCCTGTGGGGTCCAATGGCACCATCTCCCTGGTCACCTGCTGCAGGTGCTCCAGGAAGTGTCCCTTATGTGGGTTGTGTGTGCCCTCCTGTTATAGTTGAGCCTTGATTACTAGTATTGGAGCATCAATAGGTGGGACTGACCTGCAGGCTGATTTGCTGTGGGGTTTGGCCATGTCCACAGCTTACAGGCAGCTGTCAGGGTGGGGGGAGTGTCTTTCCCACTGAGTGAGATTCGCCCCAACAAGCTCTGTTACCTTCTGAGACCGCCCTTTGAGGGTGCTGCTTATGGGGCTAATTGGAAGGTGAACTGCTGTGGACTGAAGCCAGCCTCCAAGTATGTTGTTTCTGGGGCCTCTTGGGAAGGGCTCTGGTGCAGACCCAGGTCACTTACTACCTGTGACCAGCCAGGGACTTCCTGGTAGGAGCCACAAAGTGATCCAAAGTAGTTCACTGCCTGTGCTAAACCTTGAGGCATGTAGGAGAGGCCACTCTTCAAAATGAGGACATCTGCCACCAGTACTGGGCCTTGGATAGCTCCACAAAAAATCCAGGACACATTGATGCCTGCTGCCACCTGCTGGCTTCCTTAAGGTTCAGCCACTGGTAAAGCCTCATGTGGTATGCAAGTTGGGTGAACCAGGGTCTCAGGACATCACTAGAGTGGGAAGAGTTGTGATCACCAGGTCAATGTAGATTTGGGTTTGGTGTCAGTACTAATCCTGGAGCTTCTCAGCAAAAGCCTCAGAGTACACTGAGGCCAGTTGCCACCTGTTTGAGGCCTGTGAACTCCATTAGTTTACCAAGAAAGAGTGCAATGCAGAAGGGGATGACTGCTTGTAGAGAAAGTGCCCCTCTGGCAGTGGGGGACTTGGGTGAGGTGGGGTCGCAGTGAATTAGCAAGGTGGATCAGTGGTTCTTAACTGGCCAATCAGTTTCAGATTTGATATTGTGGGGGCAGGCTCAACACAGGAAAGATGGTGACTGCCTGCCAACTGCAGGGGAGATGGCCACCTCACAGGGGTGACTGTCCTCCAACCCTGGCTTTGAAGCCACACATTTCAGTCTGCTGCCCATATGCCTCTGACTCCCCCTGAGTCACCATCCCTCCGCTGCAGCCCAGGGTGAGTGCCTGTGAGTAAGTCTGTGTTCAGGCTGGTTAAGAGGATGCCTGGGTTTCCCACAGCCTCCTATCCCACCTGGACAGTAGGAATACCCACTGTTTATTACAGCCAGATATTGTAGGGACTCCTCTCCTGGCACCAGTACTCTGGACTGGGGAACCTGATTTGGGGCTGGGATCCATCACTCCTCTGGTGGGAACCTTCACAGCTGAGCTATCCCTCCTCATTCTCAACCACCACATGGAGATTTGGGGCCAGATGCTTTTGTGTCTCTGGCCCTCCTACCAGTCTCCATCTGGCTGCTTCTTTATATACTTAGTTATAAAACTTCTGTTTGGCTAGACTTCACATGATTCTCCAGGTTAATTGTTCTATACTTTAGCTGTAATTTTAATATGTTCATGGAAGGAAGCAGGCGCAGTGTTTATCTACTCTATCATCTAGGATCTCTCTATCCTGGTTTCTGATTGACCTTCTATTTTTAACTCCTTTTCTTGGCTAAGTGGGCTTTGACTTCCTTTTCTATTATCATCTCTACCCACTGCTCTTATTTAGGTTCTCCTATAGAACCTTGACCCTAGGAATCCCACAAGCCTAGCTATTGCCACCAAAAAGACCACCCATCCACACAATGCATCCAATTCAGGGGTTTTAGAGAGTAGTTTTCCCCCTTTAATGAAAGATCTAGGTTCTCCTGTAAATTCTAGATTCTGCTCTAAATTTTATGAATCCTTTTCTCAGTTGCCCTAGAATTAGAAAAGAATAAGACACTTTTTCCAATGTAATTACAAAGAATATGTCCTAGTGAATGTGCCCCAGAGTTATGAAAAGTTCTTACTCTGAGGCATTGGCTGCCATGACATTCTATTGTCACATTTTGCATTATTTTCCATATCTTCTTTTTAACCCAATTTCTTGTATTTTCTAGTGGAAATAGGACAGAGTTTCTTAAATTGTAACAACAATGATTTCCTTTATCATTCTGTGCTTTAGAACTTTGCTTTAGGTACTTTTAAATGAGCGTTTCTGAAATCTTGAAATTAAACTGCCAGTTATTAGAGATGATATTTCATGCCTCACATGGGGCGCACCTCCTTTTCATATTGCATCTGTGATAGACAGTTCTTTGCATAAATAATAGAATGGCCCTGAATGAATTCACGTCAGCTCAGCCTTAGGGAGAAACGCAAGGTGAGCTCGATGACTCCTAGTGTGATCCTTTGCCTGTTGACATTACTTTTAAACTTTTCTTCCTCAGGCTGCAGCTATGTGTATTAAATAAATGATAAACACCATTTCTCTCAAGGCTGCCTTACCATTTGAGCTACAAAGAATGTTTTGCAGGTAGTTGAGAGGTTAATATCACTATTATTTATTTATTCTGTATAGTTTAAACATGCCTATTTTCTACCTTCTTTTTTTGTAACCTTTATAGCGACTGATTCTTAGTGGGGGGAATATATAATCTCCAGCAAGAACAGATTACAAAGATGGCCTCTGTCTTTGGTGGAAGAAAAAGAACACAAGTAGATCATCTTACTTTACTGGAGAGGAGTTCACATTTTTTTCTTTCTATAAGAAAGCTTTTGGGCAGATATAGATGTTTGAAAAGGAAAAAGGAGTAGTACAACAGGATATCCTAGTACAACAGGATATCCTAGTACAACAGGATATCTACAAGGGCAGACCCCCAAACTGTGCAGATCTCCTGAAACCTATGTTATATATTATGTCCATCCCCTCCCCCACAGAATATTTTATATTATACAGTGGTACCTCAGTTTTCATACGTAATCTGTTCCGGAAGACCGTTTGAGTTCTGAAATGTTCGAAAACAGCCGACAGCTAGGCCTCGGGATCTTGCACTCAGCAGAAGCCGCGTGAGGTGTTCAACTTCCGAGGCGTGTTCAAAAACTGAAGCATTTACTTCCAGGTTTACAGCATTTGTAAACCGAAATGTTGATCAATGGAGACATTTGAAAACCAAGGTACTACTGTAATTATTCAGACGAAGGGTGGATAAAGTGAACAGGGCATTCTTAAGGGGTAAATAAAGAAGAAAACAATTGCAGAAAGGATCATTCATCCTGAGGAATGAAATTGCCAGGCAGCCATTCCTGCACTGACTTATGATTCTTTTGAAGTCCTTAAAGAATCCTCAAATTTAGAAATGGGAAAA
The DNA here is from genome assembly GCF_964194185.1 of Rhinolophus hipposideros. NCBI lineage: Eukaryota > Metazoa > Chordata > Mammalia > Chiroptera > Rhinolophidae > Rhinolophus > Rhinolophus hipposideros. The sequence goes on from NC_138051.1 coordinate 42,711,474, forward strand.
ATCGTGGCATAGGTCCGTGCCTTTCTTTCTAGTCTAATTTCTACTGTCTTTTTACTTCAAGTTATCCTTTTCCTGTTAACTACCCCTTTAACTTTTACTAACATTTTGTAGAACAATGGATGGCTATTTTCAGAAAGAAGCAAAGTTTTTATGATCACTTTTATGAGTGATAATGAACAAAGAACAACCAAGCTAGCTTTATTCACAGCTAAATCATTCCATCCCACCTGTCGTGTTGGTTCTGTGCCTCTCAAAACGCACATCTCTAAAAAGACTTGTCTGCACTTTAGAGCTCCAGATTGGACCAATCTAGCCTTCATAATTCCCTATTTCTTTCTTTTCTGAGTCCACTTGTCTGACTTGCAGAGAAGGTGAGAACCTAGGTTCTGAGGGGCTTTTCCAGTCTATAGACACTCTGCAACCCCATCCCCTGAGTGAACTTTTCCAGTACACAGAAGTTGTGAGGGCTACATATGAACAACATGAATTCATCTAGAAACTATTTGTCTTTTTTTCTTTTTCTTTCTTTTTTTTTTTTTTTTTTTTTGCGCTCTGAAGGAAAATAAATCTTGAAAATGGTTTAAAGGGTTGATGTTAAATCTTTGGATGTCAGAGTTCTAGCTCATACCAGCATCCTAGGTTCTTTGAACTCCAGTTAACCTGTTTTATTAAACCTGCCCATACTGTCTCCATTATTCTAGTTAGCTGGATCTGAGAGCAGAGTAGAAACAAAGCAAATAGAAGACAAGGTGATGGTTTTCATTTTCGTACCCCAGATTCTGCTCTGTCCCTAGTACTTAAACCTAAATTGTATGACAAACTAACTTCCCTTCCTTGGTTTCTTTCCTCAATGACACTACCCTTGTCTGAGATTATCCAGTCTCATCAAAGGTACCTTTGATAATTTCCACTAATGTGTCATTCACCCTTCTGTGCACTAAAAACATATCATATCTGTCATTCCTCTCAATTACAGCTGCTAAAATTGCATTATTGTCTTGACTTTATGCTTGATAAAGTAAGTATCCACAGCTACACCTCTCAAACTAGCTAACACACCTCCAATTTTTCTCACACATTCTAATGCTATTTGATAGAAGGGGAAGTGAATTAATGGAAGGTTAATCTGGGCAAGGTCTGCAGTGGTGGTTTCCAGTCTATTTTACTTAACCCTCACACTATTGCTTTAAGGTAAATATTGGTAACTTGATTTTACCAGTGTTAAAATGAAGACCTAGAAAGTTTAAGAAAATTAGTTCAGTAGCACGCATCTAGAAAGTAGAAGAGTTAGGGTTGAAACCAATGTCTGCTTCACCCCAGAACCTATAGAATTTCTGTAATAGCCTGCTGTCTTCCATAAACACTTAACTGAATGGTTAAGTAAGGGAGTGCATGAATGAATGTATGAATTCATTCATGAATACATGAATGAGAGGAGTAGTGGGCAAAAGACTTGTGATATAATTTTATGTCCTTATGCCAGCAGAGAACTGTAGTCTATTAAATGGTATTATGTAGTAGCTGCTGTCACCACTCCTATGAATATTCAATCTTCAAGTCCGTGACAGCTCTTCCACCTGTACACTCCACAGTCCATATTCTTACTTAGGATAGCAAAGCACAAAGTAATAAGCTAGTATTGAAAAACTTCTGATTGGGAGCATACTAATGCTTTCTTCAATTAGTTTCCTCCAGAGTTAATCCCATTTACTTTTCCTGTTTGGGCAACCAGCTGTTTGAGGTTGCTGAGCAACCAAGAGATGAAGGGAGGGGATTGGAGAGCGATGGAGACCTAGAAGCTTCAACCAAGGTGAATATTAAAAGAGAATCAAATGTCAGAGAGGATTTATTTTAGGACGCAAACAGATCATTCCAATGTGAACATTAAAAAGGTGAGCTAAATTCAGTTCAGAACATTTGTTTTTCCGGTACTTATACTCTTAGCATAATCTAATTTTTCTTCTGAAGCAGTGTGGCAACAAAGAGCCGAGGGGATTAGATTTTGAGTGAAAGGAAAAAAAGTGTGGCTTCGGGGAAAGCAAAAATGGTTGTGAAATGGCAGCTCTCCTCTGGGATGACTGTGTTGTTTCTACATATGTGGATTTAACAGTGGAGTGTGTTCAATCCTGCAGAAACTTCAGAAGCACAAAGCAGGAGGCTGGATCTTATAGAAAATACTAATATTGTAGAGATAGATAGATGATAGATAGATAGATAGATAGATAGATAGATAGATAGATAGATAAGTAGGTAGATAGATAGATAGATAGATAGATGATAGATAGATAGATAGATAAGTAGGTAGGTAGATAGCTAGATGATAGATAGATGATAGATAGATAGATAGATAGATAGATAGATAAGTAGGTAGGTAGATAGCTAGATGATAGATAGATAGATCAATAGATAGATAGATAGATAAGTAGGTAGATAGATAGATAGATAGATAGATAGATAGATAGATAAGTAGGTAGGTAGATAGATAGATGATAGATAGATAGATAGATAGATAGATAGATAGATAGATAGATAGATAGACAGACCGACCAGATCGGATTGGGGGTGGAGGAAATCAAGGCATTATGTACAGATACCAAAGGCAAGAGGGAAAGGGAATTCGGGCATTCATGCCCCAGCCCCATACATTCTAGATACCTATCCCTCCCCGTCAATCCTGGGAATGTTGACAGTGGCAGGCTGATCCTTAGAAGGTGGGCCAGGCCACTATAGCTTCAACCTGGGAGGAATGAAATAATTGCCTGGAAAAGACAGTCTTCTCTCTGATACATTGGTTAAGTGTAAAACGGAAGGGCAGTGCAGTAATCTAAAAGAAAAGAAAAATCTTCTGGTGATCTTGGGTAAGAAATGTTTTTCTCTTTAGAGCCTCTGAAATAAGTCTGTAACATGGTGCATATTTGACAGAGGTATTTCTCATCTAAGAAATACAAGGGTGCATTCACACGTATAGGTTAAGGCCTATACATAACAGAAATTGCAGGAATTTCTGCAAAGATTTCAAGTATAGCTAAAATTCCAAAGCCCACTGGGGTCATTGTGTCACCTTTGGCATGTCAAACACTAACCCATATATGAAAACAATGCAACATTTCTTTCTTCTGAAAATAAAATGAGAATGTTTTACTTACAGTCCCATATTCTCAAAAGGCAATTACTTCCACTAGTACCATGGGAATTTAACTGAAATGAAAGCCAGAGAAAGAGATTGAGAAAGTGGGAGATTGAGAATTATCTAGTTTTATGTTAACAGCAGAGCATTGTTGATATATTTAAAATTTCAAAATCCAAAAGTTAAATTAAATAAATATAAATCATTTACGTATCTATATGTCACTGGAAGTGATTTATGTTTAGTTAATATAAATATATAACCTAATATAGATTTAATTGTATATACATATATACTCAAATTTAGAGTGAATACCCTTTCATCTAGTGTGAATTCACTTATTTGAACAGGTAACTTAGACATCAAGATAAGGCAATCAAAATGACCACAGCTTCATGAATTAATACTTTCCATGAGTTCTCTTCTCTCTAATTTGTTGCATGGAATTTTTAGCCAAATGAACAGAGTTGTATTATTCAGGACTCTCTGTACACATGGGAAAATAGCCCTCTTATATAGAACCATTTGTGTGATGGCATGAATTGCAATGAATTTCTCTGTTTTGATGTACACCCCAGCTAGCCTAGGTGTCCCACTGGGTTTCACATCTTCACTCAGAGCCTTGGAAGAAAGGACCACAGCATAATATCCTTCATATCAAAAAGTAGGTCTAACCACACAATCATTCATCATCAAAAATATTTCTTTGGTGCTACTTTAAAAAGAGTTGCTCCCCAAAAACTTTAGGCCAAAACACTTCACAAGTCAAAATCATTGAATGCTGAAGCAATGATTCATTATCTCCCTATGTTCTTATAAACACAAGACAAACACATCTTGTCTTGCTTAGATGTCATGACATTATGAATAATTTTTAGTATAGTTTAAGGCCTGTAAGCAGAAAATTGGTCAATTGGCTTTGGTTATTTACAAGCTTTAATTTTTCCACTTAGGTAGTATTTATACCGGAAATTGGGAGGAGAAATTTGAAGGTAATTGACTACTGGAAATGAGACAGTTACTGTGCCCAAAGCTTAGCCCGTTTTCACAGTTCAGAACAAAATCCCTAGAGGAATCAATCCATCCTAAGAGGATAAACAAAAGAAATTTGATCAGGCTATGCACTGTGAGTGAAGCATTTTCTGAAGCTAGAGATCCCTGAACTTACTTAATGATAATTCTCTGTTGACTCAAAAGAAATGGAAGGGCACTATGGTTCCCAGTGACTAGTATTGGTCTTTCATTGGTCTCTTTGGCGTTCAGATCCAAACTTTATGGACACGAATGGCTATGGTAGCAGATACACCAATCCTGCCCATGGTCACATTTGGGACCCACGAGGGTGGTGGAATCTTTATAGTTTTTTTTTTTTTTTATGGAAGTATTTTATGAAGATATATTACTATTTGCAATTATTTACTCTCTGGTTTCTTATAAGATTATACATTGCTGCCTTTATTACCTTTAGGGTTAGAGAAATTACTTGCTCTAGTCAATGGAATATGAATATATGTAACCCAAAACACTTCTGTGCAGAAGCTTTTACAGGCATTATAAGTTTATGTCACCACTTTTGCTCTTTCCTTCTGCATGTTTCAGATTTGGGCTGCTTCTTCCGTTCTGGACTGAGAAGGCAAGTAGAGTAGAGCCATAGCCAACCTGTGTCCAACTTGTAACATCAATGAGATATAAACCTGTATGTTGATAAGCTACTGAGATGTCGGGATTGTTAGCAAAGCTGAATAATACAGATGTCTACCTTGAAATATCTACCCTTTACTCTTTCCTAAAATAGCCAGAGAGTACATGAAATTGTGATATTATCCACATTAAAGTATTTTGGGCTCATATCCTCCAAATTGTGTCAACCACTTCAGTATATTTTTTCTGATCTCAGAGGCTTCTGGTCACAATGAGGTAAATAAATTAATGAATTGAAATTATTCAATGATTAAACATGTTCTTTAAGTCAAATGGTAGATACAAAACAGACAAGGTCTCTGTCCTCATGGAGTTAGCAAAGCCAGTGAAAGGTAATAACACATTACAACTGATAAATAATTCATGTTATTTTTAGGAAAAGAAAAACATAAAAGTATAATTGGAAGATATACTGTTTTGCTTCTTCAAACACTGATTGTAAGGCCGCTGTGGACATTCATTGAACGGCCATTGTATTCAGGGAACTGTGATAGAAAATAAAGGAGTATAAAAGATGTGATACGTTTATTTTGAGATATTTACAGTGGGATGCAGGAGAAAGAAAACTGTAAAAGTGAATGGCAGTGTATTTGGTTGATCCCTACTGGCGAAATAAAATTGCTTTTGGACATGTTTCATGATTCCTCATAAAACAAAGACTTAATAACTTTTCTTGGCAGCTAATGGACAAAGTTTAAAAAAAAAATCAAATGACCTTTTTGTTCCCCTTTCAGCAGTTCCTGGCAATGCTTTCTTTTTATATTAAGCAGATGAGTTTTTAAAACAATAATTGTATTTAGAACTTTCAAGAAAGCTTATAAACCATGGGTTTGGTGAGCTCGGTCCTGAGATGTGAACTGTGAACTAACTTGGTGTACACATGGCAGGGCCTAGAAGGTCTGGTATTTTCACGCACACAGACAAACAAACATGAGAAGGGCAAACATTAGCCTTGCACTGTTTAAGGAGAGAACCACAGGATGTATTTTGTAGACTGGCATGTTAAGCCAGGGTCTGGGTGCTGTGTACAGGGTGAGCAATGAAGGGTGACCACACTTAGACTGAGAAAATATTTATTATTCGTTTTGATAGCTTTTTCATTGAAACCCCATTTCCTGAGTGGATGGGTATACCAATTTAAATATTTGCTATTCATTTCATGTTGCTCGGCAATCTTTGCTTCCTGTCCATCTCCCAAGAGTGCTCTTGATGAGATATGTTTTCTTTATCAGGAAATTGATTTTCTTGCATCTCTTTCTGAAATTACCGAATCCAATCTTGGAGTAGAATAACTCAATTCTTGGAAAAATATCTAATTTGGGAGACTGGTGGTGGCCCCCCCCCCCCCCCCCCGTCACAGCATCAGAGCTGACTGGGAGCATGCCAGTAACAGAGGCAGAGTTGGTGTCTCCTGGCCTGCTGCGTCCTCATGCTCATGAATGCCTCAGCCTCCTCCAGCAGTGCTCTCCCTTCCACCAGGCTCTTGGCACCCTCTTTCCACTCTAGGAAGCATTCTGCTTTGATACAGGTTTTCACTCTTTTTCTCTAGTTTTAACTCTTAACTGAGCTTTCTTGGTCTTATTCCCAACATACCCTGGCAAATCCTTACTGGGCTATCTGCCCTTAACATTGTGAATTTTTGCCTTTCGGTCAGAATGGCTTAAGTTCACCACTTCTCCCTGGTGAAGGGAGGTGACTTAGTGGCCTATACTTTAGATTAATAAAAATTGGACTCCTGTGGTTAAGACGGGTTCAGCTGGTTGCACTCTGTATTTTTTCCAAAAGAAATTCAGCAGATTCATTATGTGTAAGGGCCTTTGCCATGATATCTTTGAGAGGGGTGATGTGTATATTTCTATCTGACCTTGATGTTTTATTAATGACCAGTAGTTGTTTAGTCTGCCATGGCCACAGGGAGTTGGGAATCACTCTGTGTGTGTGGGTCTAGTTTGCTTAAGTTCTAAAATCAGAACTAGTTTGATTTTGCAGCACATGGGTATGGTTATTACAGACAATTATGGTAAGAATGCCCAATTTTCTGTAATTAAAATGCCCGGTGTATTCAATTGATTGGCTCTTGCCCTGTAACCATTGTGCTGTTTCTCTCTTTGTAGAGAAGTGTATTCAATTAAGTCTTGCATAATGTGCACTTTGTCCAAAAAAAATTTTTGTTTTCAAGTTGCTTGTGGTGTTGCTGGTATTTATTCTGCAACGTCAGCAGTGCTTGTGGGCCAAGCACGGTGAAGACTGCAGTTGAAGCAACATTTTTTGTTGTTGTTGTTCGCATTCCATCATTCTTAAAACTGTTTGAAAAGAAATGTTGGAACTGTAGTCTGAAAGTACTTTGGAGGGCCCTGTGCTACAGGAGAAGTTAAGAACCTTATAGTTCTGAGGGGAAAAGTGCCAAAACAAAAAAAAGAAAACAACTGTGGGAATCCTAGTTCATTTAAATCTCTTTCTCAAAACTGAAATTTAAAATGTCATAAAAAGAGTTTGTGTTGTTTCTCATTTTCTGGCTGCTTCTTGAGGTAGGAATAAGACAACTCTTGTTGTAAATAATGAGATGAGTCTGTCTTGCACAGAGAAGAAAGAAACAACCCAGTGTACTCTTTTGACAAAATGCCCCTGTGTTTCTTCCTGCAGGATTTTAACCTCTGTACTTTGCAGAGACATTAATTTATTTCTTACTCCTATTAGAAAGACTAGGTGTAAGATGGAATGTGTATGTTGCTTAAATTTTTATTCTTTTTTTCTCAGTTATTGCCAACAATTGACAATGACAGAGATGAGAAGCAGCGATCTCAATATTTGAGAATGTTTATGCTTCTTATTCTCTGCCCAGAGTGGAACAAAATCTGAAACATTTAATTCTCTTGTGCAATATATATGTATATATTTTTTTTGTCTTTGCTGCCTCCGTCTTGAAAGGAATCATTAAGACACTTTGAGCCTTAGCTTCAGCTGTTACTAGAGCAGGGGGAGCCAAGAGAAGCAGAAAGACAAAACTAGAAAGGGGAACTTGGAGTCATGTGCCAGCAGAAAGGCCTATGTGCTGTGCGGTAATTTTGCCAACTATACAACAAAGGCAAATAAATGTAATCATCTTATAAGGAGGTTTTAAAAAATTATTTGTTATATTTTTGTATGTGTGAGTGTATTAAGTGAGATCATCTATGAGAAATTAGTTTTGAAAATCATAGGTTAGATAAATATAAATTATTAACCTTCTTTTCCCAACTTCAGTGGGAGCCAGGATGGCACAGTTTGAAAAATGAAGATGCTGTCCTTCCTCTACTCTGCTACTCCTCTCCCTAAGTAGGCATATGACTTGGCACAAACAGACCGGTCCTTCTTAAGACCTGATATCACTATGAATTTACAATCCAAATTCCTAAAAGAATCATCAGTAGATCTTAGGAAGAGGAAACAAAACTGATCCATTGAAACAACCACTGTTGCATGAATGAGGAGAGCTCCTATGGCAGAGAGGTAGAGATCATTAAACAATGACTTAGGTATTATATTTAAAAATATGGACAGAATGTTTGTTATGGGCCATGCAATTATAATGTGAAAGCTCAAATGTTAGAATTAAGCACAGAGTTAAAAATGAGGTAGAGATCTAATCAGGGTTAAATTAAAAATTTGGTTTGATATATGCTTGGCCATATAGTTAAAAGCAGTTTAGTTGGGGGCCTAAACACATGCCAGAAGATATTTTTTCTCTTGATATTAGCTAAGAGATTTTTCTTAGACTTGTGGAGACCTGTCACAAATTTGTTTCAATTTTAACTACACCATTGGAAGATTCTCCAGTTATATATTTACAGGGACCCAATATCACCTCCATGACTAGCCTGCTGCCCTCCTGCTGGCCCACAGGGCTGGGATTTGGTGGTATTTCCTCATGGGCTAATATCACTAAACAACTTTTGACCTCAAAGATTCCAGGTATCAATTTGCTGATTTAATGAAGTATTTATTCTACTGTGGTAGAGGTAGAATTCCATGTGTGAAGTTTCTGGTTTAATTAAGGACTTGCATTTCAAATTTAACTCCCTTCCTGCACCTCCCTATGCCACCGTGTTTTCCTTGTCTAGTTGTTTATGTGTAAAAAGACTTTTATCCCATGTAGGAGGTCACAAAGCTACAGACCAGAACTATCTAATGAGAGTTTTTGGAGAGATGGAGAATTGGTGTGTGAGTGTGTGTAGTATTTGTGTATACATAGCAATTAACCTAACTCCACCAAGGTATGGCTGCCTTTAGAAATAACAATCGCTACCATATTGTCCCCTTTTCAATAGATAGTTTACAGCTTTATGAAAAACAGATACGACTTTAGCATGCTGAAAATTAAACAGTCACCAAAAACCATGGTCTGTCCAGATAACCTGTCCATGGTCTGACATTTATACATTTATTGAAGTCTGTGTAGGTGTCATGCAGGGTGTTAGGTGGGGTCTCTAGTCCCAGTCCCGACATAAGAACGCAGGATATGGTGAGGCCAAAAAGGAACACCCACAGAGCCATAGATAGGGGAGTCAGACCACTATATTCTTGTTGGCGGCTGGGTTGGAGACACAGGAAGCAGGAGCCACACTGTTCGCAACGCTCACTGCACCGCTTGCAGGCTCAGCCACCATCATCTTGCTAGCCCCCATTTTTCTGCTAGCGTAGCCATGGCAGGTATATTAGCGGCCAGTGGCTCACTGGTTACAGCTGACGGCCAACCAGGCACAGCTGATGGCCATCCAGTCACAGGTGATGGCCATTTACTACCTGAGCCAGCACCTTTCTATGTGAGGCTGAGAGCCTGGAAACTGCTCTCTGGGGCTCTGTCCCCACAGTAGGTAAAACAGAAAATAAGGGAGTGCTAACTGAAAGACCGTGTGTGTGCCTGAACATATTTTATAGCAATGTAGAAGTAAAGAACTAAATATAATGTTTTAACAGACGATTCCTTCAGGAAGACAGAATATAGTATGGTGGGTGTTTTATCAAGATACGAGAATTGTAGTGGAAAATACTCTTTCCTTTAATCGATAAGCTAACTCTGCCATAAATATTCACACAATTGGTCACCAAGTGTAATTTAAGACCATGTTTGAGGAACATTTTCCATATGAATATGCTTTAACACCTGCATCTCTTTAAAGCTCACTGTTCAGTAAGGGGAATTGGTAGGCACGTGGTTGGGTGGAAAAGGAGAGAAGCACATTGAATTCTCAAAATTATCTTTACATTTTGGCTTGTAAAAAAGGAAAAATAAAATGACTGTAATTATAACACAGCCCTCCCCTCCCACCAAAACAGTTCTCAAGCTCTTTCTGAGAATTTCTTCCCACTTTTCAAATGAATCATCAAGAAGGAGGTATTTTTCCTTGTTCAAGGGCACACAAACCTCAGCCAGAATTTCCGTTACAAGCCAGTTTGGTGACTAGGTTATCATTAGTGATGCATAGTGTCACGCAGGGGACCCTGCTCGCTGCGCCATTTGTCGTGCAGGGTCTCAGCTCCCACTCCCCGCCCAAGAACGCAGGACACGGTAAGGCCAAAAAGGAACACCCATGGAGCCATAAGTAGGGGAGTCAAACCAATATATTCTCGCTGGCTGCTGGGCTGGAGACACAGGAAGCAGGATCTACATAATCTGCCTAACAGCAGTCCGCGCTTGCCAGCCACCATCTTCTTGCTAGCCCCCATTCCTTTCTGCTAGCATAGCCACAGCAGTTATATCAGTGGCCAATGGCCTACGGGTTACAGCTGACGGCCAACTAGCCACAGCTGCTGGCCATCTGATCACAGTTGATGGCCATTTACTACCCGAGCCAGCACCTTTCTATGTGAGGCCGAGAGCCTGGAAACTGTTTTTTGGGGTTTTGTCCACACACATAGTGAAACGCCAAATCAGGTTTTTTTAAAAGGAATAAATAACAATAAAAAATATGTTTACCTTAGAAATATTTAGACCATGGAGGTGCAGACAATTTTATGATTTCGCATTCGGTTTATACAGCAGACATTTCACCTACATGTATTAATTCTCAGTTTTGTTTCTTACACAAGATTCTAGAAACTCTCTTTTAAACAACTGTCATCAGGTGATTTAACTCTAATCAATGATCCTCTGGCCTTTCTATAGAACCCATTACTTTTTTTCCCTCTCTCTCTGCTCTGTGCGATCCCATTCCTAGCCCTCAAAAATGTTTATGAAGAAATTGTGAGCATAATTATAAAACATCCTGTTGTTTTGCATAAAATGGGGCAGTCTTGAAGAAAGCATTCATTTATTCACTTGTTACATACCTAATCTGTGTCTGCTCTATTCCAGGCACTGGCCTGGGTGCTGTGGAGATAGCAGTGGTTTAGAGGCCCCTCCTCAAAAGGAAACACAGTTATTACTAAACAAGTAAACATGCAAATGCACAAGACAAGCATTCATTGTGATAGAAGCTCTGAAGTAGTAAAAATGCTGATCAGGGAAACCGGCTGAAAAGATTGCATTTAAGATGAGTACAAGTAGCCAAGAGGGGGCAGTGGGGAAGAGGTCTGCGCAGAGAGTCAAGCAAACAGGAATGAGGTAGGAAAGAGGTCAGTGTGTTAGAAGAACAGAAGGTAGATCAATAGAGACACGGGATGAGAGACAGAGGAGTTCTAGATGAGTCTGGAGACATAAAGAGTCAGAGCATATTGGTCCTTATAGCCTGTGGTAGGAACTTGGGATTTCATTCTAAAGTATAATGGTTTTATGTAGGTGAAGTGACATAACCTGATTTATGCTCTAACAGGATAGCCTCCAGTGGGTGGAGTGAATGAGCAAGGCAGTATCAGCAACAGGAATAGGTGGGAGACTGGTGCAGGACCCATGAGGATGACGGAGCAGAGCTTGCACTGGGAAGAAAACTGAGCACTAACAACCATCGCATAGTTTACTGGAGCCCTTAGGTGTGGTTATCGGTGACTAACTTGGAAATCTCAATGTTTAGCTTAATATAGACACTTTTTTTTTCCTCACTGGGCATACATACCTTTAATTCTAAGTCAATAAAGGGGAAGTAAAAAATACCAAAGGCATTTAAGACGGCTTGCCTCCGGAGCTACCTACAGGACAGAACTGTTTGATTTGGAATGAGATGGGATATAGAGTTCCCAGCAGTGTGACTTAATGACTGAATTGTATCCACTGGATGGAACATTCACTCCAAGCCTTTCATGTAGTCATTGTGTTCTTATTTGCCCAGTGGTGAAATGGTCCATTATGTCAGCACAATGCTCTATCAACTCTCTTTTCACATCTGCCCTTCAGGAGGCTGGAGGGTTGGTGAGAGTTCAGGACATGGTAATGTTTCAGGCCTCAATTCTAGATCCCTTTTCCCACTGCAGGGACCATCGTAACCTACCTCTGTGCCCTACTTCCCCATCATCCTGCTATTATCCTGCCCCTTACTCTGGCCCAATTGGTGTAGAGGATAATGATGATGAAAATAATGATGTTAACTTTCATTCAATGACTATTTACTGTGTTTCAGACCTGTGCTGCCTTCCCTGCCTTATCTCATTTATTCCTTAAGGCATTCTCAAAGGTGTCTTTAAATTTAAAGGGCATAAACTATTCCCATTTTAACATTAAAACTGAGCATCAGGACACTGTGAATTGCCCAAGGCCATGGTGGACCAGTGGAACTGGGAAGGAAGGAACGAAATCTGAAGAAAAGACAGGGATGTGCGTGGACAGAGCTGAGGGAAGGTCGGCGTCTGAAATGTTGAGGTGCTCGCTTGCCAGGTGGATACAGGTGAACATGTGGGCCAGTCTAGTCACACTGACACTTGGCACTTAAATGAATCGTGCGGTCCTTAGAGACCAAACCAGATGCACCATTGCTTTCAAACTAATCGTTTTATTTCCTGGTGTAGGTCCACAAAAAATAACCAGTTTGGGATAAATTCCAGTCTGCTTGGGATAATTTCAATCATTTAAGAACCTCAGGCCTACCTAATAAGCCAAATCTCCCTCATAGAACATAACCTTTGAAGACTGTTTATACTCAAATTAAAGCACAAATGGTGCTCATCCAAATTTTCATTCAGTGTAATTTTGGATTCCTTTAGGGTATTTACCTTTGGCAGGGAAAGTAAAGCTGATCTGCATGGCCAATAAACAACAGTTGTTTCAGTCTGAACAGCAGGAAGGCTCTCAGTTAAATGAAGATGAAAATAACAAGTAAATTCAGCTTATATGGAGCTACTCCAAAATATGGACTGGGAAGGATATAATTAATAAGTCCGACATAAATCAAAATATTTATATTGTTATTCTCAGTGACAAACTATCGTCAATGGGATATATTAAATGCACTTGAGTAAACTACATGCTTCATAAAGCTGTTTCTCTCTTAGAAGTTACTGTCTACCAGAAGCCATTTTGCAAAATAATACAATTCTGTAGATATTTGATGAAAAATTACAGGTGCATGTGTGTGAGCACTAAAAACAACACAGAGTTAGCATGGAAAATTGCTAAAGACATTTCCATTAGTTCTCTATTAGAAACCCTTAGCAGTTGTAAAAAGGAGCCAGTCTCCTCAGCTAATGACTAGGGGGTGTACACATTAACAGCTTCGCATACATTTAGCCTTGATGTAGCTATTAGTTGGGTGTTAGGGGGTCTCAGAAGATTTGGAAATTCTGATTAATCTGAGCAAACTTGGAGAATAATGGGATCATGACATCTCCGGGAGCAGATGTATTCCGCCTGGCCTGTGCTCTCCGTGGCTTGGTTGCAGTGCTTGCTTGCTCGTCATGCTGAGGACTTCATCCAGCAAGTGTTTTTAATGTCTGCTTTTCCAGTCTTCAGGGCATTTCATTCTTGGCTGATTGCTCTTGTATTGTTTGCAGTGCCAAGTGAACCTGGGCCACTTGAAAAATTGTAAAAAAGGGAAATTGAGAGTTTTGCCTGTCTTAGGTGGGTGTAAAAGAATGTCATCAAGTTAAAATATTTCCTGAGTGCCTAGTATATGTCCTGCACAGTGTTGAGTCTTTGGGGGAATATGGGGAGGCATGGTGATGACCAGAAGGAAAAAACAGAAAGCAAAACAACCTGACTTCAACGTGGTCCCTCACATTGAATCACACACATTATATCCTACAACTCTTATTTTTCTATGTTTATAGCTGGGTTTTAGCCAGGGTTTGTTTGTTTTATTTATTTATTTTTTTTATTTTTTTAATAGAATAGACAAATTTGACATTTGAGATGATTTCCTCTGAGGCTTTCATTGTGGTACCTATAGGTTTCACTTTATTAATCAATGATAGGTGAGTGAAAACATGGAAATTGTGGATCCATTTTTTAGAGAGGGTTGAGGAATGTGTTTACTGGCTTTCCCCCATCACTCACCAACTTTGCCTTCTGCCACCCATCTGCCTTCTGTGTGGTTCCCAAGGCTAGTTAGGCCAACACAGCTGTTGTGTGTAAGTAGTCAGCCGGCCTGGCCTGTGGTGTTGTATCTTCAATGAATTCACGTCCCTGACCATTCTGGCCGTGGCTTCAAACCACCCCCAGAGGGCTACTGCATTTTATTGCCTACCATCTATTCATCTGCAAGAAAAGAATATTTAATCCTACACTCTGAGATGAACATGACTACTCACCTGCTTCCTCCATGCCACAAGCCCATCTCAAGACAGTGAAAACAAGCAGCATCAACTCAAAGTGTGGGTGAGGGACATGCCATAGACAGGGAAGTGAACTGGGAGCCAGATCAAACACTGTTCTAGTCTTGTCTTTGGGCAAACCATTCCTTTTCTAGGCTTCCATTTCCCTAGCCCTCATATTAGTCTCTTAAGAGACTCAGTGATCTCTTAAGGCACATCGTAAACATTTCATGGCTCTGTCATTCATGTCCGCAAAGATGTAAAATCAAAGAGAGGTAAATCGTTGTAAATAGTAACACCTAGAGTTCCATCAAGCCCAGTGCTAACATTCTAGACATGGGTCTCCTCCAGAGGGAGCTCCAGGGTCCATGCCATCCAAACCACCTAGATACCTGATACTAGACATACTAGCTATCTAGTGTTGAGGTATCTGGGGCTTCACACCAACGTAAGAGATAAACTTGAGATTCATCAGAAAATAAAGCAGAAGTGACAACAGGCAACTGCTACTTTTCCCTCCATCCAGGCCTTCTCTGAAGAGGCAGGTGGCCCTGAAGGTCACCAGGCAGATGTCCAGCTGCCCCAGGGGCAGTCTGATCTTGAACATCGCTGCTCACCTGATCTGAGCTTGCTAGCTGCCTGCAGCAGCAGTTAGGAGTGTGGCTCCTAGATGCAGCCTTTCTCTGCACTGACAGCTGCTGGCTGCCACTCTCTGCCAGGTGACTGTCCCTCTCAACAACAGCTGTGAGAGGGAAGAAAAGAGAGCGGCAGTGACCATAGGGCAGTTCTCTTAAAAATAGCTTCAGGGTTCACACTACAGCATACTGATTTGGCCTTTGGATGGATTTAATTTGCATAGTGCACTCAAGAATCCCCCAAACCCAGAGGAGAGAAAAGCAATATTTATTTAGGTCAAATGCAATATCTAGGACTAGTTTATAAAGAAAATAATTTAAAATCTAAGGTTTTATTCAGAGACTAAATTAGAGGAACTGGGAAGCAAGTGAAAGAAAAACATGTTGATGCTAATGATTAAGAGCAAAAACAATATCGTGTTTCCCCAGATATAAGACCTAGCTGGAGAGCTCTATTGCATCTTTTGAAGAAAAAATTAATATAAGACGCGGTCTTATTTTGCTATAAGACCTTATCTAACATAGTATAATAGAAGACCGGGTCTTATAGTAATTTTTGTTCCAAAAGATGCATTAGAACTGATTGTCCATCTAGGTCTTATTTTCGGAGAAACATGGTGATACCAAAGTAAGTGGGCAGTGTGGCCCAGTACCATTTTAGTCCATACGGGACGCAGTTTATCCTCTTTAAGTCTCATAACAACCTTGAAATGTTGCTTTAAGGAAACTGAGGTTCGCTATAGTCAAGTAATTTGCTTCAATTTGCACATTATTAGAATATCCAAGGAAGCAATGATTCCCTTAATTCTTTCTTTTTTTTTTTTTTCTTTCTTTTAAGGTCCAATAGTCATATGCTTCCCTTTCAGGGAGATGATCCTAGGATATTGTTTTGGTTCAAATAACTGCCCATATGGAGGAGGCCTTCAGGTCCCTTGTTAGTTTTACAGTGACTACTGCACACATTTCCTATAAAATTTGGATGAGCTCCTGAAATGTGAAAAAGAGAGAAAAGCATAACTAACTATGGTAGGCGGAATACTGGTGACCAGTATGTCCGTGTCTTAATCCTAGGAATCTATAAATACGTTATCTTCCCTGGCAAAAGGAACTTAGCAGATGTTATTAAGTTAGGATTTAGAGGGTATCCTGGATTCTTGGGTGAGTCTACTGTAATCACAAGGATCGTTACAAGTGGAAGAGGGAGGCAGAGAGAGTTTGAGTCAGAGAAGGAGATGTGACTACAAAAGCAAGGTGAGAGTGATACAATATGAGAAGGACTAAGCTTATCCTTACTATCTTTGAAGATGGAGGAAAAGAACCATGAACCAAGGAATGTGAACAATGTCTAAAAAAGGGAAAAGGCAAGGAAATGGAGTCTACAGAAAGGAATGCAGCTTAACAGCTTAATCAACACTTGGAGTTTAGCCTGGAGAGTCCCCACACTTCTGACCTACAGGACTGTAAGAGAATAAATTTGTGAGTTTTAAGCCATTGAGTGAGTTTGTAATTTGTAATACCAAATGATGGTATCTTGCACTGCTTATGTCTGAGAGCTTAGACTAGTTTTTGCCACCTCCTCTGATGTTGACATAGGCTTTCCCACCCACCCTCACCTGTCCCTTATCCCCATGTCACTCTCTAACTGGTCAGATCACATGGAAAACTACATATGCTGCAAGGTTGATTGAGTGTGGAGGATATTACATTTAAATATACCGCCTGAGAAATTCAGACTAGTTATAATGTTTTAACACAGGTTTTATACCATTATGCATAAATCATATTCTTTCTCCAGAACGAGGATGTCATGTTATTTCAGTCATACTATAGTAGCACCTCTGGGAATGCTGTGTATAAAAGTTTCCGTTAGAGTCTATAGGGTTGCCTAGTGTTTATTCTCATCTTGATTTGAACTTAGTATGCCACATCTGAACTACTCTGCTCAATGTAAAGGAATATATTCTTTCATAAAAGAGACCAAAGACCAGAAACAAACAATTAAAAACATGGTCAATAATACACTGATTTTGGCATAATTACTCCAGGTCTTCTCCATGTTAGGCATTTTTTTCAAAACAGTGCAAACTGCTCAAATTTCATCTTAAATTACTGCTCTCAGCCTAATATTTCTTAGTTACCTATTATTTGTAAATCTCAAATTGCTATATATTCTCTTGTTCTGAGGATGGATGAGTATTTTTCTTTTCTCAGTTGCATTTGAGTTGAAAGTGTAGACACGGTTTTTATCTAAACTACCACTTCATACCTTATCACCCAGTAAATGTACAGTCTGCTGTAGTGCCAATGACTAAAGCTGTTTTGATGATGTGAAATATGGGAGGAAATTTGCCTACAAGACCTGCCAACTTTGCTATCACTCAAATATATTCAACACCAATATTCAGTCTCACTGAATTATTATTGAAGCAAAGCTAATTCATCCTGGCCATTTCTATTCATACTTAGATGAGAATTTATAAGGCAAACAAGAATATATGTTGTGTTGTTGTATTAGCACCTGTTTTTCATTCATGTCTATCATAAAAGTTAGAAAGAATCACCTGGGTTGCTTATTAAAAATATAAATTCATGGGCCTCTCCCCATACCAAGTGATTCCTATTCTTCAAGAGTAGAGCTTGGAGAATCTGCATTTTTAAAAAGCTTCACAGATGATTATTATGTATTTTAAAGTTTTGGTCCACTGGGTTAGAATTTAATACAACCCTTCCACTATAATCATTCTCATTGGGTTGGTGACCAGTGAGTAGATGGATTGGTGTGGCACAGCCATATAGATTTCCGTGTGGCCCATGGGATGACCTAATGATAGCAAAACCATTGGAAATATCTGTAGGGAAACATAGCACTCATTACTTGGCTACACTTCCTTGGGCCGTAGCAAAGCTACGTTGTGAAAGAAGCTATGATATCCCACTGATCATCACCCTAGATGTGGCATCATCTGATAAAAAAAAAAAGAACACCCCTTTCCTTGGTTACTAATGGTAAAGCTCTTAGGTTGTAGAATGCTGTAATTCAGTACTAATTGGTTTGTTCTATCTTCGTTTTTGCAATTGTGTACTATAGTGAATTAAGTAGAATTAGTTTAAGATAGTTTTATTTTTCTTATAAAGAACATTTTATTGAAAAATGTTCATGACTTGCCACTATCATAGCAATCCTGCTTTGAAGAAGTGTTGCATGCTCTGAACTTCCTGCCAACATGGAAGCTCTGGCTTTTTGGACCAGAGGCCAGGATACCTCTATGAGCAGAATTGCCACAAAGGCAGCCAAGATGAGCTGCTCACCCAAAAGGGGTACTTACCTGGATCACAGTCTGCTCCTATCCAGGCCATCACGCTTTCTTCAATATCCTTTGTACTAGCACTTGCTCTTGGCCTTCCTCTCATCTCTGTGTCACAAAGACACATAAATTGAACTAAAAGTTCTCATGGATGATTCTTAGATAACATTTGCAAACTTTCTGTAGACTGGAAAGTGCTATGCAAAACAAAAGGTAGGTTGGACTTCCAATGAGAAGAGAATCAAGGTTTAGTGGTAACATATCTTCTTGCTGGTTCTGGTATTAAAGAGCTGTCCTAAAAATTCTGCTTTTACTTTTTTCCTTTTTTAAAATTGTTTTAATTATGTGAGTAATGTATACGTATTAATTGTGAAAAGAAATAGAGACTACAGTTAAACATAAATCTATGTATATACAAATAAAAATAGAGATTAATCATAATCCCACCAAGTAGAGGCAATTGCTAACATTTTCTTTTCTACCAAATTATATACATAACCTTCTATTGTATGATTTATAAAAGATATGTGGCTCTTCAACTCAACATAGATATCTGTATCTGTGGTTTCAACAAGTGACTGTTTTTTGACAAAACTTGTATATGAACATATTCCCCTTTTTCATGGCAGTATATTGTAGTATTAAGCACTGAGCCAAATTCCTTGCATTCAAATCGGGTTTCATCTCTAAATAGATGAGTGACCTAAAGTAGTAACTTAAATTTCCTGTGCTTTCATTTTCTAATCTGTATAATGGGGATAATAATAGCATCTATATCATCAGACTGTTGTGAGGATTAATTAGATAATTAATTATATGTTAAGTACTTAGAATAGTGTTCTACACATAGGGAATATTCAATAAATGTTAGCTGTTATTAATTCTGTTACTGCACATTTTTATTAAAGGAATTTGTTAATTGCAAATGTATTATATAATTTGGGCAAATCAAATCTCTTAGAATTAATCTATTATGTTGTCATTTTTTGCTAGGATCTGAAGACTAACAGGGAACGTAGAAGAAAAATAAAAGATGGGATACACATTTGAGATTTGGGTGGTGGTGAAATTGATTGGAACCATCAGAATTTTTCTTCACATTTTTCCCTACCAACTTCTGCTTAATACAGGAGGGAATAATATTAAGAATTTTCTCAGGTCAGTTACTGTAAGATTTTTCTATAATGTCTTCAGGAAACTCACAGATGTACAAACCTTTAAATGGCCAAACTTCAGAACGTAAAGCAGGAAAGATGGTGGCTGTTACAATGAACAGAGTGTTCATTTGCGCCTAGCTGTTTGATATGTGCCAATCAGTTAGGTAAAGAGGATACAATAAGAAAAAGAAGCAATGCTAATGATTTTCATGAATATCTCCCCTTCACCTCCAAAATGTCTCATTTTCTTCAAAGTAAAAGACAATGACTGAAAGTTTCTTGCAAAGTGGTGGTTGTACTAATTAGGCTTCACTATTTAAAACCATTTCTCAAAAACGATATAAAAAAACTAAAAGAGATCTGTCTGTATGCAATGATATACTTGTCCAATAGAAGCATATTTAGTTTGCCAATTTAATAAGAAATCTTATGATGACAAGTTCTGAAGAGTTTTTGCATGTTTGCTGCCTGCAAAAATGTGTCACAATTTGACCTGACAATTTTTATTTTTCTTTTTCAAGATAGTTGAAAGGTAAGCAACTTGACGTTAAGCTTATACATTTCAGGATATATTTTATTAAAAAAAAAAAAAAGGGTAAGGAACCAAAAGAACAATCTTCCAATATTTAAGTACTGACCTTACTTTAGTCTTTTCTCCCTTGTGTATGTTTTCTATGTAACTGAAAAAAACACCCTTTGTTCAAATCCAACAGAGTCATTGTATGCTGTTGGGTAAATTGTCATTCTTTCCAGGCCTCAGTTTCCTCATAAGACCATTTTGGGGTTAAAGGAAAATAATGTTTACTGCATCTGGCATAATTTCTGTGATGTAGTACACATTCAATAAATAATAAGGCTTAACTCTTCCTTATCTGTTGAGTCTTAAACCGTCCTTTACCTACTGTCTCTAAAATAAGTGATTTGAGTAAGCCCATCTTCTTAATTAAGCAAGCCAAGAAAATCCCCTTGAAATCTTTAGCACCAACCTCCTGAGACACAGAAGCTCATTGACAGAACAGTTCCATAATTATCTCTCAGTGTGACCTTTGGAAAAAATGATCCAGGTGCTCTTAAATTACAGTGCTGACAGTGGCATCAAACTATTGGGTCGGGCTGTTCATGCATCTCTATACAAAGACCACACTGATCACTGACAGAAAATGGAAGTCAATTTTTGCCTTTTATCTCCTATCATTGTAGAAAGAGGGTTCATGGAAAAAATGATGTAAGTGCTAACTCCTCTCCATTAGATTGGAACTATTTTAAACAGATGCTGAAATCAAACAACTGAGTCTGCTCTAGTTGTTTAAAAACTACAACTAACCTACTTGAAAATTATTGTTTTCTTTTCTGTCATTTATTGGTGTGGCAGCATATAGATGTGGCCAAAGTTAAAACACACATCTGCTTGCCAAATCCCCTAATATCTTTCAAGCGTAGCATTCATGTTGCCCCTCCAGCTTTACTACAGGATTGACCTTTACTTTAAGATATGCATTTATGAAATTATAAAGTACATCATTCCTAAAGGCAAAATAGGGTCATGCTTCTCAGAACTCCTGACTGACTGACTGTCCAGGAAAAGGGAACATGGCTCCTATTTACTCAGCTTCCTTACTACAGACTTCTAAGTTTCTGGTATATATGTGGTGTACAAGAGAGCTTTGCGAAAACAGCCTTTTAGGTTTGTGTCAAGTAGAAAAGATAGATGAAGTGCGTCTTTTTCATGTGACCAGGGTTTGTTCAGTACTAACAAAACCATATGCCCAACGCTGACTAAGAGATGGACGGGCTGCAGCTCAGCTTACATTTAGAAACCACATACCCCCATCATAACTATGAACTGGGAGATGAGAAGAAAGCTGCCAGTCACAGTGAGGTGTGGGGTAGGGCAGAGGTTATGGTGGCTGATGTTGGGAAGGATGTTAGATTCCTAGTCTAGACTGTGTTTAAGCCAGTATCTGCCTTTGGGGGAGTAGGCATGCCCCTATTTCTAAATTACTTATGGGAAATAGGCCAACTGCTCTTTTTCACATTTGTTCCCATAGTCTACATAACTTGTAGACCATTTTGAAGGAGTTTGTAAAGTTTTGAAGGAATTGCCTAGGGGCAAAATTAGTACTCTAAATATACACAAATATAGTTCATGATTTTTTAAACCTAAACTTATATGCCTTCTGAATAGTAATAGTAGTTATTATTAATTGTTACTAAGACCCTACTATGTACAAGACACTTGCATCTCATTTAATCTTTACAACATCCCTACAAGGAGAGACGGCATTTTTCATAAATTATCTATGAGGAAACTAAGCCTAAGATCATACAGCTACTTTCCAAATGTTACACTACATCACAATCTAATGGAGATTATAATCCCATTAGAGATTATACCGTGTTTCCCTGAAAAATAAGACCGGGTCTTATATTAATTTTTGCTCCAAAAGATGTATTAGGGCTAAAGTTCAGGGGAGGTCATCCTGAAAAGTCATGCTAGGGCTTATTTTCCAGTTAGGTCTTATTTTTGGGGAAACACAGTACCAGAAGGAAGGAAATATCTGTGTATAATCTTCAGAAGTTGAAGATAGACATAAAAATCTTAGTTTCTCCATTGCTGTTCTTAAAAAATTCATGTAAGTGTCTTTATCGTAGGTTTATGGCTACAGTTGAGCACAAAATTTCTCGATTAATTAGAATTAATTATGTCACATATTGCCTAATTTCTTGGCTGAAACTCTGAACAAAGGTACAACACAATACTTGGGAAGTAAAATTCTAAACAAAATGTGATAGCCCTTTGATTTGGAATTTCAACTGTGGACCAATTATTGAAGGTCTCATTGCCTTACTACTGTGACTTGTTACACCATGTACACACTTTCCCTTTGTGCTGTAATGAGAAGGTGGCATAACATGTTCTATTTCATTTAAAGAGTTTATATAGGTAAAGTAGGATTTAGTGGCCCATGTGCTCAATTTGACACCTTTTGTGAGAGCTAACTTCATTTTCTTTGAAGATTCAGAAGTTATTTATGTAATTGCTATCTCAGAGACACAGCAGTCGTTTTAATACCTTTATTTGTCAAGTGTTTTCACCTCTTTATTCTTGAATATACTCTACTTTGGAGCCAAGAGGGGATCATGTGAGGATATTGAATATAACCTGCAGGAGGAGTTTTGTTGATTTTTTATACTTATATTCTGATGTATTCAGTTCCTGAATCAGGTCATTTAGCAGATCAGGACAGTGATATTTACCCTGAAGTAAAAGACGTATTTCCATTTCTTTTATAACTTGAAAGTTAGCTTTTGGATTTGAAAATTTGAATCTTTTTACTTTAACTTTAGGTCTCATTAAAATTTCAGAAACAGAAATGAAAAAAACCTATATATAGCTTTTTATTTCACACAGCAGTTAGCAACAATAAAAGTCAAGAAATACTCTAGGCTGTTCACATTTCTTCCTCGCCTATGGGAAATCTCTTTCGGTGGATTTTTACCCTGTGTCTACATGAGGCAACCCAAATGTCTGCAGCAGCTAAAAGCCTCAGGAGATAACTCTAGCAATCGGCCTTAATTATGGAACTACTTTCTGTGACCTTGCCATTTCCTGATGCTCTCATGAAGAGACATTTCAGTTTGCCATCTTCAGCAGTTTGATCCAACAAAGTACCTCACAGGTGTTTGCTAAGGCAGGAGAACTGGTGTGGCCTCCCATCTCTGGTGTCTGAACTCTTAAGAGTAATGTTGGCTCGATCACCCTAGTGGTAGTGAGGTTTAAATTGCAGTTGCTGTCAACAGCATTCATTCTTGCTTAGGCGACTTTCTTAGGTTTGTCTTTTCCTCTTCCATTACTTTCACCTTCATCTAAAATCACATCATCATGCTAGACGACAGCCATAGCTCCCTCTGCACTTTTGTCTTCAGTCTCTCCCTATCTCTGCGTCATCGTGTGTAGAATGAGTTCTGTTCTTCCTAAAATAATGTTCTTGTCATGATACTACCCTTTCCAGTTGCTGTCTATTTTATACTACACATACGTTTGGCCATAATCGTTCTCCACAATCAAATCTTCTGCTTTTTACATGTTCACCTTTTTGCACGTCTGCTCCAGTCAGGCTGTTTTCCACATGATGTCCTGTCAAGATAATAATTGATCTGTCTTTAGTGCTTTCATTTTTTCTGTTCCCTGTCTCAATCTCTGAACAGCCTCTACCTCAAAACATGTGCCTGGACTGCCCTTCCTTCCCTCTCTCCACCCTTAAACCCTATCACAACGTTAAAGCCAAAGCTTTTAGACCAGCACTGTCTGATAGAAATATAATACGAGCTATATATATAATTTTAACTTTTTGAAAGCTATATTTAAAAAGGAAAATATAAACAGGTGCAAAAATTGTAGTATTTTAATGTAACCCAGTATATTAAAACTATTATTTCAACACATAATCAATATACAAATTATTAATAAGATATTTCACTTTTTAAATAAAATCTTTGGAAACAGTTTTGTCTTTACACTTATATAGCACATCTCATTGAGACTAGCCACATGTCAGTCATGTGCTGAGTTGCTCCCATGGGATTAATGGCTACCATACTGGGTAGGACCGTTAGAATATGTCAGGACATACATTTTTCTTTTCCTTTGCCTTCTTGTCCCTATTTTTCTGACTACCCACTGGATATGTCTGCAGGGATGCTTCTCAGACTCGTCCAGCTCATCACATCCAAGGAGACCTCAAGAACTTCTTTGCATTCCTCATCCCAACACTATCCATGCAAATCCCTGGCCAAAAACCTTCCAGTCATTGGTAAAATTCCCTTTCTTCATTCTAAGGGGCCTGTCATTAATAACATATAAATGTGTTCTGCCTTGTCGTCTATCCTGTATTGCCCTTGTTTCATATTTTATTTTTGCATCAGTGAAAATCGTATCACTGAATTTCACTTCATATACAATGATTCCTCATTATCTATCTAATCAAGCCTGCACTCCCCAGTGTGTCATAAGGTCCTTTCTGCCCTGGTCTGTCTTTCTAGCTATAACTTCTGCCCCCTTCTCCCTCTATACCATATGCTGCAGTTATCCACAAGTTTTATAACTCCTCACACCTTACCTCATTTTATGCTTTCCTGACTTAATAACTGCCATTCTTATACCTAGGAGGCCTTTTCTCCCAATGTGTGTTCTTTTCTTTAAAAACTCTTCTTCCTCTACTAAGTGTCAGCTCAAACATTATCTCCTCTTCAGAGTCTTCATTCTTCCATCCAGAAAGTGTTTAAATGCGTCTTTTGTTTTAGACTTCACCATCTGTATTGCTTTTTAAAAAATTTTCTTACTCCTCCTAATGGAGTAAGACTTATGAATTCTTTGAGAGTAGAGTAAGTGTGTGTTTATCTTTGTATCCCTAACACCAAGCAGTGCCTGTGACATAGATCACAGTAGTTCAATATGTGGATGTTTGCTTTGATGAGGAAGGCATATTGACCTCACTACATGGCTTGATACTTATGTGCTCTCTGATACTTTAGAAATATTATTTTTGTCCTCCCTGCTGAATTATAACCTACTTGATAACAAGGTTCTATGAGGTCAGACAATTAAGTTCGTGAACTCATCCTAGAAAAAGTGCTACATCCCTCATTGCTGAATATCACTACGGTCACCTTCGCAGTACTCCCCTTGGGGAGCTATGCACCAATGCCAGTGTCTAGTCCACCCTTCAAAGCCATTTTGGAACTTTTTCTGGAATGGCCATCAGAGCTGTCATCCTGAATGTCATAAAATGTCTTCCTTTCAAGATTTCCTTTATCTTCGGGTAAAGAAAAACGTCATTGGGGGCCAGATCAGGTGAGTAGAGAGGGCGTTCCAATACAGTTATCTGTTTACTGGTTAAAAAACTCCCTCACAGACAGTGCCCTGTGAGCTGGTGCATTGTCGTGATGCGAGAGTCATGAATTGTTGGCGAAAAGTTCAGGTCATCTAACTTTTTCACGCAGCCTGTTCAGCACTTCCAAATAGTAAACTTTGTCCAGTTGGTACAAATTCATCATGAATATCTGATATCAAAAAAAAGTTCATCATGAATATCTCTGATATCAAAAAAAAGTTAACATCGTTGCAACAGGTTCGCGAACTTGATTGTCAGACCTCGTATGTCTTGTTACTCATACAGTATTTGCCAGGTAAAAGTTAATTTTAGAAATATATAGATACCAAGTCTCATTAACTTAGTTCAACCAGAGGAATACCTTCCTGGTAAGGAGTGACTGGTATAGTCTCAGAGATTCACCTCCATCTTTATGGGCTCTATCTCTCACAGGTCAAATAAGATGGAAATGAGTATCATCCAAATTGCAGACTTTGGAGCTACCTTAGAAGAGAATGCAGAGAATAATGGCTAAGGATTTTACCTGGACACTTTAGGGATAGATAATGGAATACATTTATTTCATCAGTCATCATTCAACTGTATTTATTGAGTGAAAAAACGGGGTCATTAACTACAATCTCAAAGTCAAAAATAAGAGGTCTATGTCTGTTTCAATTTCTTCACCCTCCATGAAGAAACTGTTACATAAATTATGTGTTACTATCATAATTCTTATTCGAAGAATATATATGTTCCTCATAAGAAATAATCCCATAGTATGAACATACATATACATGTTAGCTCTTTATGAGGAAAAATCATTGTTACCTTTTCAATATAAGGAGATAGAAGTACTTATAATTGTGCATCACTTAATGATGGTGATACATTTGAGAAATTTGTCATTAGGCTATTTAGTTGTGTGTGAACATCACGGAGTGCACTTACACAAACCTAGATGGTATAGCCTACTACACACCTAGGCTGTATGATTTAGCCTGTTGTTCCTACGCCACAAGCCTGTCTAGCATCTTACTGTACAAATCAACACAAGATTAAATCAAGTACAAGAGAAAATGATGCAATCAAAAACACATGATAAACAGAAGATGTATGAGGTGTAACAAGGCATATTGTAGAGCAAATGTTTTTTTATAATAACTAGAAACAATATACTCTAAAGTGATGATAAAATGTATAATATAGTAAATACATAACCCAGTAATATAGTCGTTTATTATCATTATCAGTTATTATGCGCTGTACATAATTGTGTGTGCTGTACTTTTATACAACTGGCAGCTCAGTAGGTTTGTTGACACCAGCATCACCACATACCCATGAGTAATGCGTTGTGCTACATATTATGATAGCTGTGATATAATTTCATTAGGTGATAGGAATTTTTCAGCTCCAGTATAATCTTAATGGTACCACCATGGTATATATGGTTCTCTGTTGGCTAAAATGTTCTTATACAGAGCATGACTCTAGGTGTTCCCTGTTCCTTATTCACCAGTCGAAACACAAATGTATGTGTCTGGCGCTTCTTTAGGTTCTGCCCATTTATGTTGTGATTGATAGTTACAGAAGATGACTAGATAAATCTTTCCAATCTTACTCGATGGGATTAGTTTTTAAATGCTCAATAAAACAATTTCCCTTGCCCTCTGATACTATCTAGAGAGCAGGAAAGCCCTTTCCTGGTTGGAGGACATCATAAAAACAATGGTAGACACTATCAATTTAACATTATGGATTGAGAAAAGTCTCTCTTAGCTGTAATAAGTCTGAGGATAAGTCTATACTTATATTAACAAATTATATGTGAAGACTGCAGTTTCTTTCACATCTCTGGAAGAAGAATAAAACCCAGAAGGAAGGCATGACAGTTTATCCCACTTAAAAAAAAAAGAAATAAAAATAAATATATATACATACATATATATTTTTTCCCCCAAGAAATTTAACACTTGCTGAAAAGTTTCCAAATTGGTTCACTAATTATACCCTTAAAACAGCTTCCCCTAAAACTAGGAAATTAACATTGGTAAAACACACCCAACTAAACTTTAGACCTTATTAAAATTCACCAGTTGTTTTGTTTTGCTTTGTTTTGTTTTCTTCCCCTAATGCTGTTTTTCTGTTCTAGGATCCAATCCAAGATCTCACATTACAATTAGTTGTGGTGTCTCCTTAGTCTACTGCAATTTGTGACAGTTCCTCATTCGTTCCTTGCTTTTATGACCTTGACACCTTTAATGAGATCTGGCCAGTTATTTTATATAATATCTCTCAACTTAGGTTTTTCAGGTGTTTCTTCCTGATTCAATTGAGATTATTATATACTTTTGGAAAGAATACGAACAGGTAATATTGCACCCATCTCAGTGCATTCTATCAGGGGTACATGATGTCTATATGTATTATTACTGGTGATATTAACCTTGATCACTTGGTTAGATAATACCTGCTGAATATTTCCACTGTAGAGTGACTAATTTTCTCTTTCTAATTATGAATATCTTGGAGGAGATATTTTCAGTCAATGCTAACATTCTGTTTCTGCTCAAACATTTGTTTTTGATTTTAGCATCCATTGATGGATGTTGCCTGCAACTGTGGTGTTTGCCTAATTTTTGCATTTCCCTCAGATGGCTGTAATATCAATTTTATTATTATTTTTCTATCTTTCTTCCCTAAGATAACATATTGCTACATCTAGTTAGCCCCCAAGAGAAGAGTTAATGCAAAAGTTGATATATTTGCAGAATTGGTTAGTGCACTAAAATTTTTAGACCTGCTCATGTTAGTTTGTCTTAGTCTTTGTCTATCTGTCCATCCATTCATCTATCTTTCTAGTTATACATTCATATCAATAAACTCATGATAATAGAGGGTCAAGTTATTCAAACCATGTCTCATTTACTTAGCCAAATATTATGGCTGGTAAGTATATATCTCTCATCTTTCAATATTGCCTGGATAAGATGAGGCATATATTTGTACCTTAAAAGCCAATCGGAGTCTTGGAAGTCAATGCAAAGAGAAAAAGAAAAGAAGGGAACTAACCCATTCCTCTTTTTTGTACACCCTTTCATTGTATTATCTGAAGAGCCATTTTTATTGAGAAGTAGTTAATATATATTGCATATAAATTTATAGTGTACAGCATGATGGTTTGATTCACATATATTGAAAATGATTACCACAGTAGGTTCAGCTAATGTCTAGCACCTCATATAGATACAATAAAAGAACAGAAAGAAAAGGAAAAAGGAAAATAATTTTCTCCTTGTGATAGGAATTCTTAGGATTTACTCTTGTAACAATTTTCCTATATACCATACAGCAGTGATAACTACAGTCATCATGTTGTAGATTATATCCCTAATACTTATTTAACTTAAAACTGGAAGTTTGTACCTTCAAACTACTTTGTCAGCTGACAGATGTTATTGATGAAAGGAACAGGCATGAGGGAAGGGAAGGGAAAGGAGGGGCGGAGGGATGGGGAGGGAAATAAACTTGTTCAGGGCACAAAGAACATCTGCAAGTAAACAAAAGAAAAGAGATTCCTGAGAGAAGCATAGGAGTCCACCAGGTTTATTTTAGTACCACATGGCAGCTGAATAGAAAGCACATATCTAAAGTTACAGGTATTTTGCTTGGGTTTATCCTTGTTTTCCTTTCTTCTTTTGTTGAAGTAGGTAGACTAGAATACCAAAAGAATCAAATTGAAACATCAAAGTAAACAAAAGGCAATCAATACATAAATATGTTAATACAAGTTCACACAAATTTTCATAATCCAGAGGTAACCATATTAATATTTTTGTGCCTATGTATTTACCTAAATATTTTTTCTTTCATAAATATCTTTCATTCATTTTATAAATCTACAAAAATAAAACTATTTGGTGTTGTCTTTTGTGCTTACAAAAAAATAGTAGTTGATCTGTGTTTATCTAATTTAGAGATATACATGTGCCAAACCATGGTGGAAAGGCATATTGGTTTCACATATAAACACCAAATAAAAAGACTTAGGATCAGATCTTCAAAACTGCAGACTTCAATCTGTTGCTGGCAACGTGGAAAATATTACTGCAGTTCTAAGATAGGTAGCAGCAGGATTTATTCATTTAACATTGGTTAAAGATTTTCTTAAGCAAACGAAGCCAACTTGTATATGATATATAGTATTGCATTACATAAATATACTTTATGCATAAATATGTGTATATATGTAGTAACTGTAGGATATTATGTGTATATGTTATATGTATATTATATATCGGTAGATACAGTAAGTAATATATAGTATTTTTTAATCTGCTCTTTTCACTTAGAAATACATTATGTGCATCCTTGCATGCCAGTGAATATAATTCAGCATTATTTTTAAGGGTTGTTATTATTCCATTGTAATGAGGTTCATTAATTTATTTAAAACCTTTTATTCACTAGCATTTGATTTTTGGCTCTAGTGTTTGCTATGACAATCTTTTGATGAATGTATCCTTGTGGAGCTGTTGAGTCAAAGGATCTGTCCATTTGTTTACAAATTTCTAAAATCATCCTGTAGGAACATGGTTCTAATTTACTCTCCAACCAGCAGTATATGCATGTGCTAGACGTGCGACACCTTTGCCAAATACTGGTATTGATGTAGATAATGTTGGATCTGCAGGCAGTTTCTGGGTGCAAACCAGGATCCTGTCTCGTGAAGCCAAAGAATGGACACAGGGACCAGAAGAGGCAACAAGTTTTAAAAAGAGGATAGTTTGTTAGAGGCAGGAGAAGAGGTTTCAGCTCCTGAGCGGGAAGGGGTCCCGAATGGGGGTGCCCACTGCTCAGGCAAAAGGCTTTTACTTTTATACTTTCCTGCCTGCTTGGGGAAGGGGGCTGGAGCCTTCTAATAGAATTCATCCATTAGGTTTTTCCTGTTTGCTCATCCTGAAGGGATTAACGAACCAACCCATTCCTATCTATCAGATCTGCTCCTTTGTTCAGCCATAAGGGATTTGAGATTATCTATTAACCTTAAGGCAGATTCTCCTGTCTCTTTCCTGGAGTGAAGGAGACAGACATTCCAGGGCCTGGAGTTTCAGGATATGGCTGCTTTTTTGTTTATTCCACCAGGGACCCCCCTGTCTACCTAGCAACCATACTAGCTAACCTGTCTCAGTATCAGAGCTCTTTTTAAATCTTTTTGCTAGGAAAAGAATTCTTTTATTTTGTTACTCTGTTTTCTAGTGGGTTTGAATATTGCCCCCTGTGTTTCTTGGCCATTTTAAAATATACTTCTCTTAATTGCTTTGCTTAACTTACCATCCTAATTTTGCAGAAAAAAACGTGTTTCTTCTCTAAATTGATCTCTATCATAATCCTTCCTCACTCACAGCAGCAACCTTTAACTCAACCTTGTATCACTTCCCCCATTTACTCAATTCACAGTTTTTATCCAGAATAAGCAACACTCAGTATCCATTGTCT
Organism: Rhinolophus hipposideros; assembly: GCF_964194185.1. NCBI lineage: Eukaryota > Metazoa > Chordata > Mammalia > Chiroptera > Rhinolophidae > Rhinolophus > Rhinolophus hipposideros. The sequence goes on from NC_138051.1 coordinate 42,742,431, forward strand.
TTAACTACTGCATGCTCTTTCAAAATAAGAAGGCAGGGTAGAGGCTTTTCAGATCCAAGATCTGTCAGTACTGTTTCGTTTCACAAATTCTAATGAATTTTGACAGAATGCCTACCCTTTCAAATGGATTACCTACCAAGGCTTCTTCCCCAAGGTGAAAACAACCTTAAACGCTCTTTCCCATTTAAATTGCCCATATGCTGCCCCTCTGGCCACCAATGCATTTCTTAGTATCCCTGCTTCATTCACTTGTGGTGTCTGGTCTAAACGTTCAGTGTCTCCATTTACCACGCTGTTTCCTTTCCTGTTCCTCCTCTGCACCAAGAGTTGCCAAGTCTTTAATGAAAGGACTGATTTACATCTTGATATTTCATTTGTGATTGTTATTTCATCTTTAGGGCTTCCTCTGTAACCAAAAATAAAATCTAAAAATTGCTCATAAGACTGAATTTGCTGGCTCAAGCAGTTGCCCAAGTACCAGAAAAAGAAACAACAAAAACACCAAAAAAAAAAAACACCCCAAAACAAATAAACAACAACAATAACAAAAAACCCATATCATATAAGTAGTTATTAGAGCCAGCCCAGGTGATTGGATTTGGATTTATAAGAAATGCAGAAGATTTTCCAGAAAAATGGCTGCTATTAAATTTCTTTTAACCTTAGGTGTCCAAACCAAAGCTGCTGTCCACTCTTCCTTGTGAAAACCTTTCTAAACTGTGATGCATTAGAGAAGAGCTCTCACATGAGAAACCATTATAGAAACAGATTCTCTAATGCAATTTTCATTAATTTCTTTACTGCCAGGCTTGAAAATAATGGGAATTAAATTCTGTCACAATCATGCTTAAAATCTCAAATCAGAGCAATTGTAAAGGGAATCACAGACATGTTATAATAAACATCATTTCACTTTACTTATGACAATAATGCCTGTACTATTAACCAGTGCAGCAGTCATACTAGTATTCCCAATCAGAAAGAAAAAGGAATCCTTTCATACCATCTGGCCTAGCCTGTTAAAAGCATTTGCTATGCATATTTGTGTTCAAAAATTTTGCTTTTCTAATACATTCACTTGGTGTGTGAAGCTCAGAATTGCAAACAGGTCGAGTACATCTTTCTCTTCCCCATTCTTAAAATGTGCTTGCAGTCTTCAGTTAGGTTGCAGCCTGGTTTATATTTACATTTTCGTTAGTAAAGGCTGAGTTGTTTATAAGCAATGTTGCCATGTGAACCTTGAAGATACATTTGACAGGGAATTTTGAAAGTGCCAAGCTGAAGCTCAGAAAGTGGGAATCTGTTTTGTAACATGTTCGTTGTTAAGCACTGGTTGTTGAAGGAAAATCGACTTCCTTAGAATATGTTTGTGCTTTAGTAATTGGGGTTTGTCATTTTCAAGGGAGAAAGAGATTTTTCCTATGACAGATTAATTCTCTTCGCCCACTCCACCCACCCCTCCCAAAGCCACACAAGGCTGGTTATTCCATGGTTGTAGTGGGTAGCCACTGACACCTCTCTGGAAAATTCTAAACACATATCCCAGATTCTGGGCCTATGTCCTGGACATTTGGAAGTGCCATTTCTAAGAGACAGGCTCCCAGGGCCAGAGTTCTATGCCAGTTTACCCCATGACAAGATTCATCCCGGCATTAGGTTCTTGCTGTCTGTAGTGAGATCATGCCCCTTGGGGGATCAGGTGTTAGTTATATCAGTGATGCTGGAGCCTTTGGGAGGCAGATTCTGTGTAGATGCTGTATATATGCTGGTGTCCGTCGGTGCTGGGTTTGTGTCCTGGCTCCCCACTTACTAGCTAAGTGAACTTGGGTGAGTTGTTTAGCCTCTTTTTCTGAAGTTTCCTCACCTGTAAAGTACTGATAACAACATCTAACTCATAGCATTATTATAAGAATTAAATCAGATAATAAATGTAAACTACTCAGCCTAGAGCCAAGCACATGATAAGACGATACAAATAGTAGTTGTTTTCATTACAGTAGTAACCTTGCCCTCATATATTCTAACTTTTTTTGTTAAAATCCACATTTGAGGGATCATTCTGCTCTATTAATCATATGTTAGGTATGAATAGACACATTTGTGTTTGAATTGAAAGTTCAGGTAAAATTACTGTATGTTTCTGTTTAAATATTTTAAAGCTTTTTATGAAGATATGTTATCTTTGTATTTACATACAAGCTTATTCAAATAGTACATTTTGTCTCTTCACTTGTGAGTTAAAGGTAGAAAATATGAATCCAAGGTAAATATTAGGTCGGATGCAAGCAACAATAACGGAAATGATTCACTTAGTTGAGAAATTCTTTCCTCATTAACGAAAGGGAAAGTATGATATGTTGGACTAGGAAATACTCTGAGAATGCTCCCTCTGAGAGAAGGGTTGCAGGATTCTCAATGTTTAGATACTCAGCAGGGCTTTGCAGGCAAACTAAGACCTTTTCTGAGAGGCAGCGCAGTGGAAGGAAGTAATATTTATTGAACACTTACTAAATGCCAGAATCAAGGTACTTTTAATCTTTTCTTCATCTAATTTTCACAGAATTATACCTGTGATATTTGTTATCATTATCTCCATTTCACAAATGTGGAAAATGAGGCTGACTAATTTGTTCATGTAAAGTAAATAGCAGAACCAGGATGTGAATGCAGGTGTGCTAGCTTTCAAGTGTGTACTCCTTAGAGGATAGGTCTTAGCTCACAGATCTGAGGGAAACTGCAGAACAAATTATTAAAATCTGATAATTCAGGCACAAAGACAAAACCAATCTTGATTCTTGATTCTGTATGCCTTAGATGGAACAAAGGAAGCAGGAAACAATTTTTCTCAGGATAACTCCATCACTAGTATGCAAGTTTTTCTTTGATGCCAAGCTGACATGAATTCTAAACTCTTATCCAGGAGACTGTATCATAATACTTGGGGAAGCTTTTTCAAAACACTGAAGACTGAACTCTCTGCCTGAAAATCGTGATTGTTTTCTACCCAGAAGACACAAATATGCTGTTGGGCAATATAGCAGAGATTCCTGGGAGAAGGAAGCTTTCTGCAATGTAGATCAAGGTCCCAATCTGCCCTTGAAGGCATCAAGGCCATCTGAAGGCAGAAACAGTGGAGAACACCTCAACTGCTGTTGGTTAAAGGGCAGCATTTGCTTTAGCTCATCCTCGGAGCATCTGCTTGTCCTCCTACAGGCCGGTGGCCAAAGCTTGATGTGTGGCCGCTGTGGTCAGGCCTCCAGCTCACATCCTACCTGTATGTACCTGATCCACTTTGATGCTGCTGGCCAGCCTCTGTCTTCCTCTAACCACAAGCTGTGGCACACCCCTTACCTACTGGGGTCCTCATCCTCTCACCAACACTGTGCTGAGTAGGAAGGAAAGAAGTGGCACACCAAAGAGGTGACAACGGATTCTACATCAAGGGAAAGATTCTTATGCCTGTTTTATCACTTCAACCTTTGGTATCTTGTCATTTAATTATTCTCTCTTCTGCCAAGTCATTCAAGTATGTTTTCATCAATCAAGATATAGTTCATTCATTCAGAAAATCTAAACTTCTTATTTCATGATTCTTTCAGACAAATTATCTTGGAGTAGATTTTCATCACTCAGGATTAAAAGCTTATTCATTCTTCCAGCAAAAAATTTGAGAACCTAAAATGTGCTTGGCACTGTTCTCGGTGCTGACCATACACTGTTATGTTAAACAAGACAGATGAGATTCTGTCCTCATGGAGCTTTCCAAATGGCGAGCGAGACAGAGTGGCCCTAAGTAATTTCAAGCATTACAAACACTAGAGAAAGGAAATACAGGGTGTTTTGGTGCAGTAGAAAGAACTGAGGGGTCAGGGAAAGCTTGGTGGAAGGGGTGTTTAAAGTGAGTGGAAAAACATCCTCTTACTATTTGCTTACTCCCTTCATTCATACGCCATGTAGCTAACAGCATGAAGCCATAACAAAGGCATCATGGTTTTTGTGGTGGCACTATATATACTGACTATAAAATATATACATAAGAAAATAAACAGGCTTATAAATTTTTTGCCTCGTTGTCTCAAGCCATTGAAGTAAAATTAATGATGGAATATTTCAGGTGAAGTAGAGTAAATTGTGATTTATCACAACTCTAATGGTTGTGATATTAGAAAATGTGCACTGTTTGAGTGACTTTAGGCACTCTGCCTCTTCCCTTCTTCTGTATTTCTTTTCATTCCTTTCATAGCAGTATTTCCTTTAAGAATGATCCTCAGACCTACCTCAGAATTCACTTAAATGGTTGCTAAAAATGCAGTTTCTTGGCCTTTACCACAGATTTACAGAACCAGATTTATTTAGGGTGGGGACTGTTTGCATTTTTAATTAGATTCAGAAACATTTCTCTTGCACACCGAAGTTTGAAACAATGCTTTAGAGTCATAGCTTTCTACTATTGTCTCATTAATGTAGTCACCATTGCCTCAATCAGCTGATAAAGATGCTGTTTAAGAACTGCAGGCTGCCTATGCGACCAGCATTACGCCTCCAGGTTGCCAACGTGGTAAGGTGACAGATTAGGAGAAAATAGAGCTAAGCTACTCATCCTATGCTGCCTCTATTTACATTAGCCCCTTGGCTGGCCATACATGTACCCCCTCTCTCCCAGGCACCCATCTCTCACATACAACATGTCCACGATTTCTTATTGCATTGCATTTTTATATTCTGCTTTTCCCATTTTATTCGTGTGTGGTTTTTTTTCCTTCCTTTTGGGCTCGCCTATGATTGTGCGCATGTGTATGTTTGCATGCAACTGTAGAAATGAGTGATGTCTCTGTGTATGTGTGCATACCCATGTGTATGCTCATGTGTGTGTTGTTTGTGTGTGAATGATGTAGGTGACTCATAGTCCGTTGGTAATCAAGCACTCCACTGTTTTACTGCCTAGGCTAAGACATTCAGGGAAAGGTAATATATCGTTGAAAGGATCATCAAGTAGGTCAGAGACCTACAGGAGTTGTCTAGGAATGGTAATCACTGATGGATCGGCGAGACTGGTGTGGCTGAGAAGGCAGGCACTAAAATCACAATCTCTGCTTCCACATTTTCCATGTTCTCAACTTCACTGAGGAGCACATTGGAGTTGTATATGGATGAGTGGGCCACCGGCCATGGTTTTAATATCAATCTCAGTCACTACTACTCAATTCAGTCAACATTTATTGAGTTTCTACTGTGTGCCAGAAACTGTGGAACTACAAAGATAAATAAGACACGGTCTCTATCTTCATGGACTACTGAGAGTAAGCTGCAGAGGCGACCATACAAAATGTTAGGGGATCTCAGAGGTAGCCATAATTTTCTTGAAAGGTCAGGAAGTTTTCTTAGTGAATGACTTGAAAGGTGGGCTTCAATGGAGGCTTTGTAAAATTCCAAGTAGACAAAAGAGAGAAAGAGTTTCTGATTAGGGGACATGAGAGGTAGACACGTACAAGGGCAAAGTATAACTATGGGTGTGAAGAATTCTATGCCATGCTGGGACCCGTGGCCCCTTTATGTTCCACAGTCTTGTTTGTGTTGGCCAGTTTCAGTCCTTAGCTGTGTGGTTAGAGCATTAGGATCAGAATAGTCCAAGTCATAAGTTTAATTTCTAATCCAATCCCATGTCTCACTGACAAATTCTACTTGCCTTTAATTTCATAATGAACTCTACCCATGTTCTAAGCCACAGTGAGGAAGGGTCGCCATAGGAAACTCTAGATGTCTCCTGGAACAGTTCACCTCTTGGCCACATTATTTTTGTATTTTAATTTCCTTGAGCTAACACGTATGAGCTTTGAGTTTATCAAGATCATCCCTTTTTCTGTGCTTTAAAAGCATGGGCTAAAAGGAAATAATCTGACATGTGTGCCAAGATATATATAGAAGGATTTGATGCAGCATTATTTATAGTAGTGAAAAATTGGAAATTAAATTTCAAACAATTTACTTAAGCAAATATTATACATTCATATGATAGACTATCATGCAACCATTAAATCACATTTTTAATTATATGGGAAAATGTTTATTGTACACCTTGGAGAAAACAGAATACAAAACTAAATGTATAGTATTATACCTAGTTTTGGAAAAGCTAATGCATGGACATATGTATAAACATGGGAGTGTGGAGACGGAATTATATTTAAAAAAAAAAACGCAAGAAAGCAAAACAACAGTAGTATCTTTGGATGGTAGAATCACAGGTAATTTTTATTATCTCCTCTATGTTTTTCTACATTGTTAAATTTTCTATAATGAAAATATTTAAAAATACACAGACTGGGGGTGAATGAAAACAGAAACCAAAAATAGATATGGAGTAAGTGTTTTTGTCACTAGCCATTATGAGAAGAGACAACAGAAGAAAACATATTAATGGCGATAACCTCTGTTTTTCGTCACTTAACACATTTCCTGTTCTCATATTGCACCAGCAGCAGCTTGATGTGGTGATGATTGAATCAGTTACAGTCTTGGAACAAGGAGCTCAGTGACACTGTCCTGCCTTTGCCCTAAAACGACACCACAACTTTGGCAGGAAACTCACCTCTCTTTCTCTTATTATTCTTCCAGTGTGTTAGTGTTTTGAATGAGAAGTGCTGAGGCTATAGTCTGTTTCTAATTAGCTTATGTATCTGAAGGGTGAGTGTAAATGGCATTAATGCACCTAACAAGACCTATCTTTGGTAATTCTACTTTTCCTTAACTAATAGCACTACAGAGTGGGGTAGTGCCAACAAACACTGCCCCCTTGTTTACATAATAACTAAGGTTTAATTGGTTTGTGCATATTTATATGACCTTGAGTGGAGATGAAAAGACACTTACAAGATTAAAGAAACTCTCAGGTTGCCATCCTGCTCTGGACGTGTCAGCCAAGGAAGGGCACTGGAAGGCAGGCTGTTGAAACAGTCCAAACAATGAGTCCATGAAGGAAATGGGTCTGGGCCCTGACAGCTTATTTTTAAGCTCAAGGCTTTCACCTGATTGTCTGTTGTTGAGGTTGCGCAACTGGTTAAACATAACCAGAGGAACTTGGGAACATGCCCCTGGGTGGCACAAAAAGTGGGAGACAGCAGCTTTTCTTTTACCACTCAAGCTGTGTTTCTCCCCCTTTGGGATGTAACGCAAGATGATTTTTTAAGTCTGCTTAAGCTTTCAATCAAGAGTGGAGTTCTCCCTCTGGAATCTAGCTGTGGCTATGGGGTCATTGATTTTTAAGGAGTGATGTGGGTGAGAAAGTCATGCCTGTCCACAATTTTAAAAGCCTTAGTCTGCCAGGTTCGGTCCTGGGGATAGTCACAGGATAATCACACTTCTTGGATGAAAGATTGTGGCAATAGATGAAAGTCCTATGTGGGATGGGTCCTGAATCGCACAACAGATTTGCATACATGCACAATATAATATCCTACGTGTAGGCACCATGCAGCCATATGCATAAGCGACCAGTCATTTACACCGTGCTGCCACTGCAGGGACTGTTGCACATCTATTTAGCTGTGTTACTGGAAGGGGCCAGTGAAGTCACAAATTCAAACAAACGTTTATTGTAACCTAAGATAATTAGATAATAATAAGATAGAAATTCTATACGTGGAAGCTGTCACTTTTGTGAATATTGTATATTATTTTTATTGGAAGGAATTCCTAACTGAGGTGGGAGACTGGGTTTGGTGAGTTTGATGGTTCCTTATGCATCTAAAAGTGCATGAATTTAAAATAAGCTCTATTCAAAGCTACAAGGCTTATTCCAGTTACATCAAGCTATGGTTGAGTAAGAGTTAATGAGTAAATATTTGCTGTTTATAATTGTACACATTATTATTATTCTGTGTATCATAATGCAAAATAGAGTAATTGATCAAAACTTGAAGAAGCAAAAATGGTGAAAAACTTCAAGAAAAAATTTATAAACCATAAGTGAGAGCTGAGGGATGCTAATGTATTTCCCCTTTAGTGACACCTAGTTCAGGCCTAGTAATTCAGATAAAAAAGCTGTAGACAGAACTTTGTTGTCCACTTTGTAACAGCTTAGCAAAATATCTGGTTAGCAATAGTCTCATTAATATTGAACCCAGAAGTACTACCTAAAATTTGATGGCAAGTGTTATAACATGTAATGGAAAAGTAGGAAGTTAATTTGATTGCACACATGATTGCAGCAAAGATTTATTGAGAACCTCCTTTTTCCAAATATGACTCTGGTTGCTGGAGAAATAAAACTGACAAGAATTCTACTCATGGAAGTTACATTCTAATTGGGGAAAGACAGATAATAGACAAGTAAACAGTAAACGTATAATATTCCAGATGTTGTGAAGTGCTGTAAAGAAAAATGAAAGAGGATAAGTGGAATAGTGTTGGGAGTAAGGAGGTCCCTATTTTTTACAGGGTGGACTTTAATAAGGTGACATTTGAGCAAAGACTTAAAGTGGAGAAGAAAGCCATGTGGCTATTTGAGGGAAAGACATTCTTTGTACCTCAGGGTACAAAGGCTCTGAGTTGTCAAAGTCTTGGCAGTTTTTAAGAAGAGCAGGATGTGTGGATGGAGCAGCGGGGCAGAAGAAATAACGGTAGGAGATAGGGTCGCAGAGCTGATGAGTGATAAGCCATTGTTGGAGGATGAATTGCCTGGATATTAAAGAGAGGAGAGAGTGTTGGAGAAGATGACACGTGAGCCAGGTAAATCATTCCTCAGAGCCAGCTTTGTCTGTAAATCAGGCAAAAAAAACCTACCTGAGTGATAATTTAAAAAAAAAGAAAAGTCTCAGAGAAATTTCCTTGGGAGCATGCACAGCTGGAGTGATAATTCTTTTTCAACTCTCTCTAGGGAGAACAGAGCAACCTTTCCAGTTAGTCATGTATTGCAATCTACTCACTGGTCCTCTTTAGGAAAATGGTAAACTCTGCTGTCAGTATAAAATAATATATATCAGTGGTGTTCATTTTCTTGTCAAAATCATTCTTTCTAGAACATATTTACTTTTGTCAGGGTTTAGAGCTGGATGTCATCAGCTGAATTCCTCAAGTTGGTTTTCGTTGGCTGATAGAAACATTGTGCGGATATAAGACTATGAAATTACATCACGTTGTTAGGGCTACAGCCCCAGGCATAAAATAAACTGGTCTGAGCAAAAGAGAAGTGGGCAGCACTGATTCAAATAGAAGTTGAAACATCACTCTGTTCTCCCTTAGGTTCCTGGTGTTTACTGATATAATATCCAACATCCCACTGTGTCATTGGAATGGGAGGAACTATTGGGAGTGTTGAAAGTTGAGAGATTTATAACTCCAGCTTAAGTGATGGTTCCCAAACTATCTAGAACAAGTAGAACTTTTTAACCTATTTTAAGTCTTAAAGTCTTGGACCTTTCACTTACTAAAAAGTGTCCTATATGAAATCATTTTAGGAGAGAGATTTAGAGACCTCTCAAGCCTGCTAGTGGATTCACTTCAAGTTTTTAACCCTACCAGAGAATCAAAAATGGAATTAGAAACGCAACCCAAACTTATTTCTGCATGTTGAAAATAGCACTAGCTTAGGAGAGAAAGGTCTGTGTTCATTTCCAATTTTTCCACTTAGCAACTATATGATTTTAGATGGGTCGCATTCTTCCAGAATTTTCTTAACTATAATGTAGGGATAATTATGACTCTCTAGATTTTTCTGAGTATTACAATTGAGATAACATGTGAGCAAGTGCTTTCTTAACTGTCAAATTATAAATAAATATTTACCTCTATTATTAAATGGCTTTGTAGAATTTAAAGAATCATTCTGCAGGATTCTTATGCACAATTTGAATGAAATGCTTGTTACTGAAGAAATAGTTACACAAATCCAAATCTGTTATGGGACTTCAGAGGGCCCTGCAATTTAGGCTCATGTTATTCCTTGTGACATCTGGGAAGCTAATGCCCCTAATGGTAACGTCATGTTTTCGTCCCTCCCCACCCTTTTTCCACCTGCAGATCTGAAAGATCATTGCAGTGCCTGAACTGTTGGTGTGCCCCAACTCTGAGCTTTTTAATTCAATGAAATTGTTCCTTGTTTACCCGAGAACACCAAATTACACGTAATCACCTGAAAAGTAATGAGTGGTAACATCTTGTTCTCCTGTAGTTTTCACGAAACACTATTAAGATATTCTCATAAATAAATTCTGCAAATCTCTAAGTCTTATCTCCTTAAGCAAGAAATTTTAACAAACGTTTATTGAATTGTTCCTAAAATGTATTATGATTACTTACTTTAGCATAGTATTCTGAACACAGTGTAACCTTTTTTAAATCTAAAATTATCATTCGGAGCTAATGTTCTTTAGTATAGTGATTACTAAAATAACTTTTGCTCAATATAGCCCCCTTACCTCTACACTGAATAGGCCCAGATTTCAGTGGATTTCAGTGGATACTTTTAAGGTATCCAGATATTTTGCTTCCTTGCTTAGAGTCTTTTGTATCTTTCTGATTGATCTCCTCTCAGTGTAAAGCCTCACCTACCTCAGTTTAATTTGCTCTCTAGTATAGTATTCCATAAATGCAGTGATTTTAATACTACCTTCAGTTTTTTGCTACGTCAATTTTATCTGCATTAGTATACACATAATGCTTTTCAAAATTAATAAAATAGTTTTTTTACTTAAAATATTTTAAAAGGAAATTGTATCAATATTCTATTACCAGTATAACTGTCAGTTATATTTTAGTATACATTAAAATAAATATATAAGAACTTGCACTTCCAGCGAAGATGAAGTAACAAATACTGGATTTACACTTGTGCTTGAAAAAAATAAAAAATGAGCAAGATACATGTAACAAGAGTTTTCAAGACACTGTATGTCAGATAATCAGGAATCAAGTGATTCCTGAGAGATGGGAAAAATACAAGTAGTATTCTCCTACTTTTTATGGAGAGTTTTCAGGCCACAGAGGGGAAACCACAGAGGAGCATGATACACTCCTGAGTTGAGGCTGCAAAGCTGAATGTGTAAGGAGATCAAGGTTGTTTGAGATCTCAGGACTGAGAACCTGAGAAGAGAGAACAGCACAGAGAACTCCAGAAATCTGCATAGTATGCCTCTTGAGGATTCAGTTAAGCACTGACCAGTGCAGTATTGTCTTGGAAATTCTAGGCAGCAAAGTGTGGCAAGAAAAAAAAAAAAGTCATGTTGGCAGGAAAATGAAGCAAAACTTTTATTTACAGACAACATGGATATCTATGTAGAAAATCTAATGGAATCTACAAAAAAACTACTAAAACTAAGAATTGAGTTTAGCAAGGTTATAGGATGTAAGATCAATATCTAAAAATCAGTTGCATTTTTATATATTAGCAATGAATATTTGTTAATTGAAATAAAAAAAAATCAAAGCCTTTTAGAATAGCATCAAAAATATGAAGTACTTAGTGATAAATCCAAAAATAAGATATGTAGGATCTATACACTGAAAACCGTAAAACATCACTAAGGGAAATTAAAGAAGGCCTAAATAAATGGATTGATGTACTGTGTTAATGGGTTGGAAGACTTGCTGTTGTTAAGATGTCAGCTCTCCTCATATTGACCTGTAGGTACAATATAATTCCAAATCTAATTGCAGCAGGCATTTTGTAGAAATTTAAAACTGATTCTAAAATTCATATGGAAATGTAAATGACCTAAAATGCCAAAATAACTTTGGAAAAGATAGACTTGGAGGACTAATAGTACAAGATTGTGAGAGTTATAAAGCTGCAGTGATGAAGACAGTATGGTATTGAGTACATGTAGGCAAATAGGTCAATGGGATAGAATAGGGAGGGTAGAAATAGATCTATTCATATGTGGACACTTGAATTTCAACTCAGGATCAAATGCAAAGCCACAGAGAGTGTATAATCTTTTCAACAAATGATGCTAGAACAGATGGATAACCATATGCAAAAAGAAAAAAAGGGATAAAGAAAGAACTTTGATCCATACCTCATACTATACACAAAAAATTAATACTAAACCATCTACAAAAAAAATTTATCTTGATTTTGGATCACAGACTTAAATGGAAGACCTAAAAATACATTTTTCAGATATGAAACCAAAAGCATGATCCATAAAAGAAATAACTGATAAATTGGATTTTTATCAAAATTAAAAACTTCCACTCTTCAACAGAAAATGCTGAGGGAATGAAAAGACAAGACACAGCCGTATATATGACAAAGAGAATATATTAAGGACTTAAAAAGGACTCTCAAACTCAACTATCAGAAAACAAACAACCCAATTAAAAATTTGGCTAAGAATTTGAGCACTTTATCAAAGAAGTTATACAAGTTGATAAGCAAGCGCATGAAAGATGCTCAACAACATTATCCATTAGAGAAATGCAAATGAAAATTACAGTGAAATATCATTAAGGGTACACGTTTTATGATGACTAAAATTAGAATACTGGTTATGCTAAGTGTTGACAAGGATTTGGAGAACCGGAACTTTCATACTTTTCTATTGAGAATGTAAAATGGTACAACCACTTGAGAAAACAATTTGCCATTTTTAAAAAAGTTAAGTACACAGTCATCTATGCCTAGATAATCACTAAATAGAAATGGTAGCGTATGTCCATACAAAGAATTGTACCGAATGTTGATAGTAGCTTTATTTGGAATAGCCTAGAACTAGAAATGACTCAAATGTCCATCCACAAATGATATATCCACACAATGGAGTACTACTCCGCAAATGTAAAAATTGCATTATTGACACAGGCAACCACATAGATGAATCTTAAAGCTGAATTAAGCTACACCAAAAAAAGAAAAAACACCCATGTTTCATTATTACATTTAACAAAAATTCTAGTAAATACAAACTAATCTATCGGGATAGAAAATGAATCAATAGTTCCCTAGGGATAAGGAGGTTGGAGGAGGATAGGAATAACACAAGCAAACTTTTGAGAGTGATGGATATATTTGTTCTCTTATGATTATCATATGGTTTCACAGGTGTGTGTGTATATATATATATATATATATATATATGTACATCTATATATATATATTTTTTTATTTTTCTAAACTGATCAGATTGTAAATTTTAAATATGGGTATGTCATTACGTGGTTATATGTCATACGGCTATTAAAATATTAAATATATAACCATTATAAAATGTTGGTTTATTTATCATCCAAGGTCATCTTGTATATAACACCATCAGGAAACTCTGCTGCTACCTATGTCAGAACTTAAGGTTCTCAAACGAAGGATAAGACAAAGACTTAAGTTAGTAATTTCAATTTTGCTAACCGTATTACATCAGTGAGTTCTGGTTAGCAGGTATGTCCGTCTCTCCTAATAAATAAAGTAGAAAGACTCTAGGATACTAGATTTTTGTGTTGCTCAAGGTTTTCCTTTCAAAGGCAAAATGGAGTTTAGGAAGACAGTGGAATAGCATCAGGAGACCAGGGTTTCTGGCCTAGCATTATTTGGATCCTTGCCTCCATTTGTTCCATGTGTCTAAGAAAGTCACTTAATGGAATGGCCACATATGGAAAACAAGGAGTTTAAATTTTAATCCCTAAAAGTTGTTGCATGACTGTCATTTTGTGTCCAGGTTGCAGTTATGTTCAGGAGAGCTGAGGTGACTGGTAGTTCAACCACCAGATGCGAGCACGATATAATGGGAAAAGTTATATGACTTTAAATAAAAAATTAAATAAAGGCAATTTAAATTTAGAAGCAGAATAATTATAGTGATAGTCTATGATGACATAGTAACAGTTGAATAAGAGATTTGCTAATTTCTTTTTCCATTTTTATAAAAATAGTTTTAAAAGTACCGTCTCTTCATCTAGGAATGGTGCCAGGTTTCTGTCATCAGTGAATTTTTGTATTTTTTTTCTTACAACATTAAAAAAGAAATTAATACTGTCAGAGTCCTACCTAACTCCAGCACAACTGGTGTCTGTGTAACTGATGACAACCTGCAATCCTACCACAGCTTTTAGGATTCCATTGAAATATATTATTTAACATAAAGACAATTTAGCTTAGAATGTCAGGGACAGCTTTACAGTAACTGGTAAAAAATTAAAGCCTAAATTAAAATCCAACCCAATACAGTTGGTATTTTTTTCTTACAAATGGGTGTCTCTTCACCGCCAATGTTGAAATTTAAATGGAGCAGGCTTTTCTGGTAGAAAGTAGCTTTCTCCCTGCAAATAACAATTAAGAATATTGATCACAATTTCTGGTTCTTCCAGACTACAGCACTTGTTTCAATGACCTGCTGGGAATCCATAATCACAGTGCAGGCACTTGGGAGTTGGAACTAACAGGAGCTATTAAAAATGTATAGGTCACTAGAGTGTCCAAAGTAACAGTGTAACAGAGCTTTGCTCTCTATGTTTTCTTCCAGAAAGCCAGTGCGAAAGCTCCTTCTTCCAAAAGGGAGAATGCATGCCAAACCTGAAAGCCTGGGGAGGGGATAGGGGGCCTCTTCTATGTCCTTTCAATTCCTCCATATTTTTTTTTCCCCTTCACCAAATCTGTTTGTGGAAAACCAGCTGTTACACATTCCCTGTATTTCTCTAAAGAAATTGAATGTACTACACTTAATAAATCACCAATATCTTAGTGTCAATGAACTTGGTGTGTTATTTCCAGATATTCAGCCATGTCTTTATGGTGGAAATCAAAAGTCTATGGCTCTGTGGGGAAAATCCTTTGAGACAGGAGGGTTTCTGAGGTTCTTCCATCTTGCTGCATAAATACCTAGATATTCTGTTTCCTGGCAGTCTCTGTTCTTTTCTTTCCTTTTCTTCCATTAAAATCTGGTTCTTTTGGTGTAGTTCAATAGACTTTTAGTCAAAATAATTTCAAATTTTGCATCCTAAAGAACATACCTAGCACACATGTTTAGTTATAAAGCTGTTTATTTGTTCTTCATTTACTTGATTTCACAAACATTTATTACGTACAATGAGTCTAGTGTCAGACAGCCTGGATATAAGTAGAGCCTGTGTTGGTTACTAGGGGTGAGACTTTGGAAAAGTTATTTAACATCTTATTTCTGTTTCTTCATCTGTAAAATGGAGATAACAGGGCTCCATCAGAGAGCTGGTGTGAGAATTAATGACTTAATGTATAACAACTCTTAGAAGAGCATCACACACATAAGAGCTGTATATAAGAGCTATCACTACTCCTACTGCCCTCTTTTACTATAAGGGCACTAACGTCACTCATGAGGGCACCATCCTCATGACCTCACCTCCCAAAGGCCTCATTTTGCATCAAGGATTAGGATTTCAACATAGGAATTTTGGAGGGGGAGGACACAAGCATTCAGTCTATAACAATATGTGATCTCATTATATCTCAAAGTAGTCTATAAGAAACAGTATAATTTTATACATAAGAGAACAGAATTTCTGAGATTTTAAATAATGTGCCCAAGATCATTTAGCTAGAAATTGCCTAAACTAGTATTCAAAGCCAGGCTTCCTTGAGTCAAGAGTATACACATGCACTGAAACACACACACACACACACACACACACACACACACACACACACACACTGTTTTCTCCTACTAAACCATACCACCAGTAATTAATTCTATTGGAACATTCAGGGAAAATCTTTCAGAGGAGGTCTTGAAGGGAAAATGAGAGTTTTCCAGTAGAGAATGGAAGATGTGGCATTTATGATGGAAGGAAAAACAGAAGAAGAGAAATTAAAAACTTTGTGTGGCTGGCCTTGTTCTTAGCCAGGGGGTGCTGTACTACACTCTATAGTTCTGCTCATCAAGGATTTGGGACAAGACAGCTGGAGAAAGGACCAGGACATGTAATGGCAGAACCTACCAAACTCCATTCTGCCCAGCAATCCCAGAGCAATTCCTGGGTGACACACTTCCCTCCACTGAATAAATGCAGACTGGTTCAGCCTGTAGTCATTTATCTAAGCCTGTTTCCCCCACACAGAAGGGAATCTTATTCCTTTGGAGCAATACTGTTAGGGATTTGATAACAACTGTCTTCTGAAAAAGAAGGCACTTTTTGTCAATTTGATTTGATTCCCTCATCAGAAGATATTATTTGAGATTTTGCAGGTGCAGTCTAATATCTCTATGAGGCAGAGGCACTTTTGTTTATTTGCTCACTATTCATGACTCTATGGGGCATGTTGGTGAATCTGGTTAAGCCCAGAGCCGAGGGATTAAGCCTCCCCACCATATCAGTGTGCCAAGATATTTTGAATGTAAAGACAGGGATATATTATCCAGTGGTTCTTCAGCTCGAAGGGCCTGCGCCTGATTGTTTTGAAATGTGAATGTTGTTTGCATAGAAAATATGGTAGTATAAATAAGGTGTTACAATAAATTTTAAACTGCATTTAAGCGGGCATTGTAACTACCAAAAAATGCAGAAAAGAAAGTGGAATTGAGATCATTATAAAAAATGTAGATCTAGAGATAGGCCGAATGTAAAAACAAATTTTGGTAACTGCCTGGAGTAAATTGAAATTTGGTCTCAATGCTAATGTTATCGAATACATTCAAGAATAAAATACTGGCTTCATCTTGGTTATCGCTCCTTGGAGGTAAACTCCTCATCCATGGAAGATGAAATAACCTTTGAAGTTTTCATGCCATTACTGTGTACTGCACAACCACAACAAATTAACAAAGTAGGATCTGTGATTGGAGAATGATTTTATGTCACTTCAGAGCAGTTTACTCATTTCAGAAGTCAGTGTAATAAAAGAGCATTTTATTCTTTCAGCATCCCTAAAGAAATGTGTGTGTTTTCACAAAAGTATGTTTCATGATAACCCAATCATGTCTCTTCATCACAAACCAAATTTCTAATTTAACTTACCTTGATTAAAAAAATCATATAATTGTATAGGGTAGGTATCAAAAACAATGACTAGAGACTAGTAGACTTTTGATAAAATAGTCCTTATTGTTGCGAAACCTGCTCTGGACTCCTAAACCAGAGCAATCTCTAAGGCAGAGAACAAGTCAATAACAGGGGCTTAAATACACCAGCCTGGTACTTTATACTTCAATTTATTTATTTAGTTAGCTACTAAGTAAAAGTTCGAACACTGAATTTCAAACAGTAAACTTGAACATACGGTCAAAATTTTGGATATCTTTGGGATATGATGCTCAAGGTATTCTATTAGCATGGGCTCATTTTCATATGGCTTCAATGTTTCAAGTGACAGCAGCAAACTACAGAATCTTCTGAGTTATTTCTCTGTCCTTTTCCACCAGCTGTCTCCATACGCGTACATATTGCCCTTCCACTTTTCCACATCATTTTCATAAAAAATGGTAGGGGAAGGGAAGAAAAGAGAAAAATACACATATTTCCAATGCAAAAGCTTGTGCTCACCTTTATTATTATTAATAATGGCAAAGCTTCATTTGCATTTTTATTAAAATACCTTAAAAGGCTGTGGTCAGCTAATATTAAAAAGAAAAAGAACTGTAGCTGTTTTAGTTACTACTATTATGCTTAGGACAGATGTCGTGGATCCAAACTGTTTGTACTTTAGTATAAATATCAATTTATTTTTTTGAATGTCATCATGAGTGACTTCTTTATCTTAACTCCTCAGGCCATTCTGTTTATAAGGTTTTCTGTCCCAAGTAGAAGGTGGCATCATACCACATCTATGACTTAAACTATTTTGGTTGGGTGATAACATTCATCATTAAAACACCTGAGGTGTACTACATTTCCTACAGAATCAAGGTCAGATCCCTATGTTAGATGGCTGTTAGCAGTCCACCTTGACTTCTGTCTTCACACACCATGCCCAGCTGTCAAGCTGAGCAGCCTCTTATTCCCATGGATACCTGATGCTTTCTTTGTTCCGTCTCACAGTGTATCCTCTTCCTTCTAAAGAAAATGTTCTGTCCACCATTTCCATGTGTTTATATCCTAACTGCCCTGAAAAGTTCAACTCACATGTCAAAATTCTTTGAAAAATTTCCTGATTCTTAAATTGAACATGATTTCTTTCTCCCTCCTTTCCTCTCATTTATTAAGTCTTATTTTGTTATGCTCTCTTTCCTACTTTACCGGCAACAATGATACTGATAAACGTTAAATGCTGTTCTATAATATAAGTTCTTTATGTACATTGTCTCATTTAATCCACAGAACAACCCCATAAAGTAGATGCTATTATTATTCCTAATTCACCTAACAAGAAATCCTTAGAGAGGGCACAAGAGTTACCCAAGATAAAGTAGATGGCTTTAGATCTGGATGAGTAATTCATAAAGCATGCCCTTAACCAACAGGCAAGACTTTGCCTCACAGCTAATACCTCCTTTCACTTGTCATGTATCACTTTCTACTTTGTTATGTAATTACCTATGACTGAATTACTATGGTTGTTGTTTCTTGAGGGCTAAATTTATGTTTGATTCTTCCTGGTATTTTAAATTGGACTCAACTCAGCATCTCACACAAAAGTAAGGGTGGTCTAAAACTATTTGGTCAACAACTGAAAAATTTAGAACCTTTCATATGTTCTTTTATAGCTCTGACATGGAAGATTTCTTGAAGGAAGAAAGTACTATGTTTAACTGTCATCAAAATAAAATGGAAAATACAGCTTTGACCAAAAGAAATGACATGTTCCAAAGGAGTAAAATTAAAACAGAATTTTAACATCCACTAGCCAGTTGATCTGAAAATAAAAAGGACAGTCCCCTGATTGAAGGAGTAAAATGTCTTTTAACGTTCACAGTCAAGTTATACGTAAATGTAGAAGCTGGAAATCTATGTATTTCCTAATGAAATGAAAGAGCTTATGTTTCACTAAAACAAAAAAATAATATTAATAAAACAATGACTAATATTAATGATATTTTAATAAATAAAAAAGTGAATAATAACATTTTCTATTTATTTATACTTGTATCATGCAGATAAATAGTTGCCTGATTTTTATCAAGCTGTTTGTCATTGAATTGACAGAGCCTCAATATTGAAGTAGGAGGTGTTGAAGATAAGATCACTTATCTGGGGACTAATAACCTTTTTGTCTTTAACAAACTGTTTTATCTTTACTACTCTAAGAAGCTCTGGAGAGTGGCAGCCTTGAATAAATCCTGCTGTTTCTATCATGTCCTGTGACTGATTCAGAGAGGAAATGTCCCATCAGAAGGATGGAATGTAGTTCAGGTTTATAAAGTAGTAGGTAGACCTGTGAGGAGCACACTTTCTAAAGTTGAAGAACCTTCAAGTATGGATCATTTATCTCATCATCCTAACTCTGTCCCCAGTTGTACAATGAGAGTTGGTTAGACTTTCTTCAGCCATCTTCTGTTCATGAGGTAAAAAGAGAGATAAGGATGAAGGCTTAGTTGATTGACAGTTTTTTATTGTATTCTCAAGGGTCTAATTGAATAGTGTGTCCTGCAAAGCTTCTTGAACATTAAGTATATTCCCAATATTGGATATATTGTGCTATAAAGACCCAGTCACTTAAGAAAATTTATTCTGATTGCTTACTGCCTATACGTAGTGTCATGTACATACAACTATGCTGATAGAATTTTCATAAAATAGGTGTTGGATGTATATTTTTTGCATAGTAGACATTAATATGCCTAACTAGTAATTCTCCATAAAAAGATTTCTTTAGCTCTACACAGAGGTCGTAAGAGGTGATATTAGGGTCTTGATTTGCTGCCATGTTTATATATATATACATAGTACACACACACACACACACACACACACACACACACACACACCCTCGTTTCAGTCAAATTCTGTTCATTGTTCATAAAGAACCTTCATGATTAACCTTTTCAAGCTACTCCATGGGCCTCACAAAAGATATTGAGTTTTATGATGGCAAGTTACACTGATAACTTCCGAAAGAGTTATGTATTCTGTGTTTATAATGGAGGCCTTAGTTTTTTCAGACCCGCATTTCATGTAGAAGTTCCCTGACCATAATGAGCAAATTCAAGGGTTTCCTAGAGCCAACCAAATAAAAATCAAATTTTTTCCTGGCATACATGGTAGATCATGATTCGTGTTCCATTTCTCCCTGTACCTATGCTCCTAACAAGGAGGCACTTCTCCAATGCTTTCTCCCTTGACCCCGGTGCCTTTCCATATGCTGTTCTCATTTGTCATACTTAGGCATACATTACCTTTTCCACTAAGAGTTCTCTGATTTTGTCCAGCAAAATTGATCTCTGCATCCTTTAAGCTTATCTTTCTCTTGTAGCCCTTATCATATTATTTTAAATTTTATTATAAAGTTGATCTTCTCAGCTTGAGGATAAATTACCTGAGGTTGAAGAACATGTTAATCTCATCTTTGAGTCCTCTGCAGCTCCTAGGGCAATGCCTAAAAAAGGTAGAAAGCAAAAATTTGTCAGGAAAAAAAACAAGTAAATTGTCCTTTTCTAAGGAAAATAATGTAGCCAATTTTGTACCATTTGTGTAAAATATTGGGTAAGGTTGTCAAGACTGTTGCATGCAAAAACATTTTTGAGGCCATTAACATAGAGACAAGGTGTATGTCGACAGTTATGACAGATAGATCTTAAGATAAGTGGTTGGAAAGAGTTTCAAGATTTTGAAAAATTTGTTTCACAGGGAAACAGAATTTAAAATATTATTTAGTTCTTTTTCTGTGGGATTCTTAAATCATCTCCATTGATAAGCATTATATCTCTCTCTGTCTCTCTCATTCTCACTCTTTTACTCTTTCAGTTTCTAAGGTAACTTTTGATGTCTTGGCATCATTCCCTAGTCTTTGGTGTGCCGATATGTTTCTCAGTGAGCTCTTTTTGAGGGTATACCTTTTGGTGATTTAAAAATAGAAGATTTCAACAAGTGCATTTTCCCTCATTGAATCTCATAATGGTTTTCAACAGAGAGGTGGATTGCTCATGATTCTAGTGATTCCAATTCTTAGTTTTCCCAGAGTAGAAAGACTATAGAGGTACAAATACTCTTTCTTTAAATTTAACTATACCATCTTAACATATTTTAGTGAAATGTTTTCTGAATGATTTGATGCAGAGGTGTGTATTGGGTGCGGTGAGGTAGGAGTACAAAGAATGAAATGAATGTGAGAGTTCACGGATGGGCTTAGAGCAGTAGTTGAGATAAGAGAGCATTTGCCAATATCCAATCTTGTGGTTCCTCAGTTTTAGGAAAAAAACTACTACTGTGCTTCACTGAACTCTTATCTTGCTTCTTTCAAGAGCAAAGTATAGCCTGAATCTTTTTCATGGTTCTCTATTTTACTTTGAACAACACACAGCAGAATGCATCATCAATAAAACCAGTAAATTCTAATACTAGTTGGCTATAACACACTTTCCCCCCTATTATTTACAACATCTCCTTGAACAAATTTAGCTATACCACTTGCAGGAAACAGAGGTTGACCAGAATCCTCAAGCACGTCTGGTTACAAGAGGGATTTTCACTGCAATTCATAAGGGTAATGCTTTCAGGCATTCTGTGTGGTGAGAGTAAAATTTGAGAAATGTGCAGTCAAGTATATGCCCAAATTGTGTCAGCATGATGCTTATGTCATCGATTTTGTGAATAATTAGTAGGGGAAAAAATGTAAAGAAAAGCACATCTAAATATTTCATTTTGAAGATGAGAAAACTGAAGTCCCAATGGATTAATTGATTTTCTCAATGTCATTTAGCCATTAAGTGACAAAGCAGGGACTCCTGACTCCTGATCTAGAGCTCCCTGGATCATGCCATTAGATTCATATAAGGAAAGACTAGCTTCAGTAATTGAATTCCCTGGTGTTCATTCCGCCTTTTCCTGTTTAAACTCTATTCTGTCTTCTACTAAGTATTCTATCACTGGGTAGGTCTGACTATTGTGAACTCCTATTTAATAGTCTTAACATTTTCAAAATCTAGTTTCCTATAACTTCCAGCCATGGGATTTGGTTCTTCTCCTTGGGGCCACATACATTGATCTACTCTTTCCCCTTGCAGTACTTCAGCTATTCAAAGACAGCTGAGGTTCCCTTGTCCCCACACCCCAAGCCTTCCTATAATTTTCTTTTCCAAGATAAGCATTCTCAGTTCCTTTAGTCGTTCACATGAAAAAAGAAAAAAAAAGTAGAAAAAGAAAAGTTTTTCTACTTTTTTTTTTCTGTCACTGGTTAATTGACTAGTTAACATTTTACCCTTGGTTTTAATTTCATCTTTTGTGTGTAATTGTTACAGATCAAAACTAATGATGCTCATGGCTAAGTTGATTCTCCCCAGCACCACCACACCCAGGGCCTCCCTGATCTTTTTTGGAGGTTGAAATCTAAGATTAGGAGTCCACTGTTACTTGGCAGAGGAAAGGCAACTTGGGACTTACCACTGAACCAGAATATGTACTGTTCCCTGTGAGTTTTCAGTTATTGTGTCTCCCCTGCCGTGAAGAGGGGGTAAGAGCGAGTCAGCAGGATGGTGCCAGCAATAATGCAGACACATAGTTATGGTTAGAAGTGGCTGCTTGCCGTTCTGCATAAAGGAGACGTGTGTGGTCAGCAAAAGGCCTTGCCGTCCACATTGTGTCTTGATTGCTGGCAGCAGAAGTGCAGGAAGAAAAGAAAAAGTGATGCAGTGGGTTTATTTAACAGTTTCAAGTGGCCTAAAATGTGTGTGTCCCGCCGTAGGGCACAAAATCATTCAAGAATTTTTGAAACTGTTCCAACGACTTTTTTTTTTTTCATATTATTTTAAACTAACTTGGGAGAAGATTTAAGAGGTCAGAAGGTATATTTGCATGTCATTAACGAGGGCAGAGGTTTAGGATTTTTCCATCTGGGGCACTGAACCATAACCTTGTGTACCAAAATTCCAGGTTTTCAGACTTTTTGCCCATCGGGTCTAACTTGGTGTTTAAGTTAGAGGAAGAAGAATAAGAGGCTGGGGGAACTGGAGAGGGAAGTGGGGGCAGAAGGGAAGGAGAATGTAATTGTAGAATGTAAGTTGTAGATTGCAAGAATGATTGCAAAAACCAAATTGCCCATTGGTTAAATGCTGATAAGATGACAAAGATACTTAAGTGTTGAAGCAAAAGTTATATTAAAAAGAAAATAGTAGATGCTGATAACTTTATCTCCTCAAAACATTCCCATTGTCACTGTTGTTTTCCTTTTGTTTCTAGATAAAAATAAAAAAAGCTTTATGTTTTGTTTGCAAATGATGTTGCCTGAGAAAGTTATTCAGGGATCAAAAACCAGAGATTCAGAAAAACCAGACAGTTATTCAGATTGGTAACTGTCAGAATAAGGGCTGCAGGTATGTATGTGTGTGTGAATGAGAATGTTTCAAAAATGGATTTACCGTTGTAGTCTTTTTAGAGACAAGTATCTCCTCTACCTCCTTACTTTTGTGATATCCTTTAACCCTCCCTTCCTTTTGCTTTTCCTCTCAGAACTATGCTTACCTGATTAAATAGCTTTTAAAGCAGCTCTGAGTGAAAAAACTAAATAAAAAAATCAAACTCAATACACTTGACTACTGAGTTACGGAACTGCTCTCTTAAATCTAGCAGCAGTGGTTTTCTTGTGATTTACACTGCACATCAGCGTGTATCAGACCTTCTCTCTGGGAGGGCATGTAAATTAGAAGGCCATGTTTTCCCAATGCAAAGATTATAATTACAAAAACAATGTCAGGGACTACATTTTGCTGCTTTAAATTGCTCTTCCAAGTTACTGTTTACAGCGTTTCTAGTTAAACATGACATTCTACCCTGGATAGGACCTTGGAGGAAAGAAAGCCTTAGAATTTCAGAGCTCCAAAAGGGGACACTCTAACCCAGAGGGAAATTCTGAGAAATGGCAGGAGCTGGCTGCCTCTTTGATCATTGGTTATTTGGTCATTTCTGTTGTACCAAGTTCTCCTCTTTGGGTTTCTCTCTCTCTCTCTCTCTCTCTCTCTCTCTCTCTCTCTCTCTCTCTCTCTCTCTCTTCAACCCATTGATATAGCCTCGTGGTACTTGAGTTGGGTGAGGCAGGGCCTCAGGGAGTCACTAGAATGGGAAGAGTTTGGTCACCTGGTTAATGTAGATTCTGGTTTGGTGCCAGTGCTGAGCCTGGAGCTACTCAGCAAAAGTCTCAGAGCACACCAAGGTCAGTCGCCACTTACCTGGAGCCTGTAGACTCAGATAGTTTTTTAAGAAAGAGTGCACTGCAGGAGGGGCTGGCTGTTCATGGAGAAAGTGCCTCCCAAGGTGTGTGAGTTGGGTGGGGCAGCATCCCAATGGAACTCACCAGGCTAATCAGATTCAGATTTTGCAATGGGGGGTAGGGCTCAGCATAGGAAAGGTGTCACCAGCCTGCTGGCTGTACAGGAGAAGGACCTTACACAGGGAAAATGGCAACTGTCCTCCAGCTCTCGCCTTGAAGCCACACACCTCAGTCTGCCCCCCTGTATGCCTTCAATGCCCCCAAGTCACCGTTCCCCTGCTGGAGCCCATGGTGAGTGCCTGTGAGTGAGAGAGTCTCTGCCTGGGCTGTTTAAGAGGACATCTGAGTTTCCCTCAGCCTCTCATCTCACCCAGATGGTCAGAATCCCCAATTATTCACAGCCAGATGTTCTGAGGGCAACTCTTCCCAGCACCTGTACTCCACGTTGGGGAGCCAGGTGGGGGCTTGGTCCTTCACTCCTCTGGGGTGTGACCTTTCTCAGTGAAACTCCTCCTGATTCTCAACCACCACATGGAGGTTTGGGGCCACCCTGTTTTGCATATCCACCCCTCCTACCAGTCTCCATGCGGCTTCTTCTTTATATCCTTAGTTATAAAACTTCTGTTCAGCCAGACTTCAGATAATTCTCCAAGTTGATTGTCCCATAATTTAGTTGTAATTTTAATGTGTTCATGGAAGGAAGTAGGCACAATGTTTATCTACTCCATCATGTTGGATCTTCTCTCAATGTATGTGTGGGCAGAACATTTTCAAATCTTTTCTATTTGGATGTGAACACATTTAAATGCTTATATACAATGGGGCTGTGTGACATTTTGGTAAAATCCACACACCCCACACCCCAAAAAAAAAACAAAACACCAAGAGAGCTACCCAGTTGAGAAGACCAGAGAAATCTTACAAATGCTTGACTATGTACATAGCTATCTGTTATATCTAAATGGTAATATCAGAGACTGGCACTTTTCCACTCCTTAGAGTTATTAGCAATGCCATCAGCTGATCCAACCCAGAAGGTGATTTTTGGGGGGAATCCTCTCTACAAAAGTCCTTACTAAGAAGGCATACCACAACAAGGTTTTTCTAATATATTGCAAACTAACTAAATGTATTTAAACTCAGTTTAGAAAAAGCTCCATATTTCTACAGACTTGGGGAACTTTTAGAGAATCATTTTTCCAGAATCCTACAATTTTCCTAGGCCAAGGCTCTGAGTTTTCCCTGTGGGCATATGATGCTATTCTCTAAACTCTTCATTTGCCTGTCCAAAGATTGTGTGACCACTACATGTGAAAGGGAGCCTCCCATGTATTTGAATAAAATGATGTTAGTGGCCTTGGATGATTACTAGTTACTTCCCTATGGAGAATGATTACCATGACCCATAGAAGACCAGCTATAAATGACATCATAATCACCCTTTATTTTTTGGCTTTTTTTGTTCAAAATATGTCATTTTCTGCACAGTAAGTTTGGTCTCCCCTTCTCCTCCAAGTATATTTACAGAGAAATATTTTTTTTTATTAGTTTCAGGTGTACAAACAATGTAATAGTTAGACATATACACCCCCTCACAAAGTGATAATCCCCTCCCCCAATCTATTACCCCTCTGACATCATATATAGCTGTTACAATTCCACTCACTCTATTCCCTGTGCTGTACTCCACATCCTGTGACCACATATATATTAAATTATAATTGGAATTCATTGTTATTCAGCGTCAGCTTCAGGTGTACACTGCAGTGGTCAAGAACCTACATCATCCATGATGTGGTCTCCCTAATTAGACAAGTGCCCATCTGACACCCTACAAAATCTTTACAACATTATTGATTATATTCCTCAAACTGGGATAATAAGAAATATGGTTACTATTCCTTTATCCTCCAAAGTTTTCTACGTCATCTTTATACGTTCCACTTTCCTGGTTTCTGAAATGCGTAGGAGACCATCTGGCTGTAATTCATTTACAAGCAGAAGTGGTAATATGTGAATAGGTTCTTTCAACCCCCATATGGGTAGAGATCTGGATTTCATCAATCTCAGAGGAAAGTACTATGTGTATTCCATGAGGCAGGACCTTGGATTGGGCATCACGACTATAGCTGTTTTATGATAAGAACAGTAAAGTTTTTATGAGATTATTTTCATGTTTTAAACATAAATATAGGGTGTCCATCTCTAGGGAGTAGAGCCTTAACTCTGACTTGTAGGGCTCTCAGAAGACAGAAAAGAGGCTTTTTATTCTCGTATTGAGGTCAGTTTTAGTTCTGACTATGCTTGGTCTGCCATGATACCTTTTATGGAATTTATCATGTCATCTCTTTGAATTTTGTCCAAGTGCATATCTTCTCCCTTCCTGGACTGACAATTTGTTGAGGGTAATAACTAGTATGTATCCTATGACACTAACACGGTGCTAGATATGTGCATATCTGGCACCTGATTGATATTTATTGAATAACCAAGCCTCTCTTCAGTTTCATCATCTATAATAATGGTTTCATAAGGGTTGTTGTGAGGTTTAAATAAGTTAATACATGTATAATTCTTAAAACAGTGCCTGGCGCACAGTGGGCAATTGGCATTTACCTGGAACGTGACAAGTGTGAGAAAAGGGGTGGGATTCCTCTTTCTTCTCTGGGGATGAAGTAAAATGAGTATAAAGACCTAAGCTTCTGAGAACAGGAGGCTATGCAATTAGAAGACATATTGATTATGTATTTCAGTCACTGAAAGTTATTATAAAATGTCAAATATTATAAAATGTCAATTTTCAGTTTATACCAACTGAAAATTTCCTTCTAGGGATTAGTACTTATTTGATATAACAAAAATGGAGGAGAAAATGAAAAAATAATAATCACATTTCTAGGTAGGTTATAATAGCTTTTCATTTAGAGATTCTTTTTCAAAACTTGCTTCAGTCTTATGACAAGTTTGCTAGGAATCCTGTGAAACTTAGCATAGTTTTAAAGGGATGAAATAGCACTGAAGGAGGCTAAAACCAAAGCTCTAAAACAGATTCTGATGTGGTTGGGCTAAAAGACAGTGCAGTGCTGGATTGCATTCACATACAGAGGCAATGCTTGGTGTCATTTGGATCCAAAGGAGATTTCAGAAGTGCTCTGTATTTGACATGGTCCTTCATTCTGAGAGGTTTTATTGTTTTTTTTTTTTTCTTTGTCTTCTTCCTAGCTTTCTAAACAAGGATATAAATTTTCCAGAATGTTCATTCTGCCCATAAAATAATGTGACACAGCTAGCTATATCAGACAAGTGCACCCTGCTCATCAGTGAAGGGATTCTAAAACCTAATGAATCCTTAAGTCCACTAATGATGTCTGGATGTTACTGAAGCTATTACCCCAGATTGCTTCTGACATTTGTGTCTTCATCTTAGAATGTCAGCATTCTTCAGTTTCTCCCCATACACATTGAGCTTCCTTAGAAGATAAGCATAGGTCTATGTGAGGAACTTACATTTACACGAACTCTTAGACACATGCTGTTCAATATGTTAGCTGTTAGCCATGGTGTAGCTATTTTAAGTTAAAATTAAGCAAAATTTAAAATTCAGTTCCTCCTTCATAATAGCCACCTTTCAGTGTTCAATAGTCACATATGATACTGGCTACCATATTGGACAGCACAAATTTGAAACTTAACCATTATTGCAGAAAGTTCTGTTGGATGGTGCTGCACTAGACTATAGATGTAGGCAAGAGTATTTCCAGTTGCCAACAGAGAGCAACAGTGTCTATTTTTAAGAAAACCCAACCTGAAAATGCAGGCTTACAAAAAGAATAATTTAGTAAGAGTTCATTCTCCTCAGAGAGCAATTCAGAAGGTTCTGTTCCACTACATCCTCTGATTTTTAAGTGTTTATGGATCCTTAATTATATGTAGAGAGCAGTCAAAAAATGAAATACATTTGTATTTTTTAATTCCTTCACCTTTTTCACCCAACCCCCTAACCTGCCTCCCATCTGGCAATCATCACTGTGTTCACTGTATGTGTTCGTTTCTGTTTTGTTTGTACATTTATTTTGTTTTTTAGATTCCACATGTAAGTGAAGTCATATGGTGTTTGTCTTTCTCTCTCCGTCTGACTATTTCACTTAGCAAAATACTGTCTAGGTTCATCCATGTTGTTACAAATGGTACAATTTTATTCTTTCTTTACTTTTATTTTTCAATTACAGTTGACATACAATATTATATTAGTTTCAAGTGTACAACATAATGATTAGACATTTATATAACTTAGAAATTGGTTATCCCAATAAATCTAGTACCCATCTAACACCATACATAGTTATTACAATATTATTGATTACATTCCTTATGCTATATTTTACATCCCCATGACTATTTTGTAACTATCAATTTGTACTTCTTAATCCCTTCCCCTTTTTTTACCTATCCCCCAACCCCATCCCACCTGGCAACTATCAAAATGTTCTCTGTATCTATAAGTCTGTATATGTTTTGTTTGTTTGTTTATTTATTCTTTATATTCCACATTTAAGTGAAATCATATGGCATGTACCTTTCTCTGTCTGACTTACTCCACTCAGCACAATAACCTCTAGGTCCATCTATGTTGTTGCAGATGGCAAGATTTCATTCTTTTTCAGGGCTGAGTAATATTCCATTAGATAGATAGATAGATAGATAGATAGATAGATAGATAGATAGATAGATAGATAGATATAGATATATAGATCTATGTGAGGAACTTACATTTACACAAACTTTTAGACACATGCTGTTCAATATGTTAGCTGTTGTATATATACATATATATCCGTATATGCTGCCTACAGATGTATATATATCACCTCCTCTTTATCCATTAATTAATCAATGGACACCCAGGCTGCAGCCACATCTTGGCCGTTGTAAACAATGCTGCAATGAACATGTGGATGCACATGTCCCCTTGAAGTAGCGTTTGGGTTTCTTCAGATAAATACCCAAAAGTGGGATTACTGGGTCCTTTTTTGTCTCTTGTTATAGCCTTTGTTTTATCTGGTATAAGTATTGCTACCCCAGTTTTTGTTTGTTTTGTCATTTTAATTTTCATGAAATATCTTTTTTCATCCATTTACTTTCAGTCTGTCTTTCAATCTGAAGTGAGTCTCTTGTAGGCACCATATGTATGGATCTTGTTGTCTTATCCATTCAACCACCCTATCTTTTGTTGGAGAGTTCAATTGACTTACATTTAAATGAATTGTGATAGATATGTATTAGGTTGGTGCAAAAGTAATTGCGGTTTAAAAGGTTAAAAACAATTGCAAAAACTGCAATTATTTTTGCACCTACCTAATAGTTATTGCCATTTTCATATTCATATTTTTTTGTCTATTTTTCCATCTTAAAGAAGTCCCTCTAACATTCCTTGTAATACTAGTTTGGTGGTGATGAATTCTTTTAGCTTTTTCTTGTCTGGGAAGCTCTTTATTTGTCCTTCTATTCTAAATTTTAGATTTGCTGGGTAGAGTAATCTTGGTTATAGGTCCTCCTTGCTTTTTATCATTTTGAACATTTCTACCAATCCATTCTGTCCTGCAAAGTTTCTGTTCAAAAATGAGCAGAAAGTCTTATGGGAACTCCCTTATAAGTTACCAGTTGCCTTTCTCTTGCTGCTTTTAGGATTCTCTCTTTGTCTTTAACCTTTGCCATTTAATTATAATGTGTCTTGGTGTGGGCCTGTTTAGGTTTATCTTGTTTGGAATTCTCTGCACTTCTCAGGCTTGGATGTCTGTTACTTTTACCAGGTTAGGAAAGTTTTCTGTTATTATTTCTTGAAATAGTTTTTCAATTCCTTGCTTTCCCCCTTCTAGGTCTGGTACCCCAATGATGTGATTGTTGGTACACATTATGTTGCCGCAGAGGCCCCTTAAACTGATCTCAATTTTTGGATTCATTTTTCTTTTTGCTGTTCTGATTGGATGTTTCTGCTACCTGAACTTCTAAGTTACTGATTTGATCCTCTGCTTCATCTAATGTACTGTTGATTCCCTCTAACGTTACTTGTATTTCACTTATTATATTCTTTATTTCTGACTGGTTCTTTTTTGTTTTCTATCTCCATTTTCATCTTTCCTATCTTTTTGTTGAAGTTCTCCCTGAGATCATTGAGCATCCTTATAACCATTGTTTTGAACCTGCGTCTAGTAGACTGCTTCTCTCAATCTTGTTTAGTTCTTTTTCTGGAGCTTTGTTTTGTTCTGATATTTGGAACATGTTTCTTTGTCTCCCCATTTAGGCTATCTCCCTGTGTTCATTTCTATGTATTAGGTAGAGCTGCTATGCCTCCTGTTCTTTGTAGATTGGCCTTACATAGTAGGTGTCCTGTGGGACCCAGTAATGCAGTTTCCCTGGTCACCTGATTGGGTGCTCCAGATGTGTCCTTTGTGTGGTTTATGTGTGCCCTCTTCTTATATTTGAGTGTTTGTTGCTGTTTGTACATCAATGGAAGGGAGTGGTTCTTGGCTGATTGGTTATGAAGAATGGCTGTGACTACAGTGGAGAAGCTATTGTGCAGGGGCTGACCTTGCAGAACAGGACTCACTTCAGCAGGGCTCTGGTGCCTACTTAGTCTGCCCTTTGGGTGTGTTGCCTGCAGAGGCTACTGAGTTGTGCTCTCTCTTGGTCTGAAATTGGCCACTGGGCATGCCAACTCTGGGGCCTCCTGGAAGGGCCCTGCCACAAGCTAAGTTCAGCAATAGCCTGCGCCCTGCCCAGGGCCACCTGGCATGAGTCACAAAGCAATCAGCAGATGGCTGCCACCTACACTTGGCTTGGAGGTTCCTGGGAGAGACCAAGCCAGAACTGAAGCTGGCACCTGCTAGTGCCAGGCTTGGGGCTGCTCAGCATGCAGTATGGGGTGTGTCAAGGCCAGATGCTGCTTCTTTGGGGTTTGTGAACTTTTGAGAGATTTTAGGATAGTTCACAGCATAAGCCAAGAAGGGCCATTTGTATGGAAAAGCCCCTGGAAGTGGCTTGGGTAGGTTCACAGGTTGGGTGCAGCAGGGTCTCAGGGAATCACCAGGTCAGGACGAAAAGTGTTAGTCAAGTTGATGGAGACTCAGATATGGCGGTCACCTGATTCTGCATTCCAGGAGAGGGGAAGGCTCAACAAAGAAATAATGGATTCTTCCAGCACTTCTGTCTGGGAGAAAGCTGCCACTCCAGCCCTTGCTCTGAAGCCAGACAATTCAGTTCCTCCTCATATGTCCCTGGCACCTTTTGAGCTGCAGCCCCAGCACTGGAGCTCAGAACAAGTGAATCCATCAGCGAGTAA
Organism: Rhinolophus hipposideros; assembly: GCF_964194185.1. Lineage (NCBI taxonomy): Eukaryota > Metazoa > Chordata > Mammalia > Chiroptera > Rhinolophidae > Rhinolophus > Rhinolophus hipposideros. Next base: position 42,774,029 of record NC_138051.1, read on the forward strand.
GTCTGTGCACAGTCCCTTTAAGAAGAGTGCCTGGGACTTCGGCTGCCCTGCTCTCACTAAAGCACAATCTCCACTGGTCTTCACAACCGCTTGCTGGGAGGCTTCCGTGCTCTCCACAACTGAGTTTATCCCTCCCAACTTTTAAATGCCACACATGGATATGGGACCAGCTCATTCTTTGTTTCTGCCTCTCCTACCAGTCTTAAGGTGGCTTCTGAGTGTCCTTAGTTGTAGGAACTTTGTTCAGCTAGACTTTAAGCAATTCTCAGTGATGGTTGTTCTGTAGTTTAGTTGTAATTTTGATGTGGTTATGAGAGGAGGCAAGCACAGTGTTTACCTACTCCAACATCTTGACCAGAAATCAAGATTTCATTCTTGTTAATAGCCGAGTAATATTCCATTGTATATATGTACCACGTCTTCTTTATCCAATTGTCTACCAATGGACACATAGGCTGTTCCCATATTTTGGCTATTATATATAATGCTGCAATGAAAATGGAGATGCATTTTTTTTAAATTAATGTTTTGGAATTCTTCAGATAAATACCTGGAAGAGGGGTTTCTGGGTCATACAGTAGTTCTACTTTTAAATTTTTAAAAAAACCTACATACTCTTTTCCACAGTGACTGCACCAATTTGCAATCTCACCAAAAGTACAAATTGGCAGTTACAAAATAGGGGTAAAATACAGCATAGGGAATATATTCAATAATATTATAATAACTATATCTGGTGCCAGCTGGATATTAAAATTATCGGGTGAAGGGGGATTACTTTGTAAGTTATATAAATGTCTAACCACTATGCCGTACGCCTGAAACTAATATTGAATGTCCACTGTAATTGAAAAAAGCAATTTAAGTAAATAAAATAAAGTAAGATAAAACATAAGGCTATAATGAAGCCCTAAGTTGTAGGAAACCATACATCTGGGAAATTTTATAAAGGTGGTGTAGTAGCTATTTTAAACGTATATCTACACGTATACTTGAAACCAACCAACATGGATTTGGATCCTAAGTTTGCCTCTTGGCAAATAATTGATCCCCTTGGGCAAAAACAGGCAAAAATCATCCCACAGGATTGTCCTAAGGATTCACTGTAGAAACATATGTGCAGCATAGGTGTTTGGCATCTACTTGGCCCTTTCCCAATTCTTTCTTCCTCACCTCCTCCTCAGGGACTCCTTTTGCCTCCTTCCTCCCTTGCATTCCGGAGCCTGGAGCCTGGCACTTCCTTGCTGGCCAGTCTGTTTCAGGATCCAGCTGTACTGGTGAGACAAACAATTCTTGTTTTCTGTGACATCCCTTTGACGAGTTACCCCTTCAGATAGCACAATGCTTTTCTTCAGTCACAATGTGCATATTCTCTTGGGAAGAAACACCAGCCATGGAAAGGCCCCACAGCAGGCAACGGATTGAAGAAATTTTAGGCAATGTTTCAGTATTCCTTAAGTCACATTGAAGGGGGTTAAACCACATTACAGTAGAAATTAGGAGCTTTGGGTGTAAGTCTCAGTGCTGACAGTGATGTCTGCAAATCCTGAACCTCACAGTGTAGTTCCTCATTTCTAAAATGGAAAGGTTGGACTAAAAGTTTCTATTCCCTTTTCCATTCAAAGTGGAGTAAGGACCACTAACTGCCTGCTAGCTGGACTGGCAATTCTGCAAGGGCAGGGACGCAGGCTGCCTGCTCCCTACTGTATCTCCCAAGGTCCAGCACAGTGCCATCCATTTAGTAGCTTCCAGTGCATCCTGTGGGATGGAGGCAACCTGCCTCCCTTGTATGTGCTTTTTTGCTCGATCCAGTGCACTGATCACTCACTCCACCCAGCCTTTTGCATCCCACTAATTCTGGTATCACGGCTGCTGTATCTTTTTTTTTTTTTTTAGAAAGTTCCAGAAGCTTTGTTGTATGACACCATTATTTGATTTATCCATAAAGCTGGGGCTGGAAAACAAACTGTACTGTGTAATTATCCTTGCAACGTTCTCCTTGAAGACATTCAATTTAATTGAATTACCAAGATTTAAAAACATTAAAACAAAAATGAGCTTGTTAGAGTAAATTAGGCTTCATAAGTGTGTTCCCCCTTTATTAGAAAACTTATATTTCTATGGTGACCTTCTCTAAATTATTGAGATCTGAGTGGTCAACCTTAATTGGCAAGGAGAACTATCATCAGTTAACTACTATGAAAGCCAGGGAGTGGGTGTGTGAAGATGAAGAAAGAAATAAAGAGAATAGGGGACAGAACTGACTATATGGTCAAATGGAAATCATCATGGGAAAACAGACACACCCCTGCCTTGGTTAAGCTCTATTAGAATGATAAGACTATAATAATATAATAATAATGATAAGGCTATACTAATAATAAATCTGGGAGAGGAATGGACAAATAGAATGCTAAGGGGTGCAACATAAATATGAAACCTCATGATTCTATAGCAAGTATGGGAATTCTTGTTTCCAGGCAGTGAAATCTTTGTTTATGATACTAGAACTTGGCCTAACATAGAGCTATCCTCGTTCTGCCCCTTAATAGGATGACTTTGACCGCTGGGCTCTCAGTGTCCAGTCACACAGTCAGTGATGCTTGCTGTCCCCACTTTTCACAGGGCTGTGTGTGGTTTTACCAGCCTCCAGTCTGCTTTAGGCTCTGAGCTTCTTGGAGATCATAGTAATCACTGTGGAGAAAGCTGAGTGGGCCCCACTGGAGCCTTGTAACCACCAGTTTGGAAAGGAGAGCAATGGCTGTGGCCAACCATAATGAAGCCCCCCTCGTGGCTGGTCAGAAGAAGGGCGGGACTAGAGGCAGCTGCAAGCATCTGAGTTGCTGCTGTCAATACACAATCATTTTCTCTCCTTGGGGAGGAGGCCCTTTGATACTGGAGAACTAGCCGAGAGAGCTGAGTTTCTTGAATTAGGGCCAATGGGAACTTCCAGAGGTGATGACCTCATGCTGCTCATTTGCTCTGGGAGAGAAATGTAAGCTCTCCCAGACCAGTGACCAAATCCTTCTGAGCCTGCTGAAACAGTCTTGACTTTTTAAGGAAACCTTCTGAATACTGCTGTACTTCCATACCTGGATCAAATTCAATACTAAAGAAAAAGATCTCCAAATAGCAGTAATAGTAGTAGTAGTAGTAGTAGTAGTAGTAGTAGTAGTAGTAGTAGTAGCACAGCAGCAGCTAACACATAGTATTTATTTACTATGTGCCAGAAAATGTTGTGTGAATTTTATATGTGTTAACTCAGTTTATCCATACAAAAACTTGATGAGTGGTGCTATGATTGTTCTGTTTTACAAATGAAGAAGTTAAGGCGTGAAAAGATAACCTGTTGAATGTCAGAGAACTAGTAAGTGGTAGAGTCGGAAATTTAAACCTAAGCATTTGGCTTCAGAGTCTGGACTCTTAGCCACTATATTAAGAACACTCCCCTAAGTGACCATTCATTAAACACCTAATCTGGGCCTAACACATCATAGACCTTATGGGAGTCTGTGAATCTGTGTTGACCTTCTGAGGTGGGACATGGTAGAGGAATACGTGCCCCCGTTCAGGACTTGGTAAATAACTTGTGGGATTCCTTTTTCGAAAATTATGAAGAATTTCCAGATGGTCTGGAAATTACTCCACATTACCTTAAACCAAGCACAGGGTGCTTCTGAAGGATGGCATACGTGGCATGTCCATGAAGCTGGCCCTGCCCCCATCACACAGGAAAACAAAACAAAATAAGATCTAGAGTCCAAAGCAAGTAGCTGGGGGGACAAAATAAAAAGCAAGTAGCAGAATACTGTAAAAAGAAAGTTGAATGAAAGTGCTAAAAAGGGGTGCTTTAGTCATTGTAGAAGCATGAGGCAAAGGTGACATCTAGGAGAAAAACAGCATTCAGCCAAAACAGTGGAGGGCACGCCTACCTAGTTTAGGAAGGAAGGTTACGAAATTAAGACATTACTTCCCAGGCAGGAGCCAGAGTTAACAGAGTGAGCAAAATAGCACATGCGCCTTGTGTTGACGTGTCACTGAGCTACACTTGTTCCGAAACACAAATTTCTTAAGGAGTCCTGGCCGGGTAGGTGTGGAACTATTTTCATACCTTTGGAGCTGCAGGTCAAAACCAGCTGTGACTGATACGTGGGCAGCAGGAGCCCAATGGTATTATATTATCACAGCTTCAAAATGACCACGGCCTACACGACTGGTTTGTCTTATAATCAGTCACTCCAAAGATGCAACAGACCAGAGAAGGAAAGGTCTAAAGGGGACTTTTAGTTCAATTAGCTCCAAGGGCCTGGTCAGGGTCAACATGCAAGATACTGGGGAAGGAGCAGCTTAATTACCATTATTTATAGCCCTGTACTGCAAATGTGGAATTTTATACAGTAGCTGTAATTTGTTTTCTATGTAACCAACATAGAATTTATTCCAATCCCCTGAAATATGTCGCTTACCACTGAGAGTAGAATAGGCAGCAGGCCATCTCTCCAGTCCAGAGCCTTTTTCCATTGCCCTTCCCCCAATGTCTTCTCTGCCTTAAGCCTCACACCTACTTCCTGCCCCCTCCCTCCCTCACTCTCCTCCCCCTTCTTATTCCCAGCTCTGGACACAAATGATTCTGGCCATCTCTGAACATTCTTGCTTAGGTCTGTGTGCTCTGGGCTGCATCTCAATAGGATCCGGTCACATCTGGCTCCACAGCAGGAGTGCCACACTCGAAAGTGCAAAAATAAAACCACAAAAGATCAAAAGAAAAGCATCCTAGGCAAGAAATTACCCTTATCTTTATCTCCACAGAATCCATCAAGTCTAAGCATCTGAGAGATGGCAAGCAGTAAGATAACAAAAGGGAAGCAGGGAGGAAATTAAAAGCAGCCTCCAATGATTAGCCCTTCAGCTGGCCTGGTAAGGCCTTAAAAGGCTCTGGGAAGGTATCCCACAGATAGATCCTTCATTAGGAATGGATTCGAGCAAAATAGACAACCTGCTGATCATCAGGCCTTAAGATGACAGCCTGGCTAAGCAAAGTTAAAACAGGAAAGCTGATTTTATTTGTACATTGCACACTGTGTGGATTGTTTTCTCTCTTGCTTAACATAGGCAGTCTTGCCTTTTCTTGGAGTGTGATGTTTTGCTTGGTGAAGTGTGGATAATCTTGGTGTCCCTGCACTTACACCTGTGCCCAGGAACTCCTGCAGGTGGATAACCCCACTGAAGCCCAAAGAACTCAGTGTGGCAGTATAGTAGCTGTGACTATCTCTTCCTCTAATAGCAATTTGTTCCTAACATGAGCATCTAATCTCTTAATTGGGTCAAGTTTCTATATATTTATGATGATTATGATGAAGCTAGCCTGACCATACTTGAGCAAATTTAAACATAGTATTAGAAACAGAATCCACCACAATTTTTCCAGACTGTATTGTATTTAAGACATGTTTAGATTATAAACTGAGTCAGGTATGAGCGAACTACACTCTTTATAGTATCTGTGTTTTATTCGAACTAGGATATAACTGATCATAAGTGACAAAGAAGGTTTGGACTGAAGGTCAAAATCCTGTCACACTGATCAGTTATTTATACAGATGTCGTGCTACAGCATTTAGTCTATTTGTACCATATGCATTCACATGTTTAAATGTCTTATTGTTAATGCAAGGTTGTTGTGTTCAGTTGTACAGGAAATGTGTTACATGACACCAGAGGAGTTATTTACATTGTAATTTTTGTGGTTGGTGCCCTTTGGAGTTGTGCAGTTTAAAATCTGCATGGTCATATAGAGCAGCTGGGGACATCACTGTTCTACAGGGATAAAAGGAGAAATATGTTCGGTAACACAGAGTAAGAATACAGAGGTGACGGTACAGTCCTGCCTATCAAAAAGAACTGTGACAAAGGCAAATACGGAAAGACAGAAAAATTGCACTGAGTGCCCTAACACTATATTTGTGGAACATATAGAGGGCTGCTGGGAATCAGAAAAGAGAATGATTAAGTCTGCTTAGAAGAATCACGGGGGACTTTATGGAGGAGATGACCTTAGACCTTGGTCTTGAGGGATGAGTAGATATTACATAAAGTGAATAGAGAATTTCAGGCAGAGGAATCTTTGTATAAAATGACATAAGATAATAAAGAGCACAGCTTGTAGAGGCAAGTGCTAGAAAACAATAGAGACATTGGGTACAGGCAAGAAGGGGTGTAATAAAAGATACAGCTAGAAGATGGGGTAGGGTCAGATCACAAAGGAACCTTGTCAACTGTTTAGACATCTAAGATAAAATTTTATTAAGAAATGGATTCAGTACTAACTGCTTGGCCAGTTAAGCTCCAAGCAGAAAAGTGACAGCCAATACGGCTCCGTCTTGCCTGTGGAGTAGAGAAGTAATAAGAGCATGAGCTCTGAAATGGGAATGCATGGTTCATCCCCGGGCCCCCCCCCCAGTTGTTTAACCTCTGGACACTTCAGTGTCATTTGCTCTTAAGGGGGATCCATAATAGTACCTGCCTTGTAGAGTTGGTATAAATTTTACATCGGATAATCTATGATGTAATTCATTTGCCACAGTGTCTGATGTTTAGTAATTGCACAATATCTATTGGTTGATCTTCTTATACTTCTGCTGCTTCTCTTCCCGCCCTATCTCCTATATGTCTTCTAATTGTTGTTGTTATTATTATTATTATTATTATTATTACCATCATCATCATCACAAATGTCACAGAGCCCACAATCCAGGTTTTCTCCTTAATCCTGCTGTAACTAGATTATAAATAACGAGTCTAGTTTGGGTAGACAGCAAACTTCAGGTTATCTGAATATTTACTTGGTATTAGCAGTGCTGAAAACACGTGAAAAATCAGGTAAACCCCAAGTATTTTTTGCCTTTTCATATCAAATAACACTTTCTAAAAAAGGTCTGACTTCTGCCTTTCGGCATACTCAACTAAGGGGCATATGAACTGTTTAATTTTCATTGTTTCACCAGAATTTTCTTTTATCTAAACTATAGCAAAAGTCAATTTCATCTTTTTAAAAGGAATTTGCTGGGAAAGAGAACTGTTAATCTGTGATTCTGCCATTATGACTACTCTCCCATTTGCTTTATATATATACACATTCAGAGCGAGATAGAGAGAGAGAAAGAGAGAGAGAGAGAGAGAGAGAGAGAGAGAGAGAGAGAGAGAGAGAGATTAATACAATTAGCTTCTTCCCTAAGTAATACTACAATTCCTGTATTTAAACTGACAACACAGGCATCTCTTTAACATTTCAATGAAATAATGTTGGAGCAAGCCTTTCTGCTTTTCTGATGACAAGCCTTGGCTCATGCTAAAAAACTCCCAGTTCAGCTTTGAAAAGATGAGGCCACTTTTGAGAGACCTGGGCACCTCTGTAGCTTAATGCTCCCTTTTTATTTTCATAAGAACTTCTGGTGTTTAACTAGAACATAGTGTTTGGGCCCAACATAAAATAGTAGAAGGACAAGCCTTTTACCAAGTTTCCAGATCTCTTTCCAAAGGTGACTCAGCATTTCATCTTTCTATTTACATTTCAGTATCCATAATCCTAAAACCATTGTAAGAGTTACCTCAAAGAGCTACACACCAACAGCATTGTGTCAGGCTCCCAAGCATTGGCAAGCCTGGAACAACTGGCCGTACAGTGATTCATGGAGGCAGCCAGGGAAAGGAAGATGGATGTAGCTCCATCAGCTGATGATCAGAAATCCTTGAGTCTCATAGCCTTGAAATCATTCCAGAAGTCTCCTTCTCCAACACTGTTCATTAAGGAAAAAAAATAGGTTTGCTTCACTGTTTTCTACTTCTCTCACATACCTTCTCCACACACCTGTACTATTGTTTTGAATATCTTTTCCCTTTTGACAGTTTTATTGACTATATGCCAAGCACCTAGTATGGACTTCCATAAATGCCATGATCCTTGCATTAATTGTCAGCCCCTTCCATTTTCATTTTTACAGACATATAACTAGAAGCCCAAAATTCATACCAGTGTAACAGCACAATAATTGGAGCCCAGATTCATCTGAACAAAAGTCTTTTACTTTTGGCTACATTTCATCATTTAGCATTACTCAGATTGCCCCTGCAGAAAGATGCAGTCTCCTTTAGAGAATGCTTCTTGGTCACTTTAGACCAGGGATGTCCAAACATTTTTCAACGTTTTGCACCAAGGGCCCTATGCGGTAAAATACACAAACAGCCGGGCCACTCACTTGAGGTGAAGTACGCATTGCCTCACCTGGTTTATTTAAGTAAACTAAATACATTTTTGGAATTTGCTGTGGGCCAATTAACAATGGCTCATGGGCCGCAGTTGGCCTGAGGGCCGCAGTTTGGACAACCCTGCTTTAGACATTCAGGAATCACACCGAACATCCCAAATTATCTTTTGGTTCCTGACAAGAGAAGTACATCATTGCTTTAATCTATAAATAACTTGGGGGCTTAGCAATATGGGTGAATGTTATAAACCATGTGAAACAAAGGAAGCCAGATGACTACCCTTTGGTTCTATTCATAAAAGTCCAAAAGGAAGCAAAATAAATTGATCGTGTCAGAAGTCAAGGTAGTGGTTATTTTCAGAGACTAGGAAATGAATGGGGCTTCTGGGGTCATGTTACGTTTTGTGATCTGGAACTGATGACATGGGAGTTTTCAGGTGGTGAAAATTCATCAAATCACACACTTACAACTTGTATACTTTCTTGTATGCATGTTCTAATCTAATAAAAGATCTGTAGAAGTTGCATCAGGCTTAGAACTCAGAGAGTTTTGAAATAACTTCTTTGAATTTTCTGGCACCTTCAGAATGTATTGAAATTTTCAGAGGAAAAAAAGACAATAGTTTATAAAAGAAAAAGGCAGCTTAGAAAACTGCCTTCCATAGCTTTCCATTATTGCTGATGTCTCATCTACTGTTGGGCTTAGTGTGAAAATTTGCATCCCAATCTGTTATCATGGTTTTCAATTCTCCCATTGAAATCCAAAAGTAACAATTCTCCTTTTTTCCTTCTACTATAAGATACTGATTATGATGAAAATGGTTCATTTTTTAACCTTACTGATCATTACAGTAATCACTGATGTCTTTTACCATATACCTAAAAGGTTAGTGCATTAGAATTGTGTCAGATTATCTGCCCTTGCTAAAATACACGTTATTGCCATAAGAATAAAGGATTTTCCTATCTAAAAGGAAAATTTTCAAATAGTCAGACATTATGATTTTGACTAGAAAATCTACATACAATGCAATAGGCATTTACATCCTTTTTGGAGATACTACTACAAAATAAATGTGAAAATATCCTGCATTTAATGAATGCTTATTATATACTAGACACTTTTAAGCATATTTTGCATTGGGTTGACACATTTATCAGCCCTATGAAAGAGGTCTCTTATTATCCCTATCTTACAAATGAGGAAACTAAGGCACACATATGTTATGTAGTTTTCCTAGGATTATACAGCTAGTAACAGATGTAGCTAGGACATAAACCTAGCCAATTTAGCTTCTGTCTTCTGGTAAAGGGCAAGTGAGTCATTCTCAAGATTTCACTTCCTCACCCTCCAATACCTAGAAAAAGTCTTGTTGGTATTTTAGAAATAGTTTAAATGGAACAATAGGAAGGCCTTGGCAGCCTTGAGATAAAAAGAATGGGGAGACCATTTCATAAATTAAAGGGCAGTGATAATTATATGAAGAGAGTATTGAGTTCATTAGATGGAGAGAAAAGAATGGGCGATAATGCAGGAGACAGGGGAAGGGAATGCTGTGACTTAGGATAACTTTGTAAAGGACTTTGATGAAGAAGATGGTATTTTGGATGCAACTTGCTGCCAATTAGTGCCCAGCCACTGGGCAGGATCTGTTCACTGGGTCCAGTGCCAAACAAAACAGTGGATGCCCAGATATCACAGTCAGCCCAGGGGAACCCTAATCAATGTGGACCTTCATTGTTTTGGGTTTTTTTTCTTTAGGGCCACAGTTCATGAAAAGCCAGTCTGCACATGTTTTGTTAAACCATGTTCTTAGCCTAGGATGACATTCTGGAGACCTTTTTCTCTGCACCACAATGCTCATTCATCACAAAAGTACCCTCAGAGTCCAGCTTTCTGTCAGGCAATGGTGATACTTAACTCCTATATCCATATCTTGCACATGGGCAGAAAAGTCTGGTGAAGGAAATAAATGACTTATTATGTAAAAGATTAATCAAACAGATAAATCAAGTTAATGCATCTGCTAACCATCAAGCTTGAGAAATCTTACATGTATTTGCTACTCTCTTCCCTCAATTTAGGATCCCGCCCCAAATCAATGAAATCACATACCTTCTTAAGAACACACTTCTGAAAGTGATGCAAATGTCAGAAACATCAGGAGTAGAAGGAAGACACTGTTCATGTATAGGACGAGCCTTAGGTACCCCTCAGTGCTACTGCAGAGGCACTGCTTTCCGGCACCTATGGGGCAAGCAGCCTGGTGAATCTTATGTGCCATTGTTTTCAGGGTGAACTAATCACCGTATAACTGGTGAACCACTAAAAAGCATATTCAGACATCCTAAGCATTTGGAAGATAATGCTTGAGGCCCTCCCACTTCAAACTCATTTTTATTGCTTCTTGCTGTATTTTGTGTTTGATGACGATCATCATAGATAATATGCATTGAGTACTTAATTGCTTGTCAGTCAATGTGTGGAATGCTTTACACACATTTTCTCAATAATGATAATAGTCCTATGAAGTAGGCAGTAATACTTTCCCCGATTTGTAGATGGGGGAAATAGAAGCTTTCTGAGATCCAGTAATGTGCTCAAGGCCACGCAGCTGTTAAGTGTTGAAATCAACATTCAAGCCCATGTCTTCCCGATCCGGAAGCTGGCACCCTCAGTAATATGTACTGTATCTGTCTGTAGCAATCCCATATATTTTGTTTCCATCTCCAGTTCTCAGTTCTTCACATGTGGATTGGACTTGATTAAAGCTTTGGCTTCAATAATTTTGACTTTAGAACGCTTGCTGTGTTGGCACTCAGCCTCTGGCTTTGTAATGCTACTACCTGATCAAACTTAGGCCCGGCACCTGAAATCACATGGTTGGCACTACTCCCAAGCCTTCTTTGCTCTTCAGACAAGGAGATCAGACATACCTAGCCTAGGTTATGCCCTCTAATAAGAAATTCTAAAATTTAACTGATGGATGGAATAACGTGCAAATTGCCTTTTTCCCTTTATTTGCAAAGGTAGAACTGGACTTGAAGAAAGAGATGCAAAGCAAAAACCAGCTTCCTATTTAGTTAGCCTCAAAATACACATGACCTGAGAGCTCCCTATTTAGCTCACCTCCCTGCTTTTGCTGCAAATGTTTGCTGATGCTACAGCTTACACAGCACAAATCTGCAGGGGCCTCTGAGCCCCTTTGGTATACTCTTTCCCATGATTAGGTAAATGTCAGTGGGAAATCACCATGTATTTAGTGTTTTAATAAAACCGCAATATTGTTTATTTTTGTGGCCTCGGGTTCCAAAAGAGAAAGAAACAGCCCCATTAAACTTTGCCCCTAAAATTCCAGCAACTTCCTCCAGGATACTTATAAATGTTATTTTCTTGCCTCCTGAGCTATGTTTTCACTAGAACATCCTCCGCTGCTAATTCTAGTCGATAATCATAGGACTGGCCAGGGTCATTTTCAGGCTTGAGGAAAGAAATAGAATCCAGATTGTGTGTCACCAGAAACATAACTTTAATTCCTAACTTCTAGCTCCTTGATGACAAGGTCACCAAATGCCAGACTTAGATTATGGAACAATAATTCTACCAAGAACACACAGGCATGAAATCTATCTCAGCTTCTATTTTCCTTCCTGGCCCACAAAGGGCTCCATCGCCAACTCCAACCTCAGTGTCTAGCACTAGCTGTGTGCATTGCACTGTCCAGGACACTGAAAAGAATCAGGGGTGAATAACCCAGCTGTATGGGACTTCACGGTGACATGCCATGACATTCAGGTGGCTCTGAGATATCATCTCAGGCGCTACTCATACAGCTGTCCATTTGTGTTTGCAGCACATTGTCACACGGACAGGAAGCCTCTTTGCGGGCCAGGAAGCCTCTTCTCCCACTCCTCCTCACCTGTTTTCCAATGCATGGGTGTTTTTAAAGGAAACATGGATGAATTATAGATATCTTAAATGTAAATACCATATATTTGAAACAACACAATGACGTATATTACCTCTCATTCATACTTATGATCAGCATTTTTTCAGCGAGTTCCTTTTTTAAGAGGGAAGAGAGAACCCAGTGTCTTTAAATACTAGAGAGCTGATAGGAAAAGAAATGTCCCTCACAAAAGATGAGAAAGGAAAGAGGGTCCTACCTCATTTCTCTGACAAACCTGTCGACATGAAAATTGAATTGCATTTGGTGCAGGTGTTAAGAATATTATGATTCATATATATATATATAGTAACTAAATTGGATATGTCCCAACCATGTGAGTAAATATTACTATTTAATTTATCACTTAGTTATTGAACATTCATGGTGCTTCCTGTTAAGTTCTCGGCTATTTCATACAGCTGTGTGTGGGTTTTTCTTTTTTCTTTCTTTCTTTTCTTTCTTTCTTTCTTTCTTTCTTTCTTTCTTTCTTTCTTTCTTTCTTTCTTTCTTTCTTTCTTTCTTTCTTTCTTTCTCTCTCTCTCTCTCTCTCTCTCTCTCTCTTTCTTTCTTTCTTTCTTCCTTTCTTCCTTCCTTCCTTCCTTCCTTCCTTCCTTCCTTCCTTCCATTCATTCATTTATTTATTTTTTACCCAAACCCGTGTTTCATTACTGTAAAAGTTTCCCTGAATTTTGAATGGAAGATGTAAAGGCAAGAGCTAACCTTTTGGATGGAGAAAGTCAAATGATGGATTTTTCCCATTTCTCTGGTGTTCTAGAGCACAACCATGAGCAGGGGCATGGCACATACTCATCTTGCAGTAGGTCACATGTCTAAAGACTGAACCACAACAGATATGAAGATTAGCTGGCAGCAACCAACCTTATTTTGTGCATGTACTAGGGCAGAGAATGCTGAATACTAGCAAATGAAAAGGAAAATATTCACTGTAGCTCCAAACATTCACTGTCTTCCGGTGTCAAGGATATGTAACCACTTGCCTATACTACCCAGAATAAATAGGAAGGATATTAAGGTAAGAAACTGGAACATTCATTCGTGAGGGAAGAAATGGAACCAGAATTAGGAAATTTGCTCCTGGAAGGAATCTCATTGAAGGACTGGGGGCGGGAGTGGTAAAAAGAAGCCCTCTAATCTTTGCTTACCCTTCCTCACAGCTGTGAGAGAGAAAAGAACCAAGCAGAAAATGGTGGCACAGCTCATTCTTGGGGTGCAGGCTGAATCTTCTCCCTACTTTTGGAGGAGACTTTTAGTCAGAAAGAAAGGTAATGGGTGTGTCTTCTGTGTGTACGCCAAAAACCAGCTGGCAGGATCCATGCCTCTTAACCCTACCAGAGTCACACCGTCTCTTCCCCACACTGGGCTTCCCAAGGCCGAGCTCCCCTTTTCTTGTCTGTCTAGAAGGCCTCTTCAAAGGCCTATTGTCAGTAGATGTTAAAACTTGATTTGGCTTCCTTCACTGCATATGAGGCAAACTTTATTAAATGTAAGAGTTTTCTGTGTGATTGACGAAACGTTTTAGTGCCTGTGCTAGGTTCAGAGTTTTGTGCAGAGTGTGGGGGAGAGCGGCAGGGGCAAAGCGCAGATCCATCTTTGGGTTCCATGCCTCACCCATCCTGCCATCTCAATGCTCCAAGAGCCGAGCTATGTAAACAGTGACTAGATCTGGGCATGTGAAGCTGAGAGGCAAAGGTGGGGAAATGACTACAGCAAGGTCTCTCCTCCTCCTGATCAGATTCAAGGCTGGTTTTTCCAGTTCTGTGGTTACATCTATCACAGAGGCTCGTGTGGGTAGTTGCAGCAGACACTATCTTCTGTTTCCTGTTCCCCACAGGGCACTTCACAACTTGTCACCTCTGAACTTATATATTGTTTGTAGTTTGTGCCGTCTGCTTATTTCTTAACTATGTTTTGTCTCTATTGCTCCTTGTGAGATGTTCAAAAAAGCTAACTAACCATACTAGGAGGCAAATGTTTGGTAGATAGAAGTCTCCTGGTGGTATAGATGCTGTCAAAATCAAAAACTACCTGACCCAAAAGGTGTCTTGGGAGGACCTAGGAGCAGCACGAGTATAAATCAGAGGGTCTAGGAAATGAAGAAATCACATTGGTGCAGAATAGCCTTAAAGTCTGGAGTATCAGAAAGTTTTTAGCTATCCCTTTGTCAACCATGAAACCTCACACGAACTTTCCCCCTTTCTTCTTCCTACCCTCACTCTCCCGCTGCATCTCCAGCTTTCTCTTTTCTCAAAGTCTCCATCTTCTCCTCTTGAATATAACTTCTCTAATCTTATTTCCTTCAAAGAAAATTACTTGTTTTTATGTTTTTTTCTTCCACATGCCCCGTGAATTATAATACTGGTGCTTATCTTAGTTACTTTAACTGGCTGGAGAGCAGAGAGCATGACTTCATCCCAGACCAAAGAACATTAAGAAAGTCAAATTCAGTTTCCCAACATTTCAACAAAGAATTGGTCTACTGACCCAGTTACAATTTTAGTTCTTATAAGACAAAAAGAAAGACATGGATTAACAGATTTACAGAAGTCTGTTAAAAATTAAATGATCATGGGTGCATAGCAAATATAATTTTATTCCACTGATAAATTGTTTGGAGTAGGATTTATAATGCATTAAAAATACTTAAAAGGACAAAAGACATTATATACACCTTTGTGCTCTATTGTATTCATAGGAAAAATGAGTAAGAATCCAATGCTAGTGTTTCACACGTACAAAAAAAGAACTGAGTGCATGTCTAGAATGAGTTCAAATCCACTCATACTGCAGCTCTATCTTTGTTGTTTATATTAATAACAGCAGGATGTACTTGCCGCTAAAAAGGCATTGTTTAAAATGAAGCTAGCACTGTGCACTCAAAGAATGTACATCATTAAAATGAACTTAAAAGTTTTATAAATCTTTTTTGGAGCAAACATTTATTGAACACCTGATCTGTTGTTCTCAGGGACAGAATTTCCAGGAGACGTTGGCAGGGGAGAGGCTGGTTGACTTGCTCTCCCTTTGCTGAAGTTCTTCCATTTGGATCTCCACTTGCCCTTCCTTTAATAAATCTGCCTTTGGAGGGTATTCCTTTCCATTTTTTGTCTTCATCACAACCCGCATCCGACTCTAACTAATTTAGTACGCTGCTTGATGCTGAGCAAAGCAAGAAATCCACATCAACACCCCTTGCACCAACTGCCTTCTACTTTTACAAAACCCAATGCCAGACTGGTTTCACAATGGAGATGCTGAACACAAAAGTTGGCTCCACCATAACGTCCACCCGGTGGTTATGTGAATGGTTGTTTATAACTTGTGTTCAGCTTTCTAGCCAAGCACTAGTGTCGCCTAAAATTGCTACTGTGAGAAAACCAAAATGCTATTTTGTAAGGCCAGACTGTTCATCTAAGTTTGAGACAACTGCTCTTCTTTCTGCAGAGCTTGCTAAAGAAAGATAAACAATTCTACCCAGACAATGGGTAGCTGGGGAGCAGTGGCTCTTTATTAGGTTACATATTACTGTGGGGATGGCAGATATGTGTGCTTTAAATACGGTTGCCTTCTTGTGGGGTAAAATATGTTAAATATCAGCAGTCTCCACAGATCCCTGAGTTGGCTTTCTCCTGACTGAGAAATTGATCAACCCCTTATTTTTCCCATGATCACATCAGAAGCATAATTTGGATATTGTCATCTATTGTTCTTACACTGTAATGGTAATTTAAACAACCAATTTTGCTTCAACTAGTCAATAATTGATGCCTGATACCTGATGATCAGTGACACTATTTTCCCCCGTAATTATTTGCCAGACAGCATCTTGACTTCTAAAGAAGCTAGCTGTAAATGATAAGTAATTGAATGCCTGAAGATATGTTAGATTGTGTCTGAGGGCAGAATACAATTTTAAATAATTTATTTGACCTTCCTAGAATTATTAAATTTCAAATGAACAAATTAATAATAAAATCTGTGCAGGATGATAATAATAATATAATTTTTCCATTTACCCTGAATTTTGAATCAAATGTTTAATTTATTCAGTGATAATAAATTTGTGTCTTAATAACATGAAATGATGTCAGGGATTGACTGTCACCTTTGGAACCATCAGAAAATAGATACAGTGGCCGCATGGGGAAATTCAGTAACTCCTGGCAGGCAATCAAGTGGAAATAGCAACTTATGTCTGTCACTGCTGCTGAGTTCCTCTTGGTCTATAGGAGTGAGAAATAGAGGGCAATGCTTAGGGGGGAAAGAGCTGTTTCATGAAGACCTAAGGATCAGAGCTTAGGAATCCTTGCAAGAAAGTATCAAAGGGTATGTGGAAAATAAAGCCTCAAAGAGTGAAAAGCAGTCCTCAATGAGGGCAGGATCAGAAGTTATCAGAAGATGATATTCTACCATCCTAGCTAGTATGGAGTCGAGCCAGGCAGGGAAGGAGTGGTTGGGTCTGAAACAGGAAGGTGCCTGAAGAAATAACTAGAACAGTGATCTCGAGACTAGGAAGTAACTGCAGTCTTACAGGTGATTTCTAACACCTTCCCTAAGAAACTGAGAGGAAGATTAAAGTGTTTGTGGCTGGTGAGGGGAGTAGAGGCAAGTCACAAAGCTACTGCTTCTTAATTTCCTTTTGGCAGAACAGTGTTGTCCTCCCAGAATGATGTTTGGGAAACTTATCTGCTTGCTGAGACTCCTACATGTTTAGATGATAAACAAGATCACAAAGTGTTTAGATGCAAGTTTGTATTTCTTGGTCACTTTCAATTGAATGTATTGACTGGGTGTGTCCTTGATGGGAGAAATTCTTAAAAATGTATACTTGGGCCTGGAAAACAGTTTTTTGTTTACTTTTTCTTTGATCCACACAATGATTTTATTTTTATTCAACGATAAGCAAATAGCAGAGTTAACACATTTACCAACTTTCGACCAGCTTCTCTTATATCAAAGAAGAGTGATCAATTTAACCGGTGCAGACGTAACGGATTTCTGACTTCTCACCACACCCTGAAGCTCCTGTAGCCCCCTCCATACGTCAACAAGAGAGTGACTCTCCCTATTGCTTCTTCCAGGACTGCTCTTTAAAGATGCCAGAGTGGGATACTGACACCTAGCAACCAATCTGAAATGTGTCATGTTGGGGGTTAGTGGGCATGCCAGCCTCTGGTTTTCTGGTGAGAAACAGGGCTGGGAAAATACATCTCAGAAGGTGCTATCATGCACAATTCAAAGACAGAGGGAATTAATCTTTTTATTTTTAACCTCTTTGAAGGTTTTTTTGATGCTCTGCTATATTACTGTAGGCTAAATATCTTCTTACCTAAATATTTTCTTCTTTAAATTCTGGGTTGCTATCCTTATATTAACAATCTAATGACTCCATCCCAGTGCCAAAATGTCCCTCAAAATGCAGTTCAAATTTGATCAAAATGTAAACCACGGTATGTAACCCCATACGATTATAAAGGATAGAAGTCAGTCTAAACTACTGTCTGCTCAGGTCTCTTGTGTGAAAATGGGAACGGGGTAGAAGAGAAACCTATGTTCATCACTGAACTTGAGAACACTGCTTGGGACCTTGAGGGCGATTTCTGTCTCATAGCTTTCCCCTACTTCCCATAGAGTCCGGGCAGATAGTCATCCCACTCCGCCTGGTAACACTTGCCAGCCACTAGGGGCCCCAGCTCGTACTTTTTGTGGAAACATGCCACCTTGAATCTGCCATGATGGTCTCTAGACCAGTTGCTGAGAGTGGGCACATCACACTTCAGCGACCTGTCCTGCTCCTAAACCAGCCAGGCATAGCGGTGAAGGCTTGTGCCCTTGGGCAGTCCAGATATCACATAAACAGGGTGGACTGTGCCACTGCTAACTTCACTGCCTTTCGTGTCAACCACCAGAAAATGGTGCCTTCTCTATATTTGGGGTTCTTCCTGCTGGGAACATCTGAGTCTGTCACGACCAAGGTGTAGAGTTTACCTGGATCAAGGCCATCCCATGCAATACTGGAGGGCCAGTTCTTCAGCTGGATGGGCATCAGCACTTAGCCCACCTCCACTGAAAACAGTTTTAAGCCATCTTGATAGGGTGATAAATAGAAGCCCAATTTTCTCCTTTCTAGAAGCAGAATATCTCCAGCAAGTGTGGCTACCAAAAGAACTGTTTAAAATAAATGCTGTTCTCCTCTGCCTTCCCTTTCAAAATCAGACCATGTTCTCAAATGTTAAAGATTGAATGAAGGGTCTTCCTGAGCAAATGTTTGGTCAACTGTTTGGTGTATTATCATTGGGAAGTCTGCTTTGCACATCTTTTAAAACTGAGGTGAATCTAGTCTTTCCTCTCAATGTAAAAATTTTTATGATAATCTAAAATTTCCCTGAATAGTCTATTTGTCTCAAACTTGATGCCCACTTCTAAGACAGACTTCTTACAGCCTTGCTTATTTCAGTTAGGACACGTATTGCATAAAACTGATCTAAGTATATTATTTTCCATCAGATGCTGTCATTCACCCCATAATGTACTATGGCTTGGGAAAGTAAAAGTCTGCTAAATGAATCCAGACTTGACTTAATCAATTCCATAATCTGTAAAATGGGATTACTAGAAATGACAGAGAGGTCTGTTAGTATTATACTCTGTTCTGACATCACAGCATTTAACGAGCTACTCACTGGGCCAGTTCCAGAATATGTATATTACTTCTAGACATAAACTGGACATTGTGGAAGCCACATTCATTCTGACAGTCGAGGTGAGCAGTTTGTACTCATTTGGCAAGAGGTCTAGCAGAAGACATACACTGCATTTTCTCATGGAATTGTTTCCCTCCTCCTACAACCAGAGATTTTGTTTTAAAACAGAGACAGAAAGGGTGGAATTCTGTTGGAAAATTCTTTCTGGCTCTCTAATTGCCGTAGCCTGGAATATAATTTACAATTTAGCTATGAACCTTTGAACTTAGAAAGCCTTCGTCGACATAGTTAACTATGATTAAGACCTTTTTCTTATCTTGCTAATAAATTAATCCAAATCTTTTGCATTTCTCTGACCAAATTTCCACAGCTTTTAGGATACAAATAACGTGTTTGGAGGAACAGCTCATGTCTTTCTCAAAATTGTGATTTGCATGGAAGAAAATATCTGTGTAGATGAAATCATTTATTTAATCCATTCAATTAAATGTCGAAAAGTATAGGTCAGTAAAGATATATTCAGTAACCTCGCTGTACAGAGAGTATTATGAAGGATGCTGAAGGAAAATTTTAAAAGGAAAGAAGTCTTTGCCTTGGAAAAATTTATAATCTATTTAGGGAAACCAGCCTAACAGATAAGAAAAGCTTTAATACTTGGTAGTATAAAAAAAAATAAAAAGCAATTGAAATGGGGTAGAGTGAGACCAAATATGATAAAAACATATAAAGGTAATTAAAACACAAGTGGAATTAATCAGAGAAGCCTTCATGGAATAAGTGAATTTTGAATAGAATTTTGATAAAGATTAGTGGAGAGAAATTTTAAATGAGATAAATAGCCTTCACAACTGTAGATGTGAAATGGAAGTTCTGAGCGGAGAACAAGGAGATTTTCTTAGCCTGAATAAGTGCCACATTGAGAAACTTAGTAGAAGCCCTTTCACCTGACATATATTGGTTGGTTGATCAAAAAAGAACATTAAAGAAGGGATTCTTAACATATGGAATACATACACCTTAAATATTTTAATATAAAGCCTATAAATGTAAACTTGGGCATAGTTTCTTCAACATCATGCCAGTGTGTTTTCTTGGAGTTCAATTCTGTTGATTCTTTCTGACTCTCTTGCATTAACCACACCCACGTGTCTTATTCTCAGTTTCCAAATTCAATTCCTTAAAGCAGAATTAGAACTCTGAGACATTTGCTAATCAATGACTACAGTCTCTTGCTGTGGTTCTCATCACCCCCACACCCCCCACACACACCAAATTTATCAATATCCTATCTACACAAAATTTGAAACCTGATTTTTTGAGACAGCTTCGAAAAATCTTTCCAAAACATCAGTGTAATTTCCCTAATAACAATTCTCTTTACTCTCATATTCATATTTAATTGGTTAATTTATTTTATTTCAATGATATAAATAAATACTATAATTAAAAACAACTATATTAGTGAGTTTAAGAACATATACACGTGATTATTGGAAAGCATTCCATTCATTTTATGGGAGTAGAAATATACAGGCTTACTAATGATAACCTTCTGAATGAGAGAATTCAACGTGTAGAGGATCTCATTATGTATCGTTTAAAGATGAATGATATGTTAAGTCAGTTAAGTAAAGATCAGCTAATAGAGAGAAATTTTATTGAAATAGCTATTGTAATAAAATTATGAAGGTAGGCTCAAAGATGACACTAGATTTAGGAGTAAATTGAAAGTGACTCCAGAACTTGTAGTCAAAATAACTAGTCATCATAAATCACTCACGACTCTAATCCCTAGTGATAATAAATAAATAAATAAATAAATAAATAAATAAATAAATAAATAAATAAATAGAGAAAGTTAAAACAGCTGCAATCAAAAAACAAGTTACACATTTTTGTGGCCCAGAAACATAGCAGAAATGTAAAACTATGACTTAAGCCAGACTGAAGCTACCAGCCTGCTGGGCTGTGGGCCAAACATTCTTTTAGTAGATTTTACACTTTGAACATCTGGTTCAACATTACTGCAACAGAGAATTTAGACTATGTCTATATGGTAAAAATTACAATGGATTATGGTGGATTTACAGTCTCCAAAATATACCATTTCAGAGCAAATCCACAGGTTCCACCAAAAACGTGGGGATCAAAGAAGTGGTATCATATTCATGGCTATTGCCCAGTACAGGAAACAGCCAACGAGTGCAATTTCTATTTTTTGAGCCAGAGCCCATCCACGGATCGCCCTATGCAATGGTCTGCTTCCAGGGGGTCCTTCTCACCCAAAGCAGTCTCTGGTGTGACACCTGTAGGATAGTTCCTAAAACCAGTCAAATCCATGCCCCAGACTCAGGGGCACACTAGCCACACCAGCAGCCTTGGGAACGATCCAATAACAGTCACTGGGGAGATGATCCTTTTCTAACAGGGGTGACTTGGGGCTTTCTTGAGATGTCAAAGTGGTCTATCAGAGAGGGTATGATGGAGTTTATTGTAAATGAACTTATTTAGCAAAGGAAAAACAAAATATAGTTGTGACCACACTTAAAAAGATAAAGCATACAATTGTATGCAAATGCAAATTAATGTAATATTAATAGAAAAGTAGGGGGAAAGTGAGTTGTAAGCCTCAACATTTTATAATAAAGTTGTAACCTGTGAACAAACCTTCTGAGGCATGACGAATGAGACAGTGGGGAACAAATGGGCCAACTCCTCTTATGCTTGGTTATAAATGGTCTTTGTCCTACCTGGCCCCTCGTTGTTCATTCATTCAGGAAGGAGGTGTTGACTGTTTGCTCTGAGCCAGAGTCTGTGCTTGGGTTTAGAGGAGGCAAAGGTGAAGACTCTGTAAATGTCCTGAGAATGTCTTGCATTACTTTTCTCCTTGGTAAGGAAACAGTTGATGAAATAGAGAAGAATTCGCAATTCACTGCTGCTTGCTTTCAGTAGACCATTACTATGTCAAAAGTAAAAGAGACACAGGAATAGTATTATTATATAAATTCTATTGCAAATAAACAGTTACATGATGAGTCAAACTTTTTAAGACTGGATCACTGAAGCATTTTTATGCCAATGGAGATTTCTTTAAAAGTATAAATCAAGTCAACAAACATTATTAAGTCTGTTAAGAGACCCCTTCAAGTGCTGTTCAAGCGCCCAGGCAGAACACAGACATGGCTAAGACATGGTTTCTGTCCTCAAAGAAACCACAGTTTGCTAGGTGAGACAAGAGACAAGCATGAGATCAGGACAGCCCTTTGATTGTACTTAACTCTTGCTTGTTGATCTACTAGTACTGTTTGGTGATAACAGGTGACATTCGCATGGCTCTGATTTATAGCTCTGCAAATGATCCCGGGGACTGTCCTCTATTCCTGTCCTGAGGAAGACAGACAATTTTTTCTCAGCCCCCTGGTATTCCACAGTTCTGATGCAACTAGGTGGTCTTAAGCTGATCCCCCACTTCCAAAGATAGGGGGTCATGACTCCCTGAGGTCAAGGAGGCAAAGTCCTAGTGTCTTATGCCTCAGCTCGTCTGGGAAGAGTTGTGGGCAAAGGCTTCTAGCAGCTTCTGATTCCTCTTGGTGATTCATTAGCTCACATAGCAAACAAGGAGAATATGAGAGCGTATCAGATAACAGTGGCTCCCACGCAGAGGGGAATGGGCGTCAGCACACTGTAAGTGGTTGCTAGCTCGTCCTACACCCTCGCTACTAGTTGATTTTTAAAGCTGCCAGCACTGATGTTTCTCACGGGAGCATAGCCTTCCTCTTTGAGATCCCATTATTTTCATATCTGGCACTAGCTGAGTCTGGGAACTTACAACACTGTAAAAATAATTTATCGAGTTCTTTCCTTGTGTCAGATAATGAGCTCAATGCTTTACTTGCTTTCCCTCAGAAGAGTCCATGAGTTAAATATTATGGTCATCTCCACCTTATAAGAAAATGAAAACTGAGGTGCAGAGATGTTAACCAGTTGTACAGGTTGGCCAATCTGTGGGTGAGAATTGGCTCTGGAACTCTGCTCTGTCTGATTCTAGAGACGTTATCTTAACCACCAAGCTATAGTGAATGGACTTTAGAATGCTAAGATATTTTAGCACATGTTCATTTCTCATAACATTTTATCTGTATTCACAAAAGCATCTCTCTGTATCTCATGACTCAAGTTCAAGCTCCTGCTCCCACGAAGCACACACACACGCGCACACACACACACACACACACTCACACATTCACACACATGAAATATATTTCTCTGGTGTCGTTTATAATAGGCCCAGTTATTTCTGATACCCAATTTCATTTTTGGTTGGGCCTTTAAATGCTTTTCAGGTGTTAAGAATTCCAGGGAGGGCGGGCCCGGTGGCTCAGGTGGTTAGAGCTCCATGCTCCTAACTCCGAAGGCTGCTAGTTCGATTCCCACATGGGCCAGTGGGCTCTCAACAAAAAGTTAAAAAAATAAAAAGAATTCCAGGGAACTTCACAAAATGGTTTAAGACCAAAATAGCAGGATTTGTTTTCCAACAAATTTAAATACGCAACTACCAACTTCCACATGGGGTCTCCAAAAGGTGACAGCAGTTACATCTAAAGAATAGAAAAGCAAAACATTGTATGCATGTTTAACAGTGCGTTCAAGGTGCTTTTAAACAGATTTGGGGAAAAAAAGGACTAATTCAAAATATTGGCTGCCTTTCTAGTACCTATTCTTTAAGTGTTCTCTTGTTCTGAGCGAGGAAGCTTGGTTCTTGTCCCTCTTCACCTTTCCCTTTCCCCGGAAACATCTCTATCAGCTTCCCACTCTTCCGTCTGTTGGAAGTTCTTGTTTTCTTTTGAAATGATTTCTCAGCAAGCTGACCTCTGCAGATTTCATCAGCCCCACTTGCTTGCACACGCTGTGACCCATTTTCACTAATTTGGGCAATGAGCAGTGAGCAGAGGCCAGCAGAGACACTGCTGCCTGCAAAGGACTAATCAGCTACCAACTGTGGCATATGAATTTGTCTGTGTGGAGCTCTCCAATTGCCTCTATGCCTCACGCCTAGAAGCTCCCACCCCTAGGTTTTGATTTTGAATAAGTGGTGTAAAAGCAAGCTCCTCTAGCCCTGAGTCAGGCTCATACTGCCAAAAAACATACACAGGAGTATGTAGTTATTTTCCCTTTTATCTATTTCAAAATTAACATTTGATTACTAATTTTTTTTTTTTTTAAGTAAAGAAAATGAAATATGTTTCCTGGAGTCCTGGCAGATCATTTGTTGTTTGTCTCACCCCTCCTGCTTCTCTCGGGTGTATTTGCAAAATGAGCGAAAGCTTATTTCTAGCAGAGATATTTCATGGCTTAGTTTCTCATCAAGATGATAAATCAGACTGGGTGCCTGAATAATTATATTCATGGAGCTGGACTGTATTTGTTTTTTTACTGCAGAATTCACGAGGCAGTGTTCCGACTCATTATATACAACAGTTTTCATAACTCATGCAAATATTGCATCCAACTTTTGGATAGATAAAGGGGTATTTTTAGGATTTTTCATCAATACTTAATAATGCAATTTGCACTACAAACAGAACATTGCAATAAAGAATTCAAGAGCGAATGAGTGCCATTAAGTCAAGTAAGGGGCTTCATAGACCTGGTTTCCATTTACAATACCTTGTCTCAAGGCACATGAATATACATTTTGATATAGTCACAGTACATATTATGCTGTTCCTTTCTGCTACAAAGGCAACTAATGTGGTCTTCGCTCTGGGAACTGGGAGTACTGAATTCCATTCTAATTTCCATAACCAAATTGCTGTGTGAATTTGTAAAAATTAGTTTCTTTTTAACAGAAAAATAAAAGCACCACCTGGTTTCTACTTTC
Organism: Rhinolophus hipposideros; assembly: GCF_964194185.1. Classification (NCBI taxonomy): domain Eukaryota; kingdom Metazoa; phylum Chordata; class Mammalia; order Chiroptera; family Rhinolophidae; genus Rhinolophus; species Rhinolophus hipposideros. The sequence continues at coordinate 42,798,846 of NC_138051.1, forward strand.
TCTGAGATCATTTTTTATAGCCTGCTTTGGTTTTGTCAGAGAAATGTATCTGTGCTCCTCAGCATCTGAACTCAAAGCGTACAGATCCAGAGGTGCTTGCTTGATTTTCATACCTGTCTACTCCCCCAAAGAGAAATGTGTACATTAGAACTATAGCAATATTTTTTTTAAGAGAACTGTACAATTAAGGTGGAGGCTAGGGGGCAACCTGAACACCAAAGCAAAAGACATCTGTGGCAACAGGGCATAAAATTTAGCCCTCTGCTTCCAAGGAGTTAAAATAAGAAACAGGATGAACTATTGTAGCACTTATTATATCAGCAAAGGCTTTTGACAGGAACTGAATAATAATTTGAGGACAGGATTTAGTCTAAAAACCTATATTCAAAATAAGGTCCACTACTAACTAATTGTGTAGCACTGGGCAAGTCATTTAATTTCTTTGGGTTTCAATTTTCTTCTCTGTAAAGTGGAATTGATAAGATACACACAAAAGTGTAAATGAGGATTAAATAGATATGTTACATATGTAAAGCCCATCGTACAATGCCTGGCATAGAGTGATATCATGTATCAGTAAGTTTTGATGCCATTATGTTTAAGGGCTCAACATCTGGTGGAGGAGATAAAATATCTACATAGATAACCATAATTTACGGCAAAATAACTTACATATCCTAAAAGAGGTAAAGATAAGAGGCAACAGGAAAAGCTTCCAGCTGGGGATAGACTTGTGGGGATCAATTATTACTCTATGAGAAAAGTCTGAAGGGTAGAATTAAGAGAACGCTAAGCAGTAGGAAACATTATGAACTGTGTTAGTCCAGTCCTCCAAGAGGCATTTGCCAATATGAGGTTAAACATATGAAGATTTTTAATAAAGGAAACGCCTGTGAGTGAAAATGAAGAGTTAGAAGGGGAGACCGGGTGAAATGTCAGAACTTGACCAAAGACTGGTGCCAGGGAAGGAAAGAGGGAGAAGGTCCTAGACTGTTGTGCTATCTAATGAAGGCTCAGCAAGGCCGTCAGGTATTCTTGCAGCCAAAGCTGGCTGGTAGTGGAGTCTGTGGCTCCCAGGCTGGGACCTACCTTAGCAGCCCCGCCTGCTCAGTCACTAACTGGCAGTAGCCTGTGGGGAGCGTGGCACTGGCCAGGCCTAGTGCTGGGTTTCAGAGGCTCAGCTGGGGGTCTTGGTCAGTTACACTGCCAGTAGTTGGAGGTCTGTCAGGTGTGTTCTTATGGCCACTTCATCGTCAATAGCACAGACGCTAGAAATCCTGGGTTGTTTTATCTAGAATTCAACTATTCTACAGGGCAGCTGGGCTTGGGTATGGAGGCAGGAACAGACCTTGGTTCAATCCACAGATCTGCCATTTGCTAGCTCTGTGGCACTGGGCAAGTTATTTAACCTCCTGAAACCTGTTTTCTCATCTACGATATGTATATAATGACAGTAAGACCCGCCTGGAGGTGTTATAAGGAGTAAGTAAGAGAATTTTTTGTAAAGTGCTTAGAACACAGCCTGCCTATATTTTCCTTAGAGCAGTATAGTAAGCACTTATAAATCATTAGTGTTAGTCATTTAGTTAGTCATTAGTGTTAGTATTTAAAATTTTGTATTACTATTTTAAATGTTGTTATTATTATGTGGTTACACTAGGCCTCTCTAGGAACAAAGCAGAAAAGAGGGTTGGAAAGGGAAGTCTCTTCCAGGTACCATTTCCTGATCAAGTTTATTGAATATACCACTCTAAAATATTTGAAGTGCTAGAGAATGTTAAAAGTAAACAAACAATAAATAAATATTTATCAGTAAAATTGATCTTATGGAATTTATAGGCATACTTTAAGTTCTTCTTATATTGATATTTTTTAATGCTTGCCTGAATCTGTTTACTTATTATTTATATCTCTGTCTGTTTCAAAGGGATTTAAGGAAGCTTATAAGATATCTAAAATCCACCACGGTATAAATTAAAAGGAGAAGTAAATGAGAAAAGAAGATAGGGTGGAAGCATAACAGGGACCCAGGAATGAGGATAAACACACATAACATAAAGATCTAACATTTGCCACACGGGGGCTAGACATTTGCCTCCAGATTTTCAAGGCAGAACCTAATTAGTTATAAAGTCTGTCCAATAAAAATCTGCCATTTGCTTAGGAGGAGCACATAATTATTTGATATAAAAACCTGTAAGATAAAAATCTGCTATTTCCTTAGAATAAGCACAAAAATTATTTGATACAAAAGTGAGAAGCAATTTTTTTCTACAAGTCCTAGTAAGGCACTTGTGGTGAACTAACAAATGTTTCAGCATCATCCTTACCACAGACACAGTGAATTCTACACAACAATTTATGTTCTTAAGGGCAAGTTACTTAGCATCTCTGCCTCCAATTCCTTATCTGTAAAATCTGCAGAATATTAGTACCTGCTTCATAGGATTGCTGTGAGGATTAGGTCATGAATGTATACATAAAGTGCCTGGAACAGTGTCTGGTACATCTAAAACATTTTCTAAAGGTTGCTATTATTACTATTAGGAGCATCAAGGAGGCCGTGGCATTTCAGCAAATAAAACGCATTGTTCTTTGTAAACATGCACTTCTTGCCCATTCCATACTTCACTTCCTGCCTATGGGAAGGAATGGGCCCTGGAGGAAAAAACGAAAGGCATCACTGCAATTCTTTAACCTAGTTTTCGGAATCTACCCCCACACCCAATCTAAATATAAGACAATTAAATGTACTTAGAGGTTAACTATTGAGTGTTTGGTAAAGGAATACAACAGAACAAACCAATGTCCAACATAAAGTAACAATTAAATAAGTCATGCTATGCTAACTGTAGAGCCATTTAAATTACTATTGTGAAAAAAAATAGCAACCTAAAAAATCGCAAGTTTTACTCTCCACCCAGTGGTCTAGGCTGGAAACCTGGGAGTCACTCTGTAGTTCTTCACTTTCCTTTCGCTCTGTATATGACTCATTAGCAAGTACTATTCTGATTCTTGTCGTGGCTCTGCCTCCACGATTTATTCCAAATAAATTCACTTCGCTTTTACTCTACTGCCACCATTATCTCCAAATGGACTATTCCCACTGCTTCCTCCTTGCTGGCCTCACAGCAGCCAGAGTGAGCTTCAACAAACATAATTCATATCAGATCACTCCTTACTTAAAACTCTTCAATTATTTTCCCACAAGCTGTGTAATGTGATCCTTATATACTCTTATCTGTCAGCTATTCCCATAATAATGGTAACCCAAAACTCAGTGGCTTACACCAGCGATTATTTAATCTTACTCAAGTATCTGCAGATCAGTTGGAGGTAAGCCAGTCCAGGTGGGGCTCAGCTGGACTTGACTCCAAGCTTCTTGTTGGATCCATGTCTGCTATACGTCTCTCATCCTTCTGTTACCAGCAGACTACTTAAGACATGTTTTTTCACCACAGTGACAGCAGTACAACAAGTGAGTCCAACTGTGCAAGCGCATTTTAAACCTCTTTCTGTATCATATCTGTGAATGTCCCCTTGACCAAAGAAATGACATACTGAGGCCAAAATTAAGTCTTAGCAAAGTACACTCAGCCACCATGAAGGCAGAGCAAGTCACGTGGCCAAGTCCAACAACAGTGACATGGGCAAGCACACTCATCCATGGAAGTGAGTAGCAGAGGGTAAGCGAACGATTGCCTGAGTTATCTATCACATATGCCTTCCTAACTTCACCTCAAGGATTCACCTGAAACTAGCCTCCTTGGTTTTGTTCCCAGTTCTTCAAACAAGACGGGTTCTTTCCTGCCTCAAGACATTTGCAGATGTAATTCCCTCAAGCTCTAAGTCTTCACAATTAGTTTTTTTCTAATTTTTGCCTAAAAATAAATTCCTCAGAAAGATCTTTCCTGGAGACATTAGTAGGAGGTAACCTCCTGTGATTCTCTCACTATCCTTCCTTCACAGCATTTATATCAGTTTGCCACCTTTGTTTTCTTTCTACCAGCTTTGGGATCTGCCCCTACTAGACTGACTTTTTTTTCCCCTCCATTTTCTTCATTGCCTGAAATGTTAGCTTCTTTTAGTAATTAATAATCAAGAGGTAGGGGGCAGGGTTATAGTTGAGGAGCAGCGCCTAGAAGATACACATGCAGCTTAAGTTCTGCTGTACCGAACCCAACTCTGTTCTTACCTCATTTTCAAGAGCACTCTTGGCTCCTTCTTGAGTGAGACCCTTGCTTCTTTAGTTAACCACAGTCTGACAAATTAACCGCTTTTGCTCTGCTTTCTCATCTGAATGTATTTCTTCTTAAGTTATGATATACTCCAAGTCCTCAACTAGCCTGTTCCTGCTTCTCCTCGTAAAAGCCCTCCCCACCCCCAACCCCCCACCCCAAATCAGCCATTAGGAATCTCTTTCAGCCATCCAGCTCTCCTCTGCTATGTGAACTGCTCTCCAGTCACACGCACACTGGATACTGGCAGGCCACGGCCACACAGCCAGGCCTCCTATCTACCACTGCAGAAGTCTTTCTTATGATGGAAACCCTTCTGGATGCTACGTTAGGTAGCTTAAAGTTTACACCAAAGGCTTCACTTAGCTCTACATAGGTCCCGTACTGACAACAGTGAGTCTTCCAGTCTCCCTCCAGCACATTTGTGACGGTCACAAGTATGCATCGGACAGTGGCTCCTCTTACTGGTTAAAAGACACTGTCAAGCAGACGGGAGAGAGGAGACTGGGTCTAACTGGAGTGCTTCGGTTTCCAGTTGGCTGAATTGTGTATAAACTCACACTGACTGGAATAACCTATCAACACTAAATTGAACTGCACATTTCACAAACAGGTTCAAGATGAAAGCTGGGGACAGAAACAACTATTGATTTTTTTTTTCTTTTCAAGAGGAGTGAAACTAGCTATTGTATGATTTCTACACACATGCATTTTTGCTAAATATTTCTTGTGGGAGTATCCACTGAAGTATGCAAGGGTCATTAGAATAAAGGCTAGATTTTTTAAAAAGAAAGAAAGACAACTCTGATAGTTGGCACATTTTTGGAAAAGATGGAATTTGGAGGCACCAACCATTCGTATCCACACCCTCTCCCAGTCTTGTTGCCCCTAAATCCCTCTTTCCATAGATGTATTTACCCCCAACAATGCATCTTAAAGTCACTACCATATGCTTCCTGGGCTCACACTTAATTTTCAATGCCCACGTCCTTTGCCTACTTCTTTATTCAATTTTAAAAGAATTTAAAACCACTGTCACTAAAATATCTCATTGCCTGTTCATTTAAGGCACTATTCCCACCAAGCACTCTTTCATAACTGAAGTTCCTCGTCTGAATCAAAGGTCACAGAAAATGTTTTGAGTGACAGTTTTCTCAATTCTTCTGAGAGTGACACGTAATTAGTACCGTTCTAGTTGCACGAGAGAGAAATTAATTTATTACAGACAGAGGATGCCAGAGTTGGCCCCTAAGCAAAGATGCCCACTTGCCAATTTCTGGAACCTGTTACTGTACATGGTAAAAGGGACTCTGCAGGTGTGATTAAGTGAGTAATCTTGAAATGGACATTATCCTAGATTATCTGAGTGAGCCCAATGTAATCACAACGGTCCCCATAAGTCAAAGAAGGAGGCAGGAGGGTCAGAGTGAGAGACAGATGTGAAGATGTTATGCTGTTGGTTTTGAAGACAGAGGAATACAGGCAGTCTGTAAATGTTGAAAAACACCCTTGAGCCTCCAAGAGGAACACAGCCCTGCTGACACCTTGATTTTAGCCTGGTGAGACTAATTTCAACTCAGGACTTCCAGGACTGTAAGATAACACAATTGTGTTGTTTTAAGCCATTGATTTTGTGGTAATTTATTACAGCCACCACAAGAAACTAATATAGATGCTTTAGGGCATTACAGCCTACTTTTCTCCAGGAAACCCAGTTAAGAAAGGTTGCCACCAGGATGAGCAAAACCTTACAATGGAAGTGAAGGATATCTCAGAGTGCCTTTGCCATTCAGCTGCCCGTCGAATGTGTCTCTGGAGAGAAACTCCTTTCTGGCAGGCCTGTGTTTAGTTTTATTTGACCATCTTTGAGAAAATTACTTTTATTAGTTGATTTTAATGAAGAAATCTTTGACTGGCCTTCACAAATGGATCCAAAATTCCCTAAGAATTTTCAATAGGAGAAATGTCTCCCTCAGAAAATGGTGAAACATACATAGGCAGGGGAAAATTCTGGTATTTCATAAGTATTCACCGTTGATCCAGAACCTATATTATTCTCATGTCATCATAGTCCTATCTTTCAAGCATATTCCTTGACGTCCAAAACACTAAATTGAAATATTCTGCGGTATCTATAGAGTGTTTTCTTGGGCTCAGCTAAACATTCAGACCCATGAGATTACCATAGAAGATATTCAATATCATATCCACTTAGGAGGACTTGGATGGGAAGCCTAGTATGCCAGAGGACAGCCCCAGGTGTTTCTCTTATGTGAGCGTCCCTGCAGAACTTTGTGTAGCATAGGCCAGCTGCTAGGAGACGAGGTCTACACTGGGCAGTTGCTTCAAAGCTGAATGCCCCAAGAGCCCACATCTCTTGTAATAACAATAATTTCCAGGGTCACCAGAAGGGACATGTCAGTGACAAATTTAGCACATTCAGGGAAACCCAAAGTTTTACCTCCTACTGTGTGTTTATAGTTCATGTATGCACCTCCCAATCCAGGTGCAATGTATTAATCATGGGCTGCATCCTACCAAAAACAACACTGACATGTTACCCTGAACAGATTAACCAAGCTTGACAGTGAAAGGAAGGTCAAATTTTCCTGCATAATGGAAAAGGATTGGTTAAATATGTTGGAAATGGTGCATTTTCCATGTACAACATTGCATTATCACCATCATTATTCTTGTTATTCATAACTCCTATTTATGAAGATGAACATTTCCATAAAGCTTTCTGTTTTCAATCATCCTATGAGCCTTCTGAGGAAGGTATAATTAATGCTATCTTTCCGTGAGAACAGAGATTCAGAGAGGTTGAGAAAATGTCTTAAATCAGTTTGCTCTACTTGCATCCTTCTTGTTGCTAAATTCAAGTTGTAGCCTTTGTCATGGACACCTGTGTCTGCATCCAGGAGGACTTGTGCACCTTTCTCGGTCTACCAGAAACCCACATGGCCAGTTTCATAAGGAGGGCATTCACTCTGTAACAAACGTGCCCATAAAGGAAGAATTTGTGCATGCTTAGTTTCTCAAACTGAAATGGAGATCTTTAATGGTTAAAAACAAAATGAAAGAATAAAAAAGAAAGAAAGGAGCCGGAGACACATGAACACTTCAGTGGTTGACAATGGTCTTTTCTCAGTTACATTCATCACTTAGTACAACTATGCAACTCGAATGCAGTCGGATTCTGAAGAGTCCTGGATTTGTATCAAAAGAGAGTGGTGAATTAGTTGGGGAGAACAGCCTTTAACTTGGAGTGTGAAGGAAGGCTTGAATGTGGAGGTAGGGAGGGTCAGCGGTATTCACTAATCACTTCCCCCACAAAAGAGGCTGCCTTCAGTTCTTGTTGACATCAATAGAAATACGAAATCCTTCCATAGCATTTCAGCCAATTCCTTTCACAGCAGGATCACTACTGTTTCCCCTCACTTTTGAAATCCTGCCGTCTTTACTAGCCATTTGGTGGCGTTACAAATGATTGTCTGTCTAAATCAACAAGTGGTAAATCTCCCTTAGTTATAATTTGATTTAAATTAGCTTACCTTGGGAAGCAGATCTCCACACGTGCAAATTACCATAAACAGCAGCCTTCTTTGATGATTTACATAATTAAATGATATAATATTAAGACATTACTGTGAAGTGGCAACCTATGATGCCTTTTTTTTTTCCAAGTGAAGAAAAATATAATCCTTCACTTCTTTCCTGTTGTCATTTTAAACCAAAGCAAACCTCATTAAGACTGTTGTGGTTTTACAGATACATTTTCCTAAGATGCCATGCCCCAAAATTTTCCTTGACATTTTCCAAAAACTGAAAAATGATGGAATTCCCAAATACATAAAAGTAAGGTATGATAGTATATCTGATTTATAAAATTACGTGCATAGTAGGTATTTTGAAATGTAGGAAACTGAGAAAGACAAAGTGCTTGAATTAATTGTACTTCAAAAAAAAAAAAAAAAAGATGCATTAGACGACATCGTTCCACTCAGCTCTGTGCCGGGTAAGAGTTTTTCTTCAGAGTACTCTTGGGATTTCAAAAAGATGTCTACTTTGGGGAAGTGAGAGTTTTAAAATGTTATCGGAAAGTTGTGAAATTTAAGATGTAAATCTTCATTGACTTTAACAATGGAGAAATCAAATGGAGTAGTAAAATCCTAGGAAGCAAGCCCTGGTTTTCAAACCATAAGGCTGTGATAAGATGTTCACTGTGCATTTTTGCATGCTTTAGTCTTTCCATGGATTGTCAGAAAGATGTTTCATGAATTGCCACATGGTATAAAAAGGAAGCATTCCTTTGAAACAATAAGAAATCATTTGGGTGTCATTGCCTGCTTCTCTGGAGAACGAACGCGCACAGGCTAGAAAGGCCTGAGCAGGAAGCGAGTGCTGTCGTGTGGAGAAGTGCCTTGACTCAATGGTGGCTTCCAAGTCCACTGCCAGGCAAGCTACCCCAGAGGTCATGGGACAGAAAGACCAAATGCTAATCTAATGCTCAGTTCAATTTAAAACGCACAGTAAGAAGCAAGGGGAGAGAAATGGGGCAGATTAGCACACACCTAGGATAGAGTGCAAACATGGAGGAAGGTCCATGCTGTCTGAATCTGATTCAGGTGATGTTTATCCATAGGATTGGCTGCTCAATGTACAGGCCCCAGTGCAAAATGAAAATCTGGGGCCCCTGGTTCAAAAAGCAAGGGAAACAGTACTATTAAAGGTGCTAAAATATCAAGGTTTTCCTTTCATCTGTGTATCTTCTCTTCTCACATACATTCCAGTGCTTCACAAGGCCTCTCATACAAAACACAAGTTCAAAGATAAAATTATTAACAGTTTCAAGACAGTGATGGGAGAACAGTAAAAGTGTGAGTCCCTTCTGTGTCTGTTCCTAGGTCCTATCTATTTCTCTGCCACATCAGGTTTTCTTTTTGCCGAATGCCTTGAACCACTAGTAGAGGGTGATGAAGGACTGAGGAAGGAAGGGGAGAAATGGCCAGCTCTGATTCGGACACATTTATTTGGACAGACCTCTTAGATCTCTGTGTAGACTACCAATAAGCCTATTTAGGCCTAGTGGGGTACATGGGTCTCCATGCTGATAGTAGAGGCACGGCTAGAGATATCATTCAGAGATTAGTCTGCATGTAGAGCTTATTCTAAGCTATTAACCAAATGAAATCACATAGAGAAATATAGAGAAACGAAGAGTATAAATGAGAAAAAAATGTTTGTTTTTCTCCCTAGATTGCAAACTTCCCAAGGGCAGAGCATGTGTTTTGATTTGCATTTACAATTCTAGCAATGAGCAGAGTCTTACACATAATAGGTGTTAGATAAATGTTCAGAGAATGAATAAAGAGGTAAGCAACAAGTTATTCAAACGTATTATTGTTTTTCTCACAGACTTTTCTTTTCCCTCTAATTTTCTTTTCTTTTCCCTCTAATTTGGAAAGGGTTTACTTTTCCAACAGAAATTGTATACTGATATATGCATGCTTATTAAAGGTAATTTTATTGTTTTATTTTTTTTAGCAATCAACCTGTTTTCCATGTCTTCTGTGATACTAATTAAGACCATTTAGTATGGAATAACTCACTCAGATGTGACTTCAGCATTTCTTTTACTCTTTGTCACTTATCATTAAAGATGTTCTAACATAACTATGATATCATACATCTATCATCTTCAGGATCTTCATAAACAATTTCCGGTGGCTACTTGTTTCACCGTTAAGATTTTGTTCCCCTGAAAAAATTTCCGTCACTGTTTTTCGGTTCCTTTTGGAAGGGGAGTAAAAGCAAAAACAGAACAACAGCATTTTTCAAAATGTGCTTTGTGAACAAATATGCTTATAAAACCCAGTTTCCCAAATCAGCACACAAATTGAAAGGGCTTCAGCACTCATTCTACTCCCTAACCCCTACACTTTCCCTAGCAAAAATCCATCGTGGTTTCTGCCTTATGAAAAGTCTTTTGATTCCAGCCATGGCATTTGTAACTTGGCTAATTATGAAGTACAATTAAAAGATGATTAAGAATTTTTCTCTTCTAAGCCAGAACTCAGGAAGTGTTCTCTTTGTTCTCACCTATTTAATCATCTTTGCAGTCATTTCCAATCTAGCATTACTCCTTTTGACATATCCCAAAATAGCCTTTTGAATTCTGGCCAGAAATGTTTTTTCTTATCTGACCTGGCACTGTTTTTTGCTTTATTGGCTGCTATTAAATAAGATACCCTTTCAAACCATCTAAAGTCATGGATGCCTCACTTTTGATGCTACGAATCTCTGAACCTCCGCTTGTCTTGGGTGAGTCTTCAGAGTAGGACCAAGGGTCTAAGAGTGTGTGTCTATGCCAATAAAATGGAGGAGGGTTTTGTTGTTGTTGCTTGTTTTTGTTTATTTAGTATCCTGAAATGCTCATGAGAAACATTCCAATTTCTACTCCCCATGTCCCTGAGGCTTCAGCTGAGAACTTTAAAGGAATGAAGATATATGGATTGACACAGAAGAAGAAAGACATCATCATTTTAGACACAGGGAAGGGCATGTGTGAAGACTCAGAAATGAAAGCAAGGAAGTGGTACTGGATAGTGCCGTGGCCACTGCCATCGGGGTCCTGGAGTGAGGTGGTCCTGAGTAGCTGTCATCAACCAAGCCTTTGCCTTTGAAGCTCAGATAAGCCACCATGACTGTGAGGGCCCTCATCTAGTGCCTCACCGTGATGATTAGGAGTGCTGGCTCAGCAGTCACGCTGCCCAGCTGAACAGACCAGCAGCCCTACCTTAGCTGACATATTTGACCTCTTTAGTGCCTTAAAACTGGCCACTAGAATACACCGTTGAAAGATGGGCGTGAATATGTTTTAGTCAACAATTTTGAGCCACCAGTCTTGCCAAGCACTTTCACATAAATTCTTCACATGAGAATAATTTGTAAATTAAAAGGCACTCTTAGAATATAAATTGTTATACATTTTCTCAGTTTTTCTTTAAAAAAAACTCATTGCAGATTTTATTGTTTTCAATTATTATATGTAGTGATGAAAAAAACAATGGAGAATAAAAAAGGTTAAGTGATTTGCTCAAGGTCACATAACTAGTGATTCTAAACCGCAAACTCACAGTGAGATTTCTGGTCCAGTGAGATTCTTCTGACTACCCAGCTCCCAACAGTCTGCTTTTAATGAAGTGCCAAAGTGACATTCAACTTCCTGATTCTGCTACCAGCCACCATCCTGCTAAATCTCCAAGACTTTCACTACATTCAGGGCTTGGTAACTCTACATCTGCCACCTGACCATCTTCTCTTCCCAAATCTGGCCTCCTGGACTTCAACTTCTCTGTCCTCGATCGGCTTTCTGATTTTACTAAGATTGTAGGACCAAACAAAAAAGGATGTGCTTTGCTTCACTTGTGATGACATTTCCAGGCCATTCTCGGTTCCTCTGTGCTGCCTGGGGATCCTGCCCACCTCATAGAGTGAGTGCAGTTCCTAGGCTGTTGAAGCCCCATAGTCAATGGTTAGGAGTAAACTGGGAGCAGATCTGTGCATGTTTTCCCTCCGCAACACTTGGCTCATTTCTCTTTTTTGTTCTATTTTGATAGGGCCCTCTTTGCTTTGTATGCAAAATAAAAATAAATTGGGGTAAAAAAAGATTTTTGGAGGGTGCTTTGAGGATATGTTCTTCCATAAGTGTTACTTGCCATTATCAGCAGAGAATAACATGCCCTCTGGACCAGTGCTGACATCCAGACCAGTGTCTTATACTGGGGAAACCACAGTCATGCTAGCCAGGGCCCCATGGGGGAGGCTGCATGCCTCAACCAAAGGAGTGGGACAAATTTGAAGGATAATTAAATTACCTCACTCATTAAAGTGGAATTATGTGAGGAGGGACGTCAGACTAAAGGATAGAATATGAGAAGAAAAGAAGTTTGGAAGAATTTTCCTGAGAGATGAAGTCATACTATATATAAAATCGGGCAGACTTGTCAAAAATTTTCTAACAGAGGCAGAACAGTTTGGAAGCTAAGGATATAGATTCAAGAGCCAGATTTCTGGGTTTGAATCCCATTTTGTTACTCAGTAGTAGTGTGACAAATTATTGAACTTCTTTGTGCCTTTGTTCCCTCCTCTGTAAAAGAGAAATAGAAATGGTAGCCTCTCTTGCAGGGTTATTGAGAAAATTAACTGCATTAGCTTATTTAAGGCACTTGGAATCACGCCTGATATGTAGTAAATACTCTATTCACCATTATTATTTTTGACGGGAGTACTTATCTTGTGTTTTATTTCTCTACATAATATAATCACTTTATTCTTCTGCTCAAATCCTTTTATAATTTTCGTATAGAATAATTTACCGTAATTTTCATTTTTTGTTATTTAACATGTGCCATGTACTGTGACAAGCACAGAGTCTCTCATTTACTCCGTACAACAATCATGAAAAGTTGGCAGTTGTTATTAACACCGTTTCACAGATGAGAAAAATGGGATTCAAAGAGATTTTAAAACTTGCCAAAGAAAATAAAATTAGAAGCGGCAAATTTTGAGTATCAACCCAGTTTTGTATCACTTTGTGCTCTTAATCACTGTGCTATCATTTGTAGCCTCCCTTCCTTTCACCACCTGTTCACCAATACCCTTTAGCACACTATGGCATCCACTTTACCAGCCTGTTCTCACCCAGCTTCCCCCAAATTGGCACTCCCCTCCAGGAATACTGAAGCCTGCAACATCCTAAGTGAGCTCTTCTATGCTCTGTGACTGCATGTCCTGTTCTCATCATCTCCAGTGAACTTTTCAATTTGTAAATTAGGAAAGTAGCTACTCATTCTTCAAGAATCACATCGTGTCACCTCTTCTTTGAGGTCTTCTCTTACTTTTTCAGGCAAGATTGGGCTGTTTTGTCTCCTTGGACTTATATCACCCATTGCACAATGTGCAATTTTTTTTTCCTTTTTAAAAACATTTGTCTTCCCCACCAGACAGTGAGCCTTTCAAAAATAGATAACTTTTAATCTTTGCTTCTCCCACAACCCAGAATTGATTTTTTTACAAATGAAGCCAATCATAAAAGTATAAAATAGATGAATCAATGAATTAAAAATTCCGATTACATTTTAGCACTGTCTAGTAGAGATTTTGGGGATGATGAAAGTGTTCAGTATCTGTTCAGTGCAGTGGTCACTACTGGTCACTGTGCCTGTTGAAATCATGAAGTGTGGTTGATGCAACTGCAGAACTGTCATTTTAATTTTATTCAGTTTTAAATAATCTAAATTTAAATAACTACTTGTGGCTAGTGGCTAGTAACATAGTTGTAGAGTTAGAGCTGGAGCAGGGTTTTGTTGATGATTTTTCTATAGTATGCCTTATCCATATTTCCTACTCAGTTATATACTGTATCTTATACCTGGTCAAAATCAGGAAGTAACATTGGTTGGAGAATAGAGATTTTAAGATGCTGCAATGAGACAGCAACACTTTTCTATTAGCACACATAGCTCCCTCTGCTGATGCTATAATGGCTCATCAGAGGGGAAATAGAGGCTCTTAGAGCCACACAGGTAACTATTACAGGAATTTTTGTGATAGGGTTAGCAATCTTTTCCACAGTCTTTGAGGTCATGAGCAATATTTGGGGCCTCAGTAAGATGTCTGTGTTAGATGCTTTCAGGTTCTCTGCAGAGCTAACAAGTAGGAAAAGACATCAGCCTCTCTTTATCTGCTTCCCTGGGCTCCTCTGACATTGTGCACATATATCTATTTTCCATTTGTCTTATTATACTGTCATTATTTGTTCATGTTCTGTTTTCTCCCCATCCTAGGTGACTTCATTGAGAGCCAGGCTCTTTTTCTTATGCATTTTTATTTCCCTAGGACTTATCATAGCACTTGGCAGAAGGAAGAGGGTCAATAAATGTTTGATGAATGAATGAATGAACATCGAATCGAGGAATAAGCCAACAACTCGTGGGACTCCAAGAGAGCCACCACATCCATCACAGAAGAATGAATAAACCAGAGAGATACTAGCCTGCAGCCGTGTCACCCACTAGAGAGGAAGACAAGTGGGAACAGAGTCCTGTCCTGTTTGCAAGACAATCAGAATGGAAAGCAATTATGCAGTCTAGGCCAGTCCAGGCAGTTAGATGGAGTGGAGTTTAAGTAGAGTTGGCAGTACCATCTTGCGGTCCACCTGAGGGAATTTGGATTTAGTGACTAGGAAGCAACAAGATGTTTTAACAAAATACTTTTTTCATAATCTCTGTGTTGGCTGGAGAGCTTGCCCAGACTCTCTGGGTTGGGAAATGAGCTCAACCGGTAGATGGGCAACTCTTCCTTTCTGCACAATCTTTGTCTGAAGAGGCCCTGGGGACAAACGTGAAAGTGATGAGAAAACCCCCAAAATGCATACCACACATACACACATCCTAGGAGGTGGTAGTACATAGGAAGTGAGACGCTTAAATGGAACATGAACCGAATTCATCTCTGTTCAGTTTAATTCAGTTCAATAAAAAATTTAGTGAGTATCTACTCTGAGGAGATACATAGATAATTAAGACACAGTTTCTTCCTTTAAGGAATTCACAGTGTAGTCTGGCAGTAAGAATTATAAATTAATAACTTGTAACAGAGTGTGATTAATGCAATAATACGGGTGAGCTAGGTCCAGTGGTGGCACAAAAGAGGAGACAGTAAGCTCTACTTTTGTTTGTCTTGAATGATGTGTAGAAATTCTTTAGCTATATGGGTTGGGGAGGGGTGGAGACTAGGAAGGGAAGGATGAGACCCTCCAATTAGAAGCAAGAGCACGGGCAAAGACCGAATAATGTGACAGAACATGTAGGGGTGATGTGGCTAGCCCTCCCAGTGGGGGAGTACTGAGGTGTCCATTTCATCAGAAGATTTCTCTGCCGTTCTAGTGCTTGAGAGATGATTCTGCTATTATATGTAGGATGGATTACAAGTTGAAGGACCTCTACATAGGAAGGCCAGCTAGAAGCTATTCTAACAACTGCAGGGTGAGAGATTTAGGGTCCTAGTGAGAATTATGGTTGTGAAAATAAGGGACAAGAGTTTCCAAGGTATATTCTAGAGCAGTGATTCTCAACCTCCTTTCTGTCTGGTGACTCCTGAGAAATAAAATATATTTCCATCAGTAATAGTGACAGTACACTAGAGAAGTGCTTCTGGAAAGGAATGTGGGAATGTAATTGAGAAAATCACCCATATGATTCTGGTACATAAGCTACATCCTAACCACCCCACTAAGGATAATAATTATTTTAGAGGAAGAGCATAACTTTGCGAGGGCCAGGAAGTGGGAGGGACTGAGGCTGAAGATGTGAAAAAATAATGTTACTGTTTATTGAGAACCTATAATGAGCCATGTTCTTGGCAGCCGTGATTTAATTTGATCTTCACAATAGTCTTATAGGGTAGGGATAATCATCTTCATTTCACCTAGGAGGGCCCTGAAGTTCAACTAGATTCTAAACCTTGCTCCGGTTCCCATTACTACTGGAGGTCATCCCTGGATTTGAGCCAAGGACCATTTGATCGAAAAGCCCAAGCTCTTTGTAGCACACAGCATCGCTTCTTTCTGGGAACTGTAGTGACCTGAGAAAACCCTAGCATCGTAACAGAAGGGTGTCATTTACATAATAGTAAAGAAGAAATTGCCAAAAGTGATAGGTGTCAGAACCAAGATGTCTGATTTGCGCCTTCTAGAGCTACTTTTTTTCCCCCCTAATATCAACACTACAGTGTATCAAAGAATGATGAAGAATTACTTGTTAAGTTGCGAAAAGCATATGGAAGGGAAATAAGGGATCCATCCAGTCATTTTTTTCCCAGCCAATACGTATTTATTAGGCTAATATATGCACTTTGCTGAGTATAAAGAATAAAAAGTGTATACATTTGTAAGCATTACTCCTGCCCTCCAGAAATCCATAGTTTTGTGCAAGTTAAAACAGGTAAAATGTAATTCCAGTGGAGTGTGCTGAGTAGTTGAGCAGAGATGTAAGCATATGTACATGGTCTTTTCTCCCCCAGCAACCACATATTTTATTTTGAGTTTTGTAAAACATAGATTTTTTTATCAAAGTGTATTTTGCATACAGTGAAATGCACAGATCTTAAGTGTACAGGTTGGTAAGTTTTGAAAAGTGTTCACACCTGTGTGACCCTAGTCAAGATAGAAAACTTTTTCATCACCCAGGAAGCTCCTGATATTCCTTTCCTAACAATTGTCATGACCTCCCTTCCCCAGCGCAAGCAACCACTGTTCTAATTTCTATCAGAAAGGCAGAATTAAAAAAAAAAAATCCAACTAGAGCTCTACCACTCACTGACAATAACTGCTTAACCTTTCAGCAGCTTTTGACCTCACACCTTGGCTTGATTTTTTTTTTTTCCAATTACAGTTGGCATTCGATATTATATTAGTTTCAGGTGTACAGCATAGTAGTTAGACACTTATATAACTTACAGAGTGATCCCCTTAGTAAGTCTAGTACCCACCTGACACCACACATAATTATTACAATATTATTGACTATGACTTTTGAGGCACAGTGCTCTCTCTTTATCCCTCTCCTGACTGGCTACCTCTTCGATCTGTTTTGCTCAGTTCTCCTCATGTTCCCAATCTCCAATTGAACAGGGTCAGTGCTTTGCTCCTTCCTGTTCCTTATCTGCACACTCCTCCTAGTGGTCCATACTTTTTAATTTGAACTGCTAATTGACCATGAAGAGTGATAATTTAAAAGCCTAGCTCATCCTGTTTAAACTTTATACGTAGAGAATGGTCACTCAGACTGTGTAAGCTCTTTCAAAATGGACATTGTAATACCAAGAAAGCAAACCTATTTGCAGCTGTACGAGAATCCTACGATTGGCTTTTGCTTGCTGTAAGTGACCAGTGTGGCTGATGTTCATAGCAGACTGAGTTACAGCTTAGAAAAGGGTAGAAACAGATGGAACGTCTCCCTGGCTGCCATGAACCCAATGAGTATAGCAGAGGGAATGACTAGAGCTCTTTCCTAGAGTTTGAGAAAGTCTTCACCAAGTCTTCACCTGTGGCAGCTGATTCTTAAAGAATGAGTAGTATATTGGCCCAGTAGAGAAGTGAGCAAGGCATCCCAGGAAGAGGGGACAATAGGGCAAAGCACAGTGACCTGAAAATGCTATAGGAGATGCAAGAAGTTCCGTGTGGCAAGAAGTGAAAAGGTGGTACAGGATTCTAAAGGGTTTTGTTTTCTCTTCTAAGGAGTAGGAAGCACTTCTCTGAGTGGGCTGTTGGTGGTGGTGTTGGGGTTGGTGGGGAGTGTTGGAAGATGACATGAGCTTGGTATTTCAAGGGGAAAAAAATTGAATGCCAATGGGAAGGATTTGATTGGAGGAGGATAGTACTAGAAGAACAGGATCAGAGCCCAATGTCCCATCTCAGGCAGAGCCCCACCCCCTAGCACACACACCCTCAAAGGGTTCAGTAATATTCAAGGTCAAGGGTGGATGGAGAAATAGTTTTGCTCTGCCCTTGCTAGCCTAGAGAGTTTGAGGCTGAGGGGTGCACACCTGCCTGTACAATGAATCAATGCCTCAGGGCCTGCCCCATCACAACAAAATTGTCCTTGACACCTAAAACGTTCTTGCTTTTTTTGTTTTTGCTTCTTATGTCACCTAAAGCCTCTTCTTCTGACTCGCATAATTCCCTCATCTAGCTGAGGGCCTCAGATAAACTCAGCAATAGCTGCTAATGTCTCATTGTCATTTTTTACTCTACTTCATCTTTCAATCATTCTTTACAGCAAGAGATGTCATCTAGAGGGGTTCTGCAGCTTACATAAATGAGTTATGAATCCTCATGATTTCAAGTGGGTTATCAAACCTCTTCCAAGCAGAAACAGGCATCTGGTATCTCCAAAGTGTGAAAAGGACATTATGCATATGTATGCAGAGACACATGCCCTCCAGCATTTCCCAAGTACTTGCCACATTTTCACTCACACAGGAGCCATATGCAAGGGGACCCGAGAACTGCTCTTAGAAAGGAAAGTGCTTCAACCTATCCTTTCTTTTCTCGCTTCTCTTTACAATTCTTCAATTTTATTTTCCTGAACCCAGGACAGGAATAAGGAAAGGTTTGTCTGAGTGTGCTCATTGTATGTTACACACAACTTTGCACGTATGTAGGCAGGTAACCATCAGTAGCCACAGGAGAAAATGGAAAAAGCAACAAAGCTCAGTTTACACAAACACAACAAGAGAAACAAAATCCGGTATCCACCGTGTTTCCCCGAAAATAAGACCGGATCTTATATTAATTTTTGCTCTAAAAGATGCATTAGGGCTTATGGTCAGGGGATGTCATCCTAAAAATCATGCTAGGGCCTATTTTCTGGTTAGGTCTTATTTTCAGGGAAACACGGGAGATTATTCTGACAGAGATCATTCTGCCTGAACTATCGGAATTATGGAGAGTAATACTAAAGAATCTTGTCCAGAGGTTTCCAATAACTTGAATTTTTCTATATTTCAAAGTGTGGTAGAGAGGCCACAAAATGTCAAAGAAAGGCAAGGCATGAAAGGCTAGGGAGTAAACGCTCAGGTGGTGAAGACACCTCTGGAAATTCTATTACTTTATTTAGATTCAAGGTCAGATTTTGATTGAGACTCCGGGCTTTGACTTTCAATAAACCTGGATTTGAATTCTAGCTCTAGTACTGACTTGTATGACCTTAGGCAAGTCATTTTATCCTCCTGAATAATTTAGATTCCTTGTTTGTATGAAGATAATAACGGCTACTTCGCCGAGTGGTTATAGGGTTTAAGTGAGCAAACTTTTATAACCTTTGCAATGGTGGGTGGCACATAGCAAGCCCTCAGTAAGGACATTTATTGTTTTTACATTTTTACACATCATCTTGGACCCTTCCTGTAGCTTCACTTTCCTTATTTCTAAAATTGGACTAATAATAGCTCTTGTATTCACTTTATACAGTTTTTGTGGACATTAAGTAATAATGCATGTGAAGATACTGTGTAAAGTGGAAAATTGCACATAGCTGCAAAGTGTGGTTATCGTTATTTTAGAGGCACTTAGGCTGTCATAGTTAAAGAACACTTGGTAAAAATCCGCCTGAAGTAGATACAGAACATTACTGATCTGCAGAGGAGCAGATGCATTCATCCAGAAAGCCCATTTCCTGTCCACCTTTTGGTGTGAAAAGCTGTGAAGGGTCTCATGTGTGTATAAGGTGGATAGTATTTGGAAATAAGGATTGGGAGGTCCTCCTCCCTTTAACAGTGGTATATACGAAGTAGAAACCTGCAGTTTTTTATGTTTTACAACTGCTAAGCTGTTCTTACTCCTGGAGCTTAAAAATTGAACATGATTGCCACAGCCCATCTGATTCATAACCAGCCGGCAGCTCAAATACTAGCAGGCTCTGCCAATCTTCATCTGTTTCCCACGAAGCTGGCACTCTCATGCTTGTCTCATCCTCTCTGCCCCTTAGTAGGGGAGACAGAATGGGTCTGAGAAGTAGGCGGTCCACGCCTCCTGACTGAGTGATCAGGGAGCTACTATTTAGTATTGGGGCAGCCCAAATCCTCTTTCTCAGTGAATTTCAACACTTTTCACATCCCTGTGACCCCATGTGCAAGTGAAGAGGTCTAGTGGGTAAGAACTCTTGTCGCCATGGTCTGGCATCCTCAGACAGAGCTTGTTTTGGACCCCACCTTTACCAACTACCCCTTGCAGCTGTCCGACCTTGTTTAAATTATTTATCCCCTGTGATACTTGCTTACTACATTTGTAAATAGGGATCACAATATATCTACAGAGCAAGATTTCTCTGAGAATTAGATGAAATAATGTATTTAAAATATCTCACAAAGAACACAGCACAGAGCAAATGCTAAACAAAAATGTCCTTTTCTGTTCTTTCCCTTTGATTTGTAATAATTCATTAACAATTACTGCAGGACTTTGTCTTTCTTGACCACTCTTTCCTTACCAAAAAAGTAAAGTTGAATTCAATGATTTATAATTCCTGTATGCTAGTGAAGATCTAGAATCCCTATACTTCTGGTGCTGTAAGAGAGGAATAATTAGGTTGCTCTGTCCATTCTTAGGTAGGTGGGATAAAGTCATACAGGGAGATTACAAAGGGAGGATTTGACCTAGGTGTTTTTGGATAAGTAGGATTTTGATAAGCAAATAGATTTTGACAGAATGAGGAAAGACATACAGAGTCTAATGCTTTATTAGATTTAATGCAAACGGTTTGGATAAATTGGTTCACACTAAGATAATAAGAGATTCTCTTGCGAGCTATGTCTGCAAATTGGAAAGAGGGAAACTCAAAGGAAGCAAGAGGCAGTGTACAGCACTGTTGGGGCACACAGGCAGAGATGCAGCAGACTTTCCAGGAGGCCATAGCTCCCCCCGGACTGTAATCTGTGTGAGAGCAAGGACTCAGTCCAGTGTTGCCAGGCGTACTAGCTGAATGTTGAACTTTGGATCAGTAAATGAGTATCACTGATGCACCTAAAATATTAATGTGTGGGTGTGGAGTAGGATCCAGGAGAAGAGAACCTAGCGATCTTTTTATAATAGCAATTCTCTTGGAACACTTCCCCAAGATACCCCAAAGCACTTTTGCAAATGCTGGTTATTATTATTATTATTGCTATGCTTGTAGACAGCTTTTTCTTGCCTGCCCTATAGCTGTGAGTGTGGGAGCACAATTCTCTGGGGACGTGAGCATATGTTCTTTCCCTGAGAAAGTCTAGGAGAGAACCCCCAAGGATACATTGTACCCCTGTCCCAGTCAAGAAAGGAAATTTTTGCCTGAAATGCTCCCTCGGTCAATGAGTAAAGAAAGCAGGGAATAGAGCTTCATAAACTTTTTGTGTATTAGAATGAAGAGTCAATTGATGTATGAGTTAGATATCCTGTGTTCAATTCTTGACCTCTCACTGTAAGTAGCCTATCGTAAGCTCAGTGGGCTTCATTTTCTCCCCCATAAATAAGAGCAGGCCAATGGATATAGCATGACCTTCTAGCTCAGTGCTCCCACTTTTACTCGTATTTCCTAGAATTTTAGAGGTGTAAGAATACTTAGATGTTAAAAAGAAACATTTACATGTGACGGAAAGTGTGCCCCCAAATTACAAAATTATTTTTGTTTAATAACTTCATTGGTGCAGAAAGCCATCTCAACACAACTGGAACAAGTTTGGGTTTATATGTTCCCCTTCAAATAAGTCTTACCCACCGCTTTTGTTGACGGCAGTTTCTGATTTTCTGAAAAACAAGTTCCCCTTTTAAACATCACTGCTGTTGTTCCTCTTACACACCCTTCTGCTGTATTCAGTGATTGATTTATGTCCACTGTAGTTAGCTAACACAAGAAGGGGCTGGCTAAAACAGAACATCTTTTCTCATTAGCTGAGTCTGACGGTGGCCTCTACTAATTAGTTATTGAATTGAATCTTTGCGCTAGGTACATTAGAATGCTCTGCTGTCATTGAAAACATATAGTCCTGGATCCCATCCCAAGCCTATTAATTTAGAATCCTTAAGAAGTAGGGCCAAAGAATCTGTACTTTTAATTTTTTATTTTTATTTTTTTACAAACTCTCTACGTACTTCTTATGTATGCTCACATTTGAGAACTGCTTTCTTCAATATTTGCTTTCTTCCAAATATGTTCAGCCTTTAAGGACACTAATCTACTCATAATTTAATCTTAAATGACTCTTCGGCCTTTGAAATGTTAAGGTCATGCAGAATTCAGAAGGCATGTTTCAAAAACATGTCAGTAGTATGCTACAGGTTTTAATATTCCATGTTTCAAACAAAATATTTTTTCCCCTTGGTTGAAATACAAGGAGCCGAGTGGCTGTGGCATGGCTACTGTCACAGTGGGCACCGCGTGTGGTATAGACTTTTCTGTGACCCTTGTGTTCACAGAGCATCTTTAGTATATGTTGTTATTTTTTAATATATGTAGTCACAATTTCATCTTTTGTTGCCATTGAAGAATTATCCCCACAGTTTTGCTTTGTTTTTGTTTTTAATATAAAAATGCCAAGTGTATTATTCTAAAAAAATACTTTGGCAAATGGTGAATATAATAAATATAAAACTTAGATCTCCCCTTTAGCATCAAAGAAGCTAACATACACACTCATATACTGATAGAACAAAAACTCACATAAGAATTACTAAGTTGGACATTTGCTAACTTTAAAATACCTTAGATCTGAAATCAATCAACTAGTCAATCAATCAATCAGTCAATCCAATCTGTGGTAAACAAGTGAATAGATATCTGTGACTTGCACCAAGCTATTGAGTTACTCAGATGATTGAAATAGATGTCTGGGAAACCCTCCTACCAGTAAATGACCTAGAATCTTAGAGTGTGTCTGAATAATGCCAAGTCAGCGGAGTGTTGCAGGCCCAAGTTTAGCCCAATGGGCTGTCCATTCCTGACCTAAGGCTTCTCTGGATGTTTTTCAAGCAATTTCAGGGAGCTCCCAGGCATATCCATTCAGCAACTTTTCACCCTCCCGTCTTCAGGTTTTGGAGTCTCAAGTTCCCCATTGGGCTTGCGTCCCTTGTGTGTCTATGTAGCCACTTCTGGGTTCAGACCCCTCTATTCCAGTAGTGCGGTCAGAGAAAGATCAATCCATCCCAACCTTCAAAGAGTCATCCCAATGGCAACTTCCTCTGAGCAGTAGTATAGGGTGACCTTGGAGTCCTATACTCACCCTGATGTGGCACTCCGTCAAAGCCCAGGTGCCCTGGACTGTCCAATGCTTGGCCCATAGAATGTCCATAGACTTTTCAGTCATGTTAGCACATGCTTTATTAAGATTGGATTTGTTCCTTTTTTCTACAGAGACTATGTCCCTATTCCAGTTTATTAAAGCTGCCATGCTGTGCACCATTATTCTTCCAGCTTATATTCATGAATGGCCTGTTCTCAATAGGAACATTCCGGTGTAGATCAATAATCAGTCCTTAGTTCGGATAGGAAAAAAAAAAAAAACACAAAACCATTGATGCCCTGCTTTCAGCTGTGTTTAAGAGGTCTTATCATTAAAGCAGCAGCAGGCATTCATAAACCAAGCTGCCGGCAGTGCTGGACATGCAGGATTAAAATAATTGTCCACAGGCTCTGTCTCATAAATGTTTTCCTTTGACTTTTGGCAGGATCTCCAACCTGAGTATATGCCAGTTGACATGGGAACACTGAGGCCAGCATTTTAAGGATTTTCACATTTGCTTGCAATGGTAAGATTTAAAGATATAACAATGAAAGACATTAAATATTACTGGATTTTGGCTTTTGGCAATAGATATGAAACTGAAGTTGTTTAGGTATAATATTTTTTGACTCATACAAGTCTTTGTTCAATTACCTTGCAAAACCATAGTAAACACAAGAGAAATCTATATGCCATAAATATTGAATGTAGTTTTGTTTGGATCAGTGAAAATAGGGAAACTGAGTAGTATCAAGATTTCTTTATTTCTGCACAAATGGACCAAGTGGGAGAAATGGTTTCCATTTTGAACAAAGCAACTCTTTGTATTCAGAAGAGGTATGATTATGAGTTCATTATGAAGGGACACAAATTTTAAGAACAATGAGGAAAAAGAAAGGGGAAGTGATTCTGTTTTCAATACCTTAGTGGGCAGTCATGCCCTTAACGTGTGTTTAGGGATTGGGTTTCTAAAAGAACCAAATCTTCAGTCAGTGAAGAGATTGCTTAAAAAGGAAGAATGTCTGAAGCTGAAGGTATGGCAGTGACCCACTGGACGCTCGTTTCTTACAAAGAGAATCATATGGTGAAGATATTGGCAGTTGGATAGCAAATTGTGTTATTAGAAGACAGTTTTGAAAAGAGCAGTCTTCCACTCTGTGTGTGTGTGTATTTCCATATATATGTGCAAACACACACATACACACACACACCTCTTAAATGTGAGGCCAAGATATATTATTGAATAAAGTAATAATTAGCATTCTATTTTTATGGAAGAGAACAGAGTCTCGGGACACATTTCCAATGTAAAGTAAAACAATGCACCATGATGTCATTAACTGGAGTCAAACAAGATCACCTAGATTCTTAGGACCCTGAATTATTAAACTTAATAGCTTAAATTTAGTAATGGTACTTAGTTCATTTCCAACTTCAAGCTGAGCCAGATCTTTGTAGGGTGAGACTGTACTCAGCACATTCAATTCGCTGAAGCCTACTATTTTAGTACGTTTTCTACATGTTTTGGTCCCCATTTTCATATGGCCCTGTAGCAGGACCATGGTACATTGAACGAATCATGACTTTTAGCCAACATATTTGTCCATTTTTGTGTGCCACACATAGCTTTATATCTGAATTTTCAAAGGATATCTTTTGGCAGTTCAGCATTTATATTTAATCTAAGTACATTCCTCTCACATTGCCCTGCTGCTTTATTCAGTTAGATTATTGCGGTAACTTTTAGTTTAACAGCTTGTATTCACATAATCTATTTATGGAACAATGGATGAATGATTGTGAAATATCCTGGAAGATGCATTACTTAAACTGATGCCTGGAAATGATGGTGCAACTTCACACTTTTATACATACGCGTATAAATGTAAATGAACATACCATTATGATTTCTTTTCTCTGAATAGCATGTTCCTCTTACAGATTAAATTACTTTGCACTTGAGTTTAATGTTTTATTTCATGACTTAGATGCGCTTTCTAGGAACTACTGCCAAACCCTAGTTCCCATATATAAGTCATAGTTTTTTATATATACATGGAAATTCAAGAAAACATCCTAATTAGAGAGTCATTAAATCTCAGATATCAGCAAGGCCAGAGTTAAACTGAACAGAGTTTTTTAAAATCCCCAAGGCTGAGTAATTTGAGGAGAAAAAAAAAAAGTAAGAGAAACATGCACGTGATTGGCCTTAATGAAACCACAAACGTCTATGTAAATGGTGGCTCTAATAACTCACTTCTGGACCACAGAAGTCATAGTTTTATCTGAGCTCTGCATATTAAATTATTCTTTTTGTTATCAAGAGTGAAACCCTATCAGAGAAACTCAGTCGATCATGCTAAACTGATTTGTGGCATTTCAGATATGAAAA
This sequence comes from Rhinolophus hipposideros, assembly GCF_964194185.1. Taxonomy (NCBI): domain Eukaryota; kingdom Metazoa; phylum Chordata; class Mammalia; order Chiroptera; family Rhinolophidae; genus Rhinolophus; species Rhinolophus hipposideros. The sequence goes on from NC_138051.1 coordinate 42,824,295, forward strand.
GATTTCCTTGAAACTAGTCTTGGAGCTCCTAATTTTGTAGAGAATCAGACAACACTGAATCCTTTGCCACTTCTGCAATACGAGAACACTCTGTTGACCAGATAGGCTTGTCTGAGGACAGAATACATTGATGCAGAGTGCCATAGTAGAAAGAGCAGTGATTTAGGACTCACATCCTAATCCTCACACCATAGTTGTCTTAGCTGGAGAAGTTTTTTTTTTTTTTTTTTTTTATTAGTTTCAGGTGTACAAGACAAGGTAATACTTAGACGTTCATCATTTATATCCCTCACACTGTGAACCCCCCGCCCCCCATCCATTATCCCTCCGACCTCACACCCAGCCATCACATTATATATATAAAATTATAGTTGGCATTCATTAATGTTTAGCTTCTGGTGTACAATGCCATGATCAGGCATCCACATTATCTCTGAGGTGGTCTCCCAATAGGACGCATGTCCATCGGATACCCAACAAAATCTTTCCGACATTATTGAATAAGTTCCCCAAATTAATTTTCAGAAAACCCTGAGGCCATCTTGTGGTTACCAGCTGCTTCCTAATCCCTTCACCTTTCCCCTGATCCCCAACCCCCCCCCCCCCGCCCCCGCCCATCTAACAACTCTCGGTTTTTTCTTTGTGCCCTCAAAACTGTCTCTGATTAGTTCATTCACATATTCTTTTCTTTAGATTCCGCATATAAGTGAGATCATATGGTACTTGTCTTTGGAGAAGTTTTATTTCCTTCTTTTGCCTCTGAGATATTAGTCACTTAACAGTGGCCTTAGTTTTCAATCTATAAGACGAAGTTAATATTCACTGTATTCCTTTTTGATTTATCCAAAGACAATAAGTGAGAAACACTGAGGAACTTAATCTCACTACACAGAATTTAGAATTGCTAGAAAGTTGATTCCTTATTAATAGCACTTGACTGATTTGAAAGTTGTGTCAAAAAAGCATCTTCATAGATGTTCACAGATGTCTTCACATTAAACAAAGGTTTATAGTGTTCTGAGCTCTAATATACTTGGATTTTCTTATTAAATTATGATAACATCAAAAGTCAAATGTTATAACTGACTTGTATCTCAACATGTCTCTAGGGTTTATGCTGCATTGATCCCAAATTTCAGTGTCCTAGAATTATTCCAAAAAAAGAAAAGAAAAGAAAAAAAGCATGGGAGAGAATGGAAGAAATGTTTACAATAAAATCCCTGCCAGCAAGCTGGGGAGGAAAGGGTCTCTGGGGTTGATCCTTGAGGTGAATCATCCTCTTTCAGACCTCCCTCCCTTGAATTCTTTTTAGATGTATGCTTTTTACTAAACCAGATTCTCTGCTTATCTTTCTCTCCACCCCCTTCAGTCTCCTTCCTCCTCTCCTTCACACCTCAGAAAGTCCTTTATTTGTTTACAATCCAGTTTGAGTATTTTTGGATTTTTGTAGGGTTTTTTGTTTGTTTGTTTTTTTAACTATTGACCCACAGCCCTCTGCTTCCATAAATTCTGCTTTAAGTGTTTGATCTCTAAGGCAAATACACCCCCCCATAGCCTTGAGTTTACTCTCTGACTCTGTTTCATTATAATTGTTATAGAAAATCAATATGAATTTGGTGGCGGTGGGGGTGGGATGTCTTGGGTCAAAAACCACAATTTGCTTGAACACACATAGTCCTTGTCTCCACAAAGAACTGTGGATCACATGTCCTTTAAGAATAAAGCCACAGTCGTTGGAAAACATCACCTAGAAAATAAGCAGGAAATTCCAACAATTTCCCATATTATAGAAAAATCTTCCAAAGCTCCTAGTTCATGTACCAATGTTAGAAGCAATCAAGGGCTATGAATAATGGATGAAGTTAAACATAGTGGTCCAAATTTTTCTTCAGAGTGTGAGAGAAGAACATAATGTGTGTGGGTCAGAGAAGAACATAATGTGTGTGGGTCAGAGAAGTTGGCTGACATATGAAATACCAACAAAAAGTATCATCGCTTGGGGTTTTTAGGGATAAAATTTGAACACTATCCAACATTTGCCAGTGTGGAGATGCTTACTATGTACAGTACCATTCTCTTCTGTGGTCCCAAGATTCCCAACTACATGGAAGCCTCATTTGTACCTTTCTGACGATCAAAAAACCCATCCTCATTTCTATTATTTAATTCCCCCAAGAGAACAAAAGTAACTAATGGTTTCTTCAGATCTGGGTATGGTTCATTTTGTGTTTGTGTTAGAAGCTAATTGAAACCTTCTTTGGGTCACAAAATTTTGAGACTTATATGGAAGAGTAACCAAAGAAAATTAAGATAGGAATAAAGCTAAGTATAGAAAATATTATCTTAAGATACTCCATCCAAATTTCCATGTGTTTACACCTGACCCAATTAGCCTAAAAATTGTGGTTTTTAAACATCATAGCAGACCATGCTACTAACAACTCAATGAACCAATTTTCTTGGGCTCTGGCTGGTCTGGATACGTCTCCTATTATCCCCCATGTTCCCAATCTCAAAAGACAATTTCTCTTTTCAGTCTTTGACCTTTGCTCCTCCCAAAGTCAAAATCAAGGTGAGACATAATCAGCAAAGGGGGCTCCTTAGGACCCTTCCCAGTGGTAGGATCATGAAATGATAGAAGTTGATAGAAACTTAAGTAGGGTATCTAAACTTTCAGCTCCTTTCATTAGCATTTCACTGAAGCTCCATAAAACTGCAAATATTTTATATGCATCACCCACTATCACTTTGCAGCTGATCATAATAACCCATGACTAATAATAGGAACCAGAGAACCACCATATCTGAAATGGCCCCATCTATCACTGAGACATTTTTGGTGTAATAAAGTCAAAAGTGAATTTTCTTCTGTTATTTTTCAAGTTTTGCATCCAACAAAAATGTTATTAGAGCACAGTGACTTATGGAAAATTGGGATAGATTGAGAGCCTCTGATAAAAGGCAATGTTTATATCACTGAAGGATTCTATTGAATTGAGGGGGATGGGGAGAAATAGTTTTTAATAATGTGTTCTCTGATGTCTTATCAACCATATGCAAAAAAATCTAATTAAGCATCTAAAGATATGTTATGAAAACATATTGTAAAGGCACAAATATCCTGGGGAATATTTTAAAAGCTTAAAAATATAAATTTTGTTTGCGACTATAGAGGGGAAGGAGAGCTGAGAAACATAAGTTGTGTGAGCATACTGATTTCATCCCGATTATCAGGCAAGAAGACAGGCTCTGACATTTCATTCCTTGGCCATATATGTCAGCTTTTAGACTATTTCTGCTTATGTTGTATTTGTGTGTGTGTGTGTGTGTGTGTGTGTGTGTGTGTGTATGACAGAGAGAGAGAGAGAGAGAGAGAGAGAGAGAGAGAGAGAGAGAGAGAGAGAGAGAGAGAGAATGAATGTCTGAGAAAGTAGGAAATAAACATCATCAGAAATGAAACTTTTACAGGTTACCTGAAAGGGCAAGATCTACCAAATATCTCTTTCCTCAAAGAGTGACAATTACTGCTAAGATTAAATATGTTCATTTTAGAACTGTTCAAGAATTTGCTAGAATTCTTAATGTTTTTGTATTGTTCAGCGAGGTGTATTATTCTCTTGTCATGACAACTATTATATCTTAAGATCCCCCTGAAATCCTAATTTCATAAACAGGAGATCTCATAGTAAAAATAGATATCACTAAATATTATTTTTCCATTTGAAAAACATTTATTACTTTCTGTTTTCTCCTTTCCAAGTCATTCATAAACCCATTTATTTATTGACTCATTCATTGAACAAATATTTATTGATCACCTACTAGGCATTGCTAGGTATTATTTTGTGTACTGGGGATACTGAAGTCAACCCAACACATAAAAATTCTTGCCTTCATGGATTATCTTCTAGTGGAGGAAATGAGTAATGAGAAAAACAGAAATATAAAATCTAAAGTGTTTATGTATTTTATACACACGTTGTGTGTTTTATATATAAGTCAGTGCTAAAGAGAAAAAGTAGAGAAAGAGATATGAAATATAACAGGGTTGAGGGATTGCGTTTTAGGTAGTGGCCTACTAAAGCTTTTCTATATAGAGAATTTTGGAATAAAAGACTTGAAGCAAATGAGGCAGCAAGCCATGTGGATATCCCTGGGGGAAGAGATTTTTAGGTGGTGAGAACAGTAAGTGAAAAGGCTCTGAGACAAGAGAGTACCTGGCATATTTGAAAGACGACAAAAAGGCCATTGAGGTTGAACCGGAATGAAAGAGGGAGGAGAGGTAGTAGGAGATAAGGTTAGAGAGGCAATGTGGCTGCAGATCACGGAGCACCCTGATGCCATAGGAAGGTTAGCTCTTATTCAGTGAGATGGGAAGCTTTTGGAGGGTTTTGCATAGAAAATTGGTATAATTTCTGACTAATGTCTTCACAGGGATCATGGTAGCTGCCATGTTGAGAGTGGTCTGTGGGAGATCACACGAGGGAAGCACAGGAAAGGCACAACTGGGGAGACCACAAAGGAGCATGCTACAGTAATTCTGACAAGAGAGGAGAAGATAAGGTCCTGCACCTCGATGAAGAGGCTGAACTTGACCTTGAACATGGTGAACTTATCCATAGTAACAGGAGAGATACGGATAGGTGTGCAGATATGACAGTGAAAGCATGTGGAAGTTCTCTTTTGATTATCTACCAATTATATCAGGCTGCATGAGTATAGGTATTGAGTGGTTGTTTGATTGACTTTAATGAGGGTTATGGTTTAACCAAAAGAGTTCACCAAAGCAAAAACAGGAGGTAGAATATGATTATAATAATTAGGGAACTTAAGGTAGGAAGGAGGCAAGAGAGAATATCATGGGGGAGATATCTCACGGATACTGAGAGAGTGGATTTTAGGTCGTGGTGGGGTTGTAGAATTGTAGGATTTCGGATATTAGAGGGAGTGAGCAGGAATGATAGGAAGTCATGATCAAAGAAAAGAATATTTGAAATTGAGATTTTGCAACGGCTGCAGTTATTGTTAACAACAACATGAATGGTGTGACTGTGGAAGTGAGTGGCTCAGGAAGGGTGGCTGACAAAATCTTTGGAAGAGAGGAAGCCCAGGAACTGAGAGGATGGGATATTGGGAGGATCATCCCATTTGATATGGAAATGACCAAAAATTAAATAGGAGTAGTATTACAGAGAGTGATCGTGAGCTAGGCACCCACATCTCCTATTAATGGAGGGGTAATAAACTGGAGAATTGTGGAAGAAGCACCAATAGGGGTAGAGGGTGGTACAACCTGATGACATGGAAGTAAACGCTGGGTTTTGTAGAGGAAGAAGAGAGAAAGGTCTACACATAGTAATGAGGAGCAAGGAGGACACGTACCGTAATTTCAGGCTTTTCGGTAATAGGGATCTATGAGAGGAAAAGCTGCCTCCTAGAAAGAATTCAAGGGGAATCTGTGTTATCGGAGAGAGCCAGGTTTCAAGTAATGCAAAAAGTGAAAGTTTCCAAAGAAAGCTGAGAATGAGTGGACCTCCTAGTGATTGATCTAAAGTCCCAGAGGATTCAGAGAAAGGGTTTCAGGAGTTTTGGAAACAGGGTCAGAATGAGTAGTGAACAAAGTCCTGTGGGGAGCAGAGGAAAAGGGATAAGTGATGACAGTGCACGCAGAGGCCTGATAATAGCTATTGTGCTAGTCCTGCAAATGATGGTGGTGAGGCTGAGAGTACCGAGGGCAAGGAGAGTGTTGAGTACAAAATTCAAGGATGGTGAGGAAGACCTATACAAGAACATGAAGAGTTCTGAGGTACCCACTTGACTTGCTGAGAAGACAGTTGTCTTTCAGAGGTGTGGTATTCCTCAGAACACACAGATACTCTCTTGACTTGAGCCAAAGAGTGGCCTTCAGTGAGGTGGCCTTATACTGAGTGGGCTGGCTCCCTCTGAATTCATCATTACCAAACCCATTGGTTTATCTTTAATCAGAAGACCTCCTAAATTCCTTTATCGGCAGAACAAGGTACTATTTGGCCCATGAGATGCAGACTCAGCTGAGGAACTCATTGTTGCACTTTAATGGCCGCCTTCTGTGATCTTTGCTTCAACTCTTTCCCACCAATGTATTTTTAAACCTTTCCTTCTTTCCCCTTTATTTCTTCCCTTCCCCTTTGTTTTCCTCCCCCAATCTTTTCCATTTCTTGATGCAGTGCGTGAGTGAATAACTGTCCACAATACTGTGCTCTCCACTTGTTTTTCAGAAGTACTGTATTCTGTCATTCTGTGCATTCTCTGAAATATGGGTTCCCTCGGTTTTGCTTATCTTGAATGTCATGTATTCTGAACTGAGGGAAGGTATGTGCTTTGCACATTCTAGTGACCCACTCCTTTGTCCAGAGCTTCTGTCTTTGCAGAACTGACTTGAGAACTACAGCTGAATCATAAATGACTCTTAACTTTTCATCATTCCATCAAAGACACGTCTGAAACCAGCATTGTTCTGGGAGGGATGGTAATATTCATGCAGTTTTTGGAGGTACTATAGATGGTCAGTCACCATGGAACTAAAATGCAAATTGTAATTATATCCAACGCCTCATGCCGAATACCTCTGAAAAGTAACACGATTTTCTGTTTGTGACCTTAGAAGCAGATATTCAGTTCTCTAGGGGGAAAAAAAAAATATATATATATATATATTTGTGGTTTTATATATTCTATTCATACATAATGAATAGAATGGGATCACAATTAGGGACATGGATCATTGGTACCATTGCTAATTTCTCTTTTTTTCCTACAATGTAGAAATATTACAAGGATTTTAAAGTGTAATATTTTTGTACTTTTTGTGGGAAGCAAATGCTATGAGTCAGTGAAGAACACATAATTTAGATGAATGAACTTCTCTTAACAGTTAAAATTATTCATTATTCATTCTTACCTATACCACTAGTTATTTCTGTATCCCCACTCCAACATAAGACTCAATCTTCTTGTTATATCCCTCAATTTCACTTAAAGCTTCCCACCACCTGCACTTTCTGAGGCAGTGCAACACAGGGAAGAGCATGGCATGTGGCATCAAAGGGCTGGTATTTGCATTCTGGCTTTGCCACTTACCAGCTGCACAATGTTGAGGAAATTATACAAGTGCTGTCATCCTCTGTTTTCTTATCACAGGGTTGCTGAGTTAACTGCTGTAATCTATTTGAAAGTGCTCAATTCACTACAATTTATAAACAGTAGTTGCTCAATAAATATGCATAGATAATGCTTTATTTATCATCTGAGACTTAGTTTCAGCCTCAAATGCTTGGTTAGTTTTCCTGTTTGAGTTTCTCTGGCCTCAATTGTTACTCCTTTTTTTCTGCTTAAGCATTTTGCCTTTGCTCTCCATTTGACAGGTGACTGTGAGCCCTAAAGATTAGCTTTGTGGCTCGGAAGGGGAAGTGTTAGGAGTCTTTCTTTTAGATAAGGAGCACCTAAAGGAAAGGTGCTAATGACATGTATGACAAAAGCAATACTTATAGGGAACAAGGGAAAGAAGACATTATGGGAATCTGAGTGTCAGCTGATGGTATAAAGTTTTCATAAATGAAACTTCTAGCAATGTCCACGGTATGTAGAACTACCAAGGGGTGAAAACTTCCAAATAACATTGGCTATCTTTTCTAGAATCTGTCAATCAATGAATTAAATAAAATAAAATTTTGTTATTTTTATATAATTATACATATGTAATTATATGACATGTATTTTATTTATTAAAGTCTTCCTCAGCACATAGGCACAGAAGTAAGAAGACTGTTCAAGAATGTTTAAGAACTAGGAAGATAGAAACTAATCAATGAGCCATAAGAACTCAGTACCACGATAGTAAAGGGGGTCAATATTTTGATTATTTATTTTAGAGAATGAAAACCAATGGGAAAGTAATTTGAAATTAGTATACTTTCCTGTTTGGACCTTTTTTGTTTATTTTTGGCTGCATATTTTTAGAATCTTCAATTATGTATAATTGAACTAAAAACCAAACCTAGTAATCACCATCCTTAAGTGAGGAAATATATACAATGAAACTCTAACCAGAAGAGACTTTTGAAACAGATACATTTCCATGCTCAGTTTCTTGATTGATACCCTCTTTTCAAAACAATTGGGTATTCCATGTCATTAGAATAGCAGGGAGGTAAAAAGAATATATTCTGCCTGACTGTGTCTCTTTGGTCATCTTTTCACACTCCATTAGAGGCTTTATCCAACTTTTGTGTTCAGACTTTATTGTATTTTTCTGGTGCCAGGAGAAACTTCAATGAGGACATGATGAATGTCCATATTAAATTGGATCCCCCTCCCCTTTTTAATTAAGTTCATTTAAATTTAATTTTGTAATTCTACTTCAGTAAACCATCTGACTCCAGATGTTGAATGCACTTGTTCTTATTTCTGTTCCCACATAATTATACCTGTAAAAGATTTATAGCTGCAGGAGACATTTTGGAACCTTTTAGAGCATTTTTGGCATATGTTTCATGGATGACTGGTAACATGAGCAATTAACATCCTAAAATGTTGTTCTGCTCCCCAGAATATTTTTAATGGGATAAGTTACTTTTATTAGCTTGAACTTTAAACAAATAATCATGTTAAAGGAAACATTATCATCAAAATAATTCAGTTGAAACGGAAGGCCAGCCCTCATAGGAAATTGGTAAGAGACAGAAGATAAGACCCTTGGGCCAAAAGAGCCTTTAACAAAGACATAAATGAAAGATGAGTATTGGCCTTTTGCTGTAAGCATAGTTCCTGTTCCTTCTGATTGACTGTGAGTCACCAATTTGTGTGTTGTACTGCATATGTTATAGAATGATGGGTCATACCTCTTAATGCTTGGGGAACATTTAAATCTGGCTTTCAGTGAACACTCAAATAAAAGAGAACCACCCAACCAGCTCCTACTTTGTAGGAGACCAAGGATGGAAGTTCTCACACTTGTGTTCGTATATTTAAGAAACATACAGCTATCTTGGGGCCTAAAACTCAGACTTACTCCATTGATAAACTATCTTTACCATCAGGCATTCTTAAAACAACAACAAAAAATTACTCGTAATTAGCCATTCTTGTTGCAAGAATTATTTGAATGCTTACAATAGTTCTGAATCTGCCTTTCTTAGTCCAAGCACATCTAATAACACACTTGGTAACTCACCTGGGACCTTATCTAATGAAATTACTAGTCTTCAGGGGGGAAAAAAAAACCCACGAACATATAGTATTACAACTAAACCCTTAGATGACATACTAAAGAAAAACAGCAACTACAAATCCACAGGATAAAGGAATCAATTTTTTTTCCTCAAGTGAGAAATTATACTTCATGTTTTTAATATACTATACTGTCTTGATGCATATGAAATATTCATCATTGCAGTAAACAAATTAGAGTATGGATTTTTCCCTAGACTTTAGGGATCAAGCAAGCAAGCTCTAACTGTAATTTTTCACAGTCTAACTTTTCCAGGACAGATATTTGTATGTGCATGGGGGGTGGGAGTTGTGTAAAAACTACTGGTGTTTGACATTACTATTTCCATCAGCTTTTGTTGAGTTGAGTACTAAATAAGATTAAAATAATTTAAAAATAACACCAATGATTGGATCTGGGCAGAAATTGTTTGTTCATAATTAAAACTCACAGTCTCTACTTATTTCTGATATAGCAAAATAAGCTCATAGAAGGATTCTGTGATTCACAGAATTGTGCAACTTTGCTAAATTTTAAATGGAAAATCATGAAGGCCTAGACAGGGAAACCGTAGCAAACGGCACGCAGCACATAGACTATCATCAAATTGTTAATGTTACTCAATGTATTTGTTTAGAGAGTAACTATACTAATTTAAAAAGTACACAAAAAATATCCCTTTTCTAGATAGAAGAGTGCTTAGTGACTATTTGTGAATACCTTTAATTCTTGCTAGGAATTAAAAATAGATGTCTACCATAGAAATATAAATAGAAGAATTTAGAATACATATATGGAGCTTTAAAATAATAGCATGCATTCTAAGTAATAGTAAAAAAGGAAATTAGTCTTGAAAAAAGTGCATTGTGCTTTCAATTGCTTCTATAGATTATTCACGATGAAATAAAACAACTTTTAGTGAAATAAATTCTTTATCTACCATCAGTCTTGGTTAAATTAGAGCCTATCAGTTTATAATTACTTGGAATATATGTTCAGAATTAATGTCTAAGACACTGTCTCTGTCCTCGATTTATTTTTTAATTTATTTATCCATCCATTCATTCACTTATCATGTACTGAGTACTACGTGGGGCAGGGTCAGTGATAGAGCTTGAGAAACCTGAAATAAAAATCAGAGGTGGATCCTATTGACAAGGAGTTTTCATTTGAATAGGAGAGCGAAGGGATTATAAACAATTATAAAGGAACGAGTAAATCTTATAGAAGAGAACCAGATGAAATGTTAGTCCTTCTTTATTCTTACTTAGACCAAATTTCTAAGTAAAATGGTTTCTATAGTCTGACTTTTTAGACATAGGCACCAGTTTTTAAAACTGGTCTACATAATATAGGTCAAGTAAAGCTGAATAAGGTATATGAAATTCTGCCTTTAATGTCCATGTTGGCCTAAGATGCTAATGGGTTAGTGGAGGCCTCCCTTAAAATGCATACTAATTTTTTGCACTGTGCTTTCTCCTTTTTACTCCTTGGAATAGTACTGGTGTGGTTTCATATCCCTTGGAATAGTACTGGTGTGGTTTCATATCCCTCACCTTCTCCTTGAATGCAGAAGGAATTTGTTTCATTGGACTGAAATAGTAAAAGAACCTCTTCATCAATTTTCCACAGAATCCAAGGACACACTTGTGGCTTCTCTTCCATGTATAATCTAAAGTCTCCCTTCTAATGTCTCAGCCCGATAAACATGTGTGCTAATTACTTTTAATCATTCTCTGCTGGAAATTTTTGTGTGATATTACCTATAGGCAGGTGTTCCATAATAATTGGGTAAAATAACCTGTTAGAAACTCCTTATTTATGCTGTCATGTACTAATAAATGCTACTTGTCTCATCCCTTGAAAGCCTTTCTACAATTTTTTGCTAGGTTCCCAAATTCCGGAAAAACAAACACACTGATTTTGCATTACCTAGTACCTTATATAACTTAGTGAAAAAGTTTTGCTATTTTTGTATGTTTTATTTTATATTGCTGTCTAATGGCGTCCCATTTTACACACAAACCTGCAGAATTTCTGATGCAGAGGAAAACACAATGGATTCAGTCTTGATAATCAGTGCTCTGCATGAGTATTTGGATTAATTGAACCAATTCCATTCTGATCCTATCATGTGGGGCACATGAGGATGTGGTCTTTATATACAGAAAGATAGAGCCTCAGGACCATTGCTGGTCAAACCTTTCTTCTCAAGGGTTTCTAGTTAAAAGACATGGAAATACAGAAGGAAACATTTGAAGATAGATTTTGGTCTTTTATCAACATTTTCTTTAACACAGAAAAGCACATCCCTGATGTGTACTCCCTACAGGGTTTTGAAACTCAAATTCTTTCTTTCACACACACGTATAATACTAAATATTTTTTTCCCAAGTGGAGCTCAACACTAGCCAGGACTAGTTTCAGATTTATTTATTTATTTTTGTAATACCCTGCGGGCTGTTGTGATTCTTATTCGTGTTACCATTGTGGTAATGAACTGTATAAATTACATAGTTTTTCTCTGCCAGATGCAAGTCATAAATCTGAAGAGAATATTTTCCGTGAAAAAGACATAATGATCACTTTACTGATAGGGTTTAAATGGTAGAAATCACATGCTTCTTTTTATGGGTTAAACTATTATAAAAGTAAATTAGTAAGTCAGGGACCAAATGCAATTTCAAATGTCGGTAGGGTATAATAAGACATATTTCAGTTTTCTTTTGCGATCTTTTTGAGGTAGGATCCATTTCAGTGATAGCATCATTTCCTTTAATTTAAAGACATGACATTGCAAGTATCCACAATATGAAATACTTCAATAAAGAGAAAAGAGGCATTGATGGAGATCAGTATTGTCCAAAGTGAGTGTCCTGGGACACAAGTCACAGGAGATGTTGGTCATATAAGTTTGGGAAACACTGCATACACACCTGCTGCGTACTGCAAGCTCCACAGTCTGGTAACTGTGGGAAATGCTGCCCACTCATGTAGAATCAAAATGCACAACAGTTAAATACTCTGAGAAATATTGCAGTTTAACATTTTTTAATCAAGCATTTCCCAAACTTACTAGACTCCTTTTCTTTCTGTCACATTTTGTAACAACCGTGGAATTATGATTCTGCGGAAAATACTTTGGAAAACATTGGTCACAGTAGTATTAGTCTTTATATATCATAAATGAATTTATTTGGAAAAGAGGAAAAATATGCACATGAGAAAGGATGCTGTATGTGACATTAGAAAACCTATGTTAGATTCCTGCCTGCTCTTTGCTAAATATATGACCTTGGGGATCATTTAAGCTTGCTATGAAATGATAATCATGTTATCAGCTCTAACTTATAGGGGACTATTGGATCCACATTCTAAAAGAGGTAGTGCTCTCATTTATGGCATTATTAGACCATGGAGCAGTATAGCATTATTATTATTATTATTATTATTATTATTATTATTATTATTATTATCTCTGGGAGCTGTGCCTCAGAAGTAATGAAGAAATTTTTCCTTATTTTTCCTTATTTTTCCTTATCCTGGTGGAGCCCTTTCTGATTTCCTAAACTTTATTCCCAGCCCTCTCTGAGGAGGCTAAGAGAAATTGTATATTCTTCTTAAAGAAAAAGAGAATGGAATGGGTTATATGAAATAAATTGCTTTCATACAAATTACTTTGAAATCGTTAGCCCCCCCAGAAGAGGTCCAAGATTCAGGTGTTTTATCAGGTTACAGAGACTTACCCTAAAAGAAGTACCAATAGAGAGAAGAAGCTGAGCAGTATTAATAACCACAGGTGCATTTACCATTAGGTGTCAAATGGTTCATCTACCTGCCCATAATGCAATTGAGTCAAAGAGAGCATCAATAAATCAACCACTGAGAATTAATTTACCACATATCATATAATGTACAAGATAATATAATATGCCCAACACCATGGGAGATAAAAAGAATAGTATGATGAGTGCATATTAATCAAAAGTCTTACAAGCTCACTGTAGAGCTAATATAAACACATGGTGTAAATAGAGATCAATCAATCCAGGCTTTGCAGGAGACCAAAGTATTCCTGGTTAAAACTGTGCACTGCAGTTACAAGAGCAAAAAAAGAGTTCTAAGAACAGAGAGGTAGAGAAGTCTTCGTGGGGAAGATCTGAGCTTGAACTGACCCTTAAAGATGGGTAAGATGGGTGTCATGGCTTTTGTCTCCCCATCACTTGGTATTCATGTATATTGCATGTTGTGCTCAGATACGCAATATAGATGTGTTATATATAACTGGGTAAATAGACATGAGAAGGGGAGGGAGGAAGCAAGGAAGGAAAAGAGGGAAAGAAGAAGGAGGGACAGCTAGAAAACAGCTCCGTGAAACAGCACCCTCGAAGATCCAGAGCAAATGCTATTGTACATGAGGTTTCCTGCAAATGACGTGTGAGCCCAGGGCCTGCTCAGCTCCCAAAGGCAGGAAACCTGGAGGCTGCAGTGATATACTAAAGTTGTTAGACGAGAGAGTACTAAAGTCATTAGAAGTTGTGAAGTGGTCAGTTCCTGGCTCTGCCACTCACTACCTGTGTGACCTTAGGTAAGTCACTTAAATTTTCTGCGTCCTCTTATGCAATAATATGCTTTCTTGTTCGTATTCTTGTAAGGATTTAATAAAGGTACGGGAAGTTTGTTAGTAAAGTGTTAGCTGTGAGATAGTATTGTTACTGTGTATGGAAGTGAGATGAAGCTCCAACATATCATGAAATATCTAATGTAGCCAGCCCTTCAAAAATTTGGTGTGAATTTTTGAGGGATTTTATTTGACATAGACTTGCATGTCTGTGAGCACATTGGGCTTTCACTCTATTGCACGTTTCTTGGTAAGACAATAGAACACTAAAAAAAATGTGCACTGACCATAAGCACTTCCCTCTACAGGGAACAATGCCTGGGAAGCTGATTCTCTTCTGAATCAATTTTTGTCTTGTTTGGGGTCTGGGCCACTATGCTCTGTCCTGTCAAAGTCCATCAATAACTAAAATGGTTCTAGGGTGTTTTTTAAGAATTTTTTTTCTTTTTAAAGGTGTCTGTTCTTGTCCCAGGGAGTTTTAAAGCTCTCAGATTTTTGTGACCAAACCAGTTGACTATCCCAATGATTAGAAAATTGCAATCTGGGGATTTAGGGGTAACTGAATAGACATCTATTGAAAGTTTCTGTTACATTTTTGCACCTTTGAATGATAAAACATAGCCAAAGCATCTTGTGTGTTGGCTCGGCGCCCATCACTAGAAGGGGCACATACATACAGCTGTATCTGAAAGTGAGAGGCTTCTATGGTGAGCTAATGTGCTTTGCGACCTGATTTAGCAAACATTCCCGTGAGTACCCTGAGGTGTCAGACTTTCATCAGAGTGAGGGAAAGTAATAAAAGTGCAGTGTGCCAGCTACTCTTTGATTTTAGCATTCAGTCTTTATTCCTCCTCCTTTCCCACTTTACCCCATTCTCCAAGGAACCTCCTCCATGGTAGAGCAAACCATTTCCCCGGCGGTAGAGAGAAAAAGAAGAGACTCCCTGTTGGCTAGCATAGGAACCAAAGCAGAGGAGGATGGGGGCACTCACCCTTTGCATGGGGGCTCGTTTTTACTTGCACAATTACTACAAACTATCACTTTTTTGGTATCTGTTTGTTTACCTTTTGTCTGTGATATCTAGCAAGCATTTTTCTTTCTATGGCATCTCATCTAGGCTAGGAGGTGGTCTGGGAAAAGCAAGTTAATGTGCCTCTTCCAATATAAAATATGTGTGGTTTGTAAAGAGGCAGATGGAAGGGCAGAAAGCTTGCCACAGAGGCCCAGTGGCTGGGTCTCCTGCTTGGCAAGTCAAATCGTTCAGTGTCTGTGCCTCGAAATGCTAAGACAGAGCAGAGAGACAGGGAGAAAATGTGAAAAATGCTGGAAAAGAAAGAACATACGTTTCCTCTCAAGGTTATAATTTGCTCCCCCTGCCTCTGTTCCCTCCTAGCCCCCCACAGGCCCAAGGTCATGTCTCAAAGTCTAGATGAACATTGATAAGATATGAAGACAACGACATACTTTCTGAAAAATGTACACACGTTCTAGTTGTTTGCTGTATGTAAAAATGCAAAAATTTTAAGATAGGAAGAAAAGCATATAAAAGTAGTGAACGACATCTCTTGGAGGACTTCCAAGACCATGTCACATGCTGCCACCCCTTCTCACTCGTCACCATCCCCCTGCCATTTCATCAATGTAGCCTCTTGGATGGGGTAGGGGAGGGATACTGAATTCCAGGAGCAGTCTTGCCTGGGAAGCCCCAGCCATTGAGTCCTCTTGTGAAGAAAGTCACAGCAGTTAATCATGCATGACAGACGGTGGTCATTTCTGCAACTGTTACAGGACCAGATCAAGTCTGTTTGAGGCTCAAACTATGATTTTTCCTCATCTTGGTTGAACCAAATTTTACCTTTTTTTAACTTAAAAAACAGATGAAATTTATCAGAAAATTTCTCTTACTTTTTTGCACCTTTAAAGAATGTAACATAGCCAAAGCATCTTGTGTGTTGGCTTGGAGCCCATTGCTATAAGGGACCCAATACAGTTGTGTCTGAAAGTGACAGGCTCCTATGGTGTGACTACCTGGCAACAGTAACTTTCTAGTCTGAAGAAGTGCCTGTGCCTATTAAATTTGGACATCATTCTGTGCCTCTCTTTTGAGGGTGGGTGTCTATTTATGTGTAAGATGTTTTGTAATGTGAGTCTTAAGCCTGCCCTTTAAAATCTTTGAGTTCTGAAGCTTTTTCCATATAGTTAGGTGGGTTTTTAAGTTATTATTATTATTATTATTATTATTATTATTATTATTTAATTTGTTAAATTAAATTTAATACAATAAATGATAAGCTAAAATTTTATATAGAAGGATGCCCTTCAAATTAACATTTCAGACACAATTTGAGTATAACACCAGTTGAAACACAATCCTTCTAACATTGCTTAGAGCCTAAGTGGTTCCAAATCAAATGCCTGCCCCTTTCTCTGTGTCCTCATTAAAAACACAGTTCTCTCTGCTCCTCTTTGCACTGTTCAGCAAACCTACATCCTCCCACAGTGATCCCAGATTGCCCACTAACCACATCTTTCTGGTTGGATGGATGGAGCTGTGGGCTAGACCTAGGGCTGGCTGGTAGCATTGCCACTGTGGACACTGGGGACAGTTTTGTCATTGCCCCTTTATGTCCAGCATGGGGATGTGAGGGAGTCATGCTGGCCCTACTTCTAAGGCCAACTACAAAAATGTTTCCTTTGTGATCTGTTTTCAATGCCCTCTGTTGATTCAACACGCATAAAAGAAAAGAAATGAACAGTTTATATTTCACATACCATACAGTTAAAAATGCCTGTGACATCAAGACATGTCTTATGTGCCTAAAAGATATCATAGTGTTTCTGTTGAAAGAAGGATAATAATTATAAATAAGCCTCTAATTTATTTCATAAATCTTCTGTGTATGTGCAAGACATTGCATTCACTGAGACAATTTTGAAATGTGTTACAATTATCAGTCACTTTTTTTTTCTTTATCTATCATTGCATATATATATATATACATACATATATATATATATATGTATGTATGTATATATATATATATAGCTCAACCGGGGTGATGTTCCAGGGCATTGAGCAATGCATGAGACGACTGAGCCTTAAAAGATGTTTTCTCCTTTAAAAGAGAGTTGCATGGTCACAAAATCATTAGTGAATCCAGACGACCTAAGAGCAATTTCAGACTGGTCAATGCCCTCATTGACCACACCTGGCAGAATAGCCAATGTCCACGCTATAAAACTATATAGATTTGGTTTTTACATCCTCTGTCTTTATAAAATAGAGATAAGAACAGAGGGTAGGAGCAAAAAGTGTTTCCCTGAATAAATATGACGTGTAACTATGGATCAATAAAAACAAAGAGCAATTTATGTTTAGGCTGGTGAATTTTAGAATTGGGGAGAAGTTTTCTTATCAAAAGCGAACAGTTTTCTGAGACAGTCTCTCCTCCTCCCTTTTCATTTTATATATAAAACACGTATATAATGTGTATGTATATATACACGTACAAATATGTGCATACATATACACACAGAATTAGTAAGTGATCAGCCAAAAAAAAAAAAAAGTGAAAAAGTGAAAGGACTTGGCTTTGTCTAAGAGGAAGTTTAAAAGGCAAATGTGCTAAAAGGAACTTGTGACTACACTTGAGATGAAAAAGCAACTCTAAAACTAACCACTCTAAGTTATGAGTTAGTCTAGACATCTCTTGGGAGAACTCTCTGATTAATCAAATGTAAGTCCTTTTTTGCTTTGGTGAGAAGTGCGAATTTTTAAGATTTGAAAAATTATTTTTAAAACCATAAAATAAACTAGGCCATCAATGATTTGTCAAAAACGTAATGAGCTATTTTTAAAGAGTGAGTAACATGATTCACCTATTATTTGTGAAGGAATCCTTCCAGTATTTGTGGGGTACTCAAAAAAAATAAGCTCATTCCACAAAAATTTTCTGAACCTTTGTACCAGACTGGTCTAAGTGCTGAGATAACAGTGGTAAGTCACTCTTTGCAAGCTATATATAAAATATAATTTATAATTACCAGTTGTGATCATGCTATTGTTTCTTTAGTATTTTAGATATTATTACTTCCTTCTTAATTTGTTTTGCTAAGTAAACTCTATTCAAAGACAGTGCAAATGTAAGTTTGAATCAGGCCCTTGAGTTACTTGCATTACTAGAATATTAATAAAAGATTTTACATTTCTTGATTCTTACACCTAACCAAATATCTTATTATTATAAAATATGTCTTCTAAACAACAGTTCATCATGCAGAATAATAGCAATAAGTGTAAAAATGGAGACTTCCATGGCTTTTCATTTTCCAGTAAACTTCTCCAGCTAAAATAAATAATGACTTAGCCTCAAAATACCACAGTTTATATTTTAATAAAAACTGGCCCATTTTATAGATATTTGTGTAATTACTGCATTTCATGTGTAGTTTGCTTTATTTTACCAGAAGTCTTTCTCTGTCAAACATTGCAATCCAGTGTTTCATGGATCACACATTCTGGTATTAAGGTTAAAGATTAATTAGAAAAAGAACTCACTAAGTTGTGGCGTATGAGAGTACCCGATTTATATAGATAGAAGCACATGATCACAATCTCAGAATCCCTGGTTAATTCTTAGTCTCTTTCCAAAACATAATGGGGTAAACATAAAATATGGCTTCAGTGTCAAAATCAATTCAATTACAAGATGTGAAAAAGATTAAGAGAAAGAAATTTATTAGTTCTGTGAGAGTCACATTCTCTCCAGAGATCCCTTATGCTTTTCAAACTGCATACTATAATATGTAAGATGGATAATTACTTCAAAATTCTGAACGTTGAGATTTTAGCGAGGCTATAACATAAGTTTTCATCATCTCAATAAATTCCAGCATCCCAACAGAATCAGCTAAAAGCATAAATGATGGTGTGGAGGTGGCAGAATAAAAGTGAGAAAGCCAAGTTTGAAACAATGACAGCACTCAAGGTATGAAATGATGAGGCCTCAATTAAGATGGTGGCATTGTTGATAGAAAGTGAGAAATGATGTGTGATAAAATTGGGCAGAGTAATTAGGTTTGGGGGTTGAAGGAGAAGGGGAAAAACAAGATGAATCTATCGATTCAAGTCTGGTGATAAATTTTAAAAAGCTTTAACAGAAAGAAAGGCAAGTTTGGAGGAAGCAGTTTGGAGGGATAGGGATTTAATCCTGTTGAAATGGGTGCATTCTGGATCATCTGTGTTGAAATTCTCAGTGGACTGACAGGAATGTGGAACTGAAGCAGAGTGAGGAGGGTCCTGTCTCTAATGGAACAAACTATCGGAATCAAAGCAGATATGTTTTCCTTCTTCCATCCCTCTGTCACTCTTTGAGATTCATGCCATCCTGACAGTTTCTGCTGTTTTCCTTATTTTGATTGCCCTCATGAGCGTTGATATGTAAATATAACGTTTCCCCCCTTCAGCCTTCAGAATGATTGATTAAAGACAGACGATAGACTATTGGACTGAAGCTATTTCGTGAGTCATGTTCTGTGTTTCATCCAACTTTGTGTCCTACACAGCACATGAAGCACATTCTATCTGGTCTATAGAATGTATTCTACAAATGGATAATGTGTCGTCCCACATGGCACAGTTCCCTCCAAATTGTATACGAGGGCCCATTGACTAACCCGGAATCAATCCAAGAGCAAGACCGAGTGCACAGGAGGAATATGTGTGTTTATGTCAGTGTGTTCTTTGTAAGAAATAAGCCATGTGGGGAGAAAAAGGAGCCTCCCTTTGACCTTTACAAGGGACTAAACACAACTGGTCATCAGAAGCCACACACACACACGCATACACACACAGGAGTGCGTGAGCCCTTACACACATATAGACCATAGTTCTTGACAGCTCTACCTTGATCCCAGAGGAAGATAATAAATGTTAAAAATAAATCACTAGATTGCAAGTTAGTGGAGAAAGGCCAGATTTTAAACTTAACCATGTTGGAAACATCATGTGCAAGTTTCAGTCCCTTTTTATATTTTGCCTTATTCTTCATGGATTTTGTGGTTAGCAGTAGGTGGTGGGAAAGCTGGGCTTTTCTTGGAAGGTCAAACTTGAAATGACCATTTTGAAATGACCATGAGGAAGGAAATATTCTAAACAACAGTCTGAAATTTCTGTGAGGTCACTGTCTTTGTCGCTGCCATCAGTCCCTGTCTTTGACTCCATAATCTTTCAAACTATTAGTAACGAGGAGTATGTTCTCCCTTTACTCTGTCTCCATCTTCCTTAATAAAACTTGGCTTCCTGGAATGGTAGAAACTCTGTTTTTCCAGATATACCTTGTATCCTGAAATATGCTCTCTCTAAGGCCCTGATGAGAAACAAAGAACTGCATATGGCAAGTCTGAGGGTATGTGGCTTACTACCCAATTGGGTCAGATTCATTTCCTTCTGAGCACTTTAGCTAAGGGAGGTGCTGAGGCTGCTTCCTGCCAGATCCTCAGAATATTCTGGCTCAGTTTTGCTTATTCTGATCTGGCTCTTGAGAGAGGCGAGATTCATAGTGGGCTCTTTCTGGGTAGAAGCTCTCACGGACTGGAGTAAGTGGGTCACTTCGTCTGACTTTTATTAAGAATTTAGAATATTTTTAAAATAGTTTTCCACTGAGTTCTATATACATTTTAAGACCCTATTGGGTCACTCAGACCCTATTCCCGTCATAATTTTGTGTTTTTCGTTTCCTTAAAAATAAACAAAAAGATGGCATGGAACAGAAAAGTGTTCAGCAAATATTCCTTATATTTCCCAGTATCTTGCCATTTACTAGGGGTGATATGATTACCTTTGGCCTATTGTGCTGTGAAGGGAAGTGGCGTGAGTCACTTTCAATCTGAAGAAATAAGAAACCAATGCTCCATGAACCAGCCTCTCATCCCCTGAGGAGGCTGAGTATCTCAGCACATTTGTCTCTGAGTAATTCTAGGGAGGAGAGCCCCCTATATATTAGATATGTAGTGTAAATAAAAATTAGACTTCTTAGGTTAAGGCACTGAGATTCGGGTGTTGTTTGTTACGTGGCCTGACTAATACAGATACTATTTGTGATGCTATAATAGACTCTACATTATTAATATATATTTTAAAAAATATTTATATAAAGTGGAAATTAAATTTTTTGAACCTTCTGATATAGAAAAATGTTATGGAAAAAATGATTGCTTGGACAATTAAAAGGACTCCTTTCCTTACCCTAAAATAGTGTTTTGCCGTGATGCCTTCAGTCAAACACCTGGTTAGCCAATTGCTGTCTTGTGGCCATTCCACATTGTATTGTATGTTCATTCAGATTATTGTAAGGAATAGCTAGACTTTAGAAGCTGGAAAGCCCACAACAACCTTGAGGGCAAGGGTCATGTCTAACTGTGTTTTTCACCTCCACCACTAATGCAGTCCATGATCATAGTAAGCAATAATAAATGTTCACTGTTGAATGAATCAATGCGTCACAATTATTAGTCATCTATAAGCAAGGTGGAAACTCAGTTCCAGTCTAATGGAAAATAAGTTGTGTAAATTTCCCTCAGCATATTTGCATATATAATATTAATCCTATTCCTTCATTCCCCACCCACTCACAATAGTCTGAAATTAGCAAAGGAACTAAGCAGTATCTAGTTAGTTGGAGAGTGAAAAGAAGTGATCTCTCACCTTGGATACCAACCTCCCTGGCTGGCTCTTAATCGCTTTCATTTCCTCTGACTAAAAGAGAACCTCCTTCAAGAGACCTATACAGCATTGATTTGTCTGAGTCATAGGCCAATGCAGATGAATCAGCTAATTTGCAATAATTACAGATTTTCTTTTTCCTAGAGGTGAGACAAAATAAAAACCTTGGGACTGTTTTTTCTTCTAAACAGTAGACTACATTTCCATTCTCTCTACTATTTGCTTTGAAAGCACCAAAATAACCCTCTAAAAATCTCTAATTCATAAGCCTAGTGTAGAAATTCTCTTTCTCACTCTGTGCCCTTGTTGTGACTTAAGCTTCCAGCAAAATTTGGGATGAGTTAGGGAGTGGCTTGTAAAAGCAGTCTCAGTCCTGGTCTTCTAATTTGTAACTGCTAACAAATTTGGACAATGTGAATGAATTGTCTGACTTCATATGTCCTAAAGAAAATTTCTGATCTTCACTCCCAAATGTATTCTACTTGCAGCCTTCCCCATCTCAGTAGCTCAGACAAAAATATCTTGGAATTATCTTTGACTCCCATCTTCTCTCACATCTCATATACAATCTTTCTGAAAAACCCGTTGCCTCCATATTCAAAATATATTCTTAATCTTACACTTCTGACTACGTCTATTGCTACCACTCTGGTACAAGCTGCCATCATCTCTTGACTGCAGGAGTAACTTCCTAAATTTTCCCTCTGCTTCCTCTTTTGATTCTCTATTACCTGTCTCAATAAAACAGTCAGAGTGATCTTTTAAAATATGGATAAGATCCTGTCCCTCCTTTACTCAAAATCCTGTAAGGGACTTTCATCTTACACACAGCAAAAGCCAACATTCTTATAACAGCCTATTAAGTCCAACGAGATTTGGCTCTTTATTACTTTTCTTTTCTTCTCTCATAAAAATCTCCCATCCCCTTGTTTATTGTGCTCCCCTCAGCACTGGTCTCCTTACCATTCCTGAAACCTTTCCGACATGCTTCTGCCCCAGAACCTTTGCACTTACTCTTCTTCTGCCACTTATGTTTTGTGGTTTTTTTTCCACATATAGCTAACTCCCTCACCTTCTTCACATCTTTTCAAATCTCTCCTTAATTTGACCTATTCTGATTATTTGCCCTTACCCTCACTCTGGTATCTCTAATTCTGCGTATCACTTAATTATCTCCTTCATTTCTTTTAACTGTTATTTTTCCAGTCTAGTGTGTAAACTTCTTGTGGGAGAATGTTTTGTTGAGTTGGCTCAATATTGTATTCCAAATGCTTAGAACAGTACCTGTAACAGTAAACATGCATCAATATGTAGTGAATGAATGCATTTGAGATGGTGCTACCTCCCAGCAGTACCCTGCAGTGAGTAAGCAGTGGGAGTGATGGGATGACTTTTTGAGGAAGCATGGAAGGAGAAAGAATGAAATCATTTCAGTCTACCAATTTAAAGAGAGAAGCTAAAAAGTCATCGGAGAACTGGAGCTTTTGTGAATTTTAAATTTCTGACTTCTATGCAATGAAGGAAGGGAATCACCTTTTATTCTTTGCATGTTATAATTAAAGCACTGTGTCAATTAATTTGAGCATATATTCTGGAAATTCTTTCATTACCAATGTTTTATTTTTGTAATCAAATAATAGCTATGTACCAAGAAGTAAGTAGTTTGTATACGTGTTTAATAATGTTTGTGAGTCAGTTCACTTCTTTCTTAAAAAACTATATAACTGAATACTTACAGTCTCTACTTATACAATCAGTTCCCTAGAAGTCTTTAATTATAAGCTGCTCAATATTCTGTGCTTCTGTTTATATAGTTGCTAGAAACAACTGATACAATCGGCCTGAGATGTGTAGACACTATAATTTTGGATGTACTTTCTTCTCTGGATGTGTGAACTCTTCTTTACAGAGAGAATTTAATCATGTGACCTAAGCAGTGATATGATCTGCACAAGATCCTCTTGGCCAAGATGTATTTTTTCATCACAGGCTTTTCCTTGCAGGATTTCTCATGCACTTTGCAAAGGCAGAGCTAAAAGTAGACAATGCTAATGCCATTCTCATGACTGAACACTTTATATCTAATTCCTGCCCCGTTGGTTTAAAGGCCAAGTTAAGAAGACAATAAAAATCAGATAAAAAGTAACTATGAGCTCTCAAAAAAAAAAAAAAACAACAACAAACAGACTCACTTAAATCTTTAAAATTCCTTCACCAACACACTACTAAAATTTTCTCCAGAAGATCACAATTGCCAAGAAGAATTTGAATACAAAGAGGATGGTAGTTTCATTTGAAAAAGCATTCCAGGCAGTAAGGAAAAAGAGGGAAAAATTATAATGCATCCAAGATAGTCTCAAGTGACAGGAAATGTCAATGTCCAACTTTTACTGAGCACACACTTTATGATGAATCTGGAGAGTTACAAAAAAGCAAGATACATGTAAAGTGAACTTAAGAGTAGGAAAGGAGGGACAGAAATCAGGGGGGTGGTGAATGTGCTAGGACAGTTGTGAGTATGTTAGAGAGTGGATGAAGACAGTGGTTTTTGAAATAGAGGAATGAACATCTGTAAGACATATAAAGGAGTGAGAAATATAGGGACTTGGCAGAATGAAGAAATGGAAAAGAAAACTTAAAGATGGTATCCCATGAGTAAGGAACCAAAGAGAAAAGATATTATCCTTATCATCAATAAAGCCAAACAAAATGACATGAGATTGCGTGCTTGCCGTAAACTGTGAATAGAGAGTGTATAATGAACTTGGCTGTGGTTATATT
The DNA here is from genome assembly GCF_964194185.1 of Rhinolophus hipposideros. Taxonomy (NCBI): domain Eukaryota; kingdom Metazoa; phylum Chordata; class Mammalia; order Chiroptera; family Rhinolophidae; genus Rhinolophus; species Rhinolophus hipposideros. Next base: position 42,848,667 of record NC_138051.1, read on the forward strand.
TCTTATTGGCAAGAAATCTGTGTGACAACAAGCTATAATCAGTAAGAAATACCGGGCTGCTGATTGCATTGTGAGAGTCAGATGCACACATGCGTCGGGTGGGATTGTGGGAATTGTTGGCTGGAAAGGAACAGGGCACTGAGGAAAGAGTACAAGATCCCCCACTAAGCTTTGGAACAGACCCGTTACTCACACGTGAGGGAGATGGGAGGCCCACTTGTTAAGAATGGCTTTGGCAGGCACCAAATTGGAAAGGAAAGCACGTGTACAGTGTTTCTGAGGATAAAGCCAAGGAGATGATGTTGAATAATGTCATCGAAATAGGAGTGGCTGAGCTCAAAAACAGAAAGTACACAAATTGATCAGGTCATTGGTAACCTCAAAGGACATTGCCTGGATCAAAAAGGAATGCAGCCAGGTTGTTTCAGATGAAAGACGTTAGTGGTGAGGATATGGAGGCAATTTATAATATATGTATTCAGATAGTTTAACATGTAGAAAGGAATATTGAAAAAGAAAGTGAGAGTTTTGACAATTTTTTATGGAATTTGCAGGAGAACCTATTATCAGGATTCACATTTATAATTATTTTCTTGACCTTTAGGAGATCAAACACTACAGCCAAGCTTATCTATTTATCATCAACTTGTATGTAACTTGTTCCTTCTTCCATTTGCCTTGAAATGCCACCATCCCACCAACACTGTGCATGACACTTACCTTTCAGTGGCAGCCCTCTGGGCTTAATCATTAATAGTGTTCTTAACCTTTAGACTCTCACTATACATAATACTATTTTGAATCTATTTATGAGTATATTTTGGTCTTTCTCATGTATACTATATGACCTATGTCACCTAAGTAGGACATGCCCTTCAGGACAAATGTCTGTATTTCCTGGAAAATCATACAATCATTCCTAACTCCCAAAGTATTACTATTATTATTGTTATTATTATATTATTATCATCATCATTATTATTACTATTATAGTTTTTCTTTTTACAAATCTTCATCTCGTAATGGACATTTAATGGAAAAATAATCATCTGGAAAGTGAAAGACAACTGAAACAGAGAAGGGAAATACAGAGCAAATTAATGTTGGAAAGAAACCAAAATGGACAGAAGTTAGAAGTAAAAAGAAATGTGTAATGCAAATGGGGAGGATGGGAACAAGGTATAATAAGAAATGACCGCTGCAAAGAGAAAATGGAATGTTCTTGTTACAACAAGCAAGATAAATGATATGTTTATTACTGTAAAGGAATGTAGACACAATGTCATTTATATAATAGCTTGATATACAATTTGTCTTTGAAATGTTTATAGGCAGGAGTTTCAAAATGCACAGTTGTCTTTCCAACCATAGAGGCTGCATGGTTTTTGGCAACAGCAGATCCCAGTTGACTGAAAAAAACTGACCTTAGAAGATTCCATATACTCAAATGTCTTATAGAATCATAGCCAGTACATTTTATTTTTTTCAATAAGGTGGATTTGAATATGTTCCAAACCATGATATATTATGAATATCTGTTAATAACCTTTCAATCCAAGGAGTAAAGCAAAGAACGTATTTGTAGCCTGTCTAAGGCTGATTTCCGTATGGTCCCTTCAGTCGGGAGGGATGGAGTGTGGGAGGGAGAATGCCACATCTGTACACTGAAAGATGACCTGCAAATCCAAACTCTTTAGTTTATTATTGATATTAGTATAACTGGATGAGATAAGCCAAGTTTTTAACTTATGAATTATGAGCACTTTCCAGCAAATTTACTACACCTCCCTCATGGTGTGCAGTTTCTAGCATTATAAAGGCAGCTGAAATTCATCCTGATTTCATCCAGTATATTCTAATTGGAGTAAATAGCTTGCAAAGAGATTCTGAATAACTAGCAAACCTTGTATTCACAGTACATTGACAACATTTTCACTGAAGTTTGGTTAAAATCCATTAGTGATCTTTATATAGTACTCATCAAACTCTGAGAATCACCAGTGTTTTCAAGGTTTGTGACGTACCTGACAGTCTTTGAGACACTTAGAACCCCAAAACTCCCCTTCACCTCATCTTCCTATGACAGGAGTGGGCTATAACTACACTTTCAAAAAGGATACCTTCTATTATGTACAGAAATGGGAGCCTCAGCTACCTCCCCTGTATCTCTATAGCCACATAAATTTCTACACCTGTTTTACCCCACAAAGTTGAGCAGGAAGGAGCCCTAGCCTGCAGTTGGGAGTCTTGTTCTCTGCAACCAGCTAGCCACATGACCTGTGTCATAGGATCTCCATGTGCTTCCTTGTTTTCTCATCATTCAAATGAGAGAAACGCCTGCTCTCGATAACTGTATTATAAAGAAACAGCACCTGTGGAAGTGCTACCAAAAGTTTACGGTTTTAGATACTACACATTGACATTGTTTGGTTTAACAGCCCCCTTCCAGGGTGGAAAGTGCTCTACAAGTCTACTTTACTGTTATTAGCTAGATCAGAAATGCCAGGACTGGACGTGCATTTGCCTTGGCAGAAATATGATAGAGTCACCTTTTCTGAGTGTTGACTCTCTGTTTGGAAAAGGAGTTGCTGTGAAATAGGGAAATCCTGCACTACACAGCAGAACGGTAAAAACCTATCAATCTCTAAGAATTCCTAATGGACTACAGTTACTCTTTTTTGTCTCTTCCCTTTGAGTCTGAGGTGTGTGCACCAAGTAGCATTCTCCAGAACCAAAGCAGGCAGACTAATCCTACTCTAACTGGGAGTAGTTTTGATTATTAGAAAAGAGTGCTCTGACGAGACATCCGCCACTGATGGTAGAAAACTGCATTCCAGTGCAGCAAATTAAAATGGTTGCTCATCACATGGAATGCAGTGATAAATATGTCTCCCTGTGGCAGATGGTATTTCTAAAAATGGCTGAAACAATATTTCCCATCCCAACACTCATACCATTGAGAGGTGGGGTGTGTACCCTTGTACTTGAAACTCGGCAAGCTGTTGTGACTGTGGTGGCCAAAAGAGAACAGTCCAAATGACTTTTGAGGTGAGGTGGTAAAGGCAATGCAGCTTCCACTTTGCTCAGCGGAAGTGACTCATTCAAAGCCTCTTGACACCATTTAAACAGTCTGACTGCTCTAAAGCCACCATGCTGTAAGGAAGCCCAAACTAGCCCATGGGGATTGACTGACCACCCTGAGAGGTCCTGAGACTCCGTGAACTGGGGCGAGATGCCCGACCAGCAATGAATGCTCTAGCACCTGCTGTCCCAGCTCCAGTTGCTACCTGACTTCAGCCTCCCTCGCTGATACCCCAGCTAGAAGCACCCTGCTGAACTCTTCCCAAGCCCGTGACTCTCAGAAACCATGGGAAATAATAAAAGGATTGTAAGCCTCTAAGATTTGGGGTGGGTTTTCTACAGTAATAAACAACTAGAACACACTGAAAAAAAAATATTAACATAAGCCCCTAAAGAAAACATTTAAAGAGGGTTTTCGATCAAGATATAATCACCGAACTTCAGCAACTTTGGAAATTCTTCAGTTTTATGAAGGTAAAGGGTACACACACATCAGGTAGTTTTAGAAAATTAATTATGGCAGCCTACCATGGACATTTGTCTTCTCGGGACATCTGAAAACATTTTCTTTTACTAATAGCCCGCTATTTCTAGACCAAAGTAAGTGCAAAGAGAGTGTAAATTAGGATAAGAAATCAATGGATGACCTAGAAAACAGTCACAGTGCCTTCGGGATGTGGTCAGAATACCAATCAGAGGCTCACGTACCTTTTAGAGTCAGCCACACCCTCACTGTGCATGTGGTCTGCACCGGGCTGAAATGTGGCTTAGTATGCTGTCGTTTCTTTCATCAGGTCTCTGTCGTGGACCTTCTCTCCTACACACAGGACACAGGGAGGCATAATTCAGAGACGTGTAACAAAGTCTCGGGGAGTTCATCATCAACACACACACACACACACACATACAATTACTAACAATACAAAGTAGGTTGTGACCCCCAGATGGACAATATTGACAGTTAGGCTGTGGATATTAGAAAAGGAGAACTTTCATGTTAGCGAGAATAAGTAAGGATGGCTTGCCTAAGGAGATGAGATATATAAGCCTTTGTCAATTGTTAGTGAGTGAAGACCACGTGAGAGTGTTGAGTCATCTGAGTTCATTTAACTAAACTAACTCCCGTGATGCCAGGACACACTGTTAAGGATGGAAGTTTACTTCTTCATCTTCAGTCCTCGAGTAAGTCTAAGTCCATTACTCAGTCCTTGAATAAGTCTAAGAAATACATGTCATCACACACATAATAAGGCAAATGGTCGGCTGCATCCCGAATGAGATAGATTAGTTTATTTACTGGGAGAAGTACCAAATTACTGCATGTCAGACAAAATTCCTGTTTGTATCTCTGATTGTTAAAATGTTACATTTTTATGTATTGTCATGATATTATCATTAGTTATGATATTGTCATTAAAGAAAATTTGTGGGACTAGGAAAAAAAAAAACTAAGTAAAACTCATTCATCTTCCCACCACAGTAGCATGTCAACTCTTTTAATTTTAACATGTCCCTCCTTGATGAGGGCTTTACCATATCCGCTTCCCTTTCACATATTGGTAATTATGGTGTATACCAGTTTGTATTCTACACTTGTTAATTCCACATAATACTTCGTTACTTACCTTTAATTTCCTTAGTACTAATTTAGCAGCTGCCTAATATTCCTTACTTCTTTGTGTTACTATTACTGAAACATTTCCCTTCTGTAGGATGTTTAGATTATTTCCAGTTTAGTAAACAGGTTATTTTTTTCACTTTTAAATTTTTACTATTCTGGTTCAAATTTTCAACTTGAAAAAAACACACACACAAAAAAAACAAAAACACAGATGGCATTTTAGAAGTCAAGTCATGTCCTCTTCCCCCTCAGCGTATGTTCGTGTATTCCAGTCAAGCTCCATATACGTGACAAACATGACCGGTTTCAAAACATTCTATTCCCAGGGTGAGATGGCTCACCTCTGACACAACTTACAGCAAGCATATTCTGGCAACACGACACAGATTTGGGGGATGGGAGTTAAACATAAAAGTATTTTGGACTCCCAAAGAATTCAGTGACAACCTCCCTTTTCCCTCCCCTTAAAGGAAAATATGTAATCCTTGTGTAAGAGAAAATAAGTCGCTGTGCACAACTGTTTTCTTTCCTACGTGTAAATTTCCTCCACTCCTAACCTACCTTCTGTTCTTCATATTCCCCGCCTGCCCCCGGGTGATCAGCCATTTTGGTCTACTTCTCACTCACAGCCTGTCCTCCCGACCCCTGCTAGGTAGAACAAGGAGGCACCAGTCATTTCCAGGAGAAGAGGGTTGCCGACTCCTTGACCACTGTGAGAGTGACCCGGAGAAAGAGCCATTAGCCTTGGGGGATGCCAGCCTGCCCCACTGAGGGGGTGTTCATCAGATGCTCTGTTCTTTGCAGGTCCCAGGGATGAACACGAGTATATTTGTGTTAGTGTACATATTTCTATGTTCTGTAATTGCATTGCAAAGTTGTATGTATACACTATACAGAAAAATTATGCACGTGCTTCAGTTCTTCACTTAACAAATAGGTGTTTAGACTTTTTAATATTGGAACTGCCAATGTGCATATGTATTTAACACAGTAGTGGTCACTCATTGTCATAACCCACTGGCAGGTAGCAATCTGGTGTACAGCAGATATTTAGTTACTCAGAGTAATTTAGTACTGAATGTCACAAATGGTGCATTTTTATTTTCACTATTCTCTTTATAATAAACCCACCCTCCTTTGCTTG